>NC_080635.1:14388313-15045313 GCF_027579445.1 Ammospiza nelsoni
GATCATTTCTCAAGGAGAATTTTGGTGCTTTGCAGTGCATTGTGTGAGCCTAGCATGTAACAGAACATGTAACACCCATTCCAGCCACTGGGCACCATGGCAATAAAGAATTCTAAGAATTTAATGTTTTAAAAATATATCCTTGATTAATAAAAACATAACACTTATTGCAAGATCAAGTGCTGGAAGTAGATCAAATCTTGTCCTTTGCTGAATTAGGAAATTAAGCTACTGCTCTAACAATCTCCCAATTTTTTGGATGGGATGGAAAATGTTTTGCAAACTGGAAGGGTTATGAAAGTGGAAATAGTGGAGTTTCCAATGTAATTCTGTAAATAATGAAGCAGAAGCAGAAATGGATGCTGTTGAATTTGTGCATGAGAGTCAGTGAGGCTTGGCCCCTTACTCAAATGTGCTGCAATTGCATGAAATAGTGGAAGATGAAAAATGAGGTTTTCAGCCAGGACCCAAATGCCCTGTCACATTGTGACAGTAAATAAGCTTCTTATTAAATATGAAAGTGCAATTTAACGAAAACCAGGAATACTCTGAAAGATGGCCTGAAGCTGCTGATGAAGGAACGACTAGATTTTAATTTTAATTGCATTGTTATTATTCACCACAGTAGATTGTGCATGTAGGTTTCTGAAGCTTCCTCTGGACCCACTTGAGCAGGTCTGTGCCTTGTTTTTATGCTGGGGCCTCCAGAGCTGGATGCAGCATTCCAGGTGGGATCTCACCAGAGCAGAGCAGCAGGGCAGGGTCACCCCAATAGCCAGGGGCGTGTGTCTGTCATGGAGTGTTTGTCCCCTCAACAGGCAGCCCAGGCCAGACCTGTTGGAGAGCGTGCTTGGTAACCTCTCTACAGCTCCACCTTGGGTTTTTTTCCATGTTTTAGATCTGCCTCTGGAAGCTGAGTATGACACAGCAGTTCCTGTGTTGGTGTCATGCCTGCACAGCTGTCACTGGGAGCGTGCTTGGCAGGGTGATGAGATTGATGGTGAGGAGAGGTGTGAGCGAGTCCTCACTGCTCTCCCAGCCTGAATAAATGCACTGAGCCTGCTGGAGCTGGCTCTCTGCAGCAGGGCTGCTGAATCAGGCACCCAGGCTACCCCTGCCAGCTCATTGCTAGAACCAAGCCCTGCCGTGGTGCAGAGGGACTTTGAGGTTTAATGGGATAACATTAATTAGAAGTGCTCCCCAGCTTTAGCAGTGCTGTAGTTTCCTATTGGAATGAGGCTGGCATGATCATTACCTCTGTCTGACTTTTCTTCCACTCCCAGTCATTCCTGACCCTGGCTGACAAACTTGATCAATCTACTGAATGAGCAGCATTCCCAGAGTTATTGAATTTCCTACAAACACTGGGAAAATTGTTGGTCAAAAGAACAGTCCTGATTGACTCAGAAGTTTGGTGCCTCAGCTTGCAGTTGACCCAAATAAGCATCAAGGCGAGCTGAAAGGAGAGATTAGCAGCAAATGTCTTGTGAAACACAGAGAGAATTTGTGAGTATTGCAGTGGGGAAAAGTAGAAAGGAAAAAGTTCAAGAGTACAAACATGCTGGGAGAAATTCCACTAATTGGCAAACTGGCTTGTTAAGGAAGCAGGACTGGGAGGAGAATTCTCTACAAAAATGTGCACCTTTCCAGTTCATTGTCCAAGTACCTTCCAGTCCTCTGTGGAAGAGTGTAGTCAGCCCCTGTCTTGTGGGACTTGTCCTCTCTTCACATGTCCAGTGCCACCAGAGGTGATACAAACACAACAGAAACTGGTACCTGCAGCAGAGTGACCCTGCGCTCTCAGTCTTGTGGCTGTCCTTGTTTCACAGCACATCCAAATTCTGCTAAAATGGAACTGGTGCTGGGGGGCATTGCCTGGCAGAAGGATCTGAAGAGGTGGTTTGGCACCTGTCAAATTGGTGAAGCCCTGCTAGGGCAAAGGTGAAACAACACATGTGAGGAGGCTGGAAAGGGATGTCTGTGAGAATCTGCCAGGCACTGATCATCAGCAGTGAGACAGAGCTTGGGTCCACAGGGTTTAAATGGCCACAGGGTCACTACAAGCTCCAGAAAAGACACCTCCCCTGTTTTCTGGGGGCTCTTTCCCAGGAGCAGTGATCTGAGGGGCTTATGAAGATGTGTCTGAATGATGACAGGATGAAAAGCCACACAGCAAGTGGGAGGCTTGTGGCTGGAAATGCAAAATTATGCAGGAGCTGTGCAAACCCTGGTCACTTCTGTTGCTTTGTTGTTGTGGGATGCATCAGGATTTTGCCAGCCTTTGGCCACAGAAGGGTAGAAGGATGATTCATGCCTAAAACATGATCAGGTTTTGAATTAAAAATTTAAGTCACAGATGGACCTTTGGATGTTTTTTTAAATAGATCTGTTTCAAAATTATCTTTGAAGGAAGGCTAGTTGAGAGTTACCCCAAGCTACTCCATGACTATTAAAATTGATTGTGAGAATCTGTCAATCCTCCAAATTAGAAGATTGGGGAGAGAAAAGACATATCTTTCCTGCTTTAACAAGACCCATGTCTAAAATCTCCTGGACAGCTTTTAGGAATTTCAGTCTTAGCCTCTCATCTCAAAATATATGGAATACATCAACATTTGGGTTCTAATTTGGTGATATCTTGGGTCTTTCATGAAGAAATATCAAGAACTGAGTCAGCTCTTTTTCTGACCAAACACTGTTCAAATTTGGTTATTGTGTTAGATATGTATTATAGGGAGAAAATGCAGAGAAATTATGATACCTCAAATTAGTAGGCAAGACTAACATCAAAGCTATGCAAATTCAGGTTGGGTGCTGAACACACATCTTCTGTACTGAGTAAGTGCTGTAGGAAAGCCTCCTCCAAGCTTCTTCAGCTCTTGATGCCTTCAAATTATTATAACTGTATAGCTTCCCTCTGGCAAGTTATTTTAGCACAGGCAGAGTTAGGTGATGACCTGGGGTTGGTTATAGAAAAGGGCAAATGATGATCTCCTGGTCTGTGCTGAAATGAAATCCTGTGCATAAATGAGACTTTTTCTTCAAGTTTTGGTTGCAAGTAAAAAGGCTTTAGTATTAATTACCATTAGTCTCTTCCCTTTTAGTACTTTCCTTCTAATATTTTCATGAAAGATTCATCTCTGCTTTTATGAACAATATTAAAATAGGCCTGTTAGCATCTACCATGAATAACCATCTTTTAAAATTGAATCTAGAGAGTACTAAAATCTTCCATCCACTTCCTTGGGAGACAGAAGGAACAAACAAAGAGCTGCAGCCCCACTGGAAGTATTCAACTGCAAGATTCACCCTTCTGCTGTTGTCCTGCTTTCTGCCCAGGGGATTGCTATAGTGTGAGTGTGCACATTGCAGTGCTGCTGTGCATCCTGGAGGCACAAAACTTTGCAGCAGGTAGCAAGGAAAGCAAACAAGGAGAGTGCATCTTCCTGCACTGAAAACCCCAGGTGGTGAGGCCCATCAGAATTGCAATTATGATGGGGATTGCTGAGCAATGTCCATGATATGGGACATGCTGGAACTTACTGGAAAGCTGTCAAAAATATTTGAATTTTCTCTGGTGATTTGAACCAGTCTGAGTCCTGAGAGCTTGCAGGGATGAGTGTAAGTGCTTGTTTGGGGTCTGTTACACACATACTCCATTTGAATTGCAAACCCCAAAGCACTGCTCATTATTCACGCTCCCAGCACAGGTCCTTTTGCTTTGGGGGATTTAATGAAATGCCATTTCAAGAAATTGAGGGGAGGGGAGTATTAAATATCTCTCTAAGACATCAATCACTTGGGGCCTATTGCTGCCAGAGTATGTGGGTGTGGTGTATGACTATTGACTGGTGTTTCCAAATGCATTTGTCCCCAAGTAATCATCACTCTATGCTTGCTCTTAAGGCCATTTGTGCATAAGGCCCATAATGCTTAGACTGATTTTTAAACAAAACAGCTCTGAATGACTGTGGTTTTCTACCAGAGCACTGGAAACTAATTTGCAAGTTGTAATTGTTGCTTTCCTGCTCTCTGTTTCTTGGGGTGGGCTGGGAGAGGAGGGCATGCTGTGTTAGGCAGGACACTTTTTTGTGTTGTGAGCTTCTTACTCTGGATGATTTCCTGGTGACCTTTCTTTGGCTCAAAGCTATTTCTTTGGAGAACTAAATTTACAATGGTGGATAAAGCAGTGACCACAGGCTGACTCCTCTGACCAGTCTGCGCCTTGGATAGGGAGAATTACATGCAGTGCTTAGCAGTGAGGTGTTGTTCTCAAAATAGGGCTAAGATTGTGCTGTCAGGGGTGCAGGACACTTTCTGATTTCACACAGTGGCAGTGCAGCAATAAGGTTTTTTACAGAGGACAGCAGTAGTTATCCATTGCTTACCAATTCTCTTGGGTTAGCCTGCTCCCTAGCTCATGTGTTGGAGGTGGAATGCTTGGAGAGGAAGCTGACATCTCCCTAAAAGTTCACATAGACATTGGGTGATGCCTCTTGCCACTCAGAAAAAAAAAACCAAAAACCCAAAAAGAGTGATGTTTTGTAAAGCATTGTTGTGAAAGAGAGAAATCCCAAAGCTTTTGGCAATCTGCTGCTGCAGGGAAGTACCTTGGCACTGTCTGAGCACATCCCATGTTCTGCTCTCTCTTCAGGTGCTATCTCCCATGTACCTCAGTTCTTTGCTCTTTGTGTGATAAAAACGAGATCATCTTCTAAGATGCCCTCAGAACTCTTGTTTTCCTTGCTTGCTGCCCTGCTGCTTGTCGTTCTGCTCTCGTTGCTCCTTTGGTATCCAGGATGGAGAATACTTCTGTTTCTTCTTTTCCATGTCCTTTAACTGCTTCTCTTTTACTCTCCCTGTTGCACTTCTGTCTGAGTCTGTTGGTGAAGATCCATCTAGACCTGCCCTGTACACCTCTCTATCTCTCCCTCTAGACCTGTCCTGTATACCTCTTCCAAAACAATTTGTACTTTGGTGTGTGGCTATTTTGCTTGCCCCTGTTGAAGAAGAAATCAACAGTTTGCAGGAGCCTGTGTGTTTTGCTCCATGCCAGGTACTAATGGAGCATTTAGTGAGTGTTGAGATGAGGTTCAGCAATTTCTCTGAGGCTGCTTGGGCTCTCTGAATTGCACACAACGTATGAATCAAAGTGCTGGCTGCTGGCTGCTTTAACCCCAGAAATTACAAAGATGTACATGTGAGCCCAAAGCAGAGGGGTAGGGGGGAGTTACAAGCCAAACTCACCATGTGAGCAGGCAGTAAATGCATTTCAGAGAGCTGGGGTGTATGGTTCAGGGAGCTGACAGCCCATCAGCTGATGGTGGCTGATGACCATCCTTAGGATAGATATCAGCTTAGTACAGCTTGTTCTGCAATGTGTTGCTGTTTCTTAGGTTTCCCAAATAGAGAGAAACATGCAGGACACCCCTACAATCTCATAGGCTCTAAATTCTCTGGAATTGCTTCTCTGGACTGGGTAGTGCTCAGCACAATGGAGCTCTGTGTTCCTCCAGCCTGGTTAAATTTGGCTCCCAAGTCTTTGCCACTCAGTTCTTGGTTGAGATGACATCTTTCACACTTCCTCAGCTGGATACAACTCTTCTCTCCTCCTCGTGGACATTTTAGCATTGCAAATAACCCATCTTATTATGGACTGCAGAATGCAAAGGCTTTTAGAGAAACCTCACCAAACAAATTAGTGGCAATTGTAAATTAGGGTAATTACACTGTTCATGGCTGGAGAGACCAACTGAACTCTTGGCACAGTCTGTGTGAAAATATTAAGCTACCTAAAATCCTGAGCAGCTGCAGAATGATGTGAAAACACACTTTTATCGCCCTGTTGATGTGTCAGTTCTGGTATTAACTAGGACAGTGCAATGCAGTATTTTGCCACTTTCTGCTGTTGTTCATCTTTACTATGAAAGCTCAGTATTTTCTTCTGAGAAATGCTGCAACTCACCACCTTGGTAATCTTTTTTCTGCTGTGTGGTACTACAGCCCTCTCAAGAGAAATTGCATTTAAGAGGAGAGTTGAAACTAGTGCATCTACAGGAGACCATAGTTTTATTTTAGCTATTGATTTTTCAAAGTTTCTTTTAACCCAGAAATGAATATGTCAAAAAAACTCAAAAAATCCCAACAAAACAACAACAACAAAACATCAAAAAACCAAACCAAACTAAAAACAAAAATGTGAGTTTTGCAGGGAGAACTTCTAGCTCTGCTTGTTTCCTCAGAGGAAAGAAGAAATATTTTTCTTTCAGACCCATATTGTGTTTGTCTTTGGTACCAAAAGAAAGAATAGCTTTTAGAACAGTGAATATACTGCTGTTGGGGGTGAGGCTGGTCTTTTTGTTTGGTGGTTTTGTTTTTAATTGCTCTTGTTCCTTCATTGAAAGGACAACATGCACAGTGAAATATGTATTTGGTAGTGTATACTTGTCCTTCTAAAATAAGTCATCTATGTAGTGGGTGACAAGAATCAGAAGTAAAACTTGTGGGTTGGGATAAAACAGTTTAACAATTTAAGACTAATTGAAATATCATAATACATGATGATGATGATGATGATGATTAACAACAAATGTGATGCTTAGTACAATGGCTCCCCATATGCTGACCAATGCCAGACCCCATCCTTGAACCCAAACTGGCCCCTTCTGGGTGACTGGCCAGTTTATATACTGGGCATGATGTTCTCAGTGTGGAATATCCCTCTGATCACCTTGGGTCACCTTTCCTGGTTATGCTCCCTCCCAGCTTTTCTTTTGTGTCCCTCCTCACTGGCAGTGCATGAGATGCCAAAAAAAAAAAAAAATTAAAATAAAGTCCTTGACCCAGGAAAACATCAGTATGTTATCAACTTTATTCTCACACTGAATCCAAAACACAGCTCTGTACCAGCTACTGACATAAAATTAATTCTATCCCAACCAAAACCAGGTCATCATTGTAGGTCCCTTCTACTGAAATTTTCTATTCTACCCTGTCCTTTTCTATTCTAGCCTGTTCTTCTGTTTCTGTTGTGCCTTCTTTTCTCCTCTCCCCACCCTTTTACTGAGCAGTGCTTTCCCTATCTCTGCTGGAGGAGGTGGTTGTTAAAAGCTCACGGGGGCCTAATGTAGAGCTCACTGCTGTTAATGTCATTTATCACAGCCAGGGGCCATTGAAAGGCCAGGGAACCTGGAGCAGGTGAAATATATTTGGTCTCCTTGTGCCTCAGAGCAAGACAAAGCCTTTGATGTTTTTCTTGACAGACAAAAAACACGTAGGATAGGTGGGCAAAATAAGGCACGTGGCAAACCTTAAAATATGACAATGTATTCTCAGTCCTTCTCCAGCAAGCTCCAGAGATGTCCTTTGAGAGGTTGTGGCCTTAATTCTTGCTGTGTTTATGTCACTGTTTCACCCCTGATGGCAGCTCAGCAATATTTAGCCACTCACTCATTCACACTCACTCACTCACTCACTCACTCACTCACTCACTCACTCACTCACTCACTCACTCACTCACCAAAACTCCCCATCCTTGCCCCAGGTGGGGAGGAGAATTGGGGAAAAAAAAGATAAATCTTGTGGGCTGAGATAAGAACAGTTCAACAACTGAAACAAGATAAAATGCAGTGCCAGTGGTAGCAGTAACAATAATAATCATCATAATGAAAAGAAGGGAAGAGAGAGAGGAACAAACCCCAGGAGAAGCAAGGGATGCACAAGGCAATTGCTCAGCTCTCACTGGCTGATGCCCAAACCATCCCTGAGCAGTGATCAGCAGCTCCCAACCAACTCCCCCAGCTTATATAGTGAGGAATATCCCCTTGGAATGTCCCAGCTGTGCTAACTCATGGCTTCTGGTTCAGGTCCTCACTGGCAGAGCAGGGAACACTGAAAAATCCTTGACTCAGGGTAGGCACCACTTAGCAACAACTAAAACATCGGGGTGTTACCAGCATTATTCTCATCCTAAATCCAAAACACAGCACTGTACCTGCCACTGCTGATTCCAGGACAGCATTCACCTCTTATTCCATATTATTTACATCATTCCAGGTCCCAGTACTCCATCACCTTTCCTATTTTTTGTTAGATAAATACACAGAAATCAGAAATTCTGGGCCTGCCCAGCTATAAATAGTTCACCCTTATGCTGAACAATCCAAATCCACCTGAGCCACATTTCCTTTTCCTAAAAATAAATTTAAAACTCTACCCTTTTTCTTAAATCTCTCTTGATCCTCTTATTCCAATCAAGCAATTTGATTTTTAAGGAAGTTTTTTTAATAACTGGGAATGTGTTCCACTCTTGATTTTGTGTTTGTGATAATGTCTGTAGGAGAAGGAGAATCATTTGGAGAGTGACTGAGGAAGAGGGATGGTGTGAGACAGAACAGGGTTAGTGCCTGATGGAAATCCACTGGGACTACTGGGACACTGTGTCTGGAGAAACTGGGAACAGACAAGCCATGGAATACGAAAGGAAGGAAAGCAAGGACTGCCAAGCAGCAGAGAGATTCTCTGGGAGGGTAGTATTAATGTAGGAAATCAGTCCAGGAGGCAAACACAGATGAGACAGACTATTTGTTTAAAAGGTAATTTGGAAGGAGAGTTTCTCCTCATCTGGGACAGCTCCCTCCATCATGATTCCCTCCAGAGCTGAGGCTGCTCTGGCCCAGTTCTTGTGATCATCCTGCTTCCAGTGAGAGGCTGGAGTGGAGATAATCCCAGTTTCCTGAAGTGGTGCTTGTGTGAGTCTTATCTGTCAGACTTATCAGAGGAAAGTATTTATGGGATTTTGTTCCTGCCCTTGGAGTGTTAAAGTGAATGAGACTCCCTGCTGGTGAAAAGAGGTGGGATGTGCTGGCAGAAACCCCTATCCTGACCTTGGGCAGATGGGGAAACCCCAGCTCTCCACTTGGCTGGTGATGTTAGGCCAAGATTTTGGTTTTATGGAGCTTCTCCAAGACCTGCTTAATATCCCCTGGGCAGAGCATGGGAGTGAGAGCAAAGCCGAAGAGTCAGGAAAGTAAGGAAAGACAGAAGGACATACACTGGTGTGACAGTGGTCACAGGGGTTTGCAGGTGAAGAGAGAGGCGAGAATGTTGATTCTATGATCAGAAGGCTTGATTTATTATTTTATGATATATATATAATATTATTACTATACTAAAAAGAAATAGAAGGAAAAGTTCTCAGAAGGCTAGCTAAGCTAAGAATAGAAAAGAATGATAACAAAGGAGCTCTCACAGACTCTGTCTGAGAGAGCTCAGTCCTTGATTGGCCATTAATTGTAAACATCCAAGAGGGGCCAATCACAGGTGGACCTGTTGCATTCCACAGCAGCAGATAACAATTGTTTACATTTGTTGCTAAAACTTCTCAGCTCCAGCAGGAAAAATCCTAAGAAAGGATTTTAATGAAAAGATGTCTGCGACACACTGGCTTCTCCTTCAGACGTCACCCAAGAATCCCTGAACTGGGTGCCTCATCTGTGAAACTTGCCTCTGTTTTCTGGTCTTGTCTTGCCCTTGGTCAGAGCAGCACTGACTCTTTTTACTGTGACAATTTCTTCTATAAATCTCATGCACTGTTGTACTGTGTTGTCTGTCAGAGATGGAGGACTCTGTCTGGGCTCCTAGATGCTTGTGGAGCAGAAGATATTCTATGGAAAATTGTGTGCAGCTTCTTTCTCCCTCACCCCCCACTCTTTTCCCACTCACTTTTAAGCTTCCTTAAGGTCTTGCTCTATCCCTTTTCCTTTTCCTTGTCTGTTTAGACAAGCATCATTTGCACCCTCTCCAGCAGGGAAATTTTCCATGTGCTGCTGTTCCACTTTTCCTGAGGGCAGTTGCTTATCTGGGAGTCCTGGTGGCCCTGGCTTCCCTTTGATCCCTAATGCAGCCTGTCACCATTTGGAACAAGCAGAGGCCTTTTAGAGTAGTGGGTATGGCTGTCAGATCCAAGTGTGCTGTCATAGTTAGGAGCTGGTCTCCACTGGAGAGACATTTCTCAGCTAGATCCTTGGCAACCCCGCAAGATTTCCCAGGATTTTCTTTTAAGAGCAGCGTATTTAGTCTTCCAGTATTGCCTTGAAACATTGGGTTGTGGTGTTCTTTGCCATTTCCTTGGAGAGGAGCTCCAGCTATAGCCTGTTTGCCATCTCTTGTAGAGAAATGTTCATCCTGCAGTGTGCAAATCCTCCACGTTGGGAAGCCCACAAGGAAGGCACATGTGTGATGGGACCCAGGAGCAGTGAAGCACCCAGGGAGCTCAGGCTGGAGGAGCAAACACTCTCACCTGTCACGGGTGCTCCTGCAGAGACTGGCAGCCAAAGCATGGCAGAGAGACACCAACAGCAGGGAGTTCTATCCAGCATGGGCAAACATGCTGCCCTCAAACCTGTAAAGGGTGCCCCAAAACTGCCAAATTCCATCCAGCACAGGAGTGTTTGTGGAGGCAACCTATTAACCTATTTCTGCCTCTGAAATGGGATGCTCAGCCACCTCAAGTTTGTGCAGATTCTTTCAGTGCAGATAAGGTGCAGCATTTTAATTTTTTTTTTCATTTAACAGTCTCTTCCTTTGCATGTGGAAACTGCCAAAAGCAATCTAGGAAAAAGGAGCAATTTTTAATTAAGCCACATGTCTCTGCAGACCTTCTTGTTCCATGTCCAAACTCTGCCTTCAGTATGTTTTATCTGCACTATCTGCTGTGGCTCTGGGCAGCAGCTACTGCTGATCTGCTGCCCATGGGGTGGCAGGCAGGGATGGGCACTGAGGCTGCATTTTGGAAAGCTTCTTCAAGCAGTTCTGAGTCTCCATCCCCATGGGTCAGCTTCTTTGTTTATTTAACAATAAAAAAATACATCAATGACCCACGTTCTGGTGGTGCCAGGGCTTGACTAGCCTGAGGACATGCTCGTGGGTGGATTTACAAGGCAAGCTACAGCTACCCAGAGAAATGTCAAGTCACTTTTGGGATGTGCTTGATAAAGGCAACCAAATCAGAACATCTATTATGGAGCAGATGGGTTTCATCACCTTTCATGCAGGGTTTCAACATCTGTGCACATCAGCTGTGTCTTTTGTTCACCAAAGCACAATATGAGATATTTTTTAGGGCAGAAAATTCTGTTTAATATGTTTCACAATGTATTTGAAGTGCAGCACAGAAGCGTTTTCCTTGTGCTCAGCTCTGACTAAATCTGCCTTGGTTTCTCAGGAGAAATGCTTGCAAGGAAGGAGAGCACTCTGCAATCTGCTTTCATATACTGATGAAAACATTGCTCTATTTTGTCTTCCAAGCAGGCATTCCATTGTGCTTTATTTATATTTTTAATGCAAAGCCATTTCTTATGCATCAAAACTGGCAGTTAAATTAATATACAGTATATTAATGCATTATAGAAAAAGAAGAACTCTGGCAGCTGCTTTAGAGAAGTGATTAAAATTTAAAAGGCAGTTTTCCAGTAGAAGAAAACAAAATAAACTAATCATTTGCCATGGCTACACCACTAATGGAGTGTGGAAATTATTTTATTAATGTTTTTGGTATTTCAGAGGGTGGGATTTTTTTTTTTTTTTCATGATAGCTACAAAAGATCTGCTGCTTTACAGAAAAGATGATTAGTCTGGAAGTTTACAGCACTTTCTATGGTAAACCTAGTTGCTCTGGCAACTGCTTTACATCCAGAGGATAATATTCAAGAAATAATTCTCTCCTTCCACTTTTGGGGGTACATCCTTTTAAGTCAACTCTGTTTACTCCTCTAGATGCTCCTGGTATTTCTTCTTGAAAGAAACTGTACAGAATTGTTGGTCCATCAGACAAGCTTTCCAAGAAAAGCACAGCAAAAGCTTTATCTAACTTCCAAAAAAATGTACTTGGATCCTCCAAAGTCTGGGAGGTACCAATATCCTAAACAGCAGAAAAGAGAAAGATCATTTCCATAAAGCTGGTGAGGAAGGTACAGGGTTGGGGCACAAAACTGCTCACAAGGATCTGGGTCTTTGACCTGGCCCTTCTTTTATGGGGACTTTTATGTCCCTCACTCATTTTCTTATGTGGACTTTGCAGAGGGCATTTTGAGCAGACACTGGACAGAGGCAAGCTGCACAGCCCTGAATTTGTGCCTGACAGCAGAGACAGGCTGCCCTTGGGCAAACAATACAGAGAAGTTTGCCAAGATGTACCCAAGGAAAAGGGATGTGAAGCAGGATGTTCTGAGGACATGAAGAGAAGATATGGGGCAAGATGTTCTGCTGACACTTTTGCCAAGCTATGCTGCGTGACCACAGATATGTTAACTCTTTGTCTTATACACAGCACTTTGTAACCAATCAAATGTGTTCCCACGTCGCTGAACCCTGCATTACCATAAAAATGTACTCTCAGATTTGCAATAAATGGAGCACTGATCATTACCTCCATGAGGATTGACCTCTGACTCTGTAGGCTCCTCTCTATCCCTCTATTTCTCCCCCTCACTCCCTCTCCCTCATACTCTCTACCTTTAGGACTTCCCTGTGCAACTCTTGTGAGGCCACTGACTGTAAATCCCACTCTCTAAACCCAGGATTTTTGCTGAAACTATTGATTGCTGAATTTCAGAGATGTATTGAAACTTCTTGATCTTTCTTTATAATATACATTATAAAATAAAATTTATCATATATAGCTTCCCCAGTACAAGCTTAGTTCACCTAAACTTATCCTCTTAAATGAACTGGGCTGCAGACCTGGCCATGCTCTGGGCTGTTGACCTGATAAAGATCACGTGGCTCTTCAAACATCTGGGAAAAACTGCACACCAGGACTGTGACCACCTGAGAACCATTTCATTTTTTAAAATTGACTTAGCACCAAGGAAACAGCGATTTTCTTCTGACAAAGAAAGAGTCTTTAGGTTTTATTAACTGGATATCAAGGAAATAAATACTTGAGCTCTGCTAATTGGTTGCACTGAGATGTCTGATTGACTGATCAATTAGGATGTTATTTCAAGAGGATGCTTGTGTGAGATGGCTGTGGGCTGGATTTGGTCTGTCCAAACTGTTCCCTGAATAAGGGAAGTAGAAATGTTGAAACAGTGGAAGACAGAGCCCTGGATAACCCCAATGCCTGCTGAGCGTAGATATGAATGAGGTCTCTCTCAACCCATTTTGCCTCCTGTTTTACTTGTTGCAAGAGGCTGGGAGTACAAGAGAAAAAATAAGGCCCTGGAATGTAAGAACAGTTATTTAATCTTGCTAATCAAAGGATATTTGTGATGCCTTCTGCTTTTGCATATGGTTCTTTGTAATAATTTTGGTAGAGCGAAACCCACAGCTGCAGGTAGGTCTTACCTCTTCAAGCTAATCTGACTGCCAGCAAAGGTGTCTCCTAATTGAATATTACTTTAGTCTGTTCTAGTACCTAGGTTTATTCCTTCAAGGCTGGAAACTAATTACATTCAGGTTTAACCTTAGCCTCAGCAACTTTCTCTGATAGCCCTTGACAGTGCTAAATTCCAGAGGCTGACCTTGACTTTTTCCAGCACTTTGGATACAAATTTGTAGTGAGGTACAATTGCAGGTACTGCTTCTGAGGAATTTTAATGATGCTTCCCTTTTAAATTTAAAATCATGCCCCCAGCTGAAGTGTAAAAAACCAAGAAAGTATAAAACACTCAGCTGACCCAATGTAGCACAATGCAGTGAAAGAGTGCAACCTGAACAAGCAAATGGGGTCTTTGCTGGGCCCTGTGCAGACCCTTTGACAGGGTCCCCTGAGTTCCTGCAGTGAGGTCCTGGGCCCATCTCCCTGGCCCAGGAATTCCTCACATTTCTGTCCATGGCAGCTGTGGCAGAGTGCAGAGTGTTGTAGTTCATCTACCACTAGGAAAACTGGAGTGTCTGCCTAACTTCTTGTCTCTGCACCTTGTAGATTTGAGTGCCAGCTGTTTGCTGCTCCCATCCCAGGGCAGGGGAGGTGCTCCCCCATCTCCTGCTGACCCCCCCAGGTCTGAGGGAGGCAAGGGACACTTCCATTCACCTCCCTGAGGGAACTGGAAAATGCCACACACTGTGCTTCTGTTTTATTGAGTAGCTCTGAAGGGCATTACCATGTGTGGTTTACCACGTTCTAGAAGTGAAACAGGGTTTGTTTGCAGCTTTTTTTGTTGGCAGCACTGTGGTCATGCCCTGCTGTATCACGCAGGAGAACTTGTCAGGCCTGCTGGGCAATTTCACCTGCTCTCACTGTGAGGAATCTGTGATGAGACCATCATTATTCACCTCTAAGCAATCCCCGTCCTTTACCAATGTGCCTCATCCCTATTTCACAGATAATAAAATCCAGACATGCTGTTTCACAGCCAGGGAACTTGGGCTGCAGGAACCTCTTGGGTCTGTCCTCAGGTGCCCTTGGTCACCCCAATTTCCAGCCCCTGTAGCTTGTCCAGGCTGGGGTCACAGATTCTCCAGCCCCTCCAAGGCTTGCTGTCACCTACAAAACTAGGAGGTGGCAGAGTTATTTTGGACTGTGACTGAACTCTTGGGTACTGCTGCCCAATGCCCGCAGCTGAGGAGCAAGGCCTGACTGTGAGGAAACACTTGCAGGGTAACCCATTTTCCCTCACCTCTGACCCTGGCCAAACCAGAAGAGCCACTTGAAACGCTGAGAAACTAAAATATGCTAAATGCTCTTTTGTCAGATAGAAATCTCTCTCCCAAGCAGAGATTACACAGAGAGTGAGCTGCTCCAGGCAAATTAACATTATAGAAATAATAAACCAAGTTTAAACCAGTTCCTATTCATCTGGCAAGTGCTTTCACACTAATAATGGAAAGGGCAGAGTATTATGTAGTAATGGCCTCCTTTCCATTGTTCTGTGCAACTGCACTTCATTAAAAGGCAACCTTTCTCCTGTCCCTAAATAGTAAACTATAGCAGTAACTATATAAAAGCACTGCAATATTTTATAGCAGCTAAGGCTGCCTGCTATCTATAATTACAGTCAATACTTGGACTGAAGAGAAATTACTTCATTTTCTTAATGTTTCATACATGGAAAAACAATCAGGCTTTTCCTGTATTTCTAATTGCATTGACTGGCTCCAGATGAGTGTTCTTTTCCAAATTATTACCAGGCCCTGGAAAAAGTAGCACTGAGGTAAAAGCTTCTCACAACTAAATGCTGGTCCTTGTTACAGCTTATTTCTGCAAGCCTTGATCCCAAGTCCCATTTAGTCTAGGGACCCTAAGTTCCAAATTCACAAACATTAAACCTTGATTAAACTCTGCCTGGAAGTCAATGAACCTGGGAGCTCCCTGGGGTCTGATGCCAGCTGTGTCTTTTGCTACTGGAGTTTTGGTACTGAAAGGACAAGTGAGTAAGGGCTGGAGAGAACTTTCTGGTTGATGCTGCCTGGATGAAGGGAGTGGAAACAAAGGCACTGTGAACTCCAGCTGTTCACATTTCCTTAGTTCTGTCCCCAGAAGCCCTACAAGAAATATAGAAAAAATATCATCCTCAGGCCCTTGCCAAGCATGCCTAATACTTTGTTTTCCCGGAGATTCACAACCTACTAAAAGCAGCACTTGTTTTGTCACAAACTGGATGGTTTTGGCTGTGTGCACAGAGAAACTACATCTGCAGATGGCTGTCTTCTGGTGATGTCCCTCTCATCTCCCTCCTGAAAGCAGGCAGATAATTCTCCCTGCTTAAGGTTGCTTCCAGTTGCTGCCACCACAATTTGGGCTGTGGAATCCAAGGTAGTGAGGTGTGGCATTCACATTTTCTGAAAAATCTCTGCCCAGGATTTTTCTCCTGGGAAGCTGAGAAGCCTCATATTAAAAGGAAAACAATTATTATCTCATTTACTTCTCCTGTGTTTTGCTCGTCTAGAATGTGTTTAGAGATTGTTTACCCAGAGGTGATTGTTTCATTGGATTCTGGTGTGAATTGTTTTCACTCATTGGCCAATCAGTGCCAAGATGTGTCAGGACTCTGAAGAGAGTCACCAGTTTTCATTATTATCCTTTTAGCATTGTGCAAGTATCCTTTGTGTATTCTTTAGTATAGTACAGTATTCTTTAATATAATATAGTATCATAAAATAATAAATTAGCCTTCTGAGAACATGGAGTCAGATTCATCATTCTTTCCTTTGTCTGGAGGCAATGCAAATACAATAGTGAGGTATGGCTATGGACACACTGAGTGATACAGTGAGCACAAGTGGCTGGAAAGATGTGGCATCTTCTACAGCCTCTGGGCTGCCTGGTCAGTTCCAGGGCTGTGTGCCTGGCTGTGACCATGCAGAACAGTTCAGATATGTGCACTGGAAGGCTGGTAAATAGATATTGTGCCAAAATGCACAAGACTTGCCTTCAGGAAAGTCACCCATTGGCTTGTCCATTGCTGCAATTCCTGTGTGACTGTGACACTGGTTGGGTAGTCCAATGAGGAGTAGAGATGATTTATGCACAGAAGATGCTCTAACTGCAAGGATTGCCAAAATACCTCCAGCACTGCTGTATCCTTGCTAGGAGTCTAATTTGGTTAACATGGCTGAACACATTCCAGAGCAGAAATTTCCTGGGTTTGTTACCACTGTGCTGGAATTAAAGTGCAGTTGATACAAAACCTTTCATGGTAAGAAAAGAAGTGGTGTTGACCTGCAAAAGAAATTATTTCACTGTCTTGGCAGAAATACTCACTCCAGTTAAGACTATCATGTATTAGCATGTGCAAGGACTGATGGAGTTGATGCCCTGGCAGTGGTGACTGTGGGCCCCTGGTCTGTGTGGGCTACCAGGACTGGTGTGCCAACCACTGCAGCTGGGGCAGGAAGCGATGGCAGTGCAGAAGCTGCCTCAAAGCCGCTGTGATTTGCAGAATTTCAGGTTTCATCCCGAAACTCTTCCCACTTCCCACCTCCTCATTACAGTTACTGAGCCAAAGAATCGGTTATCTGAAAAACTCTGTGTTTCCTTTGTGGTTTGGCTAGTTGTTGCAGTCAGGTTCCCTTTTTCATTCCTTACTTCCCATAAAATGCCAAGCAAAAGTAAATTTTATGCCCATACAACTGTCTAGGAGCCCCTTCCAGAGAAAAAGCCACAGCTGTGAGTAAAATCAGCCCTTCTCCAAAATCATTACGAAATTTTGAGAAGGGGATTCAAGTATCATTTTGCAATAGAAAAAAACCTAGAATTTTCTTTCAGTTACTTGAAGAAAAAAAAACACTTTGAGCAAGTGTTCCTTTAGCATTTTTTTCCTTGTTCTTGGAAGTGTTTTTATACAAATGTGAAGATTAATTAGGATGCAGAATGTAGGATCTTGTTTATGTGAACATATTTGTTGAAAGTTTACGAGGGCTGAATATTGCAGTAATTGATGTGTGCTTGTATTTCAGTTTCTTGTGGATGCCATCTGCTCCTGTTAAATTGCTCTGTTGTTTTATATCTTGTGTTGTGCTGGTTTATTTTTCTTTCTCGTGATTTTGTGATTACTGCCGTTGGGAGGGGGAGGGAGTGGGAGAGAAGGAAGCGTGGACAAGCTGGAGGAAGGATGAAATATCTGTGAAAGCACGAGCACAGGATCAGTTTTGATGAATTCAGTTTGTATACGTGCTTTACCTTAGGGACTGGCAGCATGTGACTAGAAGGATGGGTGCATCCCACCCAGATTTTTGAACATAGTTGGCTGATGGTAAGAATGACAGAGAACGTCTGCTGAGCTGTTGGTGAAGAACATGCATCTCTTTATCCCCTGCAAAAACAGAACACATTTTCATAGCTGCAAACAGCCTGTGTGCTGCTATTTAATTTAATTCATCCTGAAAGGGCCATATCTGGACAATGCCACTGCTCTGCTGAGTGTGCTGTCCGCTGCCTGAGTGTGCTGCCTTGCCTGCTCATGCTGCCCATCCCTCTGCAAGCTCATGGGTAGGGATGGTTTTCCTTTTCTCCCACACCCTGGTGTCAAGGAGGAGTAACCAACTGCCTGGAGCCCAGATCAAGGAGCTCCAGATCTTCCATGCCCTAGGTGTTGTCTTTCCATCCTGAGGGCTCTGTTCCCTTCCTGCTGTCCAGGAATTCTTTCTCCATGAGACTGACCTGATTTAGCCCAGCAATGACCCGGCTGCCCGTGGGCAGCACTGCCCTTGCACACGGTGATCTGGATCCTATTTCCATGCTCCTCCTTTGCTGGCTGTCCACCCTCCTTCCCCAGCTTCCAGCCCAGGACTCTGCTGTCAGAGTGGGTTTCGTCTCTCTGATCACAGATTTCCCCCTCCAGCCCTCAGGTCTCCACCAGCCAGTGCTGACCCTGCTTTGGGCCGTCTGCTCTCATCTCACTGCACGTGGGCAGCAGCAGTGGATCCATTGCAGAGCTGGAATCTGTTCCAAAGCCATGCACCTTCCTCCCCATGGTGGCCTCGGGGACAGCTGGCTGCTGCAGGGACAGCCAGGGCCACTCCAGGGCTGGCCATGTGCTGAATGGCCAGACACCACTCATGCTGATGGGTTGAGGGGCTGCCACCTCCAAGGGCACAGGAAATATTTTCTTTGCAGATGGGGAAAAAAAACAGGTTTTTCAATCAAGAGATTAAGATGTCATAGGAGGCTTGTGTACATAACAGAGCAAACCCCTATGTTTTAGAGGGCTGTATATTGCTTTGGAGAGACAGAAATTATTTGGTAGAATTTTAAATCTCTCTCCTTTTTTATGACACTTGGGTATTAGAGCCCTTTTTCTGCCCACACATTTGTATATTACGAAGGTTTTTTACTAGAAATGGGCAAAGCTTTGATAGAAAACCAAGATGGAAAAAATATAAATTCTACTCTTAGCAGAGCTGGTTGTGAATGTTTCAGCCTTCCTTGAGGGGTGGAAACTGCAATCAATTTTAAAAGCCAGTATTTCCCACATGATATTTCTGCTTTGCCAAAAAAAATAAAGGTAGAAAATAAGAATAAAGCAATAATAGCATTATTTTCTCTGGGCTCACTCAGCAAACAGGAACTGCCATTATGTCTTTTCTCTGGTTAGAAGGATGAGATATACCCTGGAAAACCTCCTGGACTTAAAACAAAACTGATTTTTAAATCAGTGTAGTGATCTCAAAAACAGAGATTCTTTTTTTGGTTTGGTTTGGTTAGGTTTGGTTTGGTTTTTTTCCCCAAGACAGAGGAGCTGGAGGAAATGACTGAAGAGAGAAAAAACACTTTCCTCCCATAATTGATGCTGAGTCATTTCTCCGTTGGATGATGAGGCAGAAACTCAATTATGGCAGGAGACAGACTGTGATGAGGTTCATCTGGCAACAAAGCCCTCATACTTGGAAAGCCAAGGTCCAAGTACAGATTGGGCTGGGAAATGGATTTTAGATCAGACCTTCCCACCCAGGTGTTCCCTGTGTCTCATTTATAAGATTCATGTGGTAATTTACCGGTGTTCTGCTTGGGGTGAAACAAATCTTCCTTCTGTGCCCATCCTTGGCTGGTTGGTTGGTTCCAGAGTGTCCTGCCAAGTGTGGGAGCCGTGGTGTGTGCTCAGCTGCCCCCACAGCACCACTCTGGTGTAGGAGAGAGCTCAGGGACTGCAGCAGCGCTGACTTCAGTGTTACCTTGTCCCTGTGTCAGCTGCAAAGGCTTTGGAATCACCCCTGCTGTGTCCTACCGCAGCTGAGGGAAAGGCTCTGCAACTTCTTCCTGCATTTCTTAAATTAATGTCTTCCCAGGAGTGTTATGGGCAGGGAGCTTTGCCACAGTATCTTATCCTGCACTTAGCCCTGCCTGCTAAATGAGAGACTGGTCTCCATATTTCAGCTTTCTGAAATACTTCTTCTAGTCATTGGGAAAAAAAAAATCAAAAATCAAACATTTTGATCAATGTACAGGTTTTAGGATGTAATTTGTGCTCGAGTTTCATTGGGTTTCAACTATTATTTCTCTGCTCAGCTTTTGCCAAATGCTCAAGCTCTTTGTTTAGTTGCTTTGACAAAAAAAAAAAGTCTGTATGTAATTGCTTCGCTGGATCAATACTCTGATTGCTTTAATCTTCCTTAGAGTGATAATTTTTTGTATTCCTCACCCTCAGGGTACCTGAAATACACAGGTGATGACTGCTCTACCTTGTCCAAAATGCCTTTCTGGTGGAGCTGTCCCTGTGACAGGGTGGTTGGCTGGGAATAAATTCACAGATGTTCTCATGGCAGAGGGCTGGGGCACAAAGGAATGATGAATCAGAGCTCTTGGACACTGACAAAACAACAAGGTCCATTTATTTGGAGTACTGCACAATCTTGTCCATGGTACCACAAATGCAGACCCAAAAAAGCTGAATTTCAGTTCTGACAGCTTTAGAGCATTCACTTCTTTCTCAGATGTTTATCACTCCCTCAACAGGGAGATAGAGATTGCACTGGATTAAAGGATTGCACTGGTTTTAAAACAAAAAATAAACTAATTTTTAATTTTATCTAGGTGAGTTAGTAAAGGAAGCAGGGAAGATGCACATCTCTGAGTGTGAGTAGATGGGAGCTGTGATGTCAACCCAATCCCTGGAGTGGGTGAAGATGGTATATGATGTCTGGAAAACTTCTCATCCCATGTCCTGTTGCTAACAGCTCACTCTACACAGGAGGCCTCAGGAGTGGGAGGAAATGGCAAATCTTCCTGTGGAAAGCATCTCCTGCCTCCCAGAACAGATTGAGCTCATTTTGGTAACACCTGCCACAGCCAAAAAAAACCCACTGGAGTAACACAGCCACGTGCCATGTTCCAGCTCTTGGAAAGCAGCCACTGCCCAGAGCAGAGCAGCTCTGTGTCCTGCAGACTTTGCTCCCTGGAGGGGCTGGCACAGCCAGAGGGATGTGCCAGGCAGGGGTGGTGTTCCTAGCACTGAAATGTGCCTGGATGGAGGAGCTCATTGCCCCCCTGGAATCTGTCCCCTCTGCAAAGCATCATCTGCTGCCTGCCCTGCAATCAGGAGGGCTCACACCTTTACTTCGAGGGTTGTTTTTAGGGATTTTGTAGCTCTTTAAGTCTCTATTGTCTGCATAAAATAGACTGTGGGATTTGTTTTCTTTTAAAAAAAAAGAAGCTATTCATCTAGAAACCTTCACCACTTAACTTTTTTTTTTTTTTTGTCTTGTAACTATTGGAAACACTGACATGGTCATACTGCAACCAGCTGATTATTTCCATTGCTTTTGAGAGAAATTATGAGCCAATTAAGCAGCCTCGCTTTTGGTCATGAAACTCAGAGCATATTTTTTTATCAGGCAGACCTTCAAATTAGTAAAATAATTGGACAGGTGTGCTCAGTTTTCGACAGTAAAACATCCCAGTCTGACTCACCAAGAAAAGAGATGCTACAAAAAGATATTTAAGACTCTGTGTGTTCTTTTCTTGTAAAAATGATATGTAATATTTTTTGGAGCTATTCTTTTCTCCCTTGTTTCTCCCCCAATATATCTTTTCAAAAGTCTAGATACCAATAAAGATGGATGGATAGATAGATAGATACCACCATTTAAAAAAAATATTTCAATCCAGGAAAACCAAGGAAGATTTCCAGACATATTGTATTCAATTGCAATAATGCATTGATTCTTTTCAGAGAGAAGACTTTTCTGCAAAAAATCTCTTGTGTCCATTAATAAAACCCCAATGTTTTGCTTTCTCATCTCTTGGACTATTTATCTTTTTGGCTGTTCTGTGAAAAATTGAGGAAGAATTCCCGTGGATACATTGAAGTGCATCCCAAGTTCTCATAGATCTGTTTAGGGTTGTCTCACTTCCAGCCTGTTTAGGACATAGTCACTTTCAGCATCCTTGAGTCGTGTTTGAAAATTAAGTTGGGTGTTTAGAGAAGCTGCAGCACACTTGGTGTGGTGCAGAGTGGTCAGGTCCAGGAAGGTTTCAAGATCTGGTTAGACAGATCCAAGACAGACCTGACCAGTGCTGGCAATGGTCCTGCTCCAAAGGTAAGGCAGGTCTGGAACTCCAGGCCTCCTGATGTCCCTTCCAACCCAGAGACAAGGAACAAGCTCTGTGGGAGGTCATACCTTGAGTGCTGTGTCCAGCTCTGGTCCCTCAGTTTGGGAAGGACATTGAGACACTTGAGCGTGTCCAGAGGAGGCAACGAGGCTGGTGAGGGGCTGGGAACACAAACCCTGTGAGGAATGACTGAGGGAGCTGGGGGTGTTCAGCCTGGAGAAAAGGAGACTCAGGGGTGACCTTATCACTCTCTACAGCTCACTGAAAGGTGGCTGCAGTCAGGTGGGGTTGGTCTCTTTCTCAGGCAGCACTGACAGAACCAGAGGGCACAGTCTCAAGCTGTGTCAGGGGAAATATAGGTTGAATATTAGGAAAAAGTTTTTTACAGAAAAAGTGATAAAGTTCTGGAATGGCCTGCCCAAGGAGGTGGTAGAGTCACCATCCCTGAATGTGTTTAAAAAAAGACTGGAGGTGGCACTGGGTGCCATTGTTAAGCTGAGGTGTTGGGGCATGGGTTGGACTTGATGATCTTGAAGGTCTCTTCCAACCTGGTCATTCTGGGAATTCTGTGAATTCTGTGAAATGTCAAGTAAAGATGGATGTCAGCATCAGGCTGGGTGGTTGTTCCCTGCCCTTAGCAGGTATACACTGGAGAACAAGCAGGAAAGGGTTGTTGTCACCCTCAACACCTACAGCCCAAAAAAATGTTTGACAGCACCTACAGGCCCAAATGCTAAGTCCATCATGGACAGGTTATCCAAACATTTAATTTTGGAAACCACGGTTCAACAGTGAATCAAACCAGTAAAAATCAGAGGGTTGACAGCAGTTATGGGTTTCTGGGTGAGGCAGTTTTCCTTTTGAGTTAGGCTGAGCTTTTTTCCATACTGCTCATCCCCAGGCTGTCCAGGCTGCACCTCCTGAGCTATGGCTCGTAAAACAGCACACACTCTGCAGGAGCCAGCAGGGGGGACAATGGCTGGGTGAAATCATGGCAGTTCTGGCCAGATAAGCTTTGCACATGACTGCAATTAGGAAACAAACACAAAAACTGAGCCCTGGTGAAGGAAGAGGTGCTAGAACACACACTGATATTTTTGCCTTGCAGCTTCTCAGATTTTGTCACTAGGAGAATCACTTCTCCTTACTTTTTTTTCTTTCTTTTTTTTTTTTCTTTTTTTTGGTTGTTTGCCTGAATGGATGTGGATGGAAATCTCTGTGGCTTATTTTAGATATACGTTTAGTCTCCCTGGGATACTCTTTCAATAACTCACAGATCAGCAGTGGGGCACAGGTGTGTGTGTGGGAGAATTGACAGCAGGGAAGCTCAAATCTGTAACCTCTTTTCTGACATTTTTCATTTTTTCTACAGTTTATGGTTGGGAATCAAGAATATTTTAAAATGTCTTAAAATAATAATATAGCCTAAGCGAGAACTGAGTAGGTGGGGATTCAATTTTTCCAATGCCAGTTACTAAAATAAAACAGATTAAGGATTTGTCAGAAAAACGTCAGCTTTTCTATGTTTTCCTCTTAGTGCATTAAAAAAATGTTGATGTGGTAGCAAGATTCCCTATTCAGGAACTTTAGGGAGTTTAAGTAAAGCAAATGTCAAGTCCTGCAGCTCGAACCCAACCACCAGCAGGACAAAGTGGGGCAGACAGATTGGAAAGAAGCTTTGCAGAAGAGGTAAGGGCCCTGGTGCACTGCCAAGGCCACATCTGAATGCTGTGCTGAGCTACTGGATCGGGTCTAGTGGAGTCCAGCAGAGGCCACTGAGGTGGTCAGGGCTGGGGGACTCAGTGCTGGGAGAAGCAAAGGGAGCTGGGCTTGTTCAGCACAGGAAGGGTACAGAGGAAACAGCTCCAGATCTTTTTTTGGAGGTACAGAGAAAGCACAGGAAGCCACAGGCACAATCTGAAACCAAGAGTAGCAACAATTAGGTGTTAGACAGTCTTGGGTTGCCCTTGTTCCAGCCACAGTCAAGGTGTACTGAAAAAACTGTGAGCACAGAAAATGAGAATTTCGGCTCCTGGTTCAAAACAGGCTCCCCCCCAGAATTTGAGCTGCCGTGAGCAAATGTCTCAGTCCCTGTGTTTTGAGATCCTGTTTCAGGGGTGGGTGGGTAAAGCAGCACAGTTGTGTCTGCATTTTCTGAGGCTTCTGCATGACAGAGAGCTGAGAAGAGGAAGATGAATGTCTCCTCTGGCTCAGTGGTAGCTGGATGTTCTTCTGAAATGCACAGTTAAGGTTTTTGTCCAGTCACACATCCAACACATCTTGCAGCCACCTCCTGAAGAGCATTGACAGATTTCCCTCCTCTCCCACTGAGCAGGAGTGCTTTTGGCAGTCCAATATCCAGGTGATCAAAGGACATTGCTGCTCATTGTCCTTTGGTCTGTCACTGAGGCCAGTTGGGGTCAGGATTGAAACTGCCCAGGTAAATTGTATGTGTTATTAGTCTTCAGTGGGAGGTGATGGGTCCTGAGGGACCTGATGTTATTAAAACCCCTCCATGCACCTGACTTCTGGCACTAAAAAAATGTTGGGATTTCAATGAACTCTATTTGAATCAGTGTAAATGACAGAAAAACCTTATTTCTCATTTCCGAACTGTGCATAGTAGAAGAGTGAGAATAGCAATTAATACTTTAATATCTGATGTTTGCAGAGCAGTAATATTGCTGCCACATTTTTATGCTTCATAAATTTTGAAAGGTAGAGCGATGCCAGTATTCAGATCCAACCTCCTGGCAAACAGAGAAAAAGTTGAAAAGCAAACCCTGTAGCTCAGGCCAATTTTACAAAATTACAAATAAGCTTTCTGTAAAATTAATAACTGCTACTTCATGCCAGGAACTCAGGGGAGTTGGATCTTGGTTTGGACCATGATGGGAAGGTAGATTTTAAGGATTATCCTTGTGTGGGGAGTCACACAGCCAAATGGCTGGATATCAGAGCTAAGTGAGGAAGTCAGCTTACATTTACTGTGGGTTTGCAGGTGCACACAGGGCAGCTTTCCTGCAAGTCAGCTAGCTGATGGCTGGAAACTCACTTTGCTGCTAGGAGCTGACAGGATGAGCTCAGGGAAAACCCACCTAAAGGTACCAGGAGAAGTGGGGCTCTGGCATCATCTGCTGAGCCCTACAGCTCCTGACCCTGTCCTCTACCCACACTTAATGCTGCCCCCAAGAAACACAAAAATAAAACTCCTGTTTAGCCACTTTAAAGCAGAAGGAAATAATATTATTGTATCAAAGGTTAGATGTATGATGAATTATTTTGTCCTATTCATATAAGCAAATGCTGTGTGTTGACTGTGACACTGAATATTCAACAACAGCAAGGGCAGATTCCTTTTTGTGGAGAACAGATTCTCTAGGACTATTTCTAAGGAGCAGATCAGGAGCTCTGCAGTGGATGCATGATAACTGTCATGGCACAGAACTGCAGGACTTCCCTGCAGAAATTTTGTTTAGTCTGTTGCTTTTAGGACATGCAAGAACATCTCCATATGGCTCTGTTCTCAAAAGTGTACCTTGTCAGGGAATTTCTGTGAGTACCTTAATACCTCCATGAGTCAATTATTTCCATGGAATTTTTTTAATCTCTTTACCTTTTGTAGTATTAGTGTTATTATTATTATTATCATCATCATAATAGCATTTCTTGTACCTTCCTTCTTTCCTTCCCTTCCAAGTTCTTTTCCATTTTCTCTGCCCTTCTGCACTAATAAAAGGAAGGGAACAGAACATCCCTGCCTTGTGAATTCTCTTTCAAAACATCTCCCAGTTACTGTGGTTTAAACTGATGGTTTTCCTCTATCTATATCCTGATATTTATATCTTATATTTATATCCTATATTTACACATGGTAAATATTTGTTGTGAGTCAATTGAGGCAGTACAGGCAAGGGTTTCAAAAGTGATAGGTCCCAGTCTGTGGTTTAGTAAGACACAAAAAGCATTCAGGGCCTGGGAAGCTGGGACTCAGGGCCAGTAAGAGAATTCCCTCTGCACAAGGAGTTGAAAACCATATGTTATCTCACTGTATTTGTCATTGTGTTTATTTCTCTGTTGGACTTTTTTTTTCAGCAGCCAAAAAGGCTTTTAGAGGAGAGATTTAGATTAGATAATAGGGAAAGGTTCTTTGCTCAGAGGGTGGTGAGGCACTGGCACAGGTTGCCCAGAAAAGCTGTGGATTCCCAGCTGGAATTAGCCATGTCCAGGTTGGAGGAGCTTGGAGCAACCTGACCTAGTGAAAGGTGTTCCTACTCATGGCAGGGGGGTGGAACTGGATGATCTTAAAGGTCCAACCCAAAACATTCTATGGCTCTATGATTCTATGCAATTGAATTATAGGAAAACAGTCAGCTCAATCATCTAACCAGTTTAATACAGCATATTTCTATAACAGAGAAAGGCAGGGAATACATAGCAAAGAGCAGCAACACCAATGCACAAACCTGATTCTGTAATGCTGGGTCAGAGCTAGAGATCTGACACCTGGAAGGGGCTTAATGGAAACTCCAGCCACTCTGTAATCCCTGGGGGAAGTTTTATATGCAGTGGGAAGAGCTTCTCCTGGCCACACTGCTAAGAGTGCACTCTTTGCTACCCATGCCACAAAAGGGGAGCACTGCTCTGCAGCTGTAACAAGGCAGGGAAATGGGAGAAGAAGAGCAGGTGACCTGGATATCTCTGCAGGGAATTGAACAGAACCATGGGCCACAGAGGAGCTGAGCAGACACCAGCAGCACTATCATTTGCATGAGATCCCAGTTCCTGCAAAACATCAATGGTGTCATTGAAGCCTTTAAAAATAAGTCAGTTTTAAATGTGAGGAAAGTGCCTTGTTTTTCCTCAAGGTCTCTAAGTTTGCTTTTTCTTTTAAGATGATGCGAAAGGGGCAGTTTGGTGCAAGAATTCCTCTTGCCCAAAATGTGTAACATTTTGGTCAGCAAATTGTCTGAGCAGTTCCTGGCACCCATTTCCCCTGTTGCCCCTAGCAGCACAGTCTGCTTTCCCCCAGGGCAGGTTTCCAGCTGATGTCTGCCTCATTTGTTCTGCAGGCAAAGGGATTCACATCTGATCCCTGTGCTGGTTACTTCTGAAAATGAGTGAATGGGGGACCCTGCACCAGTAGATGAGAAATACTCAGCATCTCAGTGCATTATTCCCTGCTGGGGGAAGTGTGGCAGCAGTGAGGAGGTGTCCTAGGTCCCAATGCTCTCTGAGCCCAGCTTAGCAGCCCTCAGACCTCAGAGCTGGGATGCTGAGGGTTTTACCTACCCAAACACTGCCATCTCTGCTGGCAAAGTTGTCTTCTCCAGCCTGGGGCTCTGGCAGAGATTATTTGTGAGATGGGATAATTAGAAGACAACACTTATTTATTAATGTGGTTCTGCTGTGCTTGGTCTGAGCTCCTGTATCAATCAGTGGCTGAGTCAAGGGTGGCTCTGCCAGGCCAGCCCATCCCTTTGGGCAAAGCTGGCCTGGATTTTGGCTTCCAGCCTCATGCTTTTCCTTGGATGCCTGCTCCAGAGATGGCTACTACAGGCTCTGGCCTCTGCTCATGGCTTTATTGCTGGCAGCAAATGTGCAATAAAAACAGGCAGAGCGAGCCTATCTTCCCATTTCTAGTGAAGAGGTTCTTTTGTGGTTACTTCAGAGTCACCTGGGTTTGGTACCAGAGGCTGTAGACTCCACCTTTTAGAAGGTAAATTATTAAATAATTGCTCCAAAAGAAGTTTGGTGTTGAACTAAGTGTTGCCCTCTTTCAAGTTTGCTTTTGAAAGTTATCTACATCTAGCACAGTCATGTTGACTGTTGGAAGATGGATTATCCTGGGG
The DNA here is from genome assembly GCF_027579445.1 of Ammospiza nelsoni. Taxonomy (NCBI): domain Eukaryota; kingdom Metazoa; phylum Chordata; class Aves; order Passeriformes; family Passerellidae; genus Ammospiza; species Ammospiza nelsoni. The sequence goes on from NC_080635.1 coordinate 14,416,157, forward strand.
TGGGATTTTCTTTTTTTCCCTCTCTCTCTGCAAGCTTTTACAATATCTGCAACTTAAAAAAAATAGAGATCAGAAGAAAAAGTACTTTAGTTGCTTTCTGCCTCTAACTATGAAGATAACAACTGAATAAAAACCTAAAATCTCAAGACCTAGAGGAGTGGGAAAGCAACAAAAACTTTTTGTAGTCCCTTAAACAAGTACAATAGTCCTGAGCAATAAAAATGAAGAAAATCATGATTCATACCCTCAAAGGTGTATTATCTGGAACATTTGAAAAATGTGATTTTTTTTTTTCACTTTGTATTCTGAAAAAGGATCAGGAAATGAAAATTTATAACTTTCATAAGGAGAGTTTTACAATTTTAACGTACCTTGCTTTTTTTTGTTCCCCTTTTTTAATATTGGCTTTGTGTATTTCTTCTGCTGTGCTTCATCTCAGCACCCACAGGGGAATTTTACAGTTTCCCTTGGTGGTGGTTATCCAGTGTAAGGTGAAGAACTTGGTTTTCTCTGCCCTTATTCCCTTCTGCTCCTATGGACCCCAAAATTAGGAGCAGCTGCTTGGTTTCTGAGAGGATTTTACAGTTAAGCTGGTTGTGATAGACATTATAACAAGGTGCAACAGGCAGAAGCTGTTTCTGGGAGCTCAGATTTGTCAGTGACCAAAAGTCCTGCCCCAGGGTGGTACAGCCACCCAGAGACCTGAAGGATGCCTTGCCCTGGGTGTTCCCAGAGTCCCTTCCCAGCAGAGTGTGTGATGCTGTGAGTCAGTGGGATGGGATAAGCAGTGCAGGCCAGGTCCATGCAGTGTCTTCTGCAGCCATGGAAACACAGCTGGTGATGCCAAAATTGTTCTGTATTGACAGAGGCTCAGGCCCTTCCCAGCTTGCTCCCAGTCTCTGGTAAAGAAAATGGAGGCACAATGCAAACTTTGGGATGTGCAATGTGGGGTGAAGCACCATCCCTGCCACCCAAGCAGGGCACTGAGGTAGTCACCCCTTTGTCCTGTCATGAAGGAAGCTGCAAATCTGGGCTGTCTCAAGCACAGAGGACAGATGGTAGTGATGCCTTGTGAAGACTGACCTAGGACAGAGCTAAAGAATCAAGTAGGGATTTATTAAGTGGTATCAATAGATCCACCTTGGGCAGCACAACCCAAAAAGGTCACAAAATGGACCACAGGTCACAGGGTCTCACACTTTCATAACTTTTGGTCCATTAGCATATTGGAGCTAATTGTCCAATTACAGCTTTAGCCCATGCAGTTCCATCCTTGCTTTCTCTCTTCAGTCCACGTTGTTTCTGCTCTAGGGCCTGAGATCTGTTGTCCTTGGGTCCCCAGCTAGAGAAGGAAAGGTTTTGTCTCCCTGCTCTGTGAAGAGATCTTACTGTCCCCTAAGATGAAGCCCAGACCTACACACTAAAACAAAATAGAATCTGAAAAATAGAAAAGCTAAAACCTGAGGCATCAGCAGTAGCTGAAGTAAAAAAGCCCAGCTTTTCAACAAATGACCCAAGAAACAGAGCAGCATTATCCATTCAAACAACCCCAAATCTAGTTGCTGTTTGGGAGTTATTTCCAGTTGCTAACATCCCTGATGGGTAGCAGGAAATTAGCATTCCACAAGGTTAATGGTCTCTGCTGCTCCCTGAGCTGTCAGTCAGTTTGCTCATTAATCCCTGGAAAACATATTTGGCTGCACTGAACAGGGGATGTGAAATGAATCTTAGATCTCTCTTGGACACAGGTCTGAGAGTGACAAACTGAGACAAGCCTAACACCAGTTCCCTCTGCAGGGCCAGAAATGCATGCTGTCCTTCCCAGAGCCACCCAGCCCTAGTCACTCCATGGACTCAGAGCAGTTTGAGATCACAGATGGGGCCATCAAGGGCACAATTCACTGATTCCTGGTGTCAAACCCACTCAGAGTTAGAGTACGGAGGAAGGATGTGCCCATGAATCAAGGAAGAGGAAATTCAGGAGCTCCAGCATTTCTCCATCCATAGATGGAGAATCCATAAATGTCCTTCTCCATCCTTTCTCTCTTCGTCTTTCCCCATCCATAGATATTTTTGCCTGTGGTTTAAAGGAATAAAATGCAGGAGGATCTTTCTGATCACCTGGTTTCTGGTGAGGCTGCAGGGCTCTAAGTGGCAGCCATGGGCTGATGTTTGCAGAGAGGGGTGGTTTCTGTGGAGTCAGGATGGGCTATTGCTCCAGAATGCCCTGCTCCCATATTTGCCAAAGGATCTGGCAACCCCCAGAAGAAATCCCATGGGCAGAAACACCCCTGTGAGCAGGACTTCCCTGGGGCAGACTCCATCCTCTGCATTCCCAATTTCGGAAAAGGGATATGGGGGCAGCAATGCCCCAAATTTCTAAACCCATGAAGTGCACTACGTTTTGCCCTCTACCTAGGGTGGCTACTGTGACCAGCCAAGGCAAACAACATTTTACTCTGCTCTGATGTAAGAAGAGCAGGCTCAAACACAAAGGCCAAGCTGATGGCCAAGGCTAAGCCTGAAATTTCAAGCAGCTTGCAGATACTGCTAGTAAATACCCTGTTCTCCCATTGCTCATCCTTCTGTGCAATCCTGGTTGTGTTTTCATCTTGCTTGGCTTCCAGAATTATGACAACATGTGGGACATTAAAGCTGAGCTTGAAAGTGGTGCACTTCAGAGGGCTTTCTAGGATTTGCATAACATGAGGGTAAATCTTTGAAATGGAATTTTGCTTATTTCCATATTACAGGAGCTGTTTTCCCCAGTCTTTTAAGTGAAATTGCAGGATTTCTGTGTGAATTGTTTAATAACTTATTGAAAGAAAAAAAAATAAGTCACCTCTTTCCTAACAGAATACTGGATCTACACCAGCATGAAGGGCTGTATTCCAAAATGTGTCATTTAGGGAAATAGGGAATCTACCCTCACCCCCTGCCACTGTGTTTTGTTTTGTTTTGTTTCTGAAAAACTTGACCACCATGCCCACAAGTGAGTTTTGGAGTGATTGGCTGATATTCCTACTCTTCTCTCTGATGCTGACATTTTGTTCAGATTGTGTTTCCCACAACGTGCCCTCTTCCTGACACCAAAACTGATGGAAGGTGTCACTGTGCAGGCTGCCTCTGGGGACACCTGGGTGCTTGAGGGAGACCACCTGAAGCTCTTGGGACTTGGGAGTAACTCTGGCAAATGAAAACATCCTGGGCTCTGCCTGAAATAGTCCTTATGTCACCCAAGAGGGTTTCAAAAGGAGCTGGGCAGATGAGAGTGCCCAAGTGCTGATTTGGACTGGTGAGGCTGGAGGGGAACCCCCCCCAGGAAATCAAGCTCCTCCAAAAAAAGACAGGCTGACACTTTCTGAGTCTATGAAACCCTGCTGGCTTCCAGATTTAAATTTATATTTAAAAAGAAAGAAGAGCTTGGGGCTTGGTGTAATTTACAACTAATTGGATCTTCTCAAATGTCAAGTGGAGAAACAAAGGGTCAGAAAAAGAGGTTTGTTTCATGTGTAATGACAAGAACACTTGTGGGATAGCACAGCCCTGTCCTGCTCCAAATTATTACTTACTCCTGTTTTAGCATAAATCCTCTGCAGCCTTCACTAGCAATTAATTTGGCACGCTTTTAATTATATGAACTGACACACAATTAATTAAAATAGGGTAGCTGACCCCAGCTATCGTGGGTCACAAGTTTTGGGTATTCCTTCTGTGCGCATGGCTTGTCTGTCTGTCTGGCAGCACCTTTGGGTGGGAAGGCAGCACAGAGGTGCCTCGGAGAGCTGGAAACACTGGCAGGGACCACTACACCACAGTCACTGCCCTGCACCACGAAGCTGCTGCTCTCCCAACGAGTTCTGAACCTTGAGCAAAGAGGGCTTGGCTGCCAGGGGCTGCTTCTTTTTCAGTGGGGAGCTCCTACAAACAGATTTCCATCTTCTCCTGATGCTTTCCAGCTTCTCCTGATGCTCTGCATGCTCTGCTCTTGCATGAGCCTCCCTGGAGCCCCTGGGGAGGCTGCTCCTGCCTTGCAGGCTGGCACAGAAAGGGGCTTGCTCTGCTGCCTCTGCCTGTGATGAGCCACAGTGAGAACAAGTTCCCAAGCAGATGAGAGCCACAGGTTTCCAGGAGGATAAAAACAGCTGGGAGTTCTCCTCCCAGGGCTCCATTACAACACAAAACAGGGAAGAACTTGTGCTCTGTGGTTCATTACTGTGGTTTCTGTACAGAAGGCTTTGTCCAGGCCTCTTTTCCTCAAGCAGTAAAGCAGCTGGATGTGGGCTTGTGTCATGTGAGTTATCTCTGTCCTTAGAGGTTTCCAAGGCAAAGGCACAACCAAGCTGGAGCAAGAGATTGGAGAGTGGAGACCTGCAGAAGCCTCCCCCCACCAGCACATCTGTAATTGCTAAGAACCAGCTGCTTCAGTGCCAGTTTTTGCACTTGAATTAATTGAAACTCAGCATTGCCTCCTTGCAGCATCCAAGGCTGGGAGGACAAGGACTCCTCTTATTCAACTCAGTGAAGGCTCGTGGAAAAGGGAAAAGGTTCCAGGAAGAAGAGGAAGAAAAAGGGGGGGGAAAATCATAAGGGGATGCAACAGCTGGGAGGTTTCTTGCTCAAGAAATTAATGATCCATCAAAGAGTCTCTGCTATTTTCAGCTTGATAGGCAGGAGAGATACCAAGCTTGGATCACATGAGCCTGGAGTTGATTAAATTAAATGAAGGGATGGGCAGTGTCCACTTGGGGTGGAGAGTGCAGGAAGCTCTTTGAGGAAGCTCACCTGTCTGAGGTGACCCAGAGCACAAAGGCAGAAAGATTTTGGGCTGTCTTGTTGTTTTGGGATGGGAACTGGCCTAGAATGTGAGTCCCAAACGAGAAGGGTTCATACAGGGAAGGTTTAGGTGAAAATCCTCACAGAAAGGATGAAGGTGAATAATCAAAGAGGAAATAAAAACAATTATCTCTCTGGGCTCATAAAACACAGGGAGGAGATGAGGTATCCCAAAAAGGTTTTTAGATTGGCCAGAAATCCAAATCTTGACTAATTATTACTGAATTCAATGCATAATATTCCACACATTGTACATTTGGGTAGTTTCCTATGTATTCCATGAAACACAAAATTCACAGCATTCCTTGTTTTTCCTCTGTTGATACAATAAAGAAGCAGAAGCATATTTATTAATTACTTTTCTATGCTTCTGGTCCTTGGTTTATGGGTCCACTACTCACAGGAGGGATTAAGAGTCTCCAGTGGGCTTCTCTGGAAGGAAGTGGTTGAATTGATGGTAGCCTGTTTCCCAAATTATTGTCATTGTTGTTGCTTTAGCTAAAATGGAAATATTTCATGGCAAATATGTTCCATCTGGCTCTGTGACTGGTGGAAAGCCAGTCACAGACTTTTCATCTGAGAAATAAAGTATTCAGAATTTTAGAGGTATATATGAGAGATGATTTAGCTATAGGACCCTATCTCTGTGTATCTTTTTAAGCTAATATTGGGGTTTTTAAAAACAATTACAGGTCTAGTTAATTGTAAGTTAGTGATTCTTAAATATGTCCTAACTTTTGTATTTTCTTGCCAATTTCCAGCTGTTTTCAGAAATATTTCTTGTGTTTCAGCTGGAAAAGGCTGGCTGCTTGTAACCTCTTGACATTAAATGTATTTTGAAAAATAATGTAAAAGCATTTCAGCAGCAGATTTTTATTTTCAGCTTAGCAGTTCAAAACACAGGAGTCCAGGGCTTCCAGCAAGTTCTGCCAAAACACCACCACTCCTTTCTCTCTGACCAGTGCAGCCTATTGAAATGAGGAGTTTAAATCAGCAAAGAGAAAAAAAAAAAAACTTCCAAAAGAAAATGCAAAAGGTCTAAATGGTCCCAAGAAGAAAAATTATCTCAAGCTCACTTGTGGATGGATGTGTTTTACAGCTGACGCTAATCCTCAGCACAAGCCAATCTGTATCCTTGTCCAAAAGAAGGGAGGGAAGTTGATTTTTTTCCCACAGTTGTTGCTCAGTGATGTGTCTATACATCCTACATGTTGATGTATATAACAGACTGAAGCTGTTACACAAGCTTGGGGAATTCTGCTCCTTCCCTGCTCAGCTCTCCTACACGGGAGTGCCTGAGCAAGGTGCATGGCCATTGCTGCAAGCCAGTGCAAAAGCATCTAATTAGGTATTTATTTATTTTTGGAGGCTGACACATACCTTATAAGTGTTGGGTTTTAAATACCTTACCAAGGAGATTACGTGCCTAACAACAAAGAGATTTTGAAAGGATTTTCCCTCTTGTATAAGACCTTGCAAAAAAAAAAAAAAAAAAAAAGTATTTTTCTAATGTTCTGCTGTAAATGTGAGGGCTTGTTGGCTTGTTGTTCTTGTTGTGTTACTCATCATTGCAGGAATTGTGGCTGAAGCAGCAATTTCCCAGCTAAAAAAATGGAAGTCCTGCCTGCATAAAAAAACCTAACAAAGCACCTGGGAGAGGGCTTGTTGAGAAGATGGAAGAGGCAACCATTTGGTGTGAAATCTCTCAGAGCAATGTCTGTCCAATAAGCTGTTTCATTTTGCATAAGCTTTTCAGAGAACTGATGGGTATTTCAGTTTGTGACTCAGGAGTCAGGAAGATTAGGAAAAGCAAGACAGAAATCCAGCCTCAAAGAGGCTCTCAGATGGAGGGGGATGTTGTGTTGGGTTCTGCACCTTGGGAACAGCTCACCAGGTCCAATCCTGCCTGGCTCTGTCATGGACACACGGCCACAGCTCCGCTTTCCAGGGCTGGGAGAGGTGGCTGAGCCTGAAATGAGAGATGTGGCTGGCAGGCCAAGGAATGCTCAGCTCTGCCACTCAGATTCAAGTGGATGATGACATATGTACGTACACAACATCCATATGGCACAAATTAAATTGAGAGGGGAACGAGCAAAACAATTTTCCAACTAACAAAGTAAATGAAGATCGTGCTTTCTTCGCAGCAGTGCTCAAGCTAGAAGAATACTGATTCATATTTCTTGGAATGAGAAGTGCTGGGGAGGGAGGTGCCATATTCTTCATTGCTGTTAATGTTTTATGCATTTTTTTGTTTGCTTGCTTTTTTTTTTTTTAATGTCATAACTTAAGTTCTCATAAAGCCATACTGGCATTTTTAATGCTTAGCCAGCCATTAGATCATATTTTTTGTAGCAAGAAGATTTTCTGATGAATCCTTGTCCAAATCTATTAAGAGATCCACTGGGACTCTTGGGCAAGTAGAAAAGACAAAGCGAAGACCAGAAGTGGTGGAGGAGCAGCCAAAGTCTGAGAAGGAGTGGAAAGCAGCCAAACAGGAAAACATTCAGGTAGTGTTTTTTCCACCTATTTTTTTTCCACACAGATGTTTGCTTCTTCATTCCTTGCACTGAGTATTGCTCTGCTAAAGGACAGCAAGCACAGCTTTGTGAAACTTGGGTGTAAAACTTGCTGTGGGAAAAGCTTTGCCTGGCCTTGCAGTGGAGTTTGTGGTACTGGCTCCTGTGTAAATCCAGTACCAGGATTGGTGACTCACAGGCAGGCTGGCCTTTCCTGCTGCCATCCTGAAATCCCTAATGTCTCAGCAGTGACTCACAGGAGATGCTCAGCTTCCTGTCAGTCAGTGATCCTCACCTTGCAGGCTGACTCCTGTCATCTATCCAGCGTCCACAGAGGATTCTCTAAAGGCTCTGTCAGGTGCTTGAACTTGTGCTGCAAAGAAATTTAAAAATGAGCAGTGCAGCTAAATCAATCTGCCATCCACGAGTGCTCAGTGAAGTGACATCCACCTGAAATCAGAGCAGCTCTGAATGGCCAATCGATGGAAAGTGAATATGCATTGAGATGGGTGAGAGCACTGCTGTGCTGCACTTGCATCAGACTTAGGATTTCATGCAGTGAGAGAGAGAGATTTTGCAACAGTTCAGAAGACAGAGGCATCATCTCCTCCCTCAGTAACTCCAGATTGTCAGTACAGAGACCTGTCCCAATCTTCCACTCTCTGACTTTATCCCTGTCTATCCAACTGGCAAGTTTTTCTCTGACTGCAAGGCAGATCAACTCATCTAGCCAAAACCAGCATTTCTAAATTGTATCCATGATTAATTTACTGTCTCTGTGTTTCAATCCAAAAAGGATTTGCATGAAATCCCAGAGCATGCAGTGATGTATAAACGTGCTATTTATGGGAACAGTCTTCAGAGGACATGCAAACCTTTTCAACAATGTTTGCCAGGATGGAACAGGCTGTGATGGAAAAGGGATCCACACCCAGAGCATAGTTTTACCCTTGGCCTTGAAATAGAGATAGGATCAAACTCCATGACTGGAGAACCCAATCCCATCCCACTTGTCCCTCAGTTTGGGAAGGACATTGAGACACTTGAGCCCATCCTGAGGAGGCAACGAGGCTGGTGAGGGGTTTGGAACACAAGCCCTGTGAGGAATGACTGAGGGAGCTGGGGGTGTTCAGCCTGGAGAAAAGGAGACTCAGGGGTGACCTTATCACTCTCTACAAATCCCTGAAAGGTGGCTGCAGTCAGGTGGGGTTGGTCTCTTTCTCCAGACATCAAATGTCAGAACCAGAGGGCACAGTCTCAAGCGCACTAAGGGAAATATAGGTTGGATGTCAGGAAACAGTTTTTTACAGAAAGGGTGATAAAGTTCTGGAATGGCCTGCCCAGGGAGGTGGTGGAGTCACCATCCCTGAATGTGTTTAAAAAAGACTGGATGTGGCACTGGGTGCCATGGTTTAGTTGAGGTGTTGGGGCATGGGTTGGACTCGATGATCCTGAATGTCTCTTCCAACCTGGTAATTCTGGGAATTCTGTGAATTCCTTGGTAGGGGAACTAATGCAGGGACCTGTGTGACAATAGGTATAACAACCAGTTATTTCCTGCTTTCCCTCTAGTTCCTATGGACATCATTCTCTGGAGTGTGTGGCTGGCTCCCTGCTCTCCCATGACTTGCTGGCAGCTCAGATCCCCATTGCCATGGGGCTTACCCAGGGCCCAGGAGACACAGGCTCCCAGTTGGATGTAGCTCCCAGCCCAGGTCACTCAGCTCCTTGCAGAAGATATTTCCACCTGCAGCTCAGTGCTTGACATTGAGCTATTGAGAAATTTCCATTGAGCTATTGAGATATTTCCACCAGCAGCTCAGTGCTTGGCTCTCTGATCTTTGGCAGGGCACATGTCCTGACTCAAGGGCAGCTTGACCAAAACCAAGTTTGTATACATCAGTCATTGTGTTGAAGACAAAGGAGGCAGACACATGTCGCTGCAGCTCTGATGGAAAGCTGGGCGTGCAGAAAGACAGCAGTGCTCAGGTCCAATCATAGAAGAGGCAGGGAAAAAATAAATATGTTTCTGGGAGCTTTTTGACAACCAGAAGATCTCCAACAGCTTCTGAGATCAATTCTCTCTGTAAATTTTGAAGACCCTGTCATTTGTGGGCCTTAACTTTGTTTATTAAGAGAGCCAAGGTCATGCAGGGGAAGGTTTACACAGAGCAATGGCCCACCCAATAAAACCAAACAAAAAACACCCAAAAAACCCCAGCATAAAAGACATGCAGGATGACTAGATTACTCTATCTTGGAGCTTTTATTAACATTTCCAGTGACAGACCTTCAAGCACTCTCTATAAATAGCAATTAGTTAAACTTTATCGTTAACTGACATGACTCCCAACTGCATCAGACAATACAGCCTTCAGGTAAGAGTGCAGTAGCCACTAGCATGGCATGGATGCTTTTGAACAGAAATACTCAGCTCTTTCTGTAAATTATTGCCCCATTTCCTCCCAGCTGGCTGAGAGTGTTGCTGCAGTGATATCAGCTAAGCCGGTGCACGTTTTTTTTTTCACAAACACTGCACAGCCAACAGCAGAATAGGTAGAGCTCTCAAATGACACAACTGTGTTTCAGCTCCATGGCAAGGCTATAGCTGTGTGTCTCCTCAAATATCTGCTGAATAAAGCAGGGAAATAGCTGAAGTAATTCTGTTTGTTTTCCTTGCTCCTTTCTGTCAACTAGAGATTAATAAATCATTGCTAAGTGATGGTGGCTATGAGTGATAGTTGTGATGAACCTTTGATGACAGACTGCAAAGGGAGACCATACACAAAGGCTGTGTGAGCTGTGTTGCCACAAAACTGAGAAATGAAGGGAACTGTGGGTTTATTATTCATAAGCTGTGAGGAGCTGGGCCTGAGAAGAGCCCAGGAAATCCTGTTCCACGTGGGCACAACCACAGTGCATAACAAAGTCTAAGCAGGGAGCCTTGGTACCAGACCTGATGGGATCTGCTTTCCTTTTTCCATCAGTGCTCAAGGTACAACTTCCAGGTTGGAATAGAGAAGTGGCTGGACAGGAGATTTCTTCAATGGCACCTCTGATTGAAGGGCCTGTGCCTAAAGGAGCAGACTGGTCTAATTGCAGTTTGGGGCATCTGAAGACAATTAAAACTCATTAATTGTGCCCCCAGAACAGCTATTCAGGCCAAGAGGACTACATCTGCAGGGACTAACCTGTGGCTACAACAGTGCCTTAGCAGGGCAGTAAATCACCCTGACTCACTCATGTCTGCTCAAAGCTGACCAAAACCATGGATTTATGTTCTACAGATGATTCTGAAACCTCTAAACTGAGGTCATTGTAAGGGAATGTCACCAGCCTCTGGTAAGAGGAAACAATGGCACTGGAGTGGGAAGAGAGTTGGGAAAGAAGAAAATACGGTGGGTTCAGCAAGATAACTTAAATGATTTTAGTTTCTACCTGCAATATAAAGAAATTTTGAAGGAAAAGTCTGGCAGCATTGAAAATCTAGTGTTGAAAACATAAACACTTTTATTCTAGAATTTGTACAGGACAGGATTTGTGAGGCTCTGTGGTCCAACCCCTCACTCAAAGAAGAGTCAGCTTCAAAAGTAATTCAGGAGAGAAAGGCATCTTGTATCCCAGCACAACCAGGTTAAAAACATGCTGCTTTGAGTGGAGGCATCCTTTTACATGAAACCAGTTCATATTCCCATCAAGCATGTTCTCATACAGCACAGGCAACTATTCCCACTAATTTCAGGGGACTGACTAGCTGCTGTCAGGATGGAGCTGCCTGGCTGCTCTCTGGGTCTCTGCAGTGCAAATGGCAGGGAACACATTGGGTGCAGAAGACAGGTGGGTTCTCACATTCAGGACAGGGAAAAGTGATACCTTCCCTTCTCTTTTTTCTTCTCCCTATCTGCTGAGCAGTTCTTGGTCAAGAATTGAACGTATTTTGTCTGTTGAAAGTCTTAGTGTGTTCCACACATGAGCTGAGGGAGGAGGGGAGAGAGCTGCTCCTTTCAGTCAGCTCATCTGTTACCTCTGCAAAAAGACTATTTGAAAACTAGTTGCCACTGATTTGATCTGCAGTTGTTTTCCTTTAAGTTATCATCAGTGGCAGAATATGCACAGATCCTTTTTGGTGCTCAGAAGAGTTGAGGGCAGACCTAAATTTAATCCAGCCCTTTGGCTTTCTTCTTTGGGAGAAAAGCATTCCTGATATCAAAGGCCAGGGTTTTAATCAATGCTATGCTGAGAAAAACAAGAAAAGACCCTTCAGGCAGAGTTGTCACCCTCGTGGGAAGGATGACAGATTATGTGCTACATGCACTGGGGGATGTGTCCCAACTCAGTGGACAGCACAGGCAAGCCTGAGCTCCAGGTCTTGCTCATTATGAATATTTTTACTTTTTACAGAAAGGAGAGGGAAATTATTTTCACACTGTCTCCCTGCCATCATGCAGCTCTGACCCATCATGCCCTCAGCAAGGATGCCAGGACTGAAGGAGTCCTTCTGCTCCTTTCCTCTCTCCAGTGCCTGGGGCTGGGCTCCCAGGAGCCCTGAGGAGGCAGCAGCTGCTCAGAGTCACCAGTGCTGTGCTGGCAAACTCAGCATTGCAGCTGGGCATCAGACACTGCTCTGAAGGGGGGTACATTTAGCATCTGCATGAATCCCATGTAGTCTGGAACAGGTTTGTGCAGCCTGGTTTGATTTGTTCAGCCCAAAGAGCTGATCCACAGGAGCCTTTGAGCAAGGAGAGTTCTGGGTGGGCAGGTGATTCTCACCAGATGTTGGAGCCAGCCTAGGAAACATTCAGATTTTTTATTCTGAAAACTTCTTGCAGCTCAGAGCAGCCTCCCCTGCCAGCCTTATTTCACACTGTGCCCCTGCACAAAGGCAATGAGGCTGTCAGAGCTGAAGGAGCTGTAGGAGAGGGCAACTGTGGCTGCTCTGCTTCTGTGTGCTCAGGAGTGGGAGGAGGAAGGAGCCATGGAGACTGCCAGGACCCCTGGCCTGGGTGTAGGTGCTGCAAACTGGCCAACAGGACATTCCCAGTCTGCTCTGAGCAGCTGGGTAAGGGCCCTTGGCTCACCCACTGCCACTAACACCAGGCAGCCTTGTGTCATAGTTTAGGCAGTTACAGTACAAAGCAAAACTCCATTTTCAGAAGGCTTCAAACCTGTTTTATTATAGCATGCATGCTTTTTATACACTCTTACAAAACTCCTAAGTTTGCACTTTATTCATTGGTCAGGAAAGAGAAACAAAGTGCTTATTGGAATAGACAGTTGCAGGTTTCTTTTATTTATCTTTTTTTTCTTTCTTGGTTTCTGTGTCAATGAACTTGGAAGAAAATTCTTTCAGGGGTAAACATGGATCCTCTTATCAAACTTCTCTCTGGCTCACAGAAGTCACTGTAAAACCTCTTCCATAGTCTTGTTCTGAAGAAAGGCAACACCCTGGCAGCAGTGTGGTTACAAACCAGGATGTCACTGTTGGCTTACCTTAAAAGCTGGGGCATGGGTAAATTAAAGCTTCCTGGGCTGGAGTGGGCAGCAGAGCCAGGAGCAGACACAGGAGCAAACACAGACTTTCCAGAACCCCACTGCTCCAGACCAGGCTGTCTCTTCCCCCTGAGATGTCACAAGGACAGCAGAGACACTCCTGCCTCGCTGGTGTTGGCCAAACCTGCTGCACAGACACTCCAAGGTGGCTCATGAATCCAGTGAACCTGTGACATTCCCCCTGGGTTTCTCCTCTCCCCCTTTGGTGCAATCCTGCTGCTGGATCTTATGTGAGATGGAGTAAGGCAGAGCCAGTGGTTCAGGTGTTGCTATTTGAGATCCTAATTATGCCCTGAGATAGCTCTCATCACGCACCACACATCCTTTTTGGGTATACAAGAATGCATCTGCAGCAGATAACCACATTTACAAGGACAGCATGTCCTCCAGATTCCCTCCCACAACTTCCCCTCCAGGATGGAGCTGACCATTTCTAACCAAGCAACACAGCTGTGCTGTAGAACAGGTAAAGCTGTTCCACTGAATCTGCACCTGAATAAACTGCATTAATATGGCTGTTAGACACATCTGTTGGGCAGAGATCAAAATCCATCAAATAAGCTGTTAAAGCAAAAACATCTTGTTCAACTCTAACCTAACATGACTCCTAAAATGCTGATATTTCTACCGTCTTTCAAAGAGTTCATATCCTCTGGTTTTGCACAAAAGAAATCTGCAAGTGATTTCTACCACGGGCTACAACCAGCTCTAGACTAACCTTAGTTTCTTTTCAAGTTTAATTGGTGAAGAGTGGAACCAATCCATCTAGTGCAGGCTTCTAACATAATTAGTTAACAGAGGTCCTTTGTCTCCTTAAACTCAAAAATGTTGCATTTCCCAAGCCCTTAAATGGATAAAAAATTAGGTTCCCTTTTGGGGTTGTTCCAGTGTCAGCATGTCAGATTTTTCAGAGAGCTTATCTTCAGCACCAGCACAACCTGCCACTTAAAATGAAACAGTGGGGATATTTTATTTTTTCATGCTTGGTCTGAAATCAGAGGTGTTCTTAATTAATTTTTTAAAATGCTCTTTTAAAAGGCTATAAACTAATTAAAAGAATGACAGGAGATGTGGTATATTACCAGTGCCAAGTATGATTCAGACAAACTGTCACTAGAAAATGGCTCTAACAATTTAAAGTTCTCCAAAATCTACTATTAAAGCTGTTTGGTCTTTTTTCCCCCCATCAGCCACAGTCCTAAACATAAACCCAGGTCTAGCAAAACAGAAATTACTGTGGAGGCCTCTATTGTGTTTTATTCTGTTCTCTGGCATTGGGAACTTCTTGGATATCGGGATTGTAGTCAGCATCTCCACTCACAGAGTAGGATGATTGCTGAGCAAACAGTTTCTTCCAGCATGGCTGGTCTAAAGGAGTGCAGGAATCTCCCCCCTTCTCTCTCTCCTATTTCTGTTTCCAGTTTGCAGAATGATGTAGTAAGGGAGCTGTTCCAGCCAGTCCAACATCTCATTGCTCTCAGCTCTGGTATCAGCAACATCAGTCTGAGGCTTCATCCAGATGAGTTGATAGTTCTTCAAAAACTTTTGAAATTGTGGTTTCCAAAGGGAATTTTGGAGGCTGTGGGGGGAAAAAAAATCTCCTTAATACAAAAAATGGAGAGGAAAAAAGAATGTTTTAGTGCAACACAAAGCAAATGTGCATTATTTTTTCAGTCTTTCCTTCATTTTGGGAAAGACTGAAAGAATCTGTCCATTTAAAGCCAAGCAGGTTATTCTGCTCTGCAGACCCCTCTCATAACCCTAAGCCCTGGAACTATTTTTTCAGACTATGCCTGAAAAAACAAGTCCATTTCTATCCTTCTAACTCCTCCTACAAATTTGCTGCTTTTTTGGCTGGCATCCTACAAATAAGCTCCCACTGCTGCTCTTTCATCATCTCCCAGCTCTCTCTTCAGTTAAGTTCTTGCTAATAAACCGAAAAACAAGCAGGGACTGACAGGATGTGATCGCTGCTCAGCCATTCTGCAGTGGCTGGGTTTTAACTGCTCTGTGTCACCTTTTGCTTTCTATGCCCAGGCCAGAAGTTACAGGAGATTTAATGCAGGGTGCTTTTGTCTTTCAGTATTTGATGACCTCCTGGCAGAAGGGCTTTACTCCTCTGCCAGCACCTCCAGAAGCTTTTCTGTGTCCTCAGCCTGCTGAGCACCACCAAACCCGAGAGGGGCTCCCCTGTGGGCTTTGTGTATCACATTTGGGTCTCTCTCAGGGACCTTACCCCCACTTTTCATCACCTCAGTGTCACTATCTTGATCCGAAGAGACAGGTGTCTTCTAAGGAAGGCAGGAGCCTCCCTTGAAACAGAGAATGTGAACTCCCTCCCTCTGAGTTATTATAATCTTGAAATTAAGGGGCTTTAAGGCAAAGATATGGAAGTAGGAATAACAGTTCTTCATTAGGAGAAAAATAAAAATAATTAAGAAACCTGCAGTAAGACAAAACAACACTGACAGAGTAAGAATACGACCTGACACCCTGTGGGTCAGGGTGTTGGTAGCAGCCCCATTAAATGGTGGCTGCAGCCCTCCGGCAGTGCCAGCTGTGGTTCTGTTGGAGCAGTGATCCTGTAGAAGGGTGGAGGTTTGCTCTGAAGGTCCAGTGGTGGTGTAGATGGGCCTGGTCTTCCTCTGGGAATCCAGTGGAAAAGGCTGCTCTAGTGTGCCAAATCTCAGAATATATCCAGGTAGGAATGCTTGGCTCCTCCCCCTGGGCAGAGCATCTCTCAATGGGATGATGGAATTTTATCAATCATGCAGTGACACTCAATGGCCCACTAACAGAAGATATTTTCTGGAGGGAGGATTGGTTGTGGAACAGATAAAGAAAACTGTTCAATTATCAGAAGAAAACTGCCCCACTTCTAACAGATGGCAATAGAATACACACCCCCACCTACACCTTGCATTTCCAACCTAAGGCAGCTACAGAGGTCTGTGGCTGCTTGGCTGACCCAGGGAAAGGGAGTGTTTTCTCAGAGCACTGAAAGGTGCTGCTCCTCACTGGCTGCACACGTGCATTGTCCGATGGGGAAGGGCAAGGAACAAGCTTAAGAAGGAGTTAGAGAGGAGCTTGCTCTAAAAGTAGGAAAGGCATGGAAAGGGCTTTACAAGGGTGGAGAAGAGGGATTGAGAAGCCTGAGGGGAGAGAGCTGGAGGAGAGTTGCAGGCAGCAGCTCAGGTGGCTGCAGGATATGAAAATCCTCCCACTGCTCAGATTTGCCTAGCAACTCTTGGCTGACAGCACTGCTGGTGTTCTGCCATACAGATGCAGTCTCCATCTGACGGGGAATGGAGGAGAAGGGGGATGTAGGGACACATCCCACAGTGATCCCTACAGATCACTCTGGGGACATCTGTGCCCAGTACCTTGAAAAGAGGTTGCAGTGGAGCACTGACCCCATGTTTGCCCTGCCTGATCATGATCCTGATCTGGTGTCTGCCACCTCCTCAGGGATGGCTCCTTCACAGTGCCACAGTGCTTGGAGGTGAGTGTGGAATAGGAGCCCAGCTTGATGTCCTGACAGAGTCCCTCACCAGGGGTACACAGAGATGTGGCAGTGCCATCTGCATATTCTCTAATTATTAACACCAACAGAGAAAACTGCTTGCCATAGAAAAGTGCTGGTGGAAATTAACTCATTTAGCCTTCTTTTTTTAATCTCTGGTCACAGCAAAGTTAAAATCCAATTTTTGACCTACTTGCAAATCTTCAGTTCTTCTGAGAGGGTGTCAAATATATAAGACCCCCACGAGTCTTCCATTCCAATGCAATGGCACAAACCCCCCAGTTTTTGTGCCTCATTAGTAACAGGTTGTGTTGTTAAAGTAGTTCAAGGTCCTCTGAGAGACTGAGTCATCTCCATGCAAGATAAGAGAAAGTCCTGAATCACAGACAGAGGCAAATGTCCTTGGCAGCAATGGTGACAGTAAAGGGGTCTGACACCAGACCCTGGGGCTGGTCTGCAAAGACAGCTGTGGGGGAGGTCTAAAAAAATAAAGGAAAGGAAAGGCAGCTGCTGGGGAAGGGAGAGGGAAATCTGAGGTGTCTGACACGGCCTGGAGTGGAGAGATGTCGGTCTCCTCGGGTGAGGAGGTGCAAAGGGGAAGGAAAGTTTTGCAAGGGCCCCTGGGCCAAGCAGTGCAGGAGATCACAGCAAGGGCTGATGTCTGTGCCTTTGAGCAGGATGAAAATATCCATGGGGTGTGCTGGAGAGGATTTGTACCCAGAGTCTCTGTTCAGTCCCCTTGTCCCTTTTCACTTGTGGTTCACTGGAGCCAACAGCGCCTCCACCACAGCCCCTGGCCCTCTCAGCTTCTCTTCTCTCCTTCCCTCTGGCCTGCTCTGCCTGGAGAGCTTTTCCTTCATCCTGAAATATGTGGAACTGGGCTCCTTGCTCTGTCACTGCCAGCCCCAGTGAAATCCAGCACTATGCATGCACTCAGTATTCCAGGCAAAGCTGTTGTGAGCTTAAAGAGAGCACCAAGCTCCTCTTCCTTCCTTTCACAGGACTGCGATTCCTTTGGCAGAGCCGGGCAGGGTCTGACAGGTCTCACCAGGAGGCCAAGGTTTTGAAAACTTGCCAATAATCCTGCAAGAAGACTCCTGGCACACCCACTCTGCCCGGAAGGCACTCACCCATTTTGAAGTATTTTGTACCAAGGACAGGATTTGTGTCCTGCAGGTGACAACCCAGTCATGGGGGGAGTAAAAGAGACACATCTCAATTAAGCCCATCAGAGCAACCCAATCTCCCCTCAAAACAATCTCCATGTCTGAGATGGGAAAGGAACATCAAAATTTAGTTCATTTCTCAGGAGATTAGCAGCATGTGCACTGAAAGGATTCATCTTCAGACCAGTGTTCTTGCAGTCATGTTTGCACTGCGCTCCCCCAAGTTGCTGAAACAACCCAAAAAGCTGGGGAAAAACTCTTAAACTTACTATTATCCAGCAGAGTCCCTGTGCACCAGCTGATGGACTTCCTTGGAGTGCAAAAAAACTCTCAGGGAAGCTTTGAAACATGGCTGAATATTTTTGTCACAAGAACAAGGCATTCTGAAATGTAAATCTGCATGGTGAGACTAATGCTCCCCCAGTGGTCAAGTCAAAGTTACACACACAGAGATTCTTTTCTTGAAAAAAAAATAAGGAAAAAAAAATAACCACCCAAAAAAACCCCAAACCACCCAGGAAGCTGAGAAAAAACAGCCAAGAATTAGAAAAGCTGGTCTGGGAAGTGGTTGAGAAAAATTGGTTTTAATCCAGGAATGAGGTGAAAGGACAAAATATGACCTGCTCATGAAGAACTCCAAGAGCAGTGGGACTCAGTTGTGGGCAGAAATCACAAGGCAGATGTTGGCAGTTCCCAGGAGGGAGGGAGTTTTATAAATACATCAAGATTTAGTGTTCAGATAACTGTGGATTTCAAAGGAATAGCAGAATTCTGTCCTTTAGCATACACAGCAAGGCAGTCCAACCCACATCTTATTTGTGGAAAACTGGCTAATCTTTGTCTTGCTTTATATTCTGACTGAAACAGCATGAAAATGCAATTCCTAGGGTATTTAAAGGGAGTTTTGAAAAGGTAATTTTATCATGAGTTTAATTTTTGCTGTAACATTTCCTTTCTTAGGATAACACACTGTTCCTAAGTACCACACCTTCACCCCACAATGCATTTCTGTCAAAATAACTCTAAATAACCTTACTAAACAAGGAAAACTTTTGAACTTTGTGATCTAATCTCGGGGAACCTTATCCATGCTTTCCATCTGCAAGATTTGCAGCAATAAGTAATGTCATAATGACTTTGGCATCTATTGACATGGCAAATTTAGAAACAGTGAGCCTGCAAGATCTCTCTGTGCACTGCAGCTTTTTCTAGGAAATTGGCTCATTTGTGCTTCTCCATCTTCATGTAACAGGCAGGAAATATGAAAGTTTGCTGGAATTTTTCTCTCCTTTCTTCTGCCCAGGGAACCAGACTCCCAGGATGATAACCTCCAGCACTGAGCCAGTTTGAAGCACTTTGCAAAGCCATTGCACAAAGAAACTGGTTAAGGTAACTGAGTTAGCCTTCAGTTTGCCTTGTGTTTAAAAACCTTCTTGTGGAAGGGGCTAGAAACACAATGGGAATTTCTTAAGTTGTAAACCTATCTCACATCAAAGAAAGGGAAGAAATGATAAAAGGCCCCTCTGAGCTGGCCTGCTCTCTGCTACTGAAACTGGAGTATAGTTAGACAAGAACTGCTCTTTCATTTGAAATGTCACCATTTACATTGACTTTCCACTCATTATGTTCTGTGACTGTTCAGAGTGCTCTGTGTGACAACGTGTTATGCCTATTAATAATCACAAAACACAGCAAATCCCCATCACCTGCTTTTACAGGGAGGGAGAGTAACTTTTTCACATAATGAAAATTACCCAGAAAAATACACAGTGCACTTTTCTAGAGTTTAAGACAGCAGGAAGATTTTCTCTTAGGATTCAGCTTTATCTGACAACCAAGCTGGTAATATTGAATCCTCCTGAAATCTGACATCAAAAACTAAAGACTGGGGACCATTACCCTAGTGAAAAACAGGTCTTGGTAATTGCTGAGAGACGTGGGAGTTTGACATCTCATTCACCTGAAAGTGCATCTGTAAAGTCACTGCCAATCTGCAGGAGACTGAGGTCTGGGTTACAATTTGAGACATTTTTCTCTTGCCTGTGAGAGAGCTTGCACCCCCACTGGTCCATTCTTCCCTGTGATTTGTCTCCCTCCTTGTCTCCCTACAAACCAGAAATCCTTTCAGAAGGATTTCTGCTCCTCCACCTGATGTTCCCTTTCTTCCCTCCTCTCAGGAGCCCTTTTCCTGGCTGAGCACTGTGATTTCTCCTGGCCTGAAAAGGTGGCTCAGGGAGCTGACTGGCAGAGCTGCTGCTGGGAGCCAGGCTGGATTATTCCTGCTGCTGCACTTGCCCATCAGCATGAGTGAGACTGATGGGAGATGCACAGCACAGTAATCCCAGGGCTGATGAGATTAAATTGTCTCTCCTTCCTTTCCACAGCAAGGGCCTTCTCTGTATACCTTTAAAGCACAGCTCTTGAATACTCTTTGATTGTAAGGCATTCATTCTTATCTGCAATTAAAGAAAAAAAAAAAAGGGAAATAAATAAAAGCAGAAACTGCATTGCTGTTTTTTAATTGCCTAAACAGTGTCTCATCAGTCAGATCTGGAGTTGGTACAACTCCACTCTGATACCTTCCCACTCTACAGTAATTTCTTACCTTGATTATTTAATGTACTCTCTTTTTGCTTGTAATAGATTACATTATCCCAGCCTGGGCATAAAAGAAAAATGCTCTCCCTCACAGGGCTAATTAGCAGCCATGCTTGGCTGTCCCCAGCCCAGCAGACTTGCCTTTGTCTGCAGAAGTCTTAAAATAGTAGAGAAAGTGAAACTCCTTGAATTTGCCATGCTGAATTCCCTCCCCATCTGCCGAGGAGAGCTGATCAGGGATGTTTCTGAGTGCAGCTGGAAAAGGGTGCCTGGCTGCCATTCATGGCTTTGTTCCATGGGTTTGCCAATGGAGGGGCTGCTGGATGTGGGAAACGTGCAGGGGTTATCCAGCCATGGCTCCAAGCAGGACCCAGTGGAGGGGGCTGGTGTTTCCATCAGCAGAGATCTCCCACTGGCACCACTTCTGCCCCTTCTTTGTGCTCTAACAAGAGAAGCAGCACCCATGGGAGCTTCTGTTAAAATGAACGAGATACCAGAGCAAGCCATGAAAGAGGTTGAAAGCAGTTTGCCTTGGAAAACAATCTCACTGGAATAGTGAAATTTGAGCCTTTATAAGGACACAATGGCTGCTGTGACAGCCCTCCACAGGCTGATACAGACACACTTTATGTCACAACAGCAGCCTGAACTGTGGTCGCATCTGAAGCAACTGTGTTTACCCTACATCTGTTACAATCCCCAGCCTCTAAAATGAAGCTTGATTGTTTGTTTTGTTTTTCTTTTTTCCAGCGTGCCACCGACAGGTCAGCTAACAGAACCCATGAGAGACAGAGTGCTTTAATACAGTAAGGCCATTCTGATTGCTGCCACATCTCATTAATAACTCCTTGCCCTGCTATTGTGACTCCAATTTCACAGCTCCCATTTGCACTCCCTCTGGTTAATCACATCCATTTTTAGCTTGCTGATCTTAATTGGTCATTTATTATGCCTCTGTCTATTTGATGGACACTGATTTCTTCTCACCACTGATGCTCCTACCCCACTGCCTCTCTGCCATCAACTGGCAAAACTAAAATCAATGAGAATTAAGTTTGAGGCTGCCTTGAAAACACAGGCATTGCTCTAATTGATTCACTTGAATTGTTAATTGTCTCAGCCTCCTGAAGGCAGCGCTTCCATGCACTGGTACCACCCTGAGGCATGCACAAGGCTGTGCTGCCCCAGCCCTGGCAGGCAGCTGCACCTGAGAGACCAGGGTGGCCCAGAGCTGCAGAGCATCACCAGCAAGGGGCTGCCTGGAGGGAATAAGACATCAGGGAGCTGTGCTGCTGTCCTTCCATGGGGAAACACAGCCTGTCCACACCAGAATCCAGCACTGTGGCTGACTACAACAAATGCACTTGGGGCCACAAGAATGGCCATGGCCATGAGGGCACCAGGCTGTGCCACACCTGTGAGCATAAAGAGAATTGTCAAGGCTGGGGGGGTACAGCTGTGGTGCTTTGACTACGTGGGCAGAATAAGGCTTTGCAGGGACAGCCATCATCTTCTGCTGGCCTGAGTGATGTTGCTGGGGTCAGGATCACTAACGAGCTCCTGCTGTGCACCTGCAGTTGGCCCTGGAGGCCTCCGGCTTGTCCCCAGCAAAGCTGCAGCAGAGAAGAGCAGGCCGTGGCCTGCGCTGGTAGAGGATGTCAGTGCTCCTGTGTACAGTGACACTGGAGTGACAGGGACAAGGCTGGGTGTCCGTGTGCCACCACACGGGCTGCACTGGCCACAGGCAGCTGGGATGTGGCTCGTGCCACCGTGGCTTTGCTGCTCCAGCAGCTCCTCTGAGCTCAGAGGGGTGGTGGCACAGAGCTGGGCCCTGTCTGTGGGGGGCTGTGCATCTCCTACAGGGCACCAGGACACGAGGGGACAAAGGCAAAGGAAGATCCTGCACTGGAAGAATGTTATGTAAACAAATTTCAAGTCCCCTACCACTTCATGTGAGCATTGCCCTCTGCTAAATATGTGGTTGGTAAATGACGACAAAATTTAGGTGTGATTCGCAGGACTCTTAGGCTCTGCTTGGTCTTCAATGCTGTAAGAGCCCAAACTACTAATTAATACCAGAATTATATCCATATATAAAATAGCAATATCTAGATGGTGACATTAACTTGTCACTGGTAGACTATTTCCTGTACTAAAAACAAAGGAACTGGGACCCATATTTACCATTGCAATATCCAGGCCTGAAACATAAAAGAGAATGGATGTAGCAATAAAATCTGCTGGATTTTCCAAATCAGAGATGGAATTCACTTAAATTACAGTTTCAGCTCCTTGCCCTTCCTGGAGATAGTCCACTGGGAAAACTAAAAATAATCAGTACCTTCATCCCCATGCACAGAAAAATAGTTCCAACTGATGGTGAGCCTGCAAGATACAGTGAAAATGTTGGGGAGCCAGAGGAGGGGAACAAAGCAGCTCCACAATGAGATGAGCTGGTAATATTTCACTCTCAATAGCATTTCCAGGAGAGAGAGGCTGAGCAGGCTGAGACTGACTCCTCTGATTCCCTGACCTCTGTCTGGGCATCAGAAATTTAATATCTTCCCCTCTGTACGTCTTAAATTTTCATCTCAGCATTTTGCTGTTAGCATTTTTCCATGTTGACAGCTATATTTTTGGAACGCTTCTAGCAGATACCTGAGCACTTTGGAAAAAACCCCCTGGCCACACAGCTCTTAAAATATGTCCAACTTTTCCAACTAGTGGAATGCTTTGTTAACGTGGATGGAGAATTTCTTTAAAGAGCAGAGAAGGTGATAACAATAATAGGGGGAAAAAATCTTGGAATGTGCCAAGGTCAGACCATAATGATCTGATGAAATCTGACCCTGGATAAGACATGGAAATATCAGGTATTATACCTGGGGCTAATCACTCTTGTTAGACCTTTCCTGTAGTTCTTCCTAAGAATGGAAAAAATGTATGTACCTAGGTTACCTGAGACTTCATTTCAATGCATGCAGGGGAATCTATAGCAGCCTTCTTAAATGGCCTGATGTGTTACTCCTGTCAAAGGAGAAATTACAATGCACAGGGGGCATCCATGCATAGGGAAGGCTGGCTCAGGGCTCAGGGTCTTTCAGAGCAGATATTTTTCAAATGCTCCTGGAGCGACTGGGAATGCATATTCCATGGGAATGTATATTCTATGGAAAGTCAATTGCATTTGCTTCCCACATCTTTTGGTCCCCCAGGAGCTGCCCTACACTTCAGCAGTGTGGAACTTTATAGGCTGTGTCACATCCTCCAAGCAAGGCAGCAGCAGCATGTCGGCCCCACAGTCACACGCACGAGGCACAGCCCTGCTGCCTCCAGCACGAGGTGGGCTCTTGTGTGCTCACCTGCCTCCATATGCTCCTCTCCTGGATGAAATGCAGGCTGGCAGTGGGAATGTGCTGAGACAGGTTTCAGGAGCCTGGCCCTGGAAGCAGCTCCCGGCCCCTCACAGTGACACACGGTGACCCGGAGGTGACTGCACCGGGCCACCCCCAGCCACCTGCACCACTGGTGGTGGCTGTGGTGTCCAGAGCCTCTCTGGAGCTGAGGAGGGAGGCACTGAGCTTCTCCCTGTGCTTGGGAGGAAGTGCTGGGCCCTGGGCAGCAGCCGGAGGAGCCGGATGACCTATGGCTGCCGCATAAACATTCCTGCACATCAAGGCCTGTTTGCACACATTGGGCATGACTGTTTCCAATGAGATGCCATCTGGAATAAAGGCAACTTCAAGCATGTATTTGAGCACTCAGACACGTTTAGAAAGCAGACAGGAGCGTGGAAGTTAACATTCAGATATTTCCCAAGCTCATATACCTAGGAGCCAAATGCTCCAGCTAAACAGATTGTGCCCTATTAAATCAAAACAGAGCATTGACAAAAGCTTAGCCCACAAGTTGTCATCTAGGTCATGGTTACACAACAGAGTGTACAGGGGCTATGGATATTCTGCCTGCATTCTCAGTAAATACATGAATGCCTTCCTACCTTCCTTGCCTAACCCCAGCTGCATTCCAAGCAAAGAGGGATTTGTTTCATACAAACAGTCATACAAACGTTTCATACAAACAGTCCCACAAGGTGCCAGCTCTCTGTCTGGAGGGGTCTTTTGCCCTGGGGTGCTCTGTGCTCACATGGGCACCAAATGCAGATGGGGTTGATGTCTCAGGTTTTAGCTTTTCTATTTTTCCCACTTTGTTCTGCTTTAGTGTATAAGTCTAGGCTTCATATTAGGGGACAGTAAGCTCTCTTCACAGAATAGGTAGACAAAGCAATTCCTTCTCTAGCTGGGGACCCAAGGATAGCCAATCCAGATCTCAGGCCAAAGAGAATAAACCATGTGGACTGAAGAGGGAAAAACAAGAAGGATGGGACTTCATGGGCCAAAGCTGTAATTGGACAATTAACTCCAATATGCTAATGGACAAAAACTTATGAAAGTGTGAGACCCTGTGACTGGTCAGGAATTTTGTGGCCATTTTGGGTTGTGCTGACCAAGGTGTATCCATTGAGGCCTCTTAATAAACCCCTACTTTATCCTTTAGCTCTGTCTAGTCTCTGTTCTAGGTCAGCCTTCACAAGGCATCAGTGTCCTTATCTACCTTTGAATAACCAAAAAAACCCTAGGATTATCCATCAGCTCCTTGAAAATGGATACATGAATGTGCTGGTTTTGGCTGGGGGGGAGTTAACCCTCTCCTCAGTGGCTGCTGTGGGGCTGTGTTTTGGGTTTGTGCTGAACACAGGGCTGATAATGCAGAGATGATTTTGTTATTGCTGAGCAGGGCTTGCTCAGAGCCAAGGCCTTTCCTGCTTTTCCCACTGGAGTTGCTGATATGGGGGGGCTGGAGGTGCAGGGGGGTTGATAGGAGACACAGCCAGGACAGGTGACCCCAACTGACCAGAGGGATATTGCAGACCGTGTGACATCCTGCTCAGTGTATGAAGGGGGGGAAGAAGGAAGGGAAGCACATTTGGAGTGGTTGGGCTTGTCTTCCCAAGTCACCATCATGTGTGATGGGGCCCTGCTCTCCTGGAGATGGCTGAACTTCTGCCTGCCCATTCCTTGTTCTGCTTTCCTTGTATGCTCAGCTTGCCCTATTAAACTGTCTTGATCTCAAGCCATGAGCTTTCCAGCTCTTACTTTTCTGATTCTCTCCCAGCCCTGCTGGTGGGGGAGTGAGTGAGTGGCTGCTTGGGGCTTGGCTGCTGGCTGGGGTTAAACCACGACAGCGAGCTGAAGTCAAAATCTATTAACCATATTCTCAGCTAGACTAAAGCCATTTTAAGTCACTATGGCAACAGAAAGGGCTTCATAATTACAGCAAATTATATTTATAGTCACTTCAGGGAAATGTTCTTAGACCTCTCTTCTCCAGTTAATTGATGGGCATTTAACTTTAAATATTGAACACCATTGCAAAGACTACAATAGATCTTCCTTCTTTGTATGCTCATAGCTGCCAACTAAGCTGACATCTAGTTTTCTCATTTTCTGGATCCTTAGATATTTTCCTGTGCAGGTACATTTAAGCTTCCTGGAAATGGACTTGCTCTTTTTAGCAGATCCTTCAGAGCTGCCTGGTGTTTACAGGCAGAAAACCATGGTTGTGGTGCAAAAAAGGAAAAGGTGTCAGTTTTCAGAGAGAAAGGCTAAAGAACACAAGCTTTTCAAGGATACCTTGCATAGCAGAGGAACATGGTGTTGGTGTGTTTATCCAAATTTATAATGTTCTTTCTGTCAAGGTATCTAAGTATTACATAATGGGTTTAAAACAAGAGCAGTGGAATTATCATTTAAAGCTCCTTAGGTTTTGAAGGCTCAGCCTTTCCCCGTCCCACTTTGGGAGAGATGAAGCAGTGCAGTGCACAGGGATGTACAAATGGCATTAAAAAGCCAAGGAGCCACTTCTGAGTCATTTCCAGCCAGATGCTGCCCCTGGCTTGCCAAAGCCAGGTTGGCTTGGTGCATGCAGCACCATTGGTGCATGCAGCACCAAGTGGTCACCCCTCAAACCAGCCAAAAACATCTGCATTTCCCTTGCACTGGTCTCAGGAATCTGCTCTCTGGTAAAGCAAGCACCAAGTCCAACCCCAAACAGAAACATTAGGATTTTCTTCCCCCATTCAGTGAAAAATCCTTTCAACACTTGCATCTCCTGAAGGCTCATGCACCACTCACCTCTCTCTCTCAATAACTGGAGCAGAGGAAGCTCTCTTTTCCAAAGTATCATCTCCAGCTGCTGGCCAAGTTTTATTGTCCTCCTCTTGATTTTATGCAGCCTTTAGCAGCCTTTAAAGAGTCACAGGTTTGGGCCTGGCACACAAACTTCTCCTTGGCAGAGCTGGGTGGCAATGTCCCTCTTCACCACTGCATCCCGTCCATCCCCCTTTACTCTTCCTGCTCCTGTGTCCCTCAGTAACACAGGGACCTGGAAAAAAGGCATTTTTTTTTCCCCTTCTGAAAATGCTTGCTGATCAAAACCACAGAGACCACAACAGGAACCAGAGAAAACAGAACATTCCTGTGCAACTGAGAATTTAAGCAAGAAGCAGCTGCCCCTCACCTCAATTCCTCCACCTTTCTCCTTCCATGTAATAAAGTTGTATGTGGTCTTTCGATTAATCTGAGTTTAAAATAATACAGCAAGAAATTATATTCTTCACAAAGAGTGATGTATTCCATAATCCACACCTCTTTAAATTATTTAGTTGGCAAAACCACAGCATGACTTTTGTCCATCCATGCCTTCAAGGCAGTTAAAAGAATTTGTGCAGGAGGGGGAATTGATCCTCGAGAAACCATGCTGAAATATTGTTTTTCTTTCTGCTTCAGAATTAAATTAAGCATTGCAGCACTAGCATTTCCTGCATGGTGGATATTGTCTGTCCATCCCTAATTAAAATGCACTTCCTTAAATGGGCTGTACTTACTGTGTAAGTTAACTAAGTGGCCCATCATTTTCATTATGTACTCTATTAGACATTTATTATACATAGGTGCACCAAATTATATGATGCTCCTGGTAGGTTCCTGTCCATCTGAAGTTGCTATCAGCATTGATAACACCACTGATACTCATCACATTAACCAGATTGTAATTATTTTAGCACATGGTCTTTGTGCTCTGTCCTAAACCCACTCTCACATCAAAGCCTCATCATCCCCAGCTCAGCCAGCAGACACCCAGCCCCTTTGAATTTTGGGGTTCAGGGGCCAAATGCCTTCCAGAAGCTTAAGCAGAAAAATATTACAGAGCTGAAAAACCTGCCTGAATAATAAAAAAAAAGTGATGAGCTCTGTTTGCCAGGTGTAGGCGCCTCTCCAAGCTGCCACAGCTGAGTGCAAAGGTTCTGAGTGCTCACTGTGGCTTTTGCCACAGTAATAAAATAATTTTGTGGCCTTAATAAAAGCTTTCTATGAGAGTAGAGCTTTTTCATGTGGAAATTAACTGCCCTGGAGGAATCTCTCTGTTCACAGGTGGAGATGGAACTCACTTTGCTTCCTCCCTCCTTGGCTTTCCTAGCAGAATGGGGCTTGTGACCCTTGGGATCACAGAATCACAGAGGGGTTTGAGTTTGAAGGGAACTTTTAAATGCCATTCAGTCCAGCCCCTGCAAGGAGCAGGAATGTTTTCAACTGGATGTTGCAGTGATTGTTCTGGCAGGAGTGTCCCCAGGACCTTGCTAAAGGAAAGGCTCCTGTCGGGGTCTCTCGCTGGTCAGAGTGACCCCAAGAAAAGTTCCAAAGTCTCTTTTCCCAGCCCAGTGCTTGAAGAAGGAGTCAGGGCTCTTCATTTCTCGGTCTCAAGGTTGTTTATTGTATCTTATCTATAAAAAATTTTCTCCTGTCCTGCCGAGGTCCATCCAGCAGGACAGTTCCAGGCACTCTGCCTGCCCCCAGGGTGGTGTTATGTCTTTATACTAAAACCTATGTATACAATATTTACAATTACTTTCCAATACCTATCACCTATGTTAGACAGCGAGCTTCTACTCTAAACCAATCTGTAAGTGCCAACATCACAGCAGAAGATGGAGGCCAAGAAGAAGGAGAAAGGCTGGACACAACCAGTTCCCTCCATCTTGCCTCCTGAACCCCCATACCAAAAACCCTAAAATCTACTTTTCCACCCCATGATAACTTCATTAATATTCTACTTAAATTGTTGTGGCTTGCTGATCTTCATACAAGGTTGGTAATTTGCTCCACAGGTCATAATCAAAACCACAGGCATTTTGGGCTCTGTGCCAGGGTCTCTGAGACCCCTGACAGGGGTCTTGGCTGCTCAGGACAGCCAGAGGGATGTCCTGGGTCCTGACAGGCTCCAGCTTTGTCCTGCAATGCCACCATGCTTGAAGTCACATCAAGAAATGTTTTTCTTTTGTCACCGTCATACATTCTGTAAAATCTCTTTGCCAGGATTTCTCTCCTAGGAAGCTGAGAAGCCTCAGAAAAAAAGGAAAACAATAATTATCTGATTTGCTTCTCCTGTGTTCTGCTGCTTTGGAATGTGTTTAGACATTGTTTACCAACAGGTGATTGTTTCATTGGTTTCTGCTGTGAATTGTTTTGACTTAATGATAAATTGGGGCCAAGCTGTGTTGAACTCTGAAGAGAGAATCACAAGTTTTCATTATTATCTTTTAGCCTTCTGTCTGTATTCTCTACTATAGTTTAGTATAGTTTAGTATAGTTTAATATAATATAGATCATAAAATAATAAATTAGCCTTCTGAGAACATGGAGTCAGATTCATCATTCCTCCCTTCAATGGGGGTCCCTGAAAATACCACATTCTTTCACTCAATTTTTTTCAGAAATTAATTTGCCAAGAACCAAAGGAAATAGTTACATCTAATTTGGTGAGCCCCCAGGAAGTGGAGGGGCCTTGGGAAATGGGCTCATACTGGGCTTTAATTTCAGCTCTTCTTTATGATCCTCTTTAAAGTGTTTCAGCCCTGTTCTCCTCCTCTGCTTCCCACCCTGCAGTGCAGCCCTGCTGGTGGCACAGTGCCCTGTCCTGGCATGTGCTGGGTGACCTGGGCCAGCCCAAGGCACCCTGAGGACAGGGTTTGCCCCATATTTGCCACCCCTCTGCCACTGCCCACAGCGTGGTGCCCCAGGAGCTTTGTGCTGCTGGGATCGTTCCATGGACCTTCTCTCTAGAGAAGGAAAAAGTTGTTTGGGATCACAATCAAAAAAGCAGAACTAACACAGAGGAAGGAAGCAGAGTACCACCTCTGTTCTGCTGTGAACACTATTCAGTTTTAATGTAAAGCATCAGTCATAGCCAAGCCCTGCTACATAAAATATCTCTGCATCCAGCAACAATTCTTCAATCTTAATGAAGGCTTGCACAGGAAAGCTGCTCCCCTTGTGCCCAGCCAAGAGCAGGGAGGTGGAGATGAACTTCAGATGGCAAGTCCCAATAAACTGGACTTTTTGTACAGTCATCCTGCATCAGGCAGGTGCGTGGCTGTAGCTGAGAGGCTTTCAGCAATCCCTGCCCATTCAGAAAGCCTGGAGGAAAGTCAATGGATCTCAACACAGATACTACTTGAAAAATATTCTTTCTTGGATATTATCACAGTTGTGCCAAAGATGCATGATTGGGGGCTAAAATCCACTTTGTGCTTGGTGCTGTCCAGATATAGCAGAGATGGACCTTCCCTCAAGGAGACGGGGTCACTTTAGGTGCTTTTGTAGCAGGATGCTGCCCAAGCAGAGCAGGTGCAGCAGGGCTGTAATTAATGTTAAAACAAAGCATTCAGGGTTTTCTAGAGGGCACTCATATTCTGGGGGCTGCAGGCCTCAGGCATGGAATCCATAAAGAGGAAGCCAATGTTTTCCTACTTCTCCACTGCTCTTGCTTGTGCTGCATCTCCATCCCCATGTCAGAGATCTTCCAGGGGCAGTGCTGGGGAGGCACCCTGGAATTAGTGCAGTGGGAAGCTCTTTTCCACTGAGATGAAAGAGGTTCATGGCTCTTTATCACAATGAAATGGAGTTTTCAGCCTTCTTTATCACTGATAGTGATTGCACAGGGAAGTCCTGTGGCAGGAAAGAACAACAGCCAGCTAAACTTCTTGGAAATGGCACATGGACACGAGGACTTCTCTATAGACTTTTTTTTTAAAGGGCCTCTCACAATGGCATGAGGTTTATGGGGAACATTTTTCCTTATTTCCAATTGTAATTTATCTTTTTATCAGCCTCAAAGTACTGAGGGAGCTGGATTAAATGATCATTGTAGGTCCCATCAAACTGAAATCTCTTCTCTTCACAGTGATAAGACTTTTCAGACAGGAGAACTATGTCTGCTGCAATCACCCTGCCACGGCTCCTGGCTAGAACCTCATAGGCATCTGCAAGAATGGCAATTTTTCTTTTGGGAAGAAATTGGGTTAATATGACCTTTTATGAGGAAAAAGTAACCATTAAATAATTGTGATGAGAAATGTTTGCAGCATGGTCAGGTCTGAAATGAGCAGAACAATGTGGGAGTCGTGGCAAGTGAGTCTCTTCCATCAGTTTGAAACAGAGAAGAGAAGGAAGAGGGAATAGGCAGGATTCCCTCTGAGCTAAAGGAGTTATTAGTTCAGGTAGTATGATGGTCTAAATTAAAGAGATTATTCACCCCTCTTAGTTGTTTTAAAGTATCATTGAGGACTTTGAAGCATTTTTAGAAGCCAGATTACCAGCTGTGCATCCCTGGGTGAGCTGGAAGATGAACGGTGCTGAGAGATTCATGCACCAGCTGGAATGAACTCAGTGCAGAAAGAGGAAATAAAATCACCAGTCATGAATTCTGCACAGCAAACACATCACATCCCTTCAGGCACTCTCACACCTTCAATGGGCACATTTTGTAAAGCTCACTCAGGTGGAAAAAATTAATATTTTTTTGTTCTCCACCCAAAATCACAGTGACAAACTGAATTATCAGTCCTGGGGGTAGCAGGTGAAAAATCACCTTGATTCTTTTTCTGTCTTTGCTTTTGAAACCACCTGTTTCAAAACAACTGAAATTCTGTTTCCACTGGCCTGTGAGGAGTTTTAATGCTCCATTTGCCCTAAAGAATGTGGCTTCTCTTCCTGTTGAAAGGAGCTGACTGCATCTTCCCAAACTTACTTAGCCCTTAACCACACTGCCATGGGGTAAAACAGAACTAGGAAATCTCTAGGGAAAAAAAAAAAAAAAAAAAAAAAGATTGCTGTTTGAATACTGGTGAATCACTAAGGTTAATTATAATGCCTTTATGCAGTGTTTAGGAAGGTACCAGAACACAAACTATGGCACTGAGCTGTTTACATAGCAACACCATGTAATTGTTCAAAAGAGACACAGTGCCAGAGTTCCACAAGAAGCAGCAGTATTTTATCTACTACTAAGATGAACAGCTAATTTCTCCTGGCCCTCTTAGTCAGGATTGATGGGGTCAGGAAATATTTCTGTCAGTCTTCTCTCATCAAGTGTTTCACAAAGTCACATGTCTTCTCCTGTAGTGCTTTATTTGGAGGGTGATCACTTAAAAAAAATAAAAATAAATAAAAACCAACCACAACCCCATTTCATATACTACCCTTTCTCCTCCAAAAAAAAAAAAAAAAAAAAACAGAGCAAAGGACTGTCCAATTCTCAGCTATGATCCAAGACTGACCTTAGGTAAGTGGACTGAGAGAGGGCTTGCTATTAAGATGTTTTGGATATCAGCTTTCACAGTCTCAAAAAAACCCCACAACCCTCTTCTGAGGTTGACTTTACAGTTCTTTGCAGTTCTGGCAAGTTTTATTTGCAGCCAACTTCCGACTAACTCCCAGGTCTCTTTCTGCCCTAAGAGGGAAGTAAAGCTCAGATGCTGGATTGGATGGCACAAGGTTTGAGGCTGTGACATTAGGCTGATTTTAAGAGAGCGTGGATGTGGATGCAGCTGGACTTGGGGGCAGTGCAGCTGGACCATGCCTGCTCTGTTGGGATCCTTCCTGCCCAGATACTGACCCTGCTCCTTGCTGCTGCTCCATATTGCCCCAAAGGCAGGCAGCAGAGAGCAGCTCCCACAGAAATCCTGGTGCCCTTTCCCTGGGGAACAGACAGGCTGCCCTTCCCCACCAAAGGAAGGGAAAGTTTGGTGAAGCAGCCAGGAACTGGCAGTGCTGGTTTTATACCTGACCTCCCAACCAAGAAGGGCAAGTTGGGAACAACAATATTTCCATTAATTCGTGCAGCACTGAATATATTGGAGGAATTGCACAGTATTCATGGCTTCTGCCAGCTGGGAAAGGGGTTGGATTCATGCAGCAAATTATTCAGAAGAAATTGTTTGCCAGACTCTCATTATGAGCTCTACAGAAGAGAGGAGTTGATACATCAGATACAATTAACTTCATGTTATAAAACCCTTTTGGGATGTGGACACTAGACCCTCCTGTATTGTAAGGGCCTGGATGCTCAGGATTTTTACAGGAACCTAAATCTATTCCTCCTGTGTGTGTCTGCAGGGAGCAAAACCCTTTAAAACCTGGGAGATATTGTCCACTCTTTGTCTGAGGAACAGAGCAACACCCCAGAGCAATGCAAGCAGAATCCAAAAGTGACATTTGAGTATGACTAAGCATTCCTCAAAGCAGTCAGATATCAGCTCCCAAGCATTAACAATAAAGAGGATTTTCAATTGTGTTGCAGCCAGCAGGATTTTGCTGAAGGCAAAGCTCGACCAACACCTGTCTGCTTTCTGAATCAGGTCCCCAATTACAAGGTCTTTGCTCAGTACAGTTAATAAATCTCTTCAGGACAAGACACCTGCATTCTGCTCACCACAACATGGGGCCTGTGGCCAGAGCAGCAGCCCACAATCTGTGGGGTGAAGAAAGTACCACTGGTTCCCAAAAATGGGAAAGCAGCAAAGCAGATTCAGTTGACACCAAAATGTCCCATGGACTCTATGCTGTTTCACCAGATTGCTCACAGCAGCTCAGAAAATCTTACTCTTGCCTTTTTTAATGCACTGTGTTGGACTTTTAATGCAAATTTATATTCTTGTCAACTTTTATTTTTTAGTCATTTTCCAGCTAAACTTCATTGGCCAATGTGAAATGTATTTTTAACTCATAGGGGCCTCAGTTAAAAACAAAAATAGCAATGGAAATTGTTTCATTTTCTTAACAGCCAGGGAAATAAACATCAATTAGTTGCACTGCTCTGCACAGAAGCAATGGGAGAATAAAGAGAGATGAGTCCTGCAGCTGAGTGGAAAGCATTTCTTGAAGCAATTTGGAAAGTGAAGTCCATCATAAGTGCTCAGAGGCCAACACTGCGTGTTCCTGACAAAAATATATGTTGGGCTTTTTCAGTATCTATTGGTATCATTTATTCAGAAGGAAGTTTTTAGTGCTTTTAAGGTAAATGCTGATTTTAGAGTAACTCCATTTAAATAAGCAATGCCAAAATGCTGTTTGCATTAGCAACTAGCAAAGAGAGACTCAGATCCCTGCCATCATTCCCTGAACTCTCACACAAAGGACACTTAATAATATATTTACTTCCTAAGACAGAAAAGAAAAGAGCATTAAAGGAAAGAAAACCAAGAGTCATCCTGCTGAGATAAGCATCATTCCTCTCAGACTTGCTTGCTTCCTTGTAGAACAGCAGCTCTGATGGTGACCATTGGAATAACCACAGAGGTGGTTTAATTGCCCAGCCTGTAAACAGCAGGGATCAGATTTGCTTCACATCTACACACATTGCAAAGAGGGGCAAATGTTCTGTAAAACACCACTTATAACTACTGGTAATACACAGCCATCACTTTGTGCTGCCGGTGCAGGGCTGGTTCAAGAGATAGCTGGGATTTTGGCTGTGATGTGCCTGCTTAGGAAAAGGAAGGTTCCAAAAGGCACCACTGTGCTCTCTCAAATGTCAGAAGTGCCCAATGTAAGCAACTCATTGAAATAAAAAGTGGAGTATGGTATTTTCTGGGGTGTCCCGCGGCAGGAAGGAATGAATCTGACTCCATGTTCTTAGAAGGCTTATATTATATTATATTATATTATATTATATTATATTATATTATATTATATTATATTACATTATGTTAAAGAATACTATGCTAAAACTATAATAAAGAATAGAGAAAGGATACTTACAGAAGGCTACAAAGAATGATCATGAATCTCGTGACTCTCTCCAGTCTGACACAGCCTGACTGTATTTGGTCATTAAGTTAAAACAATTCACATGAAACCAATCAAACAACCACCTGTTGGATAAACAATGTCCAAACCACATTTCAAAGCAGCAAAACAGAGGAGAAGCAAATGAGATGATATTGTTTTCCTTTTTCTCTGAGGCATCTCAGCTTCCCAGGCAAAGAGGATTTTTCAGAAAATATGATGGTGAGAGTGGAGGGCCCAGCTAAAATAAGGAGGAGGTCAGGGTGCATCCCCAAGCTCTAATGTGATTTAGAAATATTATCAGTCATTGGGAAGCATCCAGTTCTTGCAGCTTTTACAAATGCAAATTTGTAATCACAGAAGCAAAAAGACCACACAGTTGTCAAATTTGAATTACTCACTGAGTAAAAGCAAGGCAGGGAACAGTCTCCCTGTATTGGGCAGGCTGAATAAGCAACTGGGGGTTTCATTTCTCTCAGAGACCAAAGCTCTCCTGCAAAGGAGCTCCTGTGGCTGTGCACGTAGGCTGGTGCATGTTTGGGCAGATGTTGAAAAGAAGGCAGAAGTGGAAGAGCTGAATTCCACATCAAGAGGCAGGAGTCATTTTGGAGCAGGGTCAAAGTGAACAAAAAAATAGAAGGAGAAAGGCACTGTGAATGCTGGAGAAGTTGAGAGCAGAGAATGTCAAGAATTAAGTTTTCCTCCCAAACCTCACTGAGATACCCTTTTCCCTGTAGGAAGTCACTGTGATACTTTTAAACAGAGATAGAGGGCAGGGCCTCAAGCATGGAAGCTTGGTCACTTGCAAGGAGATGCCTGGGGGTGGCAGCTTCTCCTGGGCCTCCTCCTCTCATGATGGCTCAGCCAAATTTAAATTGAGTACAGTAAATTGGTACCCTGTACCAGGGTCAGGCAAATGAGCAAGGGAACAGGTCCCACCATCCTCTCAGAGGCTCCTGGTGTCAGGCACGCATTAAAATCAGGAGAATGTTTGCTTTAACATCTGCAGAAGCCGTAACTGGCACTGCTAATTGAATCTGAAGGGTTTTTTTTTTTAATTCAACTAAGATTAGCACAGAGATTTGCAGGAGAAAGCTGTTGCTTGCCCTTAACAAGTGGGAGGTGCTGTAAGAACTGGAGTGCAGGTGAGACAGTGGCTGGTGAGTCAGTGATGTCCCAGGAGCCTCACAGGTTCCTTTGCAGGATTTGAGGTCCAGAATTTGGCTCCTCAGGGTCTGTAATTCACTGTGTGGAGTCTCTATCCACATCTGCTTCAACCTGCCCACCAGCCTTGTGCCCTGCTGCAATTAAAGTGGAAGTTTCAAACCATAATTCAAACAGGCTTCCCAGCCATTCCCAACCTCTCCTAGGGGAAATAACCACAGGAGATGAGATCTGTAGGGATTTTTGCCCAGGATAAATTGTGGCTCAAGAAAATGCATAACAGGAAAAAGCATTGAAGGAAGATGTTTGCCACTGTAAAAACCAAGTACCCATGCTTTAGCAGGTAACAGATTTAATGCTGCCTGTGTGAACTTTATTGTACTCTCCCCCACCCCACAAGAGTGCTTGATTGCAATGTCATCAACCACTTTTTTTCTACAGTGCTTATGTGTCTCTTATGGAGGAAATTCGATTTTCTAACTGCATAATATTTAACTATAATATATTGTTAATGTGAATTCCTCCTGAGCAGCCTGGATGGCAAACGCTGAGAATTTGAAAGTGGCTGTGTAATGGTATTTGGGACGCTTGAACTGCAAAGGTTTGTGTGCTGCTTCATTTTCTCTGCATGTAGCAGAGCACAGGAAGAAATATTTGCAGTATGGAGTACAGAGTGTTATTGAGAGAGAGAAAGAGAAGACTAATTCTAGACTGGGGTCTGTTTAAATCAGTGCCTTCAGCAAGGGAATCTGCAAGGGGTAGCCAGAACATGGCAGAACCCACCAGAGGATGGGTCTGGCAGCTGCCAGAGGGAAGTGCCAGTGCAGGCAGCTGCTTCCATGCCCTGCTCCAAACCCTGGGAGCTCCTGTGCTCCCACACCACCAGCACTGGGGCCTCAGAGAGGTGGGGATATCGAGGTGGATGTATGGAAGCACTGAGGAAAGTAGAAATAGAAACTGTTTGAGGGTTACTAAATCTGAAGTTAAAGCATGGCAGCAGAGGCAGCCACAGTCACGAATCTCTCTTTGGGCTGGGCCAAAGCACTTAAATCCAAAGCAGTCCCTCCACGTGGGGTGCATTATAAATAGCCACTAATTGCCTTTAACATGAAAGAACAGGGACTTGTGGTGATCCATCTGCAAAAGCAGAGAATCCTCTTTGGCTCTGTGGAAAAAGCAGCTGGGAAATGCAGAGGAAGGGGAGCTGGTGCTGCTGTCAGTGCCTGCTGTGAGTCTTCCACCCAGCACTGTGAACTTCCAGGCTGGATTGCCTCGTCACAGCTCTGCAGGAGTAGGCCAGGTCCAAGGAGGGCAAATCTTTCAGGTCCCACTTCTAACTGGAGCTGTTTGATGTTAAACTGAAAAGAAAAAAAAACTGTGTTAAAAAGAAGATCAAATGACCCCACCACCCTTCTGCCAGAGGAGGCAGCGCTATGGAATATTTTTAGGTTCTTGAAATTTAATGGTTTGCACTTCATGATTTTCTGTGGAGAAGAGAGTGAAAGGGGGGAAAAAAATCTTCCTTAGGCTTTCATTTTCCGGTGTCATAGCAAGCCTCTTCCCATCCCCTGCATCACAGAATACAGAATAATGTAGGTTGGCTCGGAGGAGTTCCAGTCTGACTCCCTGCTCCAAGCAGGTCCAATTACATGGGTTTGCCCAGGGCCATGTTCAGCTGAGGTCTGAGTATCTGCAGGGATGGCAATCCCACAGTCACTCTGGTCCCTGTTCCAGCACATTTTGTGAAAAATCCATTGCCCTGTTAAATGGAGAGTCACAGAAAAAAGAGATTTGCAACCGTGGCATTTTCCCATAAAAATATTGAATCCATATTTTCTCCCATGATGTCAGAATATTAAAAACAAAATCGAGAAATAACAGCAGAGGCAATAAAATATTCCAAAATGAAGTGCAAAACATTTTCACTGTGTGTTCTTTGTCAGAATCACACAGTTCTCACAAGTTTTTTTCCGGCTTTGACAGAAAGGCATGTTCTTAGGGTTTGTTGCCTGGTCTAAATCTTCCCAGTCAGCTCTAACTAGAACTTTGGGTAATGTTACTGTGTGATGGGGTCCTGGCACGGAGCCCAGAGCCCTCCTCCTCCCTTGGGCTCTGGAATAAGAGTTGGTGATGACAGGTTTGATTCCTTAACCCCTGACTGCCTCCTCTGCCATTGGAAAGCCTCTAAGCCAAACCCACTGCTCTGGGAATCCCAGATCTGGGAGTTTGCTCCATGCACTGTGCTTTCCTTTGTTTTGGCAGGCACTCCTGGATGTGCAATGCTGCTGTTTACTGCTCAGTATGTGGCACTGCTCTCTTCTTCCATCATTACACACCCTGATTTTAGTGACTGGATGAAGTTTTCTGGTTTGCTTTCCTTGATTCCAGGTCTTTCAAAGGGTCTTGGCATTGATTAAAAGATGGCTAAACTGCTTCATAGGCTTCCTAAAGATCTAAGCACAGGTTTTAGGCGCTCATCTCACATCAGCACAGGGGGAGTTCTGTGGTGAGACCACTGTGGCACATCTGAGCCCAGCTGTGCAGAGAGCCCCTCACAGGCTGAGGGAAGGGAGATGCCTCACCTGGGCACTTTGCAGGTTGTCCCTATGTGGAAATGTTCTTTTTTTTGATCATAGAAAGAGCAAATCATGATGTCAAGGACCCTGACCATCCTTTGGTCACTGATGTAAGCCTGCCCAGAAGTTCTCTTATGTGGGGCAGAGGGATAAATACCATATAAATACCACCATAAAAGCACCACCATATAAACTGTGCACCTCACCATTTATCTTCCCCTAATTTGGCAAGATTTAACACAGCAAGATGTCAGCTGGAGAAACCCACAGGAAGGGCAGCCTGAGAACTGCTTTTAGAGGCAGGGCAATCTACCAGCCCTCAGCATTCAAAACTTCTGAGCCTTGCCCCTGAAAGCTGAGTTATTTAAATCCTTACACAGATAGATAGAGAGGCCTTCTGTTCTGCCTCCTGGCACTCATTTCACAGTTTCAAGCCTTTTCACTCCATTTCATTAAAGAAGAAGGAGAAGGAGGAGAAGGAGAAGGAGAAAGTGAAGGAGAAGGAGAAGTGAGAAGGAGAATAGCACAAGCTGAGATTCTGGTCCTGCACAGAGTCAATTTATTTCTGCACATTAATATGTGTGTGTATGTATACATCCACATATACAAACAAATATACATATTTGTACATAAATATAAGGACACAAACACATATTTATGTAGACAAATAAATATAGGTAGGTATAAATAAAATTACATCCATCCATATATATATATACATATTACTTATTTCCAAGAACAACTGTCCCTTTTTTAAAGCCGGTCTGTTTCCACAGAGCAGCTACTGTACAATTCCAACAACTGACTTTCTAAGCACAGATGTCTGCTTTATAGATGAAGGAGCTGGCTCGACCACAAGTTTTGTCCTGCAGCAGAGAATAAACCTACTTTTCCCAAGCTGTCTCCCAGGGCATTTTTCTGCTACTCAGCTCTGCCTCCTGGTGTGCTCTTGCTCTGGCTTGAATGAGCACGATGACACCAGCATTCCTCCAGGTGGGAAACAGCCTTGCTGAGGGCTACCAGCCCCAGGGCTCCTGTTTAGATAGAGACACCAGAGCAAATAGATCAAGTTTTCCCATCTTTGCTCCTCCATGGCATTGGCTTTTGGTCAGGACACAGCATCCTCAGCCATTCCTGTGCACATCTTTTACCCATATGGATTTTTCTACCAACAATAAAAAGAATGCATCACTTAATGGCTTTACCATTTATTTATTAGGCAGCCATCATTTTTTTCCCTAATATATGAATAATAAGTGATCTGTTCAGGTGAGTTGGTCTTTAATGGCTTTCAGCATTTGTCAGGCACAAGTCCCTGGAGAAAAAGAGCTCCCAGCTGCCAGATTCAGCTGTCCACGCCATTGGTAACCAAGGAAGCTGCAGGTCATCTCCTATTCAGCATTTATGGGGGTACACAAATGAGAAAAGCACAAAGTAGCAGAGGTGCAGAGTATCTCTAGGAATAAAGGTCATGCAGTACCCATCCTCTATAATTAATATAATTTACACTGGAGGTGGTGCTGGTAAGGAAACCTGGTCTGACTGTGAGTATGGGGGGGGCAGGTATGTTCCAGATTGCAAGGCAAGATGTTTTCTATTACCATCTGTATGGCAGTTGTCTTTTGTCAAGTGGGCAGTTTGCTTTATCTCTCTCTCTCTGAGTGCTCACAGTCATTCCTCCCTGCCGAGGGGACATCTGCTGATAACAGCTAATGAATGTCTCTGCATGACTGGTAAGAACTACAGCATCCCACTGGGAGATGCTCTGCCCAGGAGGAGGAGCCAAGCATTGCTACCCAGATATAATCCAGAGATTCTGAAACACCAGCACAGCTTCTCCACTGGATTCCCCAGAGGAACAGCAGCTGCCTCTTCTTCCACTGGATCTTCAGAGGAAGACTACAACCTTTTCTACAGGATCCCTGTTCCAGCAGAGCCACACCTGACACTCCAGGAGGACTGCAGCCACAATTCCAATTGGACTGCTACCAACGCCCTGACCCACAGGGTGTCAGGTTGGGTTCTGACTCTGTCAGTATTGTTTTAGTTTACTGCATTGTTTATTTTATCTTTTTTTTTTCTTCCCTATTAAAGAACTGTTATGTCCTGCTCCCATATTTTTTGCCTGAGAGCCCCTTAATTTAAAATTTATAGCAATTCGGAGTGGTGGGGAGGGTTTTACATTCTCCATTTCAGGGGAGGCTCCTGCCTTCCTTAGCAGACTCCTGTCTTTCCAAACCATGACAAGCTGAGAAGGGGCTTCAGTCCCAGCTCAGGTGGTGCAAGAGAGACTCCAAGGGGCTCCTGGATGCTCTGATGGGGAAGTTTCATTAACATGAGAATGGCCCCCGACCCACAGCTGGGCTGGTGCCAACGCCAGATCATACCTTTTCCTGTGCCCTGGCAGACTCCCTGGCTGGCTGTCCCCATCTCCGTGGAGATCTGGGGCTTGGCTATGCCACCCTGCCAGGAAGATGCCAAACTGATCATCTCAAACACGAGAGCTGGCAGCTTGGTCAGCTCCTGCTGTAAGAAGAGACATTTCTCCCTGGGGGCTAAATGGGCAGAGACAGGGGAGTGTGACAGTGGTCATGGGGGTCTTATGTTGAAGGAAGAGACGAGGATCTGACTCCGTGTTTCAGAAGGCTTGATTTATTATTTTATGATACGTATTACATTAAAACTATACTAAAACAATAGAAGAAAAGGTTTCATCTCAGAAGGCCAGCTAAGGTAAGAATAGAAAGGAATGATAACAAAGGCAGCTGTCCCAGACTCTCTGTCCGAGCCAGCTGTGCTGTGATTGGCCATTAATTACAAACAAGCACATGAGACCAATCACAGATGCACCTGTTGCATTCCACAGCAGCAGATAATCATTGTTTGCATTTTGTTCCTGAAGCCTCTCAGCTTCTTAGGAGGAACAATCCTAAGGAAAGGATTTTGATAAAAAGATGTCTGCAACAGTGGAGGAGTCACAGGATTGTGGCAAAACTCATGGTGAGACACTGTAAAAAGGGAGGAAAAAGCTGATTTTAAATCATTTTTGGTTTCTGGAAAGACTCATTTCTGTTGCTCTCCCATTCTTCAGCACTCACAAACATCTAGACGTGGCTGTCCAGGGTTCCTTGTGGGGACACAGCAGATTAGAAACAACAGATTCCAAGTCTCCTGAAAGCACCATGACACTGTGTCACTGTTACTTTAGAACCCAACCCAGACCTCAGTTGGCTTCAGAAATCGAGGCAGAAGTCACACCAGGTGTCCCAGCAGCAATGTGCACCCAGCAGTGCACACAGTTCCTGCTGCCAGGAATGATCTGTGCTCCATCCTGGATAGCACAGCTGCTCCCTTGACTTGCTGCATGTCAGCCATTCCTTGACTGGTGCCCTGCTGCTTCTTCTGGCACTTCCACATATGTGCTCTCTTACAGGAAACTCTCAATTCCCTTGGCAAACCCCTTCAGGCCTGGAATGTTTTACTTACTTGGACAAGACAGCTCTTATTAAAAATAAAATAAAAAAAAAAAAAACAAGAAGAGAGTCAGAGAGAGTTAAATTAGTGCATGAATCCAGTTAACCTGGAGGAATTTGTATGAATGGTGATCCTACAGACTGCCACTAGCCAGCTCCTCTCCTTGCTGGTGTCTGTTGCACACCTGGAGGAAAATTTCAATGAGTCATAGGCAGAGCAAGGAAAACAAGATTTCTGCACTGGGCATGAGGGATGAGAACAACTTGTTGTTCCTTTGTGGAGCTGATGTGCTCTTTGTCACTTCAGGAGTGCCATGGAAATCCAGGCCCTGGGCTTGCACAGGTTGGTGGCTCAGGGGACATGACGGGGTCTCTGGTGTCGAGGTGACCCCGAGGTGTTAGAAAGTCTCTTTTTCCCAGCCCCAAGACTGAAGAAGAAGGCAGAATTCCTTGGCTCTGGTTCTCAAGGTTGTTTACTTTCTGTTATCTATCTTTATCTATTACTTTCTGTTATCTATTTTTATCTATTTCTGTTATCAGTCTTTCTCTGACCTGCTGAGGTCCATTCAGCAGGTCAGTGGCACACTGACCACTTCCAGGGCCTTGTTATCTTTTTATACTAAAAACTATGTGTACCTT
This sequence comes from Ammospiza nelsoni, assembly GCF_027579445.1. Classification (NCBI taxonomy): domain Eukaryota; kingdom Metazoa; phylum Chordata; class Aves; order Passeriformes; family Passerellidae; genus Ammospiza; species Ammospiza nelsoni. Next base: position 14,458,387 of record NC_080635.1, read on the forward strand.
ATTTACAATAATTTTCCAATACCTCTCACCCATTTTAGACAGGCTGTCTCTACTGTAAACCAATCCAAAACTGCCACCACCACAGCAGAAGATGGAGGCTAAGAAGAAGAAGGACAAAGACTGAACATGCCCAGATTCCTCCATCTTGCCTCCTGAACCCCCACTCTAAAGACCCCAAAATTCTACATTTTCACCCTGTGATAAATTCACTATCATTCTATTCAAACCCTTGTGGATTATAACTCCTCACACAAGGTTGGTAATTGTTTCCATGGGCTAAAATCGAAGGCACAGGTGTTTTTGACTCTGTGCCAGGGTCTCTGAGCCCCCTGCCAGGGTCTCGAGTCCTCCAGGGCAGCCAGAGGAATGTCCTGGGTTCCAATAGGGACAATCCAGGCTTCCCTTGGTTTTTCTCTGTGCTGTCACCTGCTGCAGGAACAGTGCTGGGAGAAAGCAGAACGTGAAGAACTCCCAGATGAGATGAAGAACTTCCAGCATCACGTCCAAGGTGTCTGTTGTAAACTTCGGAGCCCTGCACTGTGCTGCTGGCTCACACTGCACTAGGGGAGCACAGCCCCTCTGCCTGCCCTTGGCTCTTCTTTTCTCCAAAAGACTGATTAGGGACACATTCTTATTTCTTTTCAGGTCATAACATCAGCTCTGCCCTGACAAAGATTTGGCTGGCCTCAGATTTTTGCTGGTTTGGTTTTTTCTCCAATCCATCTCTTTTTTTTTTTTTTTTTTTTTTTTTAAAGACAAGCAAAATCAGGTTATTATGAAGGAAAACCGTGCCCAGAAGGCAAAATGCTTCAATAAGAGGAAAAAAGGAGAGAAAAATACTGTTCTCTTTAGCTTGGCAGAAGCCAGGCAGAGCTGCAAGTCTCCTGGGAGGTCTTGTTACTGAAGATCAAAGAGGCTCAGAGAAGAATTGCCTGGTTTGGAAAAAATCTCCAGAAAGCTCTTAGCTCCATCCACAAGCCACTTCCCATCCAGCAACTCAGCCAGTTAAATATCTTGTGAGCCTCCTTCAAAGCAGTGATCTAAAAACTGCAGAGCGCAAAGTGGGATTTTATGGCCCCATGTATATTCACAAATACATTTATGCCCTGAGCAGGCTGCAATTCCGAGGGCTCTTGCAAGGCAGGGACAGAGGCATCCAGGGAAACAACAGAGTGGGCTGGGAGCATCCACAGCACTTCCTCACATGTGAGCTACAGCAACCTGAGCAAAGAGTCATCAAGCAGAAGGACCCCACAGCAAGAATGTTCATAAAGAGAAGGAGCAAACAGAGCTGGCCACTATTGCTGAGCGAGTTAAGGCAAGATTTCCCCAGCACACAGGTGCTGATTTCTTTTTCAGCATAATTCTGCAATAAAAGCTCTCTTTCCCCTAGGCATTAGTGGCAGATGACAAGCCATAAGCATAATTGCACAGCTAAGATATTGCTCTTGCTGCAGCTAATGGTTTCTTTCCTCAATAAATGATACAGACAAGAATGTTTGCACTTGGTCCTTCAAGTGCTCTGAAAATCGGAAAAGACTGAAGCGTTTCCTGAGCTGAAAATAGAGTAATGTATTCACAAATTATATTCAGAACATTGGTACTTTATTCTGAATGAGGCAAGAAATAGAGGGCAGACCAAGTACCCACCAGCCTGATCAAGTGCTCAGCAGAAAGTGCTTCTGACTGTGTTTGTAATGCATGGCAGTCACTACATTGCTACAGTCAAAATATTTGACTTTGTTTATAGATGTCAAAAACAGCGCTGAAATTTATCTTTCCCAAGTGGCTGTGCTTCTTCCAAGCAAAGATAAACAAATGCTTCTCTTGGTGTTCTCAGATCTCTGAGTGCTTCAGGTTGTCTCAACTCATCACGATACCCAAAGTCACTTTGAGGCAGCAGAAGACTCCAGGGGAAGTTCTCAGAAGAAAACTGTCACCACTGTTAGGAAAATTAATCCACAAACACCAGTGGTTCATGTCCAAAAGGAGACAGAGGAGTCCTTTCCGGCTTTATTCAAATAAAGGGAGAAGCCATGGGGCATTCCCCTGGAATGTCTTGAATTTTTGGAGGACGCAGACTCCTTTTTATCCCAATTTCCCGGCCGCGTTTCCCTTCTCTCTTTCCCCATTGGCTGAGGTACTTGAGAGGTACAGACTTCCTGATACACCTGATACCAAAGATTTCCCAACAATTTCCCTCTAATGTATAACCCTCCCTTTTAATTAAAGAATTAAATTTTTAATTCTTACTGAAATTAAGGGTTTTTCTTCCCCATTGTTTCTTTCACCTTTCAATGTCTAATTATGTTTATCAGCAACCCTAAAGTTTATTTGTAAAAGCAAATATCTTTTTCCATTCATCAATCAATGGAATCCTTCCCATTGTTTCTTTTATCTCCCAGTGCTAGTTTCATCTACCAGCAGACCCACAGCTTGTTTGTAAAGACAAATCTGCCATTTCTCTCAGCACGCTGCCCTTCCCCACCTGCAGTCAGAGCCATGAACAGGGGCAGCTGACTGCAGGCTGTCTCTTGGGGGGAGCTTGGCACAGAGAGCTGCTGAAGTGACCCCAGGCACAGGCAGCTGCGTGTCCTAGGGAAGACGCGCCTCACACTGGTGTCTTGGTTTGGAAAGACAGGAGTCTGCTAAGGAAGGCAGGAGCCTCCCCTGAAATGGAGAATGTAAAACCCTCCCCACCACTCCGAATTGCTATAAATTTTAAATTAAGGGGCTCTCAGGCAAAAATATAGGAGCAGGAAATAACAGTTCTTTAATAGGGAAGAAAAAAAAAAAAAGGATAAAATAAACAATGCAGTACACTAGAAAGCACTGACAGAGTCAGAACCCAACCTGACACCCTGTGGGTCAGGGTGTTGGTGGCAGTCCAGTCCCCCTGGAGTGTCAGGTGTGGTTCTGTTGGAGCAAGGGGAAACTGTAGAGAAGGATGTGTTCTTCCTCTGAAGATCCAGTGGAAGGAGAGGCAGCTGCTGTTCCTCTGGGGAATCCAGTGGAGAAGCTGTGCTGGTGTTTCAGAATCTCCGGATTATATGTGGGTAGCAATGCTTGGCTCCTCCCTCTGGGCGGAGCATCTCCCAGTGGGATGCTGTAGTTCTTATTAGTCATGCAGTGACATTCAATCGCCTGTTATCAGCAGATGAAGAGAGATAAGGCAAAACATCTTGTTTATCTAGAAAACATCTGGAGCAACTGGGATGTACCACAGCCTTCCTTGCAGCTGAGTAATCAGTCAGCTGGTTCTTTGCTAATTGTAGCAGGTCAGCTGTGTGGGAGCTGTGTCCATTCCTCATGGAGGGGATGCATTCCCAGGGAAGGCGTGAGGTGGTTCCATGTCTGAGGCCTGGGAAGGGTGGCAGAGCTGTGACAGAAGTGAAAAGGAGGGGTTTGGCTGTATTTAACCTGTCCTGGAAATTGTCACCAGAGGCACTGGGCTCGCAGCCTGCCCAGGCGGCTGCACACTGGTGATAAGCAGAAATATTTAACATTTCATATTAATGAACCAGACTCCCATGTGCCCCAAAGATAATGGCTGGCGAGCTGTCACTCAGAACATGTGAGGTGCCAACAGCTGCATTTTCCCCTGCAGCCATTTTCCTCAGTGAGAATAATGATATTATTAAAGTTTGCCCAGAAAGCCTCTCAGCAGCTCATTAAACACAGCTGTGTATTCTGTGTAGCATTAAAGCAATTCACATAGTAATTAACCAAATGCATGAGAGGACATTTTAACTAATACTGCTTTCCTCATGAGAGTGGTTTTCATTCATCTCAATCCCATGCCCTCCCAGCTGATACCATGGCAGGGGGGATTGACTTCCAGACAGGATGGGGGCATGTTCCCTGTGCAGCCACTGCATGGCCCTGGCAGACTTTGACTTTTCCATCTGAACATCTCAGGTCCTCCTGCAAAACAAGAATCTGCTCTGGGCTTTCCACCCTTCCCTCTGCTGTCTCCACCCTACTCCTCCCAAACAGCAATCTTGGGATTTCTCCACATTTTGCTCTCCTCTTTTGCACTTCTGTGTTTCTCCTCCTGTGTCCATAGGTACCGTAGAAGTATTTTCTCCTTCGTGCTGCTGCTGCTTCTCTCTTCATCATCCCCATGGGCTGACCCAAGTCCCAAAGTGCCTCTTCCTGCAGGTACCTTACCTGCAGAGCATCTAAGCCATAATTTCACTTCTGTTGTTCATAAAAGCTGGTATGATTTTGTTTTTCCTAGCAATCAATATAACATATGGCATTCACTGAAAAAATGAGGTACTTTATTACACCATAATGTCCAATTTCCTAAATATATATGGGAATCTCCCTAAATTTAAAAGGGACACACACCCCAACCTCAAGACAGAGCTGAGTATAATAATATGAATATTGTTTCTAGCAGGTTTCCTGTATGCTGCTTTGTAACCAGAGAATGGAAGTAAATTGGCATAAATCTTATTTTGGAATATTAGGCATTGCCCTAGAGTCATTCAAAAAGTTTTGTTTTGTTCACTTCCACCAGTGCATGACTTTTGTAAAGGAGATGGAAAACTCCTGAATCTGAATCTATTTTCTTAACAACTAGTTTGCCAGAGACTGCAACCTCTTTGCCTGGTTAGTACAATGCAGCCTGCAAAGCTCAGTGTTAGGCAGAAAACAAGAGCAGGATGAGAAACTTTGCTCATCTTCTGAGCATTTACTGTAAATTTGCTGCAGGCTTCCCTCCCTGGGCTGGGGAATGGCGTTTTGCACGCTGGTGATGAGCTGTAATGGGATCCCACAAGAGGTCCCCATTGTCACTACTGAAAGTGCTGCAGAGCAGGAGTCTGGGAGAGTGCTGGTCATTATCAGCTCGGGCACCAGAGACATCGCACCCTGAGTCAGTCTGACACCCACAAATGAACGGGGCACTCACACGATTTTCACTAGCAGCCCCCTTCTGCTCCACAGCTAATTTAATTGGGATGTAGCCAACAGGGAGCAGTTCAACTGGACTTATAAATAAACAATTTTTTTATTTTTCCAGCATTGTCCCCCAAGGTATTATTTTTCCCTCTTGCTTAATGGTGCTGTGTAACTATGGAAACCTCCAAACTCTTTTAACTCAAGTTTGCAGGGGGCAGGGGAAGCAGGGGCAGAGAAAATGGAGAAGAGATATTATTTCTCTGGCAGATCTCCTACAACCCCTAGATCCCACAAAAACAAGACACTTACTCTCTTAAGGGAAAGTTTATCTCTTGTTCTGTGAAATCTAATGATAATTTGAACACAGACAAATTTTCCATCTTGGTCTTTGTGTCCTGGATTTTTCCACTCATCTGGCTGAGCTTGGGGTTCAATTCCCTGGATGCTGCCCAACTCATCATCCACGCAGGAAGGTAACAGAGGGAAGAGAATCAGGAAAGCCACGGAGAGTTCTAGAGGCTCCTCCAGCCTCCCTGCTGGACTCAAAGCAGAGAAACAGGAATCAGTTTTCCTGCTCATCCTCTTAGCCAATACATCTCTTTTTGCATTCTGGTTTTCACGGAGCTTTTGGTCTTGCCCTGCCCTGGGAGAGTGACAGTGGTGGACACTCTGCAGTCCCTGCTGCTCCTGGGGCAAAGGGGGAGCTGGGGTATTGCAATGCTGAGAGGGGAGAGAATGATGCATTTGATACTATTGATATTAGAAGGTTAATTAATTACTTTATTATACTGTATTATTCTATACATCTAAAACTGAATCTGCCAAACACTCAACCCTACACACAACTGCACACACTGCACTCAATTTTGTGACTGTTACCTGACAGTCCTGATGCACATACACACACTCTGGCCCTGATAGGCCAAGGAAACAAAATACCATAACTTTGGGTAAACAATCTCCATGTTGCATTCTACTTTTACACAAACACAAGCACAGCAAATAATAAAGATTGTGTTTTCTTTCTCTGAAGTTCAGAGAATCCCAAAAATATTCTTGAGAAGAATTGTGCCTTGCTTTTCTCTGTGAGGAGAAATGGAACTACACAGGGAGAAGGTGAGGTTGACAGGATGGGAGAACTTCTGTCCCATGGCAGGGGGAATCTGCCCCTGAAGGACTGATCAGCAGTGCATGGAGAACAGCCTCCCTTGGTTCAGGAGCAAACACTGCAGGTGTTGGTTGTACCAGCAGTGAAACATGCTGGGAGCACCCCAGGTCTGGGACATGCTAACACTGTGCACCCTGGGGAGTGCCAGCAGACACAGCAAAAACCACAGACACCAAGAGGATGACACTAATGATTGAGATTTCCTTTGGCTGAGGGTGAGAGGCTGGCAGGGCAGGTGGAGCCCACAGGGAGCACAGGGAATCTGTGCAGTTCCTGTGCCAGACGTGAGTCAGCTCAGCTGCACGCCCCGAGTGGGTGAAGTGACACAAAGAACCCCAAGGCAGCTCAGTGAGGGTGTCACTTCCTGCTCACCCTGGAGCACTCACATCCCTCAGCAGCTGATCCAAGCCAGCCTCATGTAGCTGCTGCGACAGCCACAGCTTAAACAAAAAAAGGAAAATGGGAAAAAAACCCTGAAGCAAAATGGGGAACCTCTGGGGGCTGTCAGGGATCTTACACTGAGTATTTTCTGGTTTGGGGCAGGCACCTGTTCCCCTTTGATGGGCAGGGATCACTCCAAGAGCTTCCCAAGGTACATGGGGACAGGTCTAGGCAGATATATGCCCCATCTCTGCCTTGGAGATCCTCTAGGGAGGAGTGCTCAAACTCAAGCAAATTGATGTTACAATTGGGCTTGTTTATAATTCTATGACTCTGTGTTGGTTTCAAGACATGACAATGAGATGCAATATCTGAAACCTTCACAAAACCACAGACATGCCCTTACCTTTTGCTGGCTTTTGGCTGCAGTGGCAATATTCTCCATTTCTTCCTGTGGCAATAATTTCATCAGCTAGTTCAAAGGGTTTTAGGAGTAGTTCAGGACGGTCTGTTTTCCTTACAATGTTTGTACTGCCCATCCCTGCCAGTTCATGCCTTTCCTCATGTTGTTCTGGGCTTTCATCAGCTTTACAAACACTCTGCAGTTCTGCATGAGAGCCCTTCAGTTCAGGAGCTTCTTGTGGACCTGTTTCAGGTCAACTTGTGCCTTCCTCACAATGCCTGGAGCAGGATTTTGCCAGCAGCTTGGATAACTCACTTTTCTACTCATCATTGTTCTGGCTGATCTGATGACTAAACCAGTCTTTAAAATGCATTATTTTCAGGATTTAAACACAGCAATGGTTCACCTTCTCAGCACTGTTCTTTTGTTTTTAGTATTATTTCACGCTGGTGATACAGCAGAAGGTGCACTGGTTAGAAGCCAGCAATAAATCTAAGCGACCCTTGGAGTCCTCAAGGTTTTAAGTTCTCCAGCATTAACATATTTTTGTGTGTTATTTTCTGTGGGTGGAGAAATGGCTGTCTGTGACTGCCTCATTCAGAGGAATAAAAAGAAGATTCTTGAAACAATTTCCAAGATATATAATTTTTTATTGATGGCCAGTAGGGTTGGGACACTTGGTTCCTTCTAAGACCTTTGAAACATCCATGATCAATCCTGACCTTCACCTCCTGGAAATATTTGCCAGGGGAAAAGCTCAGTCTAAGGATTTATCCTCTCCCACCCTGAGAGGGAACAGCTGCTTCCACATGTGAGAAAAAGGGGAAGGGAAGGGAAGGGAAGGGAAGGGAAGGGAAGGGAAGGGAAGGGAAGGGAAGGGAAGGGAAGGGAAGGGAAGGGAAGGGAAGGGAAGGGAAGGGAAGGGAAGGGAAGGGAAGGGAAGGGAAGGGAAGGGAAGGGAAGGGAAGGGAAGGGAAGGGAAGGGAAGGGAAGGGAAGGGAAGGGAAGGGAAGGGAAGGGAAGGGAAGGGAAGGGAAGGGGAGGGAAGGGGAGGGAAGGGGAGGGAAGGGGAGGGAAGGGGAGGGAAGGGAGGGGAAGGGGAGGGAAGGGGAGGGAAGGGGAGGGAAGGAGAGGAAAGGAGAGGAAAGGAGAGGAAAGGAGAGGAAAGGAGAGGAAAGGAGAGGAAAGGAAAGGAAAGGAAAGGAAAGGAAAGGAAAGGAAAGGAAAGGAAAGGAAAGGAAAGGAAAGGAAAGGAAAGGAAAGGAAAGGAAAGGAAAGGAAAGGAAAGGAAAGGAAAGGAAAGGAAAGGAAAGGAAAGGAAAGGAAAGGAAAGGAAAGGAAAGGAAAGGAAAGGAAAGGAAAGGAAAGGAAAGGAAAGGCCATTGCTCTTATTTTCCCAAGAGCAAAATAATCTCAGTTTTCCCTTGACAGAGAATTGCTATTATCTGAAATCAGGTGTTCAGCTTCACACTCTTGTAGGGATAAATCTAAAACCAACATTTTCTCAATGGCCATCCAAAAAGAGAGAATAAAGCTCCCAGTTTGCTTCTGTAGCATGACCATGCAATGACAAGAACCTTTTATCTGTGGTGGTGGTTCCCTCTGGGGATCTTTAAAGATGGCCTGAAGATACAGACTGAACAGATTTCTCTGCATGGATTTCCTATTGCTTGGAAATGGGATCTTTGGGGACACAGTGTGCCTTCACCAGGAAAGAGCTCTGTTCTTGGCTAAATGACTTTGTCCCACCATGGGCCATCTGACCTAAAGACCAAATTTTCTTACCAGAGTTTATTCTGCACTTCAGGCCCTCAAGATCCCAAAATGTTTGCCGCAGTCCATGGTCTTGAATTACTCCATGGCACTGATGGGATTCTTTCCTTGTAAAATGGAGGGGTTTGCACACCCTGAGTGGTTTCAAAGGCCTGCACAGAGTGCAGACCATGGACTGGATGTCTTGCACTTGATTCAGTTATTGGTAACTGAGCTCTTCTCTCTGAGGCTGAAGCATCCTTTGTTGGCAAACCAGACAGGTTTTCCCAAGGCAGGAGGGGCAAGGGGAAGCAGTGGGGTCAGTGGATTAGTGGGGCTATGCCTTTTCCCACCAGTGAAAGGCCTGGCCCACTGTGCTAATAGCATTCCACAGGGTGTGTTCTGGAGCAGAGCACTCCATGCACACTGCTAAAAATAATCCCTCTCAATTGCTCACAAGTGCTCAAGCAACTTTCTCTGCAGTATTTTAAAAATTATTCACTGCACGTAATTTAAATTTCATTGCTTTACTTGGGGGGCAGGGAGAAGCCACTGTGAATAGTTATTTTATTTCTGCCTATAAACACTGGCAAAACCCAGTAACTGAAGTTGGAGTTCCAGTGAAATTTCTCAGCATGGAAATTAAAGTCTCCTTAGGAGACCATTCTTCTTTGGGCTTCCAAACATTCTTGCTCTGATTTTTTCCCAAAGCCCAGCACAAATAAAAGGTTTCTGCTTTGTTCTTTGCCTCTTTTATGGGCAAGAGAACATTTGCCTCAGCAATGATGTGCTCCTGTGGGCATCCCTCCAGCTGTGCCCCTGGGAGTTGCTGCTGCTGTTTGTGCAGCTGCTGGACATCATTGTCCACCCCAGAGATCAGCCTGACCTCTGGGCCCTCAGCAGTGCTTGGACTGCCCACAGGTCAGGATCTGCCACAGGAATGCTGAGTAGCATGACAGGACTTGTCTTCAGGAAAATCTAGTGTATCCCATTGCTTTGGTTTCCTTTCCTTCAGCATGTCATCCCAGGCTTCTGCTGAGATCTTCATTTGTTGATGAAATATTTCAACAGCTTCTTTAGAAGGGTGCCAAGCAAGCAGAAAATCAAAGCATGCATTATGCATGTGAAGATACTAGTTTTCATTTTTTTGTACAATTGCTTAGATCAAATCTTGACAGGATGTGGCTGTGAAGTTGTTCCACTGATTTCCAGTCAGTTTGTAATTGCCTGGAGATCCCAGCCTGTAAAACACATCACAGCATCAGCCAGGGCCCCTCCAGGGGTAGCCCCATGCTGTGGCTAAACCAGTAGTGGAGAGGAAAAGAGGAAAACACAGATAAGTAGGGAGCAATAAAAAGAAGGAGGAACATCTCAAAGGACTGCGTTAGAAATGATGCAGCTGTCTGTGCTGCTGTGAATCTCCCCCAGCCTGTTTCAGGTGCCTCATGGAAGCCTGTTCTCACCAGCCTCCCCTCCCAGAGCCACCTGCCAGGCTTCCTGACACCCCTCACAGAATGACTTGAGTTGATAAGCACATTTAAAGGTCATCTAGTCCAATCCCCTGAAATTCACAGGGACATCTTCAACCAGACCAGTTTGCTGAGAGGCCCATCCAACCTGGCCTTAAATGTTTTCAGGGATGGGGCAAACTCTTCCAGCATTTTATCATTCTCATTATAAAAATTATATCTTATACTTGGCCTAAATCTACCCTCTTTTTGTTTTAAACCATTATCCCCCATTCTATTGCAAAAAAAAAAAAAAAAATAGCACTACTAAAAAGTTTGCCCCTTCTTCTAAGGCTCCTTTAAGTATTGAAAGCCCCAATAAAGTCTCCCTGGAGCCCCTTCCCTGCTCCAGGCTGAACAGCCCCAGCTCTCTCAGCCTTTCCTTATAGGCAGAGTAGCTTTTTACATTCTCTTTGACAATGTGCTCATGCTTACCTAGCCCACCCAAGAGAGAAGGGCTGAGATTGCCCCTCAGTGTGCTGGGATGTCTGAGGCAGGGAGTTCAGAGCTGTCTGACAGCTATTCTGCCTTTGTTTGTTCTGTATTTCAGACCCTGACACAAACCAGCCCAGCTGCCCTGGCCCAGGTCACCTCCACCAGCCCACAGGATTGGCAGACAGGGAGTTTCTTTTTTATTTTTAAAATTTGTTTTAGTGTTGCATTAATTTTAAATTTCTTTAATCTCTGTCTTGTCAGGGAGGCAAAAAAGAAAATCTCATCACCTCTGTTCTAGAGATGTAGCTTAAAGAGATGACAGTATGCTTTAATTTCTTTAAAGTCCTCTCAAGCAAAATGAACATTCATTTTGTGCCTGAAAGCATTTATTTTCTGAGCCATAACTCCTCATCTCTGTTATTCACAATGTACCCTTTGGCTTCTTGACATTCTCTAGAGATGTCCCAGTCCCTGGCAACATGTCACTCTTATTAGGACTGATTTCTCTGGACCTTGAGTGACTTTTGGGAAAACACTGGGTTCCTCCTCAGGAAGACAAGGCAGGCAGGTGGTCATTGTGGCTGGGAGAGAAGCAGTGCCCCAGTACCAGCTCTGACCACTCCAGCCTCCTAATTTTGTGCTACTACTGCGGGCAGGCAACCAACATGAGACTTGACTTTTTGCTTGGTGCTTCACTACATTTGCTATCTCATGAATGAGCCTTGGATGCATAAATCGAGCTGGGTGTGGCTCAGACAAGTCATGCAGATGGGAAACAAGTGAATGTGAGGTGCTGGGCTGCCAGGGAACAGGACAGCCCAGGAGTGCAGTCCAAAAGATGGTGACCATTGTGGCAGGACCGTCCTTGCCACCAGCACAGGGAAGAGGCAAACCCAAGTAAGTGCAGAACTCTTTAAGCTACATTTTCCTGCCAGCTCTGACTACTAGAGCTTATTTAACAACCCAAGAACATGCAAGAGAATGTTGTCCTGAGGGTCCTGTAGTCATTGCAAAAATTGAGATTCTCCAGGTCAATAAATAACCTGTTATCCTGGCAGATAGCATCCAGGTAAAAATTCCTCATGGAGTGACTCTGTGACAAACACTGCTCTCACTTCTCTCAGCGCAATGTTTTTAGAGAAGGAAAACAAAGACCCCACCAACTTGTAGGTTCAGTGCTGGCAGTGAATGCCTTGGTCCTGTACAGAGTTTCTGCCTTCCTTTGTGATAACTGGTATCTTTCAGGGTGACCAGTATCAAAGTTCCCTCTTCTGTTTTCTGTTGTCCACACTCATGCTGCAGCCAGAGGCAGGGATCTGAGCCTGCCAGCAGCAGCTTGCAGCTGTATTTCCTGCTGCCATGTGACAGTGGCCCTGGCAAGGAGCCTTTGGGAGAGGAGGTTTGCAGACAGGAGTGTCCAGCTTAACTGCAGCAGCTGCTCCTGTAGGATTCCTCACTGTTCTGTAGGATTCCTGCACCCTCTATTTAACATCAGATCTTGGGGAAGTCAAGTGTGGAATACTTGAAGCCTGGTGTGCCAGCCCCCTCTGATTCCCTGTTCTTGGGATCTGCTCATGCCAGCACAATAGTGAAAAGAGGACTTGTACAGAGACCCTGGATGGGCCAGGTGTGCTGTCACTGTCACCTGTGTCACTGTCACACCAGAGTCTGTGTGCCCCAGCTCTGCTGCCAGTGCAGAGCTCAGCCAGAGCTCTTGGGTGTGCCCACTGTACAGCGCCAGCAGCTGCTTTTTGGGGACAGCAGCCTTCTGCTTAGCAAATCATGTGTGTGAGACAGGTGGATTGTTCCTGCCAGCAATGATGGAGAGCACACAAATAATGTGAAGAGCAGCTCAGTTGATTTTTTCACTACTCCTGTGTCTGGCTGCTGCCATACAGAATCCAACTGCAATGCATTTGGTGCCAGGTAACAAGCATATTCACACCTCAGAGGAAATGTGTGGCCAAGCAGGGCTGAGATGAATGTTATCCTGGATGGAGGTATCTTTCAGCAGCCTGCCAGATCCTGCTTTGTTTATTGGTCTGTGTAAGTGATTGACTGTTTTTCTGACTGCACAGCCTTCAAAACAGGTTAACTGTTATAAGTGACTGATTTTCCTGGGTGACTCCCAGCACAAGCAGCAGTTGCAAGGCCCAAGCTGACCAGCTGTGTATCAAAAGTGAAGGAGTAGTCAGGCAGAGCAACCAGCAAGTGCTTTAGATATGAACATTGATATCAAATTTTGTATCATTTTTTATTGGGAAGAGGCAGCAAGGGTTTCACCTGATGCCACATCACACAGTGCTGTTGGGTGCAGCATCACTAGAGCTGCTGCAACTCTGATAATGAAAGCACCTGGGATTCACATGCCACTACCACCTCCATAAAACTGATGCTTATGCCCAAATAATAAGAAAAGTCAAGTACCTGGAACTCCTGAAGAAAATAAGTGATCAGACAAATGTGAGACAAATGGACTGAAAAAAAAGAGGGGGAGAGACAGAGAGGAGGAGAAAGCACAGTGACCAGGGCAGGAATGTTTCTGACCCCAAACCAATGAGCAGGTGTATTATTTAACCCCCCCTGAAGATTTCAAATTACTGAAAGCTGCCTGCTCTCAGCAGTTGTACAGCACCTCTAGATTAGCAGGATTTGTATTGGCTTTGCCACTCTCCTGATCTGATCTTTGGTCCCAGAGACCTTGTAGCAGCTCTTGCTGGCTGGGGTTAAACCCTGACACAAACAGGCAGGAACTGCAGGGGCAGCATTTGCAAAGGGAATTTTGATTTTGCTGCCACCAAACAAAGGAATATGTGATGGAGATGGTGTATCAGTCACTGCTGCCTGGCTGGAGAATAAACAGGTTTTTGGCAGAAACCCTAAAACCACGTTGGTACTAAAGGCATCTGCACTCTGGCAAGGTGCACCCCCGTGGCCTCATGGCTGCTGTTGGTGGCCTTGGTCTGGCATCTTGCATGACACCTCGTTGAAACAGGATTCAGCCATCAGCTCCCAAAATGTACAAAAGCAAACTCCATGTTTCCATGGAGAATCTATTCTGCTTTCTCCCTGCTTATCTGAGGTTCCTACCAAGGAGGAGCCAAAGCAGTGTGAGGCATTTGTTTGATACTGCTTTCACAGTGGGAAAATGTGCACTGGGGAGTGACTTAAAATATTAGAGACTTACAAGCAGTGAGCCAGGCAAAACCCCCCCAGGGCTTTATGTTATCAGTTGTTTCAAATTATCAGTCTTGCAGATACAAATTAACTAGATTGAGACTTGGCTATTATTCAAAGTCGGGGAAACCCTAATCAAAATCACATCTCCTCTGGAATTTTTGTCTGCTGGCATTATTAGAGTGCACAACTCCTCCTTTGTTGGAGCAGGAAGCCTGCCCTGATATGGCCATTATCAGCCTGCATTGTGCCCCTCCCAGTGGCAGCAGCACCGTTCAGAAATCAATGACTAATCCTGATCCATATCAGTTATCAGATATGATGGAATTGTTTTCTGTGCCCTGAGACAGCAAAGAAATAGCTGTTAACATCACTTTGCTGAAAATATTCCAGTGCAGGGCAGACCTGATATGTGTCTCACAGTGGGATACTAAATGCAGCTTTTGGTCCAAGATGGTTTAGACCCTTTTAGAAATTCTTTCCTTAAAATGTAACTCCATTTTTTAGAGGGAGTGGGAAGAAAATCAGTGCAGTAACCCTCAAGAAGGAGGAAATTTATCCTCTTTGAGTTTAATCTTTAAGCTGAACTTCAGGGACTGGCTTTCAGGACTGTATTTTACTTTTTCTCCATCTTTTTTATTCAATGCAGCATTCTGAGAGGCTGGTAAGTGCAATAAAGCAATTCCTACTGGCACAAGACAAGAAAACTCAGCCCTGCTCACAGTGCTGGCACTGAGCAGCTGTCCCAGTGTAACAAGGTACAGTGACTAAAGAGCCATTTCACTGCCTGGGTAACAAATTTGTACAAGGCAAATTCCTTCTCTTTGGTAAATGATGCACAGAAAGTGGCATTTCCATTACATCACCCAGTGCATAAATATAAAAGAGGGTATAATTCTCTACATGACACAATTACTTCCAAAAGGAAGAACTGGAAATAAAGAGCTCAGTGAACATATCTGCAGGAATTTATGAGGGACTAATTCGTTTTATCCAGGGTGACCCTGCAAGGTCATGTCCTGGCACATGTGATATCTTAACACTGTGAGAATGGGCATATTTAAAGTGCCAGAAGATAAGATAAAAATCCTGTTTAAAAGATTATGTCTTGCATCAATTTTCTGCCAGCAGCTAATCTGCCAGAACACTACAGGAAATTCTTCTTTACAGCTTCTGGGTGTATTTTTGTCCCATAAGGTACAAAGCAATCATTGTGTTGCATGTTGAATGTATGACAAGTACTGGGGACACTGTAGGCTGTGTGCTTCTGCTCACTGATGCCAGTGAGGCAGTTTGTTATTCCTGAAGTCTTTAATTCTGAAACCAGGGAGCAGATTGGTAATGCTGTATACACACATACAGACATGCCTGTATTGTGGAAGGTGCTGTTCAGACCAACAACTCCACTGCCTTTGCTGCACAGAAAGGAGAAAATAACAAGGGGGAAAAAGCTGCTGTGAAGCCTCTAGAGAAACATTTTCCCTTCAGAAAAATGTTCTGAAAGAGCAAGAATTCATTGCCCAGCATTCTGCCTTCTCATCCTTGGCAGGGCAATGGCCCACAGCCACAGTGGCAGTGCAGAGACTGATCCCACCCCAAGGGGACTGCACCCAAGGGGACAAGGTGTGTGCAGCTGAACTGCCAGGCCACCTTCTCACCCTTGCTGTGAGGGACTTTAGGGTCCTGAGCAGTTCCTAAAGCACTTTTGGACTCTCACAAGTCTATGGGACTGGATGAGATCCATCCCAGGGCACTGAGGGGGCTGCTGGAAGGGCTTCCCAAGGCACTCCCCATCATCCACCACCAGTCCTGGCTGACCCCAAGGCACTCCCCATCATTCACCACCAGTCCTGGCTGACCCCCAAGGCACTCCCCATCATTCACCACCAGTCCTGGCTGACCATAGAGGTCCCAGGTGATGGAGGTTGCTCAGTGTGACACCCATCCATCCACAGGAAGGGTTGGAAGGAGGATCTGGGGAACTCCAGGCCTGTCAGCCTGACCTCAGTGCCTAGGAAGGCAATGGAGCAGATTTTCAGTGATCACAGGGCACACACAGGACAGCCAGGGGACCAAGGACAGCCAGGATGGGTTTCAGGAAAGGCAGGTCCTGCCTGACCAGCCTGATCTCCTTTCATGACCAAATGACCTAACTAGTGGGTGGGAAAATGGGAAAAGCTGTGGATGTGTCCACCTTCAGCAAAGCCTTTGACAGCACCTCCCACAGCATTCTCTGGGAAAAGCTGGCAGCCCACAGCTTGGGCAGGGCTCTCTTTGCTGGGGGAAGAACTGCCTGGATGGCCAGGCCCAGGGTATGGTGGGGAATGGGGAATTCTGCCCCCAGAATGTGTCTGGTCACCAGAGGTGTCCCCAGGGCTCAGTATTGGGCCCAGTCCTGTTTAATATCTTTTACCACTGATCTGGATGAGGGGACTGAGAGCAGCCTCAGTAAATGTGTGGATGACACCCAGTTTGGTGGCAGTGCTGGTTGCTGGAGGGCAGGAAGGCTCTGCAGAGGCACCTGGGCAGGCTGGATCCATGGGCTGAGCCAATGATGGGGTTCAGCGTGGCCAAGTGCCAGCTCCTGCTCTTTGGCCTCAGCAGCCCTGCAGCAGCACAGGTGGGGCAGTGCCTGGGCAGGGCCCAGGAAAGAGGAGCTGGGGGAGCTGGATGGCAGCACTGAACGTGAGCCAGGTGTGCCCAGGGGCCAGGAAGGCCAATGGCACCTGGCCTGGATCTGGGATAATGTGGCCAGCAGGAGCAGGGCAGGGATTGTCCCCTGTCCTGGGCACTGAGATCACTCCTCCAGTTCTGGTTCCTCCATTCAGGACAGACACCTCACCTCATATTTATCAATATTTCATGACAAAAACTTTATCTCCACCCCAGCACAAACACCCACAATCAAAAATTTTACACTAAATAGATAACTCAAGACAGCTTCTAAACTACAAAAAAAAAAATTTAAAACTTTTATTCCATTTTCAATCTCATATAAAAATAAAACAATACAAATATTATAATTCACACCATTACAATCAAAAATCAACTATTTCCTAATTAAATACATGACAAACGTTTCTTAGCTTATCAACTTTTACTGCACTGTACTATAAATACTTTAAAGCTAATCATCTAAAATTACTCTTCACAAAATTACTCATCTTATTTATAAAACCATCCTTTATAACTTATTTCTAATTCTATTTCTCTCTCAACCATATCTACCCTGTTCCATTTCTAAATCAATATTTCCGATCTCAGAATTTACATACAGATACATACCATATAACCCTTTTTTCAGGCTTGAAAAACTCTCTACAAATTCATTTCCCACAGGTGACAGCAGACTGAGCATGGGCCAGGGAGGCGCCAATGGCCCCTGGCCTGGATCTGGAATAGTGTCTGGAACAGTGTCCCTGGCCAGCAGGAGCAGGGCAGGGATTGTCCCCTGTGCTGGGCACTGAGGCCACACCTGGAGTGCTGTGCTCAGTTCTGGGCCCCCAGTTCAGGAAGGACGTGGAGGGGCTGGAAAGGCTCCAGAGGAGGACAATGGAGCTGCCAAAGGGGCTGGAGCACAAGTCCAGTGAGGAGCAGCTGGGGGGGTTCAGCTTGGAGAAAAGGAGGCTCAGAGGTGACCTCAGCACTCTTCACAGCTTGCTATAAATACATATTATAATACTGGCTTTTTGCAGATATTAAAATGGATTTTATATAGTGTAGTGTTAAAATAACTTTGTTATATAGTTTAGTGAAAAATGCGTAATTTATGATTGGCTTTTTGCAAATATTAAAATTAATATTATATGTGTTATGTTACAAAGTTATGTTGCATTAATTTGTGTGTTAAATATAGTTTTAGGTTATAACAAAATGTTAAAATAGAAACTATGCTATGTAGCATGTTTTTTTAAAAGAAAGGACTCACAGCCACAGGACACCTGAATCTTTCAGAAAAAGAGAATTTATTGCCCCATTATCAGAAGAAATGAACTTCTTCCTGCCTCGCTCGGGCAGGATGCCGCCGTCAGGATTCAGAGGAAGAAGCTGACACTGCCCAGACAGAATCCTGTGTTTGAATGGAATTTATGCATCATGTGTGAGGTGCATGAATATGCAACAGGCTGTTGTTTTTAAGGGTTAATCCTCTGTTAATGTGGGTCCTTTTTCAGGCTTGTTTTGCCCAGAAAAGGTACCCGGACCTCCATAACTCTTTGTTTCTATTGTCTCATATTGTCCTAATGCAAACTGTTCAAAATTTTTATTACTCTAATTATATTGCTATTTTTATAACCATTTTATTACTATTAAACTTGTAAAATTTTAAAACCAAGTGATTGCCGTTTTTCAGAGTTTTTATTTCTGTTAGCCAGGCTTGGGAAGAAGGATGTACCACTGATAGTGGACACAAAGAATGCAGAATTTATGGGCCACAAGGACATTGAGCAGAACTCCCAAGATAAGGAAGAAACCAATAAAGACAACTCAGGGACTGTGCTGAATCAGCTGTGCTGGGTAAAATACAATTCCAGCAGGGACAGATCACAACCATGGGTTTCTCTGGTCTGGACTGAAGGCACTGGAGACAGTAGTTCATGTTGGGACTCAGGTGTTTATTGTTTCTTATCAGTAAAACAGTCTCACATGAGTTCAGTAGCTTTCCATTAGAAGGCACAAAATGGCCAACAATCTCTTGTTACGGGGTCTTTTAAGACTAAACTATCCAATTAAGAACTGACACCTGGATTATTTTCCCTTTTAACGCAATAACTGCTCCCAAAGACCTGCAATGGGGACTTGTCTGCCCAATTACAAAATGCCACCCAAACCCATGGAGAAGGAGGAAGAAGAAGCATGAAGAAAATGAAGAAGAAACCCAGGATGACACCCTGTGCTCTCCATCTTGCTTCCATCCACAGCATACTAAAATCCCCAAAACCTAAATTTCTCACTAAGTGACACACCTACACCGCTCTCTATAATCCATTTCACACTTTTGTGGATTCCAGTCTGTCTTGAAGTCTGGGAAACTTTCTCCATGAATGAGGGTCAGGGCAGACAGAGAAATATTCCCGGTGCTCTGGGTTTCCACATCAGCCACCACCTGAGCTCACCTCGGAGCAAGAGAAAGCCCGAGCATGAGCATAAGTGAGTCATTAAACAATAAAAAATACGAATTATCAACAGAACTATGTAACTTATAGCCAATGAGCATTCATTAATTCCTTGATTTTTGGAGTATCGCCGAGCACCCAGGTTTGTGTACCTGAAATAAATAATGGCTGTCTCTATGGAGTGTGTATTTATTGGCTCGCCCAGCGATGTTGGCGGCAACAGCAGCACTGCAATGGCAGCAGAGCCCCGAACGCCTCCCTCACGCCAGTGTTTATCCTCAGTACTGGGGAACGAAGCATTAACAACTTTAAAGGTGCAGTTGGAACCATGAGGCACCGGCGGAGCTGGAACAGAAGCACCTAACGAGAATCGCTTCCCAAAGAGGCCTCAGTGCCCACTAAACACAAACCCGAGCGGGCTCCGCACGTACGGCCGGGCCCCGCCATGGCGGCGCTGGGGACCTGCCGGGGCCTTTCCCGTTACGGCTGTCCGGCGCCTGCCTGCCTGCGGGATTGTTAAGGGTGCAGGGGACAGTGTCGGCAGAGGCGTCACTACAGCGGCAGCAAAGCTCCAGCAGAGCGGCAGCCGCTGCCCTTCCCTCTCCGCCCGCTTTATCCCCAGCCGCTCTCGCTCGCTGCGCTTTGTGATCAGGCACCGCGCGGGGCACCTCGCTACGGCAGCCGGGAGGGGGCGCGGGCCCGGCATGGCGGCGGTGGTGGCGGCCGGGCGGGCCTGTGCCCGCGGCGCGCTCCGGGCGGCCTGGAGAGGTGATGGGGCAGCGGGAGCCGGGGCAGCCTCCGCAGGGAGGGCACCGGCACCGCAGGGAGGCGGGGGGATCCCGCAGGGCGAGGGGAGCGCGATCAGGGGGCACACACGGACATCTGTCCATGGGCACAGCTAGGCATCCATGGGCACAGCCACGCATCCATGGGCACAGCCAGGCATCCATGGGCACAGCCAAACATCCGTGGGCACAGCCACACATCCATGGGCACAGCCAGGCATCCATGGGCACAGCCAAACATCCGTGGGCACAGCCACATTTCCATGGGCACAGCCAGGCATCCATGGGCACAGCCAGGCATCCATGGGCACAGCCACATATCCATGGGCACAGCCAGGCATCCATGGGCACAGCCAGGCATCCGTGGGCACAGCCAGGCATCCGTGGGCACAGCCACATATCCATGGGCACAGCCACACATCCATGGGCACAGCCAGGCATCCATGAGCACAGCCAGGCATCCATGAGCACAGCCAGGCATCCATGGGCACAGCCAGGCATCCATGGGTACACACCCCCATCCATGGGCACCCCCCCATCCATGGGCACATCCTCATCCATGGGCACATCCCCATCCATGGGCACATGGATCCTCTTCAGTCACTTTCTGAAACTAAAATGTATTATTTTTTAAAGTATACTTAGAAGGAAGGGAACAAGCATCTTTGTTTTCCACAGTCCTCTGGAAACTTTCTGGCCTTTCTTTTCTTCAGCCAAACCTCAGCAGTTAATGAATTTCAGGTCTCTTTTCATCCTCAGGGCAATCTGTAATGAAATGGTGCCAAACTGTGATATTAGAGCCTGAACATTAAGAAGGGCTCAAAAACAGGCTGGTGGTTTTTCCTTAGTGAAGAGAAACATTTCCACAGTCTAGTTACAAGAATATCCTTAAAAAACCCCAAGCATTTCTTGCAGGTTAGCCAGGAAAAATAAAAGGCTGCAACTACTTCTTAATAATTTATTAAAATCACTCTATCAGCCAGATAGAGTGCCTTCTTTGTGACATTTTCTGTTGCAGTGTTTTCCCTCCCACATTCTGCTTTGCACTTCAAGACAAAAGGTTCAAGTCTGATTCCCTTTGAAAATCCCTGGCTTCCCTTCCCATGCCTGTATTTGCAGAAACCACAGCTTTAAGGAAGGAAATGTGCTATAATGTGCTTTATAATGTCTATAAACACCTGTGTGTCTCTGTCCCCAGGGTTTGCTCCTGTGCCAGTGGCAGGGAGCTGCAGCTCCTACTCCAGCCTGGCATGGGCTCTCCAGACACGGTGCTCCCTCTCTGCCCCCTGGACTGGGACACTGGAGCAGTGCAGGAAAAGCAGCTTCTTCAATACCGGTAAGTCCTGAGGTGCATAAAAATTACTAACTGGAACAATCAGGAGAGGGAAAGAAAACTCTGCTTTGGAGAGACATGAAAATCTGTGTATGCTGACTTTTTGTGTTTCCTGAGATTACGGTGGCAGCTGCAGGTGTTGACAGAAGTGTGTGCACAAAATCAATTTATCATCTTTTAGTAGCAAACAAGGGCTTGCTTTGTGTCACAGTGACTCCATCTAATGTATGTCATTGGCTGGGAGGAGGGAGCAGCTTCCCCTCTGTTTCCTAGGCCTTTATTCAGAGTTTAAATTGTGTGTTTATCTCCTAAATTATTTCTGAGCCACAGGCAAGGCCTGCTGTTCAAGCTGTGCTGCCTCAAAGGTGAAATTCCTGCAATGCAAGAGGGAGCTACACAAAACCTGTTGGTAACAACCCTGCAGATTGTCTGCTCTGGTGCTGTGTTTTCCTCAGCCCTAAAGGAATTTCCCCCATGCTTGCCATAGCTGAGGAGTGCTGGCTGTTTAAATCCACACTCAGGGCTGTGAGCTGAGGTACCTGGGGGCCTTTTCCACCTGCTTTGTGCTCCCTATTCCTGTCCCACATGGGGAGAGAAGAAATGGCAAGGACACAATCTCTGGCAGAGATAACTGCAGCAATTAGAGAGTCAAAATTTGATTGTTTCTGATCCACAGAATTTAAGAGCTCTGCAGAATCAGCCTCTCTTGGTGCTCTCTTCCCATTCTCAACACCTGGGTGCAGAATACTGCATTTGCTTTCTTTACAACTGCTCAAGAGTAGGGGTTAACCAGTCAGGCTGGGCTTGCTGCTCATCTTATCCTGTACATTTTGACCATTGACTGGTTCCAAGTAATTGAGGGTGGAGAGGTCTCCAAAGGCTTGGGAAAGGCTGCAGTGAGAGCTGCAGGCTCTGCATGGAAAAGGCTTTCTAAGGATGCCACCTGCAGGGAGAACTCGTTCAGACAAGCAGAGCAAGATGAGAATATGTAAGAAGCCACCCTCTGTTGTTATTTTGTTTATCTTAAATTAAACATGTAGCACCACAAGTGATTGCAGCGTGATTAGGATTTGTAGGTTAGATTATTTCCTTAATTAGCCTTGTATTCATACTCACAAGCTCTGGATGAGCTCTGTTTTACCAGGAGCTTTTCCAGATGTCTGGTTAAATGACTGAATTAGAAATATTTGCTGTGATGGCATCTGTGTTGTTTAGTAAAATTTGATCTATTTAGGCAAACTACCTAAAACTATTGGTTTATTTAATGAGGTGTAATAACCTGGAAAAATGAAAGTGTACCTCCTTTATGTATGAAGCAGAGACAGTAGCCATGAGATTCAGAAGACTCGGGGTTTTGTATTTCAAAGTACAATTATTCTAAGAACACTTTGTCTTACAGAAGTAAAAAGCAAAATCTTCACAATGCAAATGAAGTGGATACAAACAGTAGAAATCACTCAAATCCTTAGCAGTGCAGTTCCTTCAGAAGTGGCAACATTTAAAATGCAGATGTGACCATTTTATGTGGAGTAGCTGTCAAGTGAAATGTCAGCCAAATGACAGAGCTTTGTGCCTGGGAAGGGTGACTGGATTTTTCTCTCTCCTTAGTGAATGCTTAATGATCTTCCATCATTCCTTGGGCAATATCACCAGGCTCTTGTTGGTAGGGTCATCTGCACCTTCAACATAACTCTTATTTTTAATGGTTTGACTGGTTTAAAGAGAAGGAATTCATTTAAATAGGAGGAATTGCAATTACTCTAGGCATTTGTCTCTGATACTTACCTAGGTAGCTTTCTCCTTCAACTCTGACACAAAAACATACACAGGGATTTATTCCTGTCCTGTGACATATTTCAGTGAGTTTTTAATGAAATAATGTAAAATTATCTTCTTACTCCAGGCTTATTCTTTCCCCTTTCCAGCCTCCTGACCATGGGAAGCAGTTCAGTTTTCATTTACTGCATTGGCTGCCTCCCAGCCCTAGGAATTATCTTTGACCCCAGGCATGATTTTCTCATCATCTGTTATGTATCCAAGTGCATGTGAGATAAAGAGCTTTTATTTGATACTGGGACTATATAAAAATTAGACTGTCTAACTCACAGGTGATTCCATTATTTACCCTTGGGAGCCAGTCATGGCATCACAAAATGGTTTGGGTAGGAAGGGCCTTAAAGAGCATCTTGTTCCAAAGGCACTTCTGTGACCTTTCTTACACCTTCCACTGCTCCTTGAGGCTGCTCCTGAATGACATTTTGTACCATGTTTTTATGGTCTTATGTGAATTTTCCTTGGGATAAATTATTCAATTTGACAGCCATGTCTTACTCCATGAACAGAATTTAAAAATACTTACTTTTTCAATTTACAAAGAATTTTTCTTGAAGTGGGAGCATTCCAGATAAATAATTACAGAGCTGCACTTGTCATTGTCAGTGGTACCATAAGAAGAGTTTTGATGTTTCAGCATTAAGGATGTAAAGAATTACATATATAGAACTGCTTTTAATTATTTTTTTCCTTTTACAAGAGAGTTGTCTGTATGTTGAAAAATAGTTAATTGCTTTTAGTCAAAAGAAAGGGGACTGAATGCTTTATAGTTAATTGTACCAGGAGAGGCACAATTCTATTGGGTTTTGATTTGATTTGGGTTTTTTTTACAGTATTCATTTTGATAGTTTTATGATATTACTTTTCAAAGACATTTAACCTGATTTTCATTTCGTTTTGAGGAACTGAACCAAGCCAAAGGTGTTTAGTTTGCAGAAACCTCACTGAAATTTCTCTTCTCCTTATCCATCTGATGACACTGAGACACGATAGTTACTAAAAATAAAAAATGAAAACTTTAATATCAAAGCAACCTTCAAAAGATAGTAGCATTTACAGCAACATATACTAGCCACATTTAAGGTCCTTGGTTTTTCATGAAATGTTATAAAGAAAAAAAATACAATTTCTCAGACGCTGGAATTGTAGCTGGATTTATTCAGGGTTTGAATTGAGACTGACAATCAACCTGACAATCCCAGGTCTGCAGCTTCTGCTGACATTGTGACAAATTGCCAGTTTTAGAAAATGTGGAATTCTAATCTGAGTGCACTGTGGAAGTGTGCTCAGGGCTTGCAGTTAAGTGGGGTTATTTCCTATGACAGTGCAGCACTGTGAATGCATCTTTTGGAATGTTTTCCAGGTTTTGTTGTACTATCAGGACGCAAGTTTTGTGTCTGGATTTTGAGGGAAGTGCCCAAAACTTTCCCATTCTATCTTGGGGAAAAAAATAATTAGACTATAGATGTCTTTATGTGTCAACAAATTTGCAGGCCCACCTAAACAATATTTTCATGCAATCCACATAATTGGAGCTTTTTAATTTTTTAACAATGTTATTAAATTACTATGAATAAATAGGTATCCCCAAGAGCTTCAGACTTGTATTACCAAAATCAAACAGAGAAAGTTAGGTGGTAGATGACGGTTTTTTCCCTGTTTCACTCTTGTGGAAATCCCTCTATCAGTGAGAAATAGAACTGAGCTTAAGTTTTCAGTGGAACCATACCAGGTATGTGCAGTTCTTATTTTTAACCTGTTAACTTTTATCTAAAACCATTTTTATATCTGTCCCATGGTAGTGATCCCTTGGATGGCCTCATGTTGATTTTGGTGGTGTTGCTGTAGCCCTTGTCCTGGTGAGACATTTCCAGTGCCCAGATTCTGGCAGCTGGATGATGCTGCAGCAGTTACTGCTGTGGGACTCAGCAGGGCTGTCCAGACTGAACACTTCAGAGTCCTCAGGGCTGCCCAGGTTTGTGGAAAGCCCTGGAGAGCTCACAGATGATACCCTCAGAAGATGCCATCTGCAGGGGCTGGGGGCAGAATGGCAAAGAGGAGAATGTATTTTGCTTAAGCAGCCCTGGTTTTTAATGGCCTCACCAGGGAGGGGGAGATTTTTGTCTTCTCATTCTCTTCCAGCAGAGCTCAGTTTCAGATATGCATCACACACTGCCATTTTTAAAATCCGAGAGGTCTCTTTTGAGAAAGGATCTTTCTTTGAAGAAAACAATGTTTTGAGTGTGGTGACTTAATAAGAATAATCTGGCACTCTGTCTCATTTTTTATTGATCTTATAGACCCATGGTTTTCTGCTCATGGACCAGGGTTAGACAGGAGATCAGGAAACTGATGTCATATGATGGCAGACAGTGGCATTGCAGAGGTCAGGTGGCAACAGCAGTTCTCATTTGGGATGGGCACACTGATGTTCATGAGTCTGCTGTAGAATCTCACATGTTAAAAATGATCCTTCTGGTATTAGAATGCCATTGTTCCATTTTTCTCTCATTAATAAATCTCTTTGTATTTTCATCTGCAGAATATTCCCTTTTGAATCATGGAGGAGAGGATTCAATCTAGAGCAGTTAAGCATTTTCCATAAGTAACTTTACAAAGCCTGAGTAGGTCTTGGAATGAAAGACTTCCATGTTTAAAGCTAAGAGGAAAACACATTAGAAACATAACTCCTCAGGAATAACAGATGGTGTGAACTGAGTTGACAGGTTTTGAGCAGTGTATGAGTTCAGCTGAAGATGATTAAGGTGGATAAAGTCAAACTCCATCTTTGTTTTGGGTGGTTCACTGCTGTTGTTTTGGAAGTGGGTTTTAATGTAATTGTGAGAATGATTGCAGCCACTCATAAGAATTGAGCTTGAAGTTGAATGTTAATACATTCAATTGGAAATGACATCTGAATTATTTCAGTCATGTTCAGCCACTGCATTGAGTTGTAGGTTTTGCTCTTAAGACAGCTGCTCTGTGTGTGTTTTTTCCTAGCACCTTTACCCTAAATGCTTTGTAGTTAAGGATATTGTTGTCAGGCACATTTTGTAAGGTGCTGGAGAGAGAATATGACATCATAAGCTTAGATTTAGGATCACTCCTTTTCCTCACCTTAGCTACTTAAATTGCAGTTTTTTGCCAAATCCTGGTTAGAGTGGTTGATGTGGCCTGCTCTGTGCCAGCCTCTCTCCTAGGAATCTTTGAAGTACATGTGGAAAGGGAGCTGAAAGCAGAAAATTATTTTTTGGAATGGTGTTTGTGAAACAACAGAGAGATGTACATTCCTGCAGAAAATGGGAGACCAAGGTTGAAGTCCTTCAAATCAGGAAGTGTGTGGGTCTCCAGGTTCCAGATAAGTGTGTTAAACTTCTGGATTAAGTAAAAGGAGTAAATTAATGAAGTTAAAGGTCTGCATCCAAGAAGAAATGTCTCACTGTGGTCATTAAGCAGCTGTATGTGGACTGTAATTTATCCTTAAATTGGTAGTAGAATATGGAGCAGCACATTCTCTGCTCATTCATATTTCATATGCATGAAGCATTTTTTTCTAAATCCTGTTTTTGATTGGAGATGGTGGAAATTGGTGTTTTCTCAGATTTCATCTGTTAATAAAAGTGGATATTCCAGGCTGAAACTTGGAAGAGAATGTGATTGAAAAGACCTTACTGTGTTCCTTAGGTAATATAGGTGCACAAATGTAATGGTGTTAGTGGACAGCAGTGCACTGAGGCACTGTTTACTGTAAGTAGAAGTATGATTATTATAACAGTTATTTACTCTTTTTATTATGCCAATATTAATGTCTTTCTATCTCTGCTGCTGTGATGCCACAAGCTATTGTCACCAAAAACCTTAGGGAAAGATTACTTGTATTGGAAAGAAGTGAGCCTACTTAGCTGCTTTACAAAAGTGATTCTTTCTTCTCCTTTTATTCCCTTCAGTTTTCCAGCTTACTGCTCTTTGTCTTTCTTTGTATGCTCAGCAAGCTGTGAACTCGTCTTCCAGGAGACAAAGAAATCTGATTTTAATCTCAGTTAATGAGTATCTAGGATACTGGGTTCTGATGGGGCTTTCAATACTTTTGGTTTACTGAGGTGTGGCCAAATATTAATCTGATAATTACCTGTCTCATTCCAGCTATTCAGGGATAATATAAAAAGACAAAAACCCAAATCCTTTCTAGAATATTACAAATATCTTTTGTGTAGATTAAGCAAAAATGGAGTGATGTCACACAGACTTACTGTTGTTAGTGATCAGCTTGCATGAAGCATGCTTTCAGCTCAGTTCAGTAGTGGATCTTTTTCTAGTCTATAAAATAAAATCCTAAAGATGACACTTTTTTCCCCCCACTCAGTAGCTCTGTGCTTTTGGGTAACTGACTAAAAATGTGCAGTGGCTTTTATGACTGGTTCTATTTTAGCTCCTGAGGAATGCATGCAACATCCTATTTCACAAATGCAAAATAAAATAAGCCCATAAATCTCAAAGACACTGCATGTCTGCTGTAGTGTTAATTCCAGAGCATCTCCACAAGTGTGAAAGCAGTGCACTGGTGCTTTGCTGCCAAGTCAGACTGACCTTTCTTACACACAGATTTTTATTTTCTCCAGTGGTGTGTTGTCTGTCTGTCATAAGCAATATCCCCAGCACTGCAGTGCTCCTGATGACAGCCTATCCCTTTCACATCCCATTCTTGTCACTTTGTCTTAAAATCAGCGTGATACCTCCATCCTATAAAGAACTCAGCAGCCTGCAGGCTTCTGATGTGTTTCATTAAATGCAGCTGCTTTCCAAACACATGATGGTATTATTGTAGACTGATGAGATGAGCTGCACTTTGGGACCAAATGTAATGTTTTCATCTGGTTCTAATTTTGTCAGGATTTGTGCAGTGCTTGAGGCCAAAGCTTGACTCAGCCTGACCTGTTCTTCATGGATGTGCTGCCATTGAATGTTCTCCGCTGGTGCAACACCATGTCCTGACTCTGTGACCTTTGCTACTTCCCTCTATTGGAATTAAAGTGATCTGATTGTATGTATATTTGGAGTGCAGCTCAAAGAGCAGGATTTTTTTGGCATATATTACCAGCTCCAGAGCTGCTCTTTTCTCTTGTTGCTGCCCCTCTGCAGCCTCTTTTGTCAGTATTTGACCCTTTATAGGGTCACCCAAACTGCAGATTGAGGGACTGTTCCAGCCTAAAAATAGCCTTGCAAAGAAAAATGTGAGTACCTTTATTATGATTCCACAGGCTAGCAGGATTATAATTTTTAAAAAAGAATTGCTAGTTACACAGTGTTTTCTGAATCAGCTAAGAAGCTTAACAGGATTGATGATCTGCCTTCCACCTAATGGAACAGCCCCGTAGTTAACTTAGCATAATTTACTGAAAAACACATTACCTACTTACTTTGCTTTTTTTTCTCCAAAAAAAATGCACTAGGGAGGTAATGCATTTTTATGTAAGTTGTTGTTGGTTTTGGTGGGGTTTTTTGTTGGTTTTGTTTCCCACACACACACTTAGCTCACAGCTACCTGCATTGGTGTGTTGTAATCAGCTGGAAGGTTTTTAGTGGCTGACAGTTCAGCACTGGTTTTAAGCCATTTGATGCAGCGGCTGTTTGTGGGATTTTTTTTAACTTCCAAACCTCTGGCCATTGGGGTTTACTTGAATGTCTAGAAAAGAGCGTGTAATTTCAGACAAAAACATCTTTTTTACAGGGACTAAAGCCTACCCAGGAGGCTTTTCAATTCTTGCCTCATAGCATATGAGAAGTGGAATAAACTTTGCTGTTATCCATGGGCATTTGTGCTGGTCGGTAATACACATATTTGCACTTGTCTGCAGTAGAGCCAAAATCCCTGTTACATGTTTTGCCTTGTTGAGCTGTTCATAACCCATGTTTTTTGGGTATGTGGTGAGTTTGGAGGCCACTCTGCTCTTGGCTGTCTTGAGGTAATATTGTTTTGTAGCTCCCTGGACTTGCAGAGTTGTGTGTCCTTCCTTGTGTGCTGAGCTTTGATTGCTGGATTCAGGATTCTCAAAAAGGAATCACTTATGTTTTCTACTTGGAAAAAGATATTTGAGGGAATAGGTGTGTGTCAAACTCTTGGAAGTGCCACCTTGATACCTTCCACAAACTTAGTACAAAAATGAACCTGGGCACTCAGTGGCACCTCTGGGCATCCTGGATTGTTTCTGTCTCTCACTGTGTTGTCAGCATGGCAGAGCTTGCCCAGTTCCAAAGCATTTTCCAGTCTGTGGGGCAGGATCTCTCAAGCACATTGTTCTGAAAATAATTAATTGCTAGTGGAAAGTGGTAGCGATTCTATTGTTATTTTAATTCCCCTGGTTAAAAGTTTTTACTGAGTTTTTTTTTCTTCTTTAAATAAACAAAATCAGTTTGTAATCAGAGAAGACAAGATTTACACTGCCCCTGGGTCAAGCACACAATGGCATTGGTGTGCAGACAGAACCTTGGTGGTGCTGCTGCATTCTGGCTGGAGAGATGGGCAGGGAAGAACCTCCTGGAACTGAACAGGGCAAGGGCAGGGTCCTGCAGCTGGGCAGGAACAGCCCCAGGCACCAGCACAGGCTGGGGTGCCCTGCTGGGCAGCAGCTCTGCACAGAGGGACCTGGGGGTGCTGCTGGACAAGGAGCTGTCCATGGGCCAGCCCTGCCCTGGGGACAAGAGGCCAAGGGGACCCTGGGCTGCACCAGGAGCTGCAGTGCCAGCAGGGCAGGGAGGTGATCCTGCCCCTCTGCTCAGCCCTGGGGAGGCCAGTCTGGAGTGCTGGCTCCAGTTCTGGCATCCTCAGGACAAGAGAGACCTGGAGCTCCTGGAGAGGGTCCAGCAGAGGGGACAGAGATGGGGAAGGGACTGGAGCACCTCAGCTCTGAGGAGAGGCTGGGGGAGCTGGGCCTGCTCAGCTGGAGAGGAGACACTGAGAGGAACCTCATCCATGTCTGCCAGTGCCTGCAGGGAGGGGCCAGAGCATGGACCAGCTCTGTCCAGAGGCACTGGGACAATGGAGCACTGGGACAATGGGGAAGTTCCACCTGAACATGAGGAAGAGCTTCCCTGTGCAGTGCCCGAGCACTGGCACAGATTGCCCAGAGGCTGTGGAGTCTCCCTCACTGGGGATAGCCAAGAACCACCTGGACACCATCCTGTGCCCTGTGCTCTGGGATGGCCCTGCTGGAGCAGGGAGGTTGGAGCAGATGACCCACGGTGGTCCCTGCCAGCCTGGCCCATCCTGGGATTCTGAGAAGTATTATCTATGGCATCTTTTCACATAATCAGTTTCTTTTTGGTATAGTTTTTGCCTTTGTTTTTTTGTGGTTTTTTTTTTAGTTTTTTGTTTTGTTTTGTTGTTGTTGTTTTTTTGTTTGTTTGTTTTTTGGGTTTTTTTTTTTTTTTTTTGGTCTAAGGTGCTGTGGTATCCTGTATTGCCATCAGCTGTGTGAGTGGGAGTTTGCAAGTAATCACTGAATTTGTTTCCTAAGTCTTGCTCTGCTGTGCTGGGTGAAGCCCCAAGGCAGTGCATGGTCCTGGCCACAGCCATTGCCTGAGGAGGCCTGACAGAGCCAGAGCTCTGTGATGATGCTGTTAAAGTGTTTAACAGTTTTGTATTCCTTCTCCTTACCTTCCTTTCCACTCACACAGGCAATAAGGGGGACATTATATTTTCAGAATTGTGAAAAGCAGTAGGTTTATGTTTTGCTTAATTTTTTGTGTTTTGTGCATTTTAAAGCAGGGTAGCCCTTGGATATTTCTAGGGGTGGTTTAAGTTGACTGTCACTGATCAATGTCCTTGGATAAGTACTGCAAGGTATTGCTGCTCTGAGTTACTAATGAATGATTTTCTTTTCATGACCTGGAAATGAATACCATACTGGTTACTTGTCCTTAAATCACTCTTGAAAAACCTTGTAAAAAACATGCCCTTGGCTGTGGGCCTCTCTCAGTGCAGTAATCATGAGTAGAGACACATCTCTGCACCAAATACATATGCACAAAGTAGGAAATCACTTTCTTGGCAAGGCAGTAATGCTACAGTTTAAATTCCAGCAAAGCAAAGATCAGGCAGGTTTCAAGTTTGGGGTTATTTTTTGTTCTGCTTCAGTTTCCAGTGTAAGCTGTACTTGAATATAACTTAAGGAAGTTTTGTTTTTCATTTCAGTGACAGCTGATCAGCTATGGAAAGGAGCTTTGGCAGAGACTGGCGTGGGAGTAAAGAAAGGAAGAGGAAAGAAGAAGAAGAAAAAGCTAAGGAAGAATCTCAATAGAGGCCAGGAGATTGGTGAAGGTAGATCATAAATACAAAGCTGAAAACACATCTTGATGTTTTTGTGTGCAGTGTTTCTTGATTTCATAAGTGGACAAATTTCCTTTCTGTGATGCCAGAACTGCTTGAGATATTTTTTGACTTTAAACAAAAAAGTCTTGATATGATTATTTAATGTTAGTTTTGCTTTTCCAGTTACAAATTCTGCATCATAGAATGCATTTGAAATATGTGAGAATTTTCCATTTTGCTGCATTTTTCCTGAGTGCAGAGTTGCAATTCTCACTTGGAGCAAAACATAATTTTTCTCTGTTATTTCTAAGGACGTTCTGGTTTCCTCTGGCCTGGTCTTAATGCTCCTGTGCTGCAAACTGGGAAAGTGCAGGAAGTTTCCCAACGAAAAAAAGAAGAACGAGAGAGAATTCAGTCTGAAATCATTCAGCAGAGAGATACATTTGAGAAGAAAAAGAAAATAAAAATTAAGAGAGAGGGAGGATGGAGTGGAAAGTGCTGGGGAGGTGTCATTCTGGATCCTCCTGACCCTGGTCCTAATGGAGGTAAGAAAACCAATTATCTTCTGCCTCTCCCTTCGCCTTTCTGAGGGGAGGCTTGGAGAAAATGAGATCCAGACTTTTTCAGTGAATGAAAATTGGTTCTGTACTTTGTTCCAGGCCCACACACAAGCAAGCTAAATCAAAGAGCAGGTACAGCTCACACAGTGAAATCTGTTAAAATTTCACTGCTTTATTTCCTGCAGCTGTTAGACTGTTCTGTTCCATTACAGACAATGATTTTATGTGGTATTACAGAGCACTCTGTTCTGTCAGACTGCTCCAGGAGTCTTGAAGGATGGAAATGTTCTGTGTCCACCATCAATTGTCTTGAGTATGAAGTATAGTCATGTTTTTTTTATAGTTTCTTAAAGGATGCTGTGGGATAAATCAATCTTGTTGAAATTCTAGTTCAAATAATGAAATAGGGTTAAAGATTATGTAGTTTGAATGTAGCTTTTAGAAGAAGCTGCAATAAATAACTACCATAATAACTATAAAAGTTATTTTTTATTTCCTAAGTAGTTCAATATAGTGAAGCTAGAGCTTTTATATGTACAGCAGAGAGGTGACTTCTTTACAGTGCTGTTATTCAGACTACTAGAGATTCTATCGTAGCTTTAACATTTAGAAACCTAATCTTTTTCAACTAATTAAACATGAAAAAGACTTGTCAGTTCCTGTTGGGCTGAGTTTTTATTGTGAAACTGCTTACTGACATCTTTCTGTGCACTTTTATAGTAAGAGGAGCTAAGAAAGAGAGGTGGTATTTTCTAGCACTGTTGCATTTCATTTTGTTACCCTAAAAGCAAATATTCTGTGGAAGGCAGTGATGGGGCAGTGGACTTGGCCAGCTGTCACTGAATCTGTCAATGTAGAAATAGGAGATCTGAGATATTAATTGCTCCAAATTCCCCATAAGTCAGTGGTGGAACATGGAGCAGGTCAAGGAAGTGCCATGGTTTTAGTTCCATACTCTCAACACAAGACTGTGTTGAGTTTATCCCACTAAAAGAAGTGACAGCTGTTGTAAACAGTGTTTATGCATTTGTCAACTTTACCTTCTGGTGTTTGCCTTGATTTTGCTTTTGGCTGGTACTACTGATATGGATTGCTTGCATTAAAGTTGGCAGTGGGGAGCCTGTTCCAGTCAGATCAAGTTCTGCCAAAAAGAGGAAAGAGCACTGCAATCAAAATAGGGGAATGAAGCTGTCAGCCTGTATTATAGATGAGTTTGAGAAAAAGCAGGTTCTGGTTAGCATGCACTCATTTCCTTTTAGTCTGCTAAAAATGTTGGGGATCTTCAGGCCCCCACAGTTCTTTCAGTTTCTTTCTATTCAGAGGATTAATGATTCTGCAGGGGAATTGGGACAATCCCTGTGTGCAAAGCAATGTCAAGGTGATAGGAAGAGCAGACCTGAAACTGCCAAACCCAAAGAATCCTTTTGGCCTGAGGCTGTGCCATGACTGGACTCCCTGGTGGCACTTTTGTGCCAGCTAGGAGTGCAGATGGAACAGTGTTTTCTGCTCTGAAATCAAATTGCTTTTCTCCCAGATTTGCAGTGTTTCTTTAGCACCTGAAGAGCTTCAGAGGGATCAGAGAGTGCCTGCTGGGATTCATATCCTTACTGTCAGCTAGAAATCTGCTTTGTGCAGCCTGACAGATCTCTAAACTGACAGATCTCTAAACTGTGCCAAGATTATCATGTTTATAAACATCTTGGAGGTTTTGTGTAAATAATAAACCAATGTTTGGTCAAGGACTGAGGCCCCAGTTCTACACCATTACAGCCTTTTAAGCTTTCCTCCAAAATCTCACTGTAACAACACCAAGTAAAGGTTTCCTGTGTTATACTGAAATACTCTTGTTTATGGGGTGAGTTGGAAAAGCAAGAGTTTGTAAGGACTATGGTTATTTGAAGTAGTCATATATTGGTTTTTTTCATGCTCCCCCTCCCCTTTCTGGAATTTCACAAAAGTGTGGATACAGAAATGCTTGCATTTCCATAGGATCAAAGAAAAGGTTGAGTTGGAAGAGGCTTTTTATCAGGTCATCTAATCCAAACCCCAAATCTCTTTGAATCCCTGTTAATTATATGATAAAAGCTTCAGAATATTCTGAAAAAATTTTGGATAATATTTTAGTCATAATGGAAGTGATCCATCTGGTGATGTTAATTATTTACAGCTTTTGCTCTGTATATATGAAATTTGAGGTTTATTTGCAGTTTCAGAGCAGTTATTTAGGGAAGAAGGCAGTTTACACTGCTGGTTCAAATTATCTTACCTTTTCTGCTTCTTGCTGAGACTGCTTTATAAATTACAGCTCCATAAAAGTTGTGTCCTTCCATATTTGTACCACCTACAGGAGGGTGTACTGATAGACAAGGAACCCAAGGAAATGTAACACTCTGTTTTTCTCCCTACAGAAACTTATGAAGATTTTGAAACAAGAGTCATTGAGGTAAGCATTGCAAATCTTTCCAGGGACTTTGAAGAATTATAACTACTTTATATTGACCTTGGAATTATTTAACAAGTCTTTGTTAAGTCAGAATGGTAGCAGTAGGAATTAGTCTGGTTTTCTGTTTCAGCTGCACAACCTATGAGAAAGTGAGTTACCTTGGCTCTTCATTTGAGAGAGAAGGGCTAAGAGAAACATTTTCTTAACAAAATAGCCTGATTCACAACAGCTCCTTGTCTGAAAGTTAAAAGAATAACCAGGCAAGTCAGAAGCTGAGCTACCTGACAGCTGTACTCCAGAAAAGCATCTGAGGCTTCTCTCCTGTTCTGGTAAATGTGCAAATGGGTTTCCTTGCCCTTGATTATCTTTCTGCATTTTGCTGAGATGTCCATCAGTTGGAATTCTATCCAGTGGCTTGAGTGTTTTCTGGATAAATCCAAATCTTTGCTTGTGGCAGTGGGGTTTGGTACCTCCTGAGATGTGGAAAAAACCAGTGATGCTGTATTGAAATCTCAGTCTGGGTAGTTAAAAATCATGAGTTGGTTTCTGGTTTTGTTTTTGTTTTTGTTTTTTAATCCTGTAGAGGGGAAAGATGTAAACTGTTTTAGATGTCTGCTGTAAGGATAAAAAGCAAAGGATAAAAAGCAATGGATATAAATAAAAAGCAAGGTAAATTTAGACATAAAGAATGACTTGCAAATGGGAATTTGAATGCTGGAATGAATTGGGAGTATATGGAATGTCTGTCATTGGAGCTTTTTCAAAACAAGTTAGGTAATCTCTCAGAAGGGATGGGGAGACAAAATCTGTGACCTGTTAACCCATTTTCATATCTCAGTGGGTTTTTGGAGGGGACTGGACCACACCATGGGCTTTGACTGATACAGCAAAGACCATTTGGAGCACTTGGCCTTTAGCTGAGTCTGTGTTTGAAGGCCATTTGTAAAAATGGAATTGCACAGGAATTGTTTCTAAAATAAGTGATTTTTGTTGCCAAGCCCTGAGCTGACAGTGCCTTCTGCTGCCTGAAGGGGCCCATGGCAGAGCAGAGGATGTTGGATGCTGCTGTCACAGCTGGCTCTCACTTTGGGTGCCAGAGCAGGGGACTTTGCCCTGCTGTACTGGCAGAATTATTTACACACAGCAGAGCTGAGTTGCTCTGCAGTGGTTCCATGTGCTGCAGAAATCTGTCTCAATGCTTTATTATATTTGAGTAATAAAAGAGCTTTTGAAAGCAGGCTGGGGCTCTGTTGTTACATGAGATTGCCACAGTTGTGACAATCTGAGAAAGTGGAATGTTTTTGCAGAAAGATAACAGCAGCAAAAATTCTCTGTTCAAAATCAGCAGTGAGCTCAAGATAATTGAGTCTTACAATTTTCTGATAACAAGTACAAGATTTGAAATAAATAGATCATTTTAGCATTCCTGGTTTAAATAGGTGAGAGACATGCTGCTATTTCTGGATGTGTTTTCCATTATATTTGCCTTCACAACAGTACAGGAGATTAAAATAATGTTTGCTGGGAAGTTGTGCTTCACAGCAAGAAACTCAGAGCCATTTTTAAAGGACTGCCTTATGAACAAAGGTATAATAGGCCCTTTTTCTTGTGATTATGCTACTGAAAAGGCTGTGCTGTTTTGCTAAACAAAGAGAGAAATTGCTTATTAAAGTGTTTTCTTATAATGTAGAAACAGAAAAACTGTAATTTGATTTCTCCTGACTGAAAAATAGAGACAAGCTCAGATTTTCATGTCAACTAGAACTAAAGTTGTCATAGAGAACTTGGGTTAACTTTTCTTACTTTCCCTACCAGCCTAAGGCAACATTTCTAGTTCTACTAATATATTAGAGATAAGAACAATCTCTTTAAATAGAACTGATGGTAATGGTTAACTGGTGTTCTAACATAATATAATCACAGTGGTAATTAAAATCTACAGGTGCAGCTGACATGTGCCATTATTATTTTCACTTTAAGGTTTCATTTCATGTGTCATCAACCCTCAGATGAATTTTTCTTTTATTTTTCTCCAAAATGAGCATGGTAACACAGAAGAAGAAAGTAGCCTACATGACATCCTGTGTTTTAATAGTAATTGCCTTATAGTGCAATTAAAACTAGAAAGTGAGACCTTGGCTCAGTAGGGCCTGAAGGCACAGAGCATGAGGTTGGTGGCCCTCTGGGTCTCTCATTAAGGGGAACTTTCTAAAGGAGAAGATAAAGTTATAAATAAAGCCCTTTGCAAAAGACAGATCTCAAAAGGGTTTTGTCCAACACTGAAATTGCCTCCTACCAGTTGTGGAAACTGTGATCTTGGTGATCACTTGCTGGTTTGTTCATGTTTTTTTGTTTTCATTGCCTGTTTCTGATGAAGGTAACTTGAAGAATTTTGTGCAAGCACAGCTCCATTTTAGCAGGGTCAGTGCAACCTTTCCAGTGTCAGAATAGGTCTGGTTTTGAGCCAGATGGTTCAGGTATGGTACTAGCATTTTTAAATAAACCAACAGAAACAGTCAGAGATTTGTGTTTGAGTGTTGAACTACAGAATGCAAAGCAGCATTAGGTGTTCTTGTCCCAGCCCATTTGGATCACTCAGATTTGCAGAGCAATATAACCTGTAAATTAAAGTTCACTTCATGAGCTTGCTAGGCAGGAAAACAACCAACCACTCAATCCCCTTTGTACTGACTCATCTAGCACAGGAATTCACTAGTTCTTCACTCAATTAATCAGGTTTCTAACTGGAAAGTTCCTTGTTCATAACTGATAGCTGTGAGGAAAACAATTGCCAAACCAAGAGTCAGAGTGTTCCTCCTTCCTCCTCTGCTGCAGTGCAGGTGTGGCACTGGGAGGCACCTTTGTCATTGATGTCACACAGCCTGGAAATGTCATCAGTTATGGGGCTCTGAGGAGCTGCCAGAAACACAGCATGAAGGGATGGTGGCTGCAGGGGACAGAGAGCTCTGGGTGGCAGTGGCTGCATGATGCTCCTGTTCCTTCCTGGACGCCTTGTTTGCCTTGTTGCTGTCACTCTGACATGAGGAAGGTCCTTCCCTGCCTGCATCAGGCCTCTTCTTGACTCAGCTTGGTAGACTTGTTACTTGTGACAAAAAGAATGTTCTTTAATGCACAGGCTAAACCCCTTTGTTTCTCTTTATAAGTCATTGGAAGCTGTTTTTGCAAAGAGTGCAAATAAAAGGCTTGTGAGAAAGAAATGCTGCATGAATTACAGTGTCTGAGATCCATTGTTTGACAACCTTGACTAAAAAATTATATGGTATAAAGGATACTCTTTGAGTCATAATTTACTTCTAATGAGATGTTGCCTCAGAAGTACTTTTGGGGTATTTGTAGGCTCTAAATTTTGCTTTTAGAATACAGGGAAGTCTTCTGTTCCCTAGATGATGCTGACAGTGTCTTTAGACTGGCAATGACAATTTCAGACAGTTTTTAACATAGCACCTGGAGCTACCTGTGACAGGAAAACATGAGAGGTCAGAGCTGTGCACTCTTTCTGATACTCTGGGAGTACTCAAAAGATTTTGGCCTGCCCTAAAAGTAGAGTTTAGGAATGCTACCCTCAACTGGTTCTGTTGAATGATTTTTATCTCTTACCTGTCAGGCTGTATGGAAGGAATAACTGACATTTGGAACACCCAGAAGCTTTTGAGTGACTTTTAATTGGGCATAATTATGGCCCGTCCTTTGAAAAGGAAATGAAGCCATTTCAGCTGCAGAGTGACTTTGAGGATGCATTACTGGGGGCTCAGTCCAAAGGATCTGTACTCAGCTGGGAGCTGTACTATGAGGCCACACAGAGAGGAGAGAGAGAGGAGCAGGACAAGGTTATTAGTGCTGCTTGTCTTTGTGTGAGTGTTGTTATTTCTGTTGTGCTGGCTTGCAGGGCTCAGTGTGGGATTGCATCCCCATCTTTCTGTAAGGGTGCTGGGATGGGGAGAGCATCTCCTGCTCTGAGGGTGAAGGTTAAGAACCATTTCAGTGCAAACACTGCAGCTGGGAGGGGTTCTGCCATTGTGGTACCAGTCTGCTCCACCCTTGGTGCACAGTGTGCTGATGGGCACATGATGTAGCTACCGTGGCTTTGGCTTTTGTTAACAAGTTGATTGCTCAATTCTTTTAGGTAACTGGATTCCCAAACCTTTTAGCTGTGCCCCTGACCCTGTCTGGGCTCACTGGCATGGAAGTGCTTTTCTTTCAGCACTGCACCCTGCTCTCAGTTGATCTCATTTCCCCTTGTACCTTGGAGAGCTGCTGGGAGCAGAGGCTGCTGTCCCCTGAGGGGATCAGCCTGTGCAGACATTTCTCTGCATAGCAGCACAAAACAGTGGCAGGGTCAGGAGTGTGGCCTGGAGGTGGCAGGATCCTAGAAATCTTGGCTAAAATAGGATTTCTAGAAAGGAGGGATTCCCAAGGGCAATAAAGTTGGCCAGTCATTCATTTGGCTTTTACAGAAACAAAACCTCACAGGAAGTGTTGGATTTTGACCCTTTTTTAAACCAAGTGCAACAGCTGAAACCATAATAATGTGTAGCAGCCTTTCTTTGAGTGTAACTTGCTTCCACATTGTTATTTCACCTCTGGACAGATGTTTGAGGTGGTTTCATTTTGGTTTTGAGGTGCTGCTCTTCCCTCAGTTCTAGAAAGAAAGCTGGGTTTGCAGCATTTCACCACTGGGTGCTGGATACAAGGAGACTGATAATTTGAGGTACACTGGGATTTAGGTTGAGCATGTGCTGCATCTGCTCTCAAAGTTTAAAACTTGGCTTTCAGTCTAACTTGAGTGGCAGTCTGATCTTAGGGGTGGTTGTGCCTGGGTTTCAGTCACTTTCCAGAGGCTGTGCTGGTTGAAGAGTGGCACAGAAGCTCCTTGCATGTGTCTTTATTGCCACATTCTGGAAAGGGAGAGGAATAATCCATGAGGAGATTTCTACATCCTTTATTTTTGATGTGCTGATTCTATTTTTGTACAGATACCTACTGAGATTGGCAGCAGAAGATAAAAGTGTGTGCAAAGCAAAAATAGTATTCTCTTGATGCTCCTGGGGAGATGATGCTGCTTCACTCTCTTTTCTTCCATTATTATTTTGCATTTTCTCTAAATAGCCCATTTACACAGGCACTTTCATCTTATGGGCTGTGATTTTTTAGCTTGTTCTTGTCAGCAGTGAGTTTGAAGAAAGAAAAATAGCTTGGAATAAGCAATTGGCAAGGCTGATATTTCTTCAAAGTGCTCTCTAAAATGTGTGGGCACCTTGAATTAAACAGCATCTTTATTTTAATGAAAGCAAGGTGAAATTTTTGAAACCCTAACCATAATCTGTACCTAGTGAAGACACTGAAATTTTGAGAGGGGTTGTTGGTTTTGGGTTGTTGGTCTTTTTTTTGTTTGGATTTCCTATGGTGAATTTTAGTAAAAATGTTTAAATCATGACCAAGTATTTTCTAATAATCTACTTTCAGATGCATAGCACTACAAGCAGAGTAGCTTACTGATGAATTACATGTAGGGAAAAGGATTTTTATATGTGCTATGTTTATCTTTTGATACTTGGTATATTAGTCATGTCTTACATACAGCATATAAACTGTGTGTCTGTATTTAAATAAACATTTAGTTCAATATATAAACAAAACCAGGGGAGCTAGAACAGATGGACACAGGATCTCAGATTGTTGTCCCAAAATTGGGTTCTCTCACCCAGTGTGCAAGAAGTCAGTGCACACACAGTGGAGCTATTTCATTTATTTATAGTTCTGCTCCAGCAGGGGTGCTGTGGGTAAAGCTAGCACACTGAAAGCCAGAAATACAAACATATTT
This sequence comes from Ammospiza nelsoni, assembly GCF_027579445.1. Taxonomy (NCBI): domain Eukaryota; kingdom Metazoa; phylum Chordata; class Aves; order Passeriformes; family Passerellidae; genus Ammospiza; species Ammospiza nelsoni. The sequence goes on from NC_080635.1 coordinate 14,498,337, forward strand.
GTACAGTTTGATTATTTGCAGTTCTGCATCATGAATCTACACCACTGCTTGGCTAAGCTGCTCCTTGCTTGGCTGTCTCTCACCTGGAATTAAGGGTACAGCACATTTTGAATTCCTGGTTGGTGTTAGGGGTCCCCACTCACAGGCAGGTAGCCTCAGCCTCAGAGCTGTGGTTTGCACATCCAAACAAGCCAGGTTCACCAAAGGACAAACTCTGAAGTATTTCTAAGCCCCAGCAGACCAAAGCTGGTTTGGGCTGACAAGTAACCAGTCTCTTCCCCTTATCTCATCATTTTAGTGACCTTTTGCCACATTCTGCATTCTCTAGGTCAGGTTGTCCTCCCTTTTCCCAGAACGTGCTCTCCCTCCCACCTGTACGTCTGTCTCTCGTCCACTTTGGGATGTATTGAACCATATAAGGGGGGGGTGTAAAGCAGTGACTTGCTGATGGAATCATGGAATATTCGAACTTGGAAGGGACCCATCAGGACCATCCAGTCCAGCTCCTGGCCTTGCACAGAACAACCCAAGGGTCACAGCATGTGCCTGAGATTGTTGTCCAAATGCTTCTTGAACTCTGCCAGGCTTGGTGCTGTGAGCACTGCCCTGGGGAGCCTGTTGCAGGGCCCAAGCACCCTCTGCGTGAAAAGCTTTTTCCTGATATCCAAACTAAAGCTCCTCTGACTCAGCTTCAGGCTATTTCCTTCTTCTTCCCCTCTCCTAAATGGAATCTCCTTTTCAGCAGCTGTCATCTCTGTATTGAGACTGCCTTCTGCAGCATGCAAGTAGATTTCAGTCCTAAATTTTAATTCGTGTAGAGCAACAACAGACCTTGAGCAATTCCTGAGAGTGCTTCTAAATTAGATTAAAATATGAGGGCAGGGCACTTCAATATTGGTGTCACTTTTTCAATATTAGTATGACCTTCCATTTCTTTCCCATGTTTTTTCGTCATGCTTGAAATCACACATAAAGCTGGCAGCATGAGGGCATTATCTGTTGTGCAGCTGAACACAGCAGAGGGGTTGCTTTAAAGGTAACTTTCATGAGGTAACTTTTTCTCTGAGTGTGGATTTTTAACAACCTTTATGTATTTAATGCCTTGAACCCAGTGTCCCACTGCAGATGCTACCTACTGACAAAGACAGTATAGATATTTTAAGTGTACACTACAGACCTCCAGTACCTTTTTTTTGGCAAACTTGATTCTCTTAAAAAAAAACAAAAAAAAAAACCAAAAAAAAAACGAACAAAACCCAACCCATTTGGACTATGTGCAATAACAGGAAGCTTTGTGGTTTTTTGTTTTCTTCAGGTGAGAAATGTGTTTTGTATGAAGGCAAAGGAAGGCAGAAAAAAATCAGTCCGTGCCTTAGTGGCTGTTGGGAATGGTAAAGGGGCTGCAGGTATGTAGGTATTTATTGTATGTATGTATGTATTGTATGTATGTGTTTATTGTATGTATGTATGTATTTATTGTGTGTATGTATGTATGTATGTATTTATTGTATGTATGTATTTATTGTATGAACAAGGTAACATCTGATGATGGAATGTTTTGTGGCAGCTGTAATAAGACAGCTGTGTTCATGGTCAGCCAGAGTTTTGCTGAACTTTGCTTCTGTGAAAGATTCAAGGCCTCGTGTGTTCCTCCAGCTGAATGTTGCTTGCACTTGGGAGTGGAGGAAATCTTGTAAAGAGAGGAAGGTGTGGTTCTCTTGCAGAAAGATGTGTTACTCTGAAAAAATTCCTGCCTCTTCTTCATGGAATGTGTTATCACTGTAATCCAGATGTCCTAAATGATGGAACTGAAGTTGTCCCAGGCTTTTTTTCTTCATTCCCTTTATTTTTAAACAGAGTAGACTTTTTATTTTGTCTGAAGCAGTCATCACTACTCAATTGTTTGAAACAAAGTTTGGTCAAAAACACAAAAATAGTTTAAGCCTTGGGGTTTTTTTCCTTTGACAAGAAGCAGTTGGCATCCAGTTGTTAGGTGTTCATAACTCCTAAACTGTTTGTCTCTGTGATTTTCTCTGAACCACTTTTTGAGTATGGTCTGTACAGTGGAGCAGAAATTTAAATGCTAAACGTGGCTGTGAAGTTCTTTGGGTTTTTTGGTTTCTTTTGGGTTTTTTTGGTCTGTGCAATGGAGTGGAAATTTAAATGCTAAACATGGCTGTGAAGTTCTTTGGTTTTTTTCCAGTTTTCTTTCTGAAGAGCATCTGCATCATCTGTTTCTCAGCAATAAAATGCCTCTTTCTGTCTTGCAGGTTTTGCCTTAGGGAAGGCAGGTGACAGGACAAATGCTTTAAGGAAAGTATGTTGATTGAATTGTTTTTACTTGGTGACAATTACAAATAATTCATACCTACACTTATGGTTTTTTTCCCTAATAATCAGTTATGATTTGTAGTCTTTGCAAAGAAGTAAATCCACGTGTTTGCTTTGCCTGTCTTGATACAGATAATCACAGAATGATTTAGGATAATCATAGAATGGTTTAGGTTAGAAAAGCCCTTAAGATCACCCAGTCCAGCTGTTGATCTAACACTGCCAAGTCCACCAGCAGCCCCAGTGCCCTGTCTGCCCATCTTCCAAACACCTCCAGGGATGGTGACTGAGCCCCTCCACTGGCAGCCTGCTCCAGTGCTTGTAACCCTTGCAGGGGAGAAACTTTTCCCATCTAAACCTCCACTGGCACAACTTGAGGCAATTTCCTCTCATCCCCTCCCTTGCTACTTGGGAAAAGACAGCAACCCCCACCTCACTTGGGTCTCCTTTCAGGAGTCTGTAGGGAGCAGTAAGGTCTCCCCTGAGCCTCCTCTTCTCCAGACCAAACATCTTCATTTCCACAGAGTTTAGATGTGGCAAATCTGTTTTCCTAAGTTGTTTTTCTCTTTCTTTTTTTATATCTAATTAACTGAATAATGGTAAATTGCAAATGCTTAGCAGAAGAATTCAAGGGGAAAAATGTTTTCTGCTTTTGTTCCCTAGGCAAAGAATAAAGCAATAAGCTCCTTACACTTTATAGACCTGTATCAGAACCACACAAGTAAGTATTATTCTTTCAATCCAAGCACTGAATATGCCAGCAAGAACTGGTTGCAACTACTTGCAAAGCATAAAAAAATGTTAAATCAAGTTTTTCTGGTCTGATGCATTGTATTATAATTCTTGGCAGCCTGGTCTAGTTGCAGGTTTCCCTGCTCATTGTGGAGGTTCCTTCCAACCAAACAATTCAACAATTTCAACCTTTAAAAAGTTCCTTCCAACTCAAACAAGTCCATGGTTCTGTGCTTAGAATTTGGATACCTCATGCATACTGTTTCGGGCTCTTAAAAGCAAGATGAGATCTTTTCTGGCACAGTTTGAGTTAAGGGCATTTTTCTTTACAGTGAACTCCTGTGCTTTTCCCCTTGCTGTGTCAGAGATGACTCCCTGTGACTCAGTCCATGTGTGCTGACCCAACAGCTAGGGAGAACTGGGCTGGAGGGTCAGCCTGATGTTTCCTGGTAGTTTTTTGTTAGTATTCTGCATGGAAATCCAAGAATGCTGATGCCTGTGGGGAAATCTTAGGTTAAAAACTAGATTATTAAAAAAATATGAGTCAAACTGTGTCATGTGAGCTCAGGTCAAAACTAAATGAGGCTCACTGGAGGCACACCTCCCTGTTTTTCAATAGTAACATAGTATTCACAGGTATCTCAGCATTCATAATCTATTCCAGAAATTTACCTAGACTAATCATCCTCTTTAAAGAAGTCAGGGGAGAGTAAAACTAGCTTCCCAGTTCAGAAAAAGAAAGGCACTAACTAAAGCTTTCCTAGAAGAAAGAATTTATCTGTAATGTATCTGTACAGAATTTATCTGTAATGCCTTTTCCCCCCTCCAGTTTACCACGACATTTCTGTGAAATTTAAAAGCACAAAAATCCGCATGAAGAAACAAAACAAAGGTAATTAAAGAACTTTAAATTTTGAATTTTTCATAATTAGTGACTGGTATTTATTTGATAAATTTGTGTCTAGTCTACCATGTTTTAAATGTTGAAAATCATTTGTCATTTTTCTTTAGAAATACCTACTGCTGCTGACATGGCTTTGCTCTTGAGAATTGGGGTTTGTCCCTTTGACACTGGTGGGAGCTCTGTCACTCTTCCTAAATGTAATTCCTTCAGTCCTAAATTACCTGGGTGTGGAGCCTGGTCCTGCTCCAGCCACTGGTGGGTTTGTACAGAGCTCTAAGTTCTCACACCCCTCCCACTCCAGGTCTCCCTTCCTTTACAGCCTTGGTGGTTGTGAAGTCAATTTGATCTTCCTGGAAGTGGCACCTGAAGTTTCATGAGAGCATCAGTTAGGGGGGTGTTTTTTTCTTTTCCTTATCTCCTTTGGTTTCTTTCAGATCTGTGTCTCTGTATATTTTGTTTCTGGTTTCCTCTTTTTCCCTCAATTTCCTAATTGGCAAGGTCTCCAATCAGATAACCTCACTAGAATAAAACATTCTACACCTTTTCTGCAGCTTTCCAGCTATTTGGTCCCCAGGATGTATTTCTCTTTTTTTGTGTCCTTTACTCAGCAGCAGCAGCAAGACTGTCCTGCAGTTTTTAAAGATCACTAGGGCTAAGCCATGTGAAACAAACCTCTCTGGAACAAAAGTAGACTCTTCAAAAATATATCTCCTCCATTAAAACCTGGCGAGTGTAAGAAACCATTTGCAATTAATGGCAGTGTAGTACAGTTATGCATTGGAGCTGATAAAAATCTCCATCTCTGTGATGAGAGGGATGCAGGTCACACACAAACCTCTGTGTTGGTGGATTTTGAAATATGTTTGTCTCTCCTTCACTCTGTGCCACTAAAATTGTGACAAAGTATAACTGATTCCAATTGCTGGGCCAGGAAAAGGGAAGTGATGCCTCTGCACAGCCCCTGAAGCTATTTTCAACATCTAATGTGTTCTACCATGCTGGGTAAAAAAACAACAAAGAAGACATCTCTGTGCTCTCTTCTGACTAAATTGTGTATTTATAAATAATCACATAATGCTCATTTATGTTTTTTTTCCCCCAGGGTATGGCCTGCACTGCCACCGAGCCATTATCACCCTCTGCAGGCTAATTGGCATTAAGGACATGTATGCCAAGGTCACTGGATCCAAAAACTTGATTAACATCACCAGAGCTCTCTTTAGGGGCTTGAGCCTACAGGTGGGTGCACTCCCAGTGCCCTTTGGGTATGGGGACAGGAGGGGATGGATGTTGTAACAGTTTATGGGCAAACAGTTTATATTCCAGGCTTAAAATGAGGTGATCTTACGAACAAAATCAGCAAAGGAGGTCATTCCTCAGCAGTTTTATGGAGTTGTCCAGTCAGGAAGAGCTGTGTGTAGAAGAGCCTGTTCCACAGCCAGGTGTCTGCAGGGGACATCTGAATTCCTGGGCTTTCATTTGGTGGGGTTTTGGTGACTACTGAAAAATCCTGGGCAGAGGGAGTTGTGGGCCAGGTTTGGTTACTGCTGCTTGTTTGTGCTCCAAGTTCTCATTGAGCAAGGACTGAAGCCCCAGCTGCTTGTGTTGCTGCTGTAATTGAGATCTCTGAATTCAGCCAGGGAGGTGGTGGTGTTCCCTCCACCTCTGAGTGCTCACAATGGAGATGTCTCTGTCTGAGCCAGCTGCCTGGAATTGATGGAAAAGCTCCAACATGCAGCATTATATCCTACTTCCTCTGAACAGCAGCCTCAGGATGAGTCAGCCCTCTGGAAATTCCTGGTTATCTCCCTTGTTTGCAGTTTTGGTGGCTGCCAAGGTTTAGCTGCTTCCATTCCCAGTACAGCCCTGAGAGCTGTAGCTGTCAGATCTGTCACCCTGTCCTGGCCAATGTCATCAGTTCAGCCTCAGGAGGTGAGGGGGTCGTGATCCTCTTTGCCTGCTGGGAGTCACAGATCTCCCAGCTTAGCAATGCTTCAGGGCAGTCACACTGGGGGAAGTCTGGCATTGTACTTTTAATTATTGTATCTGAGAATCTTCCACAGAACAAACAGAAGAAAGGCCTGCTGTATAAATTATTGCTTTTGGAGTTATGCATTTGTTATGTTTTCTTCACTGCCCTGAGAAGGAAAACTTTCCTGTCACCTGTAAACATTTACTGTTCAGTGTGATCAAAACACCTTGTAGGCAAGGGACAGGTGTAATTGAAAATAATGTTACATTCATGTCTTTATGAATGTACTTTTATGTACTGTCTGGGCAGTAACAGGCACTTTTCTGTTACCAAAGCAAAATTTATATCTACATAAAGACACAAAGATGTTCCTGCCAACAGGCATGAGGTTTATGAGCAGGGTATGTCTTTCCAGAAGCAAGTTCCTCTGGGATGACACTGTAGGGATGACCAGTGTACCTGAGGTCTGGCTATCTGAATTGCTGCCCTGTAAGATAAGCCTGACAAGTCATTTCATTTCCACAGTGCTTAAACTGTTTATTGGGAAATGACTTTTTGGGGCCTTTTTGCCCTGCCCCACATCATGTGTAGGTTTTGGCCTGAAGTAAAGCCGTCCTAGTTTTCATCCTGGTTTTGGTTGTCCTTTCCCTGCTGCCAGGAGACTCACCAGCAGCTGGCAGACCAGAAGAGCCTCTACGTGGTGGAGTTCCGGGAGGAGCAGGGCCCCCTGCCCATCGTGGTGGCCCTGCCCCAGGGGCCTGTCCGGGAGGAGCCCGAGCCTGAGGATGAGGTTCCCAACACAAAGCTGGAGTGGAGGGAGGTGAAGGAAGCGCAAGGAATGCTGAAATCCCCCTGGGCCAAGGTCAGACGGGCAGCGTGCTGACAGCTTCGGTCCCGCCATGGTGTCTCCAGCTCACAGCAGCTGGCAAAGCCTGGCTCAAGACAAGGCTGGCTGGGTTTGACTTCCAGGGAGGGCAGCGGGAGCTGTCTCGCACTGTCCGTGTCACTGCTGCCATCCAGGAGCACTGTTTGCTTTCCCACAATTCCCCTGAGCCCGTCCAGGTGGGAATGTTCAGATGGAACCAGTCAGAGAATGAGCCTTGGGCTTCAAGCATGCATTTACTCCATTCCAGAGGATGGTTTGTCCATGTTTCTTTCACAAGCTTTTGGGAAACTGTTGAAAATTCAAGATTGTGAAAGCAATAAAGAATCATCAGAGTGGGTTTAGTTTGGGTTTGTTTGGGTCCTTTTTTTTGTTGTTGTTGCTACGTGCTGGTGTGTGGGAGATGCTGCAGCAAGCAGCAGCAGTGGGGGCTCATGTGCAGCCTGTGTCCCACTGCCCAGGCTCAGGAGCTCAGTTCTGTGCCTCCCAGTCTGCGAGTGCCTGTCATGGCATTTCCCCAAATGCCAAAAGATGCTCGGGCCACCTCTTTTGTTACTATGGGAGAAAATACCTTAGCAATCCTCCAAGAGTTACATTTGGAGTTCTGATGGTAAAGACATTTAGGAGCAGTGTTTTACACTGATTTCAATGCGGGTTTCTAAAGACAGCAGTTGTGGATATACAGACAGGCAGGGTGAATTTAGTTGAGTTTTATCTCACTCTTGCAATGAAAATTCTATTTCCAAGGCCATGCCTGCTGAGCAGTGGGATGAAGGTTTTTTCCCTGTTTGCCAGGAAAAAAAAATACCTTCAATACCTCAGTCAAAATACACCTTCAATGGAGATTTCCAGGTGTTCAGGTTGCAAAGTTTCTTATCCCAGCACATCAAGCTGCTGTTGGGGAATGTGTGCTCACCTTCAGCTGGCCTCTCTGCTGTTGAGCTTAGGTCCCTACATAAAATTAACCTTCTGTGGCTTTACTGTTCCCACAGGTTTGTTCATATTAACACAGGGGCTTGTGTAGATGTTTTACCCAGCATATGGATTGCTCGTTGCTTACAGACAAAGCTGGCTGTAAAATGGGAAACTCCTGCATTTTCCATGCAGCTGGTCATAATTTTCTATTAAAAATCAAATTCTCCTGCAATTCAGGATAAGATGGAAGTTCTCCTAACTCATTGCATTGCTTGAGGCGAGGTATCCAGTATGCAAATATTTGGAGAATAGTTAACAGGGTGGTTAAACCACTTAGTTAAGCAAGAGCAACCAAGATTACAATCTGGGCATAGTTAATGAATATGTCTGCAATCTTGTTTTTATTAGGAACTGAGGCTTTGCCTGCCTTCAGGTGCATAGATTGGTTTAACTAGCATGTAATTGCCTGCTCTCCAGAGCAGATGCCTGCAGACCTCCTTGTCCTGCTGAGGAAGCTGGAGAAGAGCAGAAATGAGGATTCCACTGACACAAGCAGATGAAACCTGGTGGTGGCTGCAGGGGCACAATAGGCCCAGTGTTTCAACAGTGTGAATGGCACTTGTAAATGCTCTGAAAAAAGCCTGATGTGTGGCTTTTTAAATGGGCTGCTCCATCTGGCAGTTACATCTGCAAGGGAATCCCAGCAATGGAGGGATACCGGTCTGGGGGGATCTGGGAATTCCTGAGCAAGTGCAGGGCGTGGGATTTTGGGCCAGGCCAGCTCTGCAGGCAGGGACTGCAGTGTTGTGTTGAACAAACTGTAGGGCCAGCCTTCCCTCATCCTGGGGAGCCCTGCCAGAGTACCACTGGCCCCATGGAAGTGTCCCCAAAGGAAAAGGCTTGCTAGCCTGCAGTGTCCATCATGCCCTGTGTTTCCAGCAGAGTATCAGCAAATTCTGGGGTCAGTGCTGCCCTCAGGGCTCTCTGTAGGGAAAGAGATGTGCTGCAGAAGTGGTCTGGAGGTCCTGGGAGAGCTCTGGGCAGCTTCTTTCCCTTCAGGAAGTGCTGGGGGTGTGCCATTTTCCAGACAGCTCCCTTGGGCTGCCCAGCTTCCAGGGCATGGATGGCAGTCTTTGGGGCTGTGTTGAGATGACAGGAAAGCTGGATATGATTAACCTCTTTTGTGTCATTTTCTCTTCTTTCCACTGTGCAGGGAAGGTGCACATTGCTGCAATTTAGCAGCCAGCCCTCCCAGTGTCCCCTGCTGGGGCCCTGCAGCCTGTGCCAAGCAGGCACCCCCCTTCCCCCTGCTCCCCTGCCTGGGGTTGAACTTGGGTCACACCAGGAGGGTATCAAAGTTCCAGCTCCGTTTTCTGTGAGTGGTGGGGGCAGGGGTCCCTTCCATATGCCCAGCCCTCCCCAGGTGACCCTGGGGGCTCAGAGCCTCCCTCAGTGTCCCTGCAGCCGAGGGACACTGCCGTGCCAGCAGCACCCAGCAAGGCTGGGCTGAGGCTGTGGGGGAGGCACTCAGCAACCAGGGTGGGACAGAGGACACCGAGGGGCACTGGTGCAGACTGGTGTGAACTGGTGTGTGCCAGGCAAGGGGAAAGCAAAGGGCAAAGCAAAGCAGAAGGAAAGCTGGGGCTGTGCCAAGGCGTGGGCTGTAAATGGGATGGCCACGAGGTACAGGATGGGAGGTGAGGGGACAGGCAGCACTGCTGGGTGCACGGGTGCTGGGCACAGGTGGAACAGAGACAGCTCATCCCAAGGCCCAGGGTAGGGCTGCAGATCCCTGCCTTTGTAAGCACATCCAAGCAGAAAGGCATCTTTGTGTGCCCTTGTCACATTCAGGGGCGTTCATAGAACCTGGGCACCAACACCCCCACACACACCCCATGATGATGGGATGGTGAAACCAGTTTCAACAGGAGGATGTGGAACTTCAGAGCCATGTGCCATTGTCCAAAGTGGCTTTGAGTTCCCTCCCTGCCCTGAAAAGGGATTTCTCTTTCCACCTCTGTTGCAAGCAGTTCCCTGTTGTCACAGTAACACAAGCAAAACAAGTCAGGCTGGTTTTAGCAAAGACAAAAAATCTCCACAAATGTTTTCCTTAGTTTGCAATTAAAAAGCTTCAAACCAAACCCATGGTCACAGGTCAAAAGTTTGCCCAGATATGAATCAACAGAGGAGCCTCCAAGTCAACTTTTATTTCCTTCTTATCCTCTAGTCCTCAGTGTTATCCAGGAACTTCAGACTTAAAATGGAAGCATTCTTTGCCCCATAAGCTGGAAGAGATAATTTAGTACCACTGTTTCTTAGGCACCTCTAAGATGTTGAAAACATCCCTTCCTGGGTCTAAACCCCATTTGAATTAATTCATTGTCAAGGTTTAACCCCAGCTGGCAATTGAGCTCCACCCAGCCAGTCACTCAGCCCCGTGGTGGCACTGCCTGTCAGGGTGCAAAGCTCCTGGGGCTGGGTGCAGCAAAGGGAAAAAGAGCAGCAAGGACTCACCCATTCTCAAAATCACAGCAAACCCATCTTTATTAGTGACACCATGGCAGTGTGAGAGAGTAGCATTCACCAAAGGCAGGAGTTGATTGCCTCTGCTTACTGAGGATTTGATTCTGACCACCCAGAGAAGTCTCCTACAGTGCACTGGGCCCCTTCCAGGTTGTGCTTTGTAGGGCTGGGATCAAGGGCAGTGGTAATTCCTGGCCTTACAGTCGTACCTCAGAATTCAGCAGCACCCTTCAGGAGCTACAGTGATCCACATTGCTCCTGAGCTGAGTTAAATATTGTCCCCATTGTTCATTGCAAGTCAGAGAAGGCATTTTCAGAAACTGCTTGAAAATATTAATTTGCACAGTGGTTCTAGGGGGGGAAACACACTTAAATGGGCACACAGCAATTAAAATGACACAGTTTCACACTTGTACTCCTTGGTGTTTGTTGTTCCCTTTTCCCCTGATACCAGTAACAACTCTGGATACATAAAGGTGAAGTCCAGGGATATTTTAGCCCTTTGAATCCAACTATACTGGTTTTTTAAAATTGGATGGCTTTTTTTTTTATTTTGGCCCCAGCATCAAACTGTACCTAGCCTGGAAGATATTGAAGGGAAACAGATTGTGCCAAGATATTCCTTTCTCTGGCAAGCTCCTTGTCTTCATCACCAAGATCCCACATAAAAAGCTACTTGTTTCTAGGCTATACATTAGAAAACAAACCCCAAACCCAGCCTGGAGAGGACAGCCGTTGTTGCTGGGGCTGTTCAGGCCCTCAGGACGATTTCCACCGCAGGAGCGAGAACACCTTGTGGATCACATACAGCAGGGTGGCCACGAATGCAAATACCTGGGATGGAAAAACACAGCAGCCCGTCAGTGTTCTGGGGCACGGTGCCACCCCAGCACTGAGCCCACGCCTCGTGACGTGCCACATGTCTGGGGACACCCGTGCATGCTGAGACGGTGACTGGTTTCTCTCCCCCCTCCCCAAACTGTTGGTGCAAATACAGATTTGCACTTGAGGCCACTCCAGAGCCACCTGCTGCCATTCCCTGCCCTCCTGCCAGGCACTCACCACAGCAGCAATGTTCTCCCTGTACTCCTGTGCCAGGAGTATGGCGAAGCCAAGCGAATAGGTCGTGTAGGCTTCCAGTACCGCGGCACTGAGGTAGAACAGCGCTGCCGTGCTGTGGCAGATGGCATCCTAAGGAACAAGGAGCACACCGTCACCTCCAAGGGAGTCACACTGCCCCTACAACCAGGCTGCAGGCTGGGGAGCAGCAGCAGCACCCTGCTGGTGACAAAGCCACCCCTAGGGTTTGTCACAGGCACGTACCAAGGTGACCCAGCAGCTGCCGCCGCCGCCGTGAGCGCCGCAGAAGTAGAGGCACAGGAGGGAGATGGACATGACGAAGCAGAACACGGAGACAAACATCACCCAGCCCTGCAGCATGGGAGCTAGGACCTTCGAGGATGCCACCAGGATCCACACAAGGCCCCCAAAGATCTGCAAGTCAAAGCGGGGGACAGGGTGAGTGTGGGATAAAGTGACTTGTCCAGAGCAGAGCCAAAAGCCACTCACGCCTTTGGCACTGCACATGGCAGCAGCCCGAGTTCTTCCCAGCCTCCACTCAAAAATGGGCATTCAGCTGGGAGTATCTGCCATTGATCCTGACCAAAAAAATTCCTCACTGGTGCCACCACCACTCACACCCTCCCTACACCAGTGTGCTTAGGAGGCTGGCTCAGACCCTTCTGAGGGCTGGCTTTAATGAACAGGGAGGCTGATTTAGGAGAGGTATCTTTGCTTCACACCCAGCGTGTCAAACCCAGCTCACCTGCACAAGCAGCACAGAGACCTGCCCTCACAAGGGTCACATGCAAATATCACTGTGAGAGAGGTTTGACTCTCTGGGTAGAGGAAAAGAGCCTGAGGCTCCCAGCTCCTGCTTGGGAAAGGAAGCTCATATTTCTGCTCCGGTCCTTTGGGTCATCCTTCACTGCCTACATCAGAGCTGTGCCTGGTCCCAGCTGCTGGTGTGAGAGTGGGTAGGACCTTCTCAGCCAGCATTGGGAGTTTGCCATGGGTGGTACACGGGGACAGCTATGTCAGGGCTCCATCCCTTCACCAGCAGACTCCTGCACAAGAGGATGGGAGCATTATGTTCAGTGTTGTGGAATGTCTGGAGTGCAAGTGGTGCCTTTGCACTGAAACGCCCTCAGTAGCTTTTCTGTGCCACAAATCAGCCCAGTTATACCTTGGACCTGTGCAGAGTTCAGTCTGTGCAGCATCCTGTGATGAGGAGCTCCACAGCTGAGCCCACACTCTGTGGATCTGTGCTGTTGTGGGGATCTATCCCTCACCACCAGCCAGTCTGAGATTCAGGCAGATGTCCAGAGGTAGGAGAGCCTTGCTGACTTTAAGGTCATTCTGATCCTTGTATGGCCAGTGTATCCCAGCCAGCATCCATACTCATTTCCATTTCCATTTCCTTCCAATCATTCTGCAAGTGGAAAGAAAGTCTCTGATTTATGTTAACTCAGAAAATGTTACATCATTTGTGTCACCCCACAGTTGTAGGAAAGTTTGTTGGTGCCATTATGCAAATTGACACATGACATCAATTATGTGGTTGAGATGTGGCAAAGACCTGAGTGAAAATGGGTCTTCCAAAGTGCTGCTCTCGTGGTCCCTCCTGTAACAACCAAAGGCTGAGCCTTGAACACTGATCCAGTCCTTTTAATCACTCATGGGCTGACACAATGAGTGTGTTGCAGCTAAAAATCCTGGGGAAAAGCGTTATGCTCCATTAAAATCAAGCACAAATTATGGTGAGATACAAGGTTGGGGAAAGAAGCACCACAGCTCACTCCCTACCACTCACCATCTCTCCTTCCTGCAGGCTGTGCTTACCACTCAGAAATGTCTGTTTGACCTGGTTTGATTATTGACTTTGGTTTTATAGTGAAGATTCATAAAAAGGAAGGAAGGATTGAGAGGCTTTCAATAACTCACAGCAGGATGTGGACAGCAGTCTAAGGAAAAAATTCATCCTTTAAATAGCTTTTACAAAGCAAACATATCTGCTTTCAGCTTGTTTCAGGTTTTCCACATAGGTCTGGGTATCCATATGTGCAGAAAGTTCTTCAAATTAAATAGATTACAAGAATTAAACTGAGCCTCACAGATTAAAAATGGTAACTTTTGATCAGCCCATGCAAATGTGGCAATCATCTGAGCTGCAGGTAGGATCTTCTGAAAATTTCACAACTATCTTAGCATTTAAAATGCCAATTTTGTTTTGTTTTGTTATGTTACCATCTCGGCCCATGGCAGGGAACCTGAGATTCCACTAAGGAATGAGAAACTCTTTATCCCTCTGATTCAAGGCAGCCACCTCCTTTGTAAACAGCAGAGGTCACACAGTTGCACAGCCCAGAATCTGCCTGGAGATGGAGAAATCCAGTCATGCAGCATTCCTCCTTCCTGGGTGGTTCCTGGGCCTTCAGGATGCACATTTCCAGATCTTACCCAAACCTAAGGATAGTGTGCTCACTTCAGAAAGCTGCCCTGGCAAATCCCCTGGAGACAGGGATTACAAACAAACAGTTCAAGGGGAATGAGCTCTCTGAGGCCAACAGGACCAACATAACTCAGGGGCAGGGGTGGCTGGCAAGTGTCAGCCCAGCCAAAATCTCCACAGGCACTCAACATCCTCCCTCCTGTAGCTCCAGGAAACCTGGGCATTGCTCTTGGGCACAGATCAGGTCTACATCCTCTTTGCTACATTGTTATCACCAGGGGAATGAAGGAAACTTGGTATATCCCAGGAGCAGGGAGCAGGCTGGGTGACAGGAAAGGATTTGGTGCCAGATGGCAAAACTGAAGTTTTTAGCATGAAATAATCTGAATGCTATTCTACAATACTCAACCAGAGCTTTCAAAGCGCTGGGAATTTGGAAAAAAAGCCTTCCAAGCTCTTGTGCGAAGAGCACGTTTCATGAGCGGGGCAGAGGACAGGGGAAAAGTTCAGGCTGAGACTTTGTATCTAATAACCTATGCTCAGAGCAATTCCTTTAAACCACGAGCGCCAAGTCCATTAAGATTATGATCTCCTCCTGCTCAATGAAGTTACAGTGTGGAAAGAGGTTACAAGGTGTTTGCTCACCCTTTGCTCTCCCACACGCCCAGGGTCCCGCAGCTCCGCACCTGCGGCTCAGGAATGCCGCGATGGAAGCACAGCCTCGGCTGCTGCCAGCAATTCCCTCGCTCCCTAACCCCCTGCTCCAAGCCAGCAGCTCATCCTCTGCCTGTGCTCTCCGCTAAAATCACCTCGGGTCATTAACCAGCTCCATTTGGCACCTGCTTAAACCCACCAGCAGCCCCTGCTGTGTTTCAGGCAGGAAATTAAAACGCTTTTCAAGGACTCCAGAAAAATCCCACTGCCGACTAAAGGAGAGCTTCAGAGCCCGTGGTTTTCCCCGAGGATGAGATGCCCTCCAGCCCCCTGTGGCTCAGGGACCTGCCGTGGGACAAGTGTCACCCCTCGGACACCTGCAGCACAACCTGTGCTGAGTGCCCAAGCAGCAGCCACAGCCCTCCCCCAGGGACAAGGCAGCACTCACGATTTCAGGGATGAAGAGAACATCTGGGAAGGTCGTCAGGACGGCCAGGCCACTGGGCAAAGTGCTGGTGGAAGTTGAGGAAGACATTGGAAGCCTCTGGCGCGGTGCTTATCGGCCACTCTGCTCCTCACTGCTGAATGCAGCCTCCTCACCTCTCCCTCTCTCTCTCCCTCCTTTCCTGCCCTTCCTGCTCTCGTTTCTTCCTCTTTCCTCCCCTGGTTCCTTTCCTTCCTGCTGACAGACGAAGACAGCTGTGAGTGGCACAGGTGTGGCCAAACCCTGTGACCTGGAGTCACATGGGAGCTGTTCGAGAGATGCAGGGGCAGCCCTGGGGCACTGGCAGCAGAGTTCGGCTGTCCCCGCACCCGAGCTGCCAGGCAGGTTCCTGGGCAGGGCCCCGTGGCACTGGGTGACAGCTGAGGGCAGCAGGGGACACCTGTGCCCATCCACCTGCACAGCCTCGAGTCCCCTTGGATTTGCACAGTGAGCCAGCCACAGTGACCCACACCTGAGGTGGTCACAGCAGAGGACACGAGGGCGGCTGGTGGCCAAGGCAGGCCAGGATGTGACAGGGGACTAACAGTGGGCCTAGAAATGTCCCACAGACATCCAGGCATGAGAGCAATCAAACTGCAGGCCAAACCACCTCCACCATCTCTGAAGGAGATTGGAAATGCCAAGGTAACACAAATGACCTAAAATGATGAGATTTCCCAGGCAGTTTCACTTTTTAAATTTTACCTTTTTGTCTGTAGTCCATGGGAGCAAGTCATTCCCCTTCTTCTTCATAAGGAATATTTATTTACTCCTCTTAAACATACTTGGGGACACAGCAAAAACCAAAGAACTCCAGAAGCTGAGGCCAAAAAGTGCAGAGAAAGGACTTTGAGAAAGGAAGGCAGGGTAAAACCTGTCCCTTGGAGAAAGCAGTGAGGCAGATGAGTGGAGGAGCCTGCAATGTCAGAAAAACTGCGGAAATGCTTTTAATAAGCAGATTAAGTGAGGGGCAAGGTTACATGGCAGAGCTGGTGGGGCAGCTGGGATGGATGCCTCTTACCCAGACCTTGAGCTCTATTATTTCCAGTCAATTGAAGCAAAAACATCTAAGTAGATAATGCCATCCTTCTTTTTCTTCTGGAGGCCTTTTCTCACTTAAATGCAGAGTCCATGCTGATCTTCGTAACTTCTTCAAAGGTGGGAGAGTGTTTTTGCTGCATCCACCTGATTTCCCACTTCTCCAGAGAGATTCCATTTGCCCTAAGGTGACAGAACTACACATAATGGATGAAACCTTGGATATGAGGCAGACCTAGAAACCAGTCAGCAAAGAGGGAGAGCTGGAAGCAGTGGGAATGTAGGCATTGGAGCTGGAGACACAGACAGAGCTCCAGAGGGGTCTCACTGTCTCTGTAAGGGATGGAGATAAAGCTCCCCTGTTCCTGGGACCACAGGACTGCTGTGAGGAACAAGCAAGTGCATTATAAGGGGCAGGGGCACTGGAGCTATTCCATTTGGAAGGGCTGGGACATCTTTAAAGAACCCCTTCTTTGTCCTATTTACGTATTTTTGGTGATGGATTAAAAACCAGGGGGTTTAGTAGAACACTAGGTTCAGTGGTGAAGAATGCTGAGACCAGCTTGATCAAACAAACTCTCTTAAATTAGGCCCCTCCTGACTGAGGTGGGCATCAACAGGGATATGGAAGAGCCTGGTAGGGAAGTGAGAGATGGAAGCTTTGAGCAGAAACCAAAGAGCTGGTAACACCTGACTCAAACACGTTCTGCTGAGGACAACACAGAATCTAGAAGTTGCAGGACAACCAACCTCTTCACACTACAAAAGATCAGTCCCAGTTTCCCCAGCATAGCTCCTTGAGATGCAAGAAGATCCTTCCCTTGGGTGGGAACAGCCCTCAGGGACAGCTCTGGAGGCTGGGTGAGAGGTTTGCCCATGGTCAGTGACATGGGTGAGTAACATCAATCTCTATTTAATAGTTATTAAACTGGCTATGTTATTGGTGCAATAAATAGAGCACTGTATCACCAGCTTAATTGGGTAGTAAATAACTCTGACCAGATTGGAGTTTTGCCATTGTGCATTTTTCTCTTTTTACATTTTCATCTAACCGTTGTCAATTTAAATAAAGTGGTAATTAATCCATCCTTGTCCTTGTCAGCTGCTGGCCACCTGAAAGAAAAGGATGACATTACAGGGTTCCCTAGGGAGGTATAAACCCCTGAGCTTTCTGTTCTGGAAAGGCTTCTCTGAAAGTGATCCCTGGACACACACAGTTTTGGAGCTGGTATCCAAATACGGGAGTGAGCTCCAGAAAGAGCATGAGGATGCCTTTATCTGCTGAGGACAGCACCTCACCCCATCGCTGGCGGTGCAGGAGGTGCTGCCCCGGGGAGGCACAAAGCAGCAGCAGCAGCTCCTCCTTGGAGAGAACTTGTGTGTTAGAGCAGTCCCTGGTGGATGTTTTCAACACTGGAGGCAGCACTCAAATTTCGGTGCAGGGCTCCTGGGAGGGGATTGCTCCCACACTGGAAATGCCATGAAAGAAAGCAGGTGCTGGCCTTTACCTCCCCTGGGGAGCCTCTTATGTGCACCAGGAACACCAGGGAGAGCTGCTTGCCTTCAAAATAAATGTATTTCTTTTTGTCCTGGCACATTTTGCCAGTAGGGTCCGGACACTTTTGGTTTCAGATCTGCCCTCTGGGTTTCTGAGACAGAAAGGACTACCACAGGACATTTAATTGTCTAGGAAGTACACAGGGATACAGGGTGGAGTTCTGAATGGTGACAGTGGGAAGCTAAAAGCCAACATCTTTTTTGTCCTGGCACCTTTAGTGGGAGCAAGTAGGGGAGGGCTTCAGGTTTGGATCCTGAAGAAGGGAAAGTGAATCACCTCAGTGCAGTTTAGAGGCTACAAAAGAAAGGTACAGTCCAGCACTGGCTCTTTCTTCCAGGACCTTCTCTGAGGGAGCAGCTGCTGGACTTTTCTCAATTTTGGACATAGATTCTGTGAGAGAATCTGAGGGCACACAGAAAGAGCAAACTCCTGCATGTGGTGCAGTTTACAGGCTGCAAGAGAAAGGGGAAGGCCAGGACTGGCTTTTTTTCCCCAAGAACTGTATGGAAGCAGTCACTGGCGGTTCAAAGTGTCAAAGCTGGGCTCTGGGAGACTGATATGATGGATGCAGCTAAGAAGAAAAGTGCAAACTCCAGGCTGTGGGGTGTAATTCCAGGGGTGTGAGACAAATGTGGAGTCAGCAAGTGTTAGCTCAGCTGGCAGCTGCTGTGACCAAGACTTTGCTGCAGGTTTACAGTTAAGGTACAAGATCTGTGTGACTGAAAATACATGAAGGCCCAGTTATTTGGAGAAATTTTGGAGGGAGCATCCAACTGTGTATCGTAACACAGCAGCTCTGTCATGACCAGCTCCCACACCATCCAGCTACATATATAAATATATATACAACATCCATATATAAATATACACATGCACACACCCAAGTACAGGCATCGTGTGGGAGTGTCATTCAGCAACCAATAGTACAGATGCAGAGCCCAGTCTTTGGGTGGGCCAGAAGGAAATGTTCCAAAATCAAGAGAGAAATTCTGTCTCCTCTACTACAGCTCTCACATCTCTGGATTAAAATTCTGCAGCAGTCTCTTGGCTGGAGCAAAGCCTCTCTGCCCTGGACCACACTGGTTTCCAACAAGCACGCCAGAGCAGGAGGGGGCACTTTCCCCTGTCAGAGCCAAAATTCTTTGGTTCCTTCTATCCCCCCTGCACTGCCAGTGGCTGAGTGACAGCTGCTCAGCACGCCCAAGCTGTGAGCTCAGCTCCAAGAACTAGCACAGCAGCAGAGCTGTGGAAGCTCCTCAGGTTTGGAGGAAGCTGCTGACACAACTTACTCAGAAAAAAAGGAGTCAGCAAGAAAACACCAACACTACTCAGAACTGCCCTGTAAAACCATCACAGTGGGGGGATGTTGGAACCCAGGACACTCCTCTGGCTGCCCTGGAGGACTTGAGACCCTGGCAAGGGGCTCAGAGACCTTGGCACAGAGTCAAAAACACCTGTGCCTTCCATTTCAGTCCATGGAAAAAACTACCAGCCTTGTGTGAAGATTTACAAGCCAAAAGAGTCTGAGTAGAATGATGGTCAATTTATCAGAGGGTGAAAAAGTAGAATTTTGGAGGTTTAGAATGGGGGTTCAAGAAGCAAGATGGAGGAATCTGTGTCCTGTCCTTCTTCTTGTCCTCC
Organism: Ammospiza nelsoni; assembly: GCF_027579445.1. Classification (NCBI taxonomy): domain Eukaryota; kingdom Metazoa; phylum Chordata; class Aves; order Passeriformes; family Passerellidae; genus Ammospiza; species Ammospiza nelsoni. The sequence continues at coordinate 14,517,483 of NC_080635.1, forward strand.
ATCTTCTGCTGTGATGGTGGCACTTTTGGATTGCTTTAGAGACAGACTGTCTAACATAGGTGACAGGTATTGGAAAATTATTGTAAATAAAGTACATGTAGTTCTTATTATAAAAAGTTAACATCACCCAAAGGGTAGGGGCTGTGCCACAACCCGACCTGCTGGACAGATCTCAGCAGGTCAGAGAAGGAGTGTAATAGATAAGAGAAAATTAACAACCTTGAAAAGCAGAACTGAGGAATCTCAACTCCTTCTTCAGTTGCCAGGCTGGGAAAAAAGACTTTCTGATACCTCAGGGGTCATTTCAACCACAGAAACCTGAGAGGTGGATTTATTTCCACCCCCAGTCCCCTCAAACAGAACTGGCAAGTGCAATTCCCTGAGCACTGAAGGCTGGGAAAGAAGATTTCAAGGGTGCCTGAACATCTCAGTGGGATAGGTCTGAGAGGTGCTTCACACAGCACAGCTTTTAAACCCCCTTTGCACAGAACAGGTGTCTCAGCATCTCTGAGGATGTGCTGCCCACCTCTCACAAGCAGTGACACAAACTCTGCCAGGAGCTGAGTAACAGCTGGCAAAGCCCTCAAGACCTGCCAAGAGGATCCCACAGGGTACACAAAGGAGGAAAAAAATTTAAAAAAGAAATTTGTGAATTCATCACATAATGAGGAATGTATCAAGTAACAGCCACAGGTTCCTGGTGCCAAGATTCTGGTTCAGTGCCCCCTCCCCTTCTCAAAAACAGCTCACACACTTCCAGTTTTGGTTTAGGGATGTTTTGTGGTTTTGTTTTTTTTTTTTTTTTTTTTTTTTTTTTTTTTTTTTTTTTAATAAAAGAAGGCTTCCAGATACCTAATACTATTGTGCTGTTTGTGCAGGACAAACTTTAAATACTAAAATGCACAAGTCAAAACAAGCTGTTTTGAACTGCTCAGCAGTGCAGGCTCAAACACTTATTTGCAATGGCTTTACTCTTTGTACAATCAGTTCTATATGTAGCAATGACTGTATATAAAGAATATAGTACATACTATTGTTTTCATTGTCAATTTACAAGAGAAAAAAAAATAAATATTTTCCATTCTTATTATACATTAACATTTCAGTAGAAAGTTACAGCTGTTGTGTTGGCATGACCTGCAACATCAGGAGGAGAAGGGACATGCATACTTATCTATTAAAACTCTAAACTATGACTTTGTAATAAATTACAGAGGATAGATACCAGCCAACAGAATACTGATTATCTGAATCCAGTACATTTGTGATTCTTGCTCCATGGTAAAAGCCAAAAAATCTTGCAAAATACAAAAGCCAGTAGCTTGCATTATAAGTAAGACAGACAAACCATGTAGGGTACACATACATACCAAGTATGGTAGAGCCTCTTCTCCAAATGTTTGTGAATAACAGGCTTGTGGTTTCTCAGGCAAAGGAGATTAAGTTGTTGAGTTGGTCCTTGCACCCTTCACACATAACTAGCACCATAAAGATGCAAGGACCTCAGCAAACACCTAAAATTAATGCTTAGTAGATAAAGCATGCATTTTGTAGAGTTTGTGCAGGGTACACACTCTGTTCATTAAGGTTACTGTGCAAAAAAGATTCTTGACCACTGAAGATGTTTCTGTAATTCTGTTACAATTATTAGCAAAATTTTTAAACTTTAGCAGGCCTGTGTGTGATTAATGAACAACATTACTCGTGGTTCCCCCCTGATTGCTGCACCACTCAACTGGGGGCTGAGGAAACAAAAGCAGCAGCCTCAATTCCAATCAAGTGGGGGAAAACGAGCTGCAGTTTGCTAAGAAATAAAGTATTTTAAATGGCACAAAGCTTTGTACAGGTGGATCTACCAGTGCAAATACATATACATGAGGTACCAATTTGTTCAGATCATGTATAGGCCAGATCTATTTATATGTATCTTAAAATCACTCAATTTCCTGCTGTCAGATAAATGCTACAGCTTGTCAGCCTGTAAGTAAAATCAAAATTAAAACAAATTTTCAGCATATTCAGTATCAGATTATTGTAATTTCTCTACAATTTAGTTTCCGAGCTTTCACTACTGAGACTACTTAATTTTTGGTTTTTTTAAAAGCAAAATAATATCATAATAATTTTCTTTTTCAAGACTTGATATGATGTGAGGAAAAAGTTAAAACTGTGTATGTAATTTGGAACAATAACTAACTGGTTGAATATTTTAACATTTCTTGAAATTTTACTAAGTACTGTTAGGAAGGAGGAACACAGTTATTGCTATTTGAAGACTTAAAATTAAACCAAACCAACCTGAAAGCATAGACAGAACTATTCCAATAGTGAAAATTCTATAGATACAAAACAGCATTCTGCCTAAAATTAGTCCTTCTTCATCTGAAAACACTTCAAGTTATCTACAGGTTTCTCTTCCTTGCAACAATGATGGCATTTACATGGAGTTATGGCTTTGAAGTGGCTAACTGTGGGGGTCACACAGCTTTTCAACTCTGGCAGCTCTCTCTTGAGACGTTCCAGCTGCTCCACCTGGAATATGTTTGGTTGTTCAGGATTTTGGTCGTATATCCTTAATAAATGAGAAAAGAAAAAACACTAATCAGTATAAACTAGCAGTCCACAGAAATGTACCAGATGAAGCACCTGGGTTTTTTTCCTTACCAGAGCAAAACTGAGTGCCAAAGTCAGTTTATTTGGGGTTAGTACCCTGAGTTTTGCTGCTTATCTCACAATATAAAAAGGTATCCCCTTTACACAGACTGGTTAGTGTTTCATTGGATATACTAAAAACCAACTGGCATATACTCACTTAATCTCCTGACAAATGTGATTTTACAGGTGGCACAAAGCAGTGAAACAAGAGCAGTGTGCCAGGCTTCACAGTTCAAAGCATAAGAAATTTCAGAGATTACTTGAACAGACTGTATTATACTGTTTACACATAATACTGCATTGAGTGTGTACTTACTGTTTCAAGAAGTATTTCACCTCACCCAATTCAGAATTTTTTCTTTTTTAAATTACCACCATTACCACAATACGATGTGAAGAGTGAAAGATAGAAAATCTGACCTCTCTGCACACCTAATGCAGATGAACCATCTGCACTACTTTCAACAGTCTATCCTCTTCTCACTTTCTTGTTTTCACATATGTAAACAAAGCTGCAGATTGGAAATGTCAGCATCATCCCAGATTGTCCAAATCCAAACCACATTTTGAGTGACAGTAAAATCAAAAAATCAAAACAAATTTTCAGCAAGCACTGAGCACAACTCAAACACCATTCTGGTGTAATTCATTACAAAGAAAAAGCATTGGTGCTCCTGTAACCTAACATTGGTACAACACCTATTATAACAAGGATATACCTTGATTTCCCAACATTCATTTTTAATATCAGCATGTTTATATTCAAAATTTTAATCCTGGAACACATCTGCTCTCACTTTTAGTTGTTGCACACACACAGTTCCAGGTATTGCAGGTCTTCAAGTTTTTCTCCTTGAAATGAAAACTTCTGCAAGAAATTACCATGGCTTCTCCCTTAGTCTTTAAGAATGATCATACTTCATTAATGATTCCTTCAAGAAAGTAGTTTGCTTTTATTTCATCCTCCTTTGTCTCTCACACATTTTCAAGTTAAGCCCAAAAGGAACCAATGCCACTAACAAAACAATGTAGCGCTCAAGTGAGAGAGTGCAAGGTGCCCTTTTACCCTGACAAGACAACTTGTGAACTGCTGGCAACTCCAAGACACCAAAACCAACATGCAGCTCAAAGATGGGTACAATAATGGGATTCAGGTGAGGAAACACTTCCACAGGAAATACTGATATGGATCACAGTAAGGTCAAGGACAATTTCTGTGAAGAAACTCCTAGGAGTGAGGATAGATGTCCAGTTTGATGAAATTCAAACAGAAGGCACAGCATTTGAATTACTTGCACACCACTTGTAATCCAATACAGGCCTAAGATATGACCCAAATTTGCCCAATGGAAGCTTTCTGCAAAATAACAGCTCCACCTTCCTTCCTTCCTTCCTGTGCTTTCTTCAGCTCAGTCAGCTGGCACCTTACGAATTTCTCTGCAAATTCCACACAAAACACTGAAACTTGAGGATACTATTCTATGTAAAACACGTGTTAGGAACTAAGAAGCTGAAGTCTTTCCCATCAGTTAGACACTAGAACAGCAACAGAATGATTCTTCTAAGCCCCTTGTTCCTAGAACATGGCTAAGCGTGTTTCCAAGCAGCTTCTGGCAAGTATTTTAATACTAGTTCTTTACTACAACAAGTATAAACTCTAATTCCTGCTCCATTCTAAATTATTTTCAATTGAGATTCTGGATGAATTCAACCCTCCAGGCTCCTTTCAAGCTGTCCCCTAGAGCCAGTCCACTCCAATGTGGGTATCTGGTTTCTTTTAAACCAAAGGCAGAGAAGACAACTCAAAGCAAAACTTCAGAATTTCTTGACCCTACTTTTTGTTTGGGTCCACAAAAGTACACCATCAGTTTGCAGCAACAGAGCTCCAGTACTTCTCTAATTATTTCCAGCATCACTGTAAAGACAAGGAATAAACTTCCATCTCCCTCTCCTCCTTTCTTCAACAGGACAATAATTTGTAAGCAACTATGCACCAAAGTTTCTCCATCCAAACTTAAGAAGCAAACTCTGCAGAAGACTGGGAAGTTCTTTAAACAATGCTCTTAAGTAAGCACCTTCTACAAAAGACTTGCAGAACATTGCAGGGCTCTGCAGTGAGTGTAAAACTGATGTGCTTGGCTCCTGAAAGGTGTTTTGCAACCTTTGAAAACACATACAAGACAAGAGGCAGCAGCACTGAAATACTGGTTCCACGCTCAAAAGATTTTCTGAAGCTTTTGATTAAAGCTTTTCACTTTTCTTTAGATCTCGAGGAAAAACTTCGAGTTTACTTTGCAATTCACAAAATGGGGAAGAGTTAAACTGTCTTAACAACCCATCATAACATATTAATTCAATTACTGAGTAGGTTATAAATCAACTTGTACTACACTTCCTCCATATATCCATGCTGTTATTTAAGTAACATGCAGTTTCAGGCAAACAGGGCAGCCCAGATTTCAGCAGTCTTGTGCTTTTGAGAAGTATTTAAAACACTTTTGATTTGATTGCCAGCTAAATTTGTGTAAATGTTGGGAAGTTACTAATACCAGTCAAGCACAGCTTTTGCCTGCAAATGCAACATGCAGCCTACGGAACTGCAGTGTTTGGACAAAGCTCTCATGGAAAAGCTCTCAGCATCCATGTTTGGGAAATAGTGATTTCGTATTTTTATGCAGTTCTGTGTATTATTCAACAAACAAAATTCAGATCATGTAAAGTGAATGAGAAAAGATGATGCAAGTGTAAGCTAGCACCCACTCCCTCTCCACATTGGTATTCAATATACAGCCAGCAGGTGTAAAAATACAAGGCTGCATTGTTCTTACTGAGTTAAGTATCTTCAAATACAGATATATTTTCTGAACTATTTCCAAAGCCTATCCAGGAAAAAGCACCAGATCAATCACCTCACAAATCATGCTTTACAAATGAGCATTTTAACCAAGCCAGAGTAATTTCACAATAGGTTGAAATTTCTTCTTTAATTAAAATTGAAATATCAGACTAATAAAGCATTTTAAGGATGTGATTTCTGTGCAGACAGAAGACACCCAGTCATGCACTTAAGGTACCTTCTTGTTTAAGAGCCCAAATAAAAGCCTGAAGGCAGACATGGCACCTTTCTGTAGAGGCTGCCCTTTTAATTCAAATAATTTGGTTAAACACTGAGACAAATGGTAGTTGAACATAGGAACATAGGAGATTATCATCCCAGAACATCTGCTCGGATTACTGACTTTGGGTGTACGTAATAATTTGCAGCCCAAGTGGAGAAAGGCCTGGATGAGGGGAGGGAGTGCATTTGTGTTCTTTCCTCTGCCCCGGTGAGCTCAGCCTTTTAATATTTTTGGCATTTGTAAACTTCCCAGATTTAGTCTTGCAGTTGTTCTCCATGCAAAGCAAAGCCAGACCCCCTACCTGCATTTTTTTTTTTCCCAGAGCTTGGTATCATCAACTTTTGGTATTCAGGACACAGTTTTTCTGCCATCTTCACAACTGGCTACAGTGTTTTGGTCAATTCTACATGGATGATTAAAGTTTGGAAAAAAAAACGCTTACAGAAATAATCTCTATGCACACAGTTCATAATCTCAGAAATAACTACTGCACACAGTAACTCAGGGCCACACACAAGCAACCTAAAATTCACTACAATTCCTCTATTCACTTCCTACATTATTCAGATAATTAGCACTTAACATGGTGTAAGTAAAGGCCTAGTAAACAGCAACACAAAATACAATAATTGATAGATATCTGGACTTGGCCATAAATCCAGGGAACAAAAATACAGAAATGATGGAAGAAGCACCATCTTAATTCAGCCCAGGAAATATTCTGGAATTTGAAGACACAACAACAGCCTGAACTGGCTTGACACTAAAACAGATTACTGCAGTCCCTACTTATTACTTAGGCCTTGGAACAATCGTGTACATCTCTCTCTCTTGAGTTCTGCTTTTTAAATTTAGTTTTACATTTATTTATTTCTAAACTCCAAACAGCACAGGATATGGATGCTGACACCATACCTATTTAAACTCTAAATATCAACTTCAAGTCTCAAGTGATCTGAAAGACTGACTCTTTACCCAGCAGCTCCAGCTGTGAGTGGAAATGTTTGCTGCCAGGTTTTACATCCCTACATTCCAGGACTTGCAGGTACCACCTGCATCTCAAAATGTCCACCTTGAGACAGCTGATGCAACTTTCAGAAACTGTAAGATCCCTAACCTGCATTAAGAGTGAATTTAATTTTACTCACACAATTAGTAAAACTTGAAAAGTAATTAAGAATTGCAAAGGGACATCCCATTGTTTGTTTTGGCCTACAGAAAAAAAAAGGGAAATTACATTTAGAAATTACACTTAACAAGCCTGCAGTAACAACTTTGGAGTTAATACTAATTTTGGGGTTCCTCTCCAAAAAATGGGAAGATGTTGAAGTGGAAGTGACAGAGGAGGCAGGCAGCAAGAGGAGAGATAAACATTATTAAGAATCCAGATTATCTAAACAGTGAAGGAAGGTCAAGAAATATTTGTTCAGTTAAATCCACAAGGGAATTAAGCCTTCCAACAAACTGGCTGGTTATCAGAAAGTGAGATGAAAGGTGTTCTACTGACCTACTACAACTTAAAATACACCAAATAGGACACATAAAATGACAAGTAGCAGCCTCAACATAAATGCCACAATATTTAAGTAGTGTGGAGTATCTAAAGCAATAAAAGCAACACGAAGTCAGAAGTTAGGCTGGCCCCTGCTTTACTGTTTTACCACAGTAGTGAATATCTATTGCACAGGGAGTAATTAACAACTCTGGAAGACTGGATCAGTAGATATGAGATGAAGAGACATTCCACAAACACTTTATGCAGTGGAGTTTGATTAAACACCCCACCAATAATATATCACTTTAACTTATGCATACCACAGAATAAAATTTCATTACCCTATGACTGCACACTAAGTAGTTAGATGATTCTTTCACCTGCATTCTAGTCCAGAGGTATTTTTCATTGACTAAAGAGGCCCCAATCCTGAGCTGCAGGAGAGGTGCAACACACAGCACTGCTGTAGCAGGAAAGAGGACTTGTGTCCATGTCCTCAGTCTGAAGCTGATCCCTAGTGTAAAAACCTAGTTATTCCTTTTTTTACTGCAAATGAAATGGGAGACTTTCTGTACAGCACAAGAAGGGGCACCTCTGGCAAACCTGAGAAGCAATGCACCTTGAAATGACAAATGACTCCCAGCAGTCAACAACAGATAGAAAAGAGCTAACTAATTTTTTTATACTGAGAGCCTAGAACCCTAGGAGCAAACATATTTGATTTCCTGCCCCTAGAGTTGATTAAATTGACTCTGAGTTTTCACTTTATAAAACAGAGCCTTTGACAATTATTGATTCCTCTTTCTTTGGTTGGTTTTTCTTTTTTTTTTTCTTTCTTTTTTTGTAGGTAAAACAATATACAAAGCAATACTCTTGCTAAAGCAGAAGGTTTGAAAGCCTTCTGTAATTTGAAACTTCAGTTACACTTAATGCTTTCCCAATTACTTTCTATCGGAAATTCTAGTTTAATACAATTAAACTTCACCTCAAAATGATGAATTTCTCATCTTCAAAGACAAAAGACCTAAAACTTGGGGATATTGTAAGCAACCAAATAACACAACAATGCTTTTGTTAAAATATTTAACACAGTATTCTGATGTTTCTACCTGAACTTTTTGATGTAACAGCTACTTTCTGAAATTACTAACTTGGCAGTTTGCCCTGGAGTCACTCCAAGCTAATTTTGATAGGAAAAATGTGAATTCATAGCTTTGAAACACAAGAGAATGTTGTGTTAACTATTTCCACAGTTCAATGTAGAATACTGAAACTTCCAGTCAAACAATTAAATGACATTTTCCTCGCTGTAACACGTTTACATAACCTAAAAATTACTATAATGAATATTAGTAGTACCTTAAACGTGTATGCCATACACTTGTTCTTTAAAGGATCTAACTACATTTATGTTGATCTCAGGAAAAACAAAAATTATTTTGCTTCATAGATACAGCTGAAAGAGTGGCAACTGGTGTTAGACTTATTCTTGATCGGGGTTTATGGGGTCCTTGTACTTTCTGCACCCAGTCAACCAAGAAGCAACATGAAATTTCACCAGAATCAATTTACAATAGTTTCTAAGTTTGATGATGGTGGTGATTATGATCATTCTTTTAAAAAGCCACAACTAAGTACCTGTCATATATTAACCCATGAACACCATATTCTCTCAGCTTCTTCCTGTTATCCGGGTCGTTTGTATCATCACCCCACGTAAAAATAACCAGGCCTTTGGATATGGCCCGTTTAATAAATGATGGATTCCTCAGCAGGTCTTCAGAATGCACACTAATTCCCTGAAATACAAAAGACTTCAATTAAAATTCCATGGTTTTGAAACACATCAACTTTTTTAATCTTTTAACACTGGCAGCTCCTTACTGTTTCATCCATAATAATAAAACATATTTAACACAATTAGAGAGTTTAATTAGAGTGCTATTTTTCAAACACTGTATTAAAAACATTTCAAACAATGGACCTTTTTTGTTGCCAATATTAGTGTACTTCTTTTGTGAGGTTAGCCATAATTTAAAGCATTAGTGCCAAAAATGATAGATTTAAAACAAGCAGTAATAATTCTGTTTGATTTTAACTTGTCAGCTTACCAGCAAGTTTTCAAACTGTGCAAAGTTAATGGCAATTGAAGTTGTGCGAGATCTGAGATCCATGAGCTCTGGATAGAGTTTAGATTCCCCTTGGGTGAGAAACAGCACAGGATACTTGTTCTGCTTATGTCGGATCCTGTCAGGACAAAAGTCCACAAGTAGCACATGAAAAAATACAAGTGAAAGAACAAAGATTTGATCTCACTGTTTCAAGGGGAATTCCTCTCTTTCCTGCACATTCTTCTAGTTCCTAGCTGGTGCGAGGAGATGGTCCCACAGTTTAGCATCAAACTGTGCTGACAAACTGCTCCAATGAGTCCTTTTGCCACATGATTAACACATGTTAAGGGAAGCTAGGCTTGATGTTGAACTCAGCCTTACATCCTCAATATGTTTATATACAATTCCCTAATGCCATTTAATTCTGTAATTTTCTTCTTAAATGCACAGATTCATGATGATGATGAAGATCCATGACAGGAATTTCTAAATATGGTTAATACACAGCCCCTAACCTCACTAATGCATTTTTCAAGCTGAATACTGTAACAAGAGTATTTGTTCCTAAGTCAGGCTTGCACACCCCTCAAGTATGACTGGAAAAGACTTTGGGATACCAGAAGAAACCCTGACATTTTTGTTGAGCTAAGAAAGAGTGAAGCATCCAGAAAAGCACTTGACAAAAATACCCACTGTGACTTTGTTCACCTATTTTTATTTTTCAGGCTCATTCCAGATAGCAAAGTGGTCTCATTTCAGTTCCCAACTATTTTGGCACCCAAATTTTATGTCTAAGGAAAATGCCTGTTACTTATTTCCTGTTGTGTATTTTAAAATACAAAGTAAATTTTACCAACTAAAAATAAATTTCAAAACCAAAGTATATTATTTCTCTTCTAAACTTACATTGTACAAATATCTGCATGAAAAGAAGAAAACACAATTCTTCTTCGTCCAGCATTCATCAAAACAGTTTTCAGAATAATATCTAGAAAAAGGTTCATATCAAAGTAAGTTGACAAGTTGCCATCCCATTGTCCATCCTGGAAAAAGGAAGCACAAGTTTGAGTCACTTAAATGAATGCTTACTAAAATTATATTAACCAGCAATGGCCTCTCAGTCAACCTGAGCAAAGTGAGAACTCAGCTGGACAGTTTGAATGCAGCATCAGTCCTTCAGTCTGCTCAGTGCTGGTTCCAGCTCTCCAGGACTGACAGCCTGAGAGGGGCAGCTGAATTCTCACAGCAGTAAAATTCACTGAAAAATTCCCTGTCTCCCCATCCAAGGAATACATTCCTAGGAAGCCTATTACAGCTACAAAAACACAAAGAAATTCCCTGAAGACCAGTAATTACAGCAGCTACTCTCTGTGGTTATTACTAGCATACTGACTTCCACCTACCACTGTCCTCAGCTTCCTTCCCCCACTCCAGGCTTCCAATCCCAGCCTTTATACCCATTTCTCTCTGGACTGAGTGCTGCACAATCCAGCTGAGTCTGCAGCCCTGCTGACTGGAAGGAAGCAGCTGCTTGCATCACTGCACCATGCTGTAGCTGCTCCTGCACAGGGCCAGGAGAGGTTGAATTTCTTGCCACTTTCCTGTCTGCCCTGTTGTGATCTGTTGACTTTAAAAAGAATCTCATACCAAAAGCAGTCTAAACTCAATCCTATGAATTTTATTATTTTAAGAATAAGACTGTTCATTTGTTGGAGTGATGCTACTATACCCCAGTTTAAAAATAATGCAGTGGTTTTTTTTTAAAGGCCCAAACCCCCACAAAAATTACGCCTTTGCAGCTCATAAATTGTCACATCAAATTACAAGCTTCAGCCATAAGAATGTCAAACAATCAAAGTAAATCACATGTATCTTTACTTACCCTTTGTTGGGAGATCCATTTTATTTCTATGTCAAACCCAACATCGTTAGGAACAGACTCCAGGACCTGAAAAAAATTTTACTATGAAGAGACCCAACAGCAAAGGAGGACAAAAAAGCACTGGGAAGGTAATTGTTGGGAGAATACATTGGATTTTAATGCTAATGGTGTCCTAACAGTAGAATTTAAAACCCTAGGTTTTTAACATTTTATACAACACACGTATACACCCTTTTCTACTCCAGTTTAAACTTAATGAATACATAAAAGTGGATACAATCTTAAGGACAAGATTTTGACAAGGTACAAGTATGAGTCAATTCACCTTAACACATGTAAGAAATGCCCCATTTGTACTCCTAAAGAAAAAAATTTTTTTCTTTCTCCAGAAAGTTCTTCTGAATGCAAAACGCATCTTAAGTATGAAATCCAGGAGTTTGCCATTACCATGAAAACAAAAGTTATTTCATGTGAAATTCCTGTAAAGAATTATTTGCAAGGTGATTTCAAAAGGTGGAGCTAACACAAACTAGTCCTAAATGGAAACACACTGGAAATTCACTCAACATTTCTCAGTGTCTGGCTCTGAGAGATGGCCAAGACACTGTGAGGAACTGCCAAAGGGCAGGTGTGGTTTCTTTCAAAATTAGAAACTGTCAATGCATTAACATGCAATGCCCAAATGTTAACCAGCTGTAAAACTGAGTGCACCCTGAGCTACACAGCTTGGGCTCATGAACTCAGAAGCTTGAAATACACACAGACTGTTACTTGTGAGCACTGAAAACCCTCCAGTGCCCAACAATAACACCCCTGTTCTCAGTTCCAGCATTGATACCAGAGGCCTAAACCCAAAAATCAATATCCCCTTTGCTATGTGTGCAAAGCTGAAAGTAAAACACAGGTTTTCATGTTCCCCAATCATCTTGCTCCATATTCACCACTTACTCTTTGCAGAGAAGGAAATGGTTGCATCTCAAAAGCAGAGTTCTCTTCATCACTAAAAGATGCTGTAAAGAAAGATGAAATATTGAATTAAAACAACAGAAGCATAATCCCAGTAATGCCAGCAAGAAAAAACTGGCTCAAAATCATAAGGTCTTTAGGAGTGAACAATGAAACCAGGTCTCCCTTTTGATTACCTACACCTTTTCCTCTAATACTGACATACTCCCATTGGTGTTGGCAATTCCTGGTTTGGAATTTAAACCCTTGACATAATACATACATACATATATATACATATATATATATATACATATATCTCAGAATGGCCTCTCTCATCCTTCACCACTTCACTCAGTGAATTATATCTTTTCTTATATCTTTTAATTTAATGATATCTTTTCTTATACAGGATGTGTGAGAGAATTTGCTGTCCCTACAAAAGGGATAATTAAGGCCAAAAATTTACAGCACTGATAAGACATCCTACAGCAGTTACCAAAGTTCTTGTCAGCAAGTCTGAAGAGCTGAAGGTACAGCTGGAGAAGCATAAGATGGAAACATCAGTGGCAATTTTGTTATGATTATTCAGAAATATATTGATCTATATATTTGCCTTCTACCCTTCTGTCCCTGCCTCCCAAGGGAGTAACTTCTGTTCAGATATTTCCTTCCCAGTAAAGAACTCTACAGCATGCACAAAATTAACTATTTAAGCATTTAGAAATGTTCAGGACAAATGTGATTACAGCAAGCAGCTGCAACCACAGAATTTATATCATGGCAATAAATCAATCCCAACACTCTTCCAAACTAGTACATACCATTGTGATCTTTTACTTTCAGGGCCGTCACGTGAGCCAGCTGAAGAGCATAAGAGCAGCATTAACACTCTACCCACATCTTCCTACATGTAAAATGTAACTAATTTTGCTTGTAAATAATTTTACAATTTAAAAGTCTATTACAGATAAAATTTGTAAAAGAATAAAAGACAAATTGTACACATCACAATTTTCTTTCAAACTTTGTTTTCACAATTTCAATAAAAGCTCAAAACCAAACTGAAAACATGCTCACTGAAAATTCAGGAATCGTGTTAAGGGTAAACCCATACAAATTATAATTCAACATCAAGATGTGAAGTAGTCTGAACATTATCTCTCCTCTGTGTTTCAATCCTGCTGACCTGTTTTATGTTACAGTCACACACACTGAGCTAGAATCAGGCCAGATACAGCCAACTCCCTTGCTCCGTTCAAATTCTCTCTTCACAAAAAGGAACAGACCAAGTAATTTTAAGTAAAAAGAATCATATGGTTCTTGGATTAGCCAGATGGTTTCCTTGACTGAGGGCAGGTAGCTCAGCAGGGTCTTCAGTAGCCCACTCATCCCTTTTTTATCTAGACAGGGCACTTATGTTTGGAAGGTAGAGCAGTTCAACACAGACCCTTTATCATTTTAAAATTAGATACCATATTTCTAGAGCATAAAAGTAATGACATTTATCCAAGTTATAAAACCGTTGCAAAAGTATTTTTCTTGGAATTACCTAATTGTTCTGTTTGCACAATTTTTAAAACTGTACTCTCCAGAACTATCTGTAGTTACTCCCAAAATCTCCAAGCTTCATAAAATTCTACACACAGAATATTGTAGTAGCCAAGGAAACAATACCTTTAACAACTGCAGCTGATCAAATGTGAGTTCTTTGACTGCAATCTCAAACAGTTCCAAAGGCTCTGTATCCAGTTTCTTTGAAGAGAAACAACACGTAATTAAGCATCACTGAAAGCAACAAAAAAGCCTACACACCCTTCATAAAGTAGCCATAAAGGCAATTAATGTTTCCTATTTTATTGATAAAGATACAAGTCATATCTTATGAATAAGATGATCAGTTTTCACAAGACAACACAGGCACTTAAAAGCATAAAACAATCTGAAAGAAACCCAGTGTTTTGCCTCCATGCAAGATGGAGTCTTTAAAGTTCTTTCATCCCCAAAACAGTAGCATAATTATTCTGTAAAAACTTGATTGGTTAATGTATTCAGGAAAGATGTTTACAAGTAAAGAAATGCAGTAAAAATATTCCAAGGCAGTTCACTTTACTGCTGTTTATCCAATGTCTCAGAAACTAATAAAATATATAAATGTCCTGGGATAAAATTCACACACAGAGACCACTCCCAAAATAAAGATCTGGTGTCAAAAAAATTCTGTCCATTTCTCACTTCCCCTCTTCACTAAGAAATTTTTACTGAGCAAGACAATAGTGAGTGAAGATACACTGAACATTCATTCCCCTCAGTCAAATTCCATTTCCACACTGTCCTAAACCAAGCTTCTTAAAAAGTGCAATACTGCAGTGAGTGTGGGAGTTTGAGCCACAAGACCCAGTGCCAAGAACACAGAGCAGTGTGCTCTGCAATCTCTCTTTGGATTCACTGCCAGAACTAGGAGGGAAGATAAGCAGAACAGGACAAAATGCAAACATTCAGGCCTCAGAATAAGAGAGCCCCATAGGCACCACAGAATAGAGCACAGCTGTCTGCTTTTTTTCTTCCAAATCTTGAGTCAGAAAGAAGCTAAATAGTAACTACAATGTCAGCTTGAAGAGTGCCAAACCATGCATCTGAAATGCTGTTGCTACAACATCAAAAGGAAAAAATTCAACTTCCCTGATCTATGCAGTAAGTAATGCTGCATATTTATTGCCATTCCATCCCTTGAGAGCCCAGAATTATTTCTGTGAGAGCTTAATATTTTACATTTCTAGAATGGGCATATCTGCACACAAAATACAGCTATTATCTTTACCTTTTTCATGGCCATGCAACACGTGAGATCGTGGTATACTATAGGCACATGATCTTTAGAAAGATGTACATCAAATTCCACAAATGCTGCTCCCTGCAGAAAATTGAAAATCACACAGAACAAAACAAAAGCCCATTAACTACTTATGCACAAGGACAACAGAACTGCATGCAAGTACTGTCAAATATTCATGGTCCTGGATATCAAGTAGAAGTTGAATACAACTGGCTGTTGCCAGTTAAATCATGCTCAGCAATGGATTATTAAAGATGAAAGAAATATATGGCAAATTATCCTAACTACCATTATACAGACATATATATATATTGCTTAATCTTATAAAGCCCTCTAATAAGGTTCAAGTCTTGTGAACCTGATTACAGAGAAAGATCAAGACAATATTTTTAGACACAAATGTTTTAAACACAGATAACTTTGAGGCATCTTCCTCCCTCCTCCCCATCACCACACCAACAGACAAGTGATGGCTCCATATTGCCAAGGCTTTAGGGAGATATTCCATATAGGAACAAACTTCTGGAGTCACTAGAGAGTAACACAGCAGCAGTGTGTTATAATCCGTGCAAGAGCAGAAATAGCTGCATTCAGCATTTTCCTGCCCTTTTCAGCTGTAGATGTTTTCTGTTAGGTGTTAAAAAAGGAAAAAAGATCCAAAAGCTGGAAGTACAGTCTTCCAGAAAAGAGGGAGGCCCAGAAAGAAAAAGACAGTAACAGGTTTGGGGTTTTTTACACATATTGACTGCTTGCAAGTCATTCCTTTGAAGGCCTCCAAGAACACCATTCATCAAATTATCACCCTGACACCCACTTTTTCAATCAGCACAGAGAGAAAATAGGACATGGGTTTTTTCAGCCCTTTCCTCAGCAGAAATATTTTCAAATTGGTGGCTTTCAGCCTTTTCAATCTGCAAATAGATGAAAGCAATTCTCTAGTCATGCTGCTGATGACTTCACAGCAAATTTCTGCCTCAATGCATATATCTCATGAGCATTTTAAAAGCCTGTCTATAAACCTGTAGTGTCCACTCAGGGATTAAGGACTACTGTTCAAAACAGTCATTTAGCAGCTACAGCTTTGTTCAGTGATCAAGATTATTGGAAGGAATAAAAGTGACCATCTCCATCACAGAATTTAGGCACGTGGAGCTATTATCTCCCAAACTGGAACTTCTGTCTTAGGATTTCAAGTCTTCACTGCAGCAAGCACCAAAAGAAGGACTGGTTTATTCTACCAGCTCAGCTCCCAAGTCACATTTTCAGAGAGCAAGTTTCAGTACACAGCAGTCCCTGAGCAAGACCTTTGCCACATGAGAGGATGCTGACAGACTCTAGAGTGCCAAAATTTGATTCACTTGTTGAAGCTGGCTGTAGAGGGTTGAGACTAAAATTCTCCTGTATTAGAATACCAGCAGAATACACTAAATAGAAATTTTTATTTTTTTAAGGGACTTGAGAAGAGTCTAACCTACTATTAACTTCCCATAACTCAAGCAATTTCCACAGTGATTTTATCTCATTTACATCAGTTCAATTACCATTCACTGTATTGAATCATGCAAATTAAATGTACAAGCCAACCTAGTTTGCATGAGACAGGTGCTGTGTGATGAAAATGTGTGTACATACATGACTAGCAGCACTCCTCAGGGATGCAATGGTGTTCTCTTGAACTTTAGCAAGCCTGAAACAACAGCCAAGATAAAGTGTTTGTTAGATGCAGTATAGCACAGAATTGAACCAACAGAAACACAAATCAGAAGTTTTTGTTTTAGAGACTACCCACAAGTTGATACTGAAGTAAATGACTATGGGTTGCAGCTTTTCAAAACGTCCACTTCCTCAACTGATGTCAGTGACAGAAAACAATTTCCCCAGTTTAAAATGCAAACAAACTTACTTAGTGGTTGTTGTAGAATTCCCTGCTCCCCTGTGTCCAACATCCAGAGCTGTTCTTGGTTTCCAGTACTTTGCATATGAAGCCTGCATATCACAAGTGTATCCCTGGATAGGTCTGATAATTATGTAGTCCACTGCAAGAAAAACAGCAATGCTTCCCATGTCAGTAAACAGCAGATAGCTTTGAGGAAAGTTATCTGCATCTGTTGCTGGCATCAACTGTACCTCTAACTTTTCCAATTGTCTTCCTTGGATTTCTGCTCATAATGGCGAGTGAAAGAACTCCAGCACTCTTTCCAGGTTCTGCAATTGTGGATGACAGGAGGCAGGCAGAGCCTACGTGACCTGGGAGCACATCATCTTGTACTACCTTCTCACCTAAATCTTCCTGAAAACAAAAACAAAAACCCAAAACCCCTACTGTTAGATGTGAGTAAGAATTCTAAACAAACTCTTCTGGCTTGACACAACACAGGTTTCTCGTGTGTTACACAAAGCACTAATTTCAGCTAAAATTGTTTAATGTAACAGCAAGTTACGAATTACTATCAGGAAAATGAAAACTTTAACAGAAATCTACAAAACTCACATTTTTCTTTGACATCCTGTACATCTCAAACTTTTCACATCAAAATAGCATGCATGGAATAATCTATATTCTAAAATGCCCAAGCCTTGTTTAGGACAAAAATTACTGGAATAATATTTATGCTTAAAATGCTAGAAAACTTGGTATGCATTTGCAGAGAAGAATTAATATACAGAATGTGCACTTGACCATAGTCAGGTTCAGGAACTATGCAGACACTTTACAATTATGACTGTAAGTGATCCTGAAGGCATTTTCAGACCAAAAAGAGAATGCTTAAAAAACCTTATTCTGTATAAGTTGCTTTCTTCTAAAAAGAACTTCAAATACTAAGACTTTTCAGGGGAAAAAACAGTGTAAAATAACAGACACAAAAGTGAGAATCCAGTTTTAATCTGCATGAGTTAGTTCAGAGAAATATCTTTTGCTTATAAATATAAAAATTTAGATTCAATAGTTGTGATATAATCAGTTTATATACACATTGTACAGGCTGAAGCAGGGGAAGCATAACGTAGCTGATAAAGGATTAACATTCTGATAAAGGATTAATATCAAGCCAACCTAACAGCATGCAATACTGCACACATGCAGATTCAAGTTTAATTTGTACTGACTTCTAAATAAACAGAACTGAAAAACTTCCTGTGCCACATCAAGAAGGCTCACCAAAACCTTTCTACAATGGGCTGGGAGTCAGTAATCTCACACTTGTGTAAATAAATGCAAAATATGAAGAACATCAGGCAGTAGCTCTGTTTCAACAGTGAAATCTTCACAACAACTGAGCTCCAAAAGGCAGACTGGAGCTGCTTCTTAAGGGTAAAGAGACATACCTCAAAAAAATCAAATATTAACTCCAAGTTATCAGGCTCCATGGTTTGTATTGTGTATTCTATCCACCGGTCTGGCTGCAAGGCATAGCCACAGTCTGGCTGAGAGTGCCGACACTTGTAGTCGTCGTTACTGATCAAGGAGAACTCCACTGTGTTTGCCATTTTCTGGGGAACAGTAGGGGATGTCTTGTCTTCATCATCATCCTTCTCTAGGCCTTCTAGGGTCAATTTTACTCTACTCATCCAGAAACACAAAACAAATGGTCAAGTCACTGCAGTACCTTTACAAATGATAAAGATTTAGAACAGGACTGCATACAGAGGCTCCTCACATGAGCAAGAGTTTGCAGCCGTTGTCTAAATCCTATTTTAGTCAGATTTCAGTGCTAAAGTCACTGCTAGAAGTTGAACATGGGGAAATATGAGAACTCTACTAGGGGTCTGAGAAGCAGCACTCCCACCAGACTATTTGGGCTGCCAAACAGACAGCCTTCCTGTACAGGCTGACACCCATAGTGCCAACAAGCTAACAAAAAGCACTGAAAACAGCAGTCATCATCAAGGTCAAGCCTTGAACATTGGTGGCTGCTGCTATGCCTCTCTGATAAGGCAGATAAGTATACTCTAATATAGACATAAGTAATATAGGCTGAAGTAATTAAATCCCTTGAAAAATCCTGAATGAGCATTTAAACTGAATGGATTTCTGAAAAAAATCCTGGACTGAGAAGCACAAGCCTCTTTATAGGACTCAGAGTCCTTTATCATACAGAGCAAACCTTCCAGACAAAATTAGTTATGTCAGTGAAGTAAGCACACATGAGTAAACCAAATCCCTTCCTGCATCACAGACACAGCAGATGAGACACAGGATTATCATTTATAGATGCCAAGTCACCAGTAAAACTGATGTCATATCTCAAAGAAATAATTACAATCATGGAAATCTATTACACCAAGTCCACATTGAAATATATCCTCATTAAAAAAAAAAATAAAAGAAGTTACAACACAGGTACTCCAGAAACTTGAAAAATGACACTGCCATAGCAAGAGACAGTCACAGAAATGACTGGACAGATCCAACATTTTAGGACAGAGTGTTTAGTGAATGCATCTAGCTTATCAAGTTTTATTTCAACCATTTAACTTAGACAAGAAGCTGGCTTCAGAAATTATTCTCTCTACCTGCTATAACATGCAAGGAAAAAAGGCAAAGCTGTACAGAACACAATGTAAGTATTAAATCTCACTGAAGAGCATCATATTAAATAAATCTTTCCCTCATCAGCAAATTTGGAATTGATGGGAGGGGAAATCAAATCAAAACTGGAAAAAAAGAAATAAATCAAGTATAACAGATCCATGGAATGGTTTGGTTTAGAAGGGATCTTTAAGATCATTTAGTTCTAACCCCCCTACCACAGGTAGGGATGCCCACTCTACCAGGTTCCTCCACGCTCCATTCAACTTTGCCTTGAACACTTCCTGGGTTTCAGCACCTACAACTCTGGACAACTTGTGCCAGTGCCTCACCACCCACACATTAAAGAATGTCTTCCTCATATCTCATCTAACTCTGTCCTCTTTCAGTTTAAAGCACTTCTCTCTTGTCCTATCACTCCAGGCCCTTATCCAAAGTCCCTCTTCAGCTGTCTTTAGGGACTGCTGCAAAGGTCTCCCCAGAATCTTCTCCTCTCTAGGCTGAAGAACACAGAATTTCTAATCCTGTGTCCACAGCAAGAAGTGTTCCAGCCCTCTGAGCACTTCCATGGTCTCCTCTGGACTCACTTGAACACCTCCATGTACTTAGCCTGGGGGTTCCAGAGCTGGATGCAGGGGATGCAGTTCTCCAGGTGAGGTGTCATCAGTGCAGAGCAGGGGCCAGAATCCCCTCCTCACCTGCTGCCCACACTGCTGCTGCTGCAGCTCACAATGCACTTGGCCTTCTGTAACTGCAGGTGTGCAGTGCTGGGTCACATGGAGCTTCTCATCACCAACACTCCCAAGTCCTTCGCCTCAGGGTGCTCTCAGTCCATTCTCCACCCAGCTTGCACTTGGGATTGCTCCAATTCAAGTGGAGGACCTTGCACTTGGCCTTGGTGAGATCTGAGCTCCCAAGCCTCTGAAGCTCCCTCTGGATGGCATCCCTTGCCTCCAGTGTGACTGCACTGCTCCGGCTGTTGTCATCAGCAAACTACTGAAGGGACACTCAACCCTATTTTCCATACCCCCAACCCCTGAGGGTCATCCCTCATCCCCAGTTTTCACTTGGGACATCAAGCTGCTGACCACAACATCCAGGGCAACCACCCAGCGAAATCCTTATCCACTGTGTGCAACAGTGCAGTCCTCTAAACACCAGGGCTAAGATACCCATTTCTGACAATGAACTGTGGAGTTATAAAAATGCCTCATTTTTGAGGCACCTCTGCAGAGAAAAGCACCAAACTGATTTAAGTAAGAATCTAAGAAATCTACAGTTACAGCTAAAAAGCAAGAAATGCCAAGACAATTATGGAGTAAATATTTGTGCTTTAACACTTGGAAACTGGGCTGGTAATCCAAAATGAACTTAAAGGCTACATCAATTAAGTAAAAAAAATACCCCTAGTATTGACAATTAAGATGAGGTAAATTGCATACTGAGATGAGCAGGCTCTTACCTAAACCTTGATGTTTTAAATTTCTTCTTAGAAATCAGTACAGGGGGTTTCTCAGAATAATGCAGACGTAGCCTGATTTCTGTCTGACATGTCAGCCAACCAGCATCCACAGTTTTAATACCATCTATCAAAAGCAAAACAGAAAGGAGAAGACATTTTAGTAACTAATTTTAGGGAGATCTAGGTAGTTCTTCTTGCCATCACCTTCCAGATAATCCTCCTTGTCACCAGCCTTAATCTACAGTAATGCAAGAAGTGGAGTGCAGCCTTTCCCCAGTCTTTCTGAACCACCCAGAACAGCCAACAGGATTTTAATGGGATCAAACAGGTGTATCCATTAGCCCATCACAATCAGTGCCAGTAAAGCAGTGCAAGTCTGCAGGACAGGGTACAGCAACAGTTCTGATGAAAAGCGTGGAGAATCCTCACCCTCAACACCAAAACAAGGAGGACCAGAAGCACAAGCTGCAAACCAGGTGCTGAAGCAAACCCCACAGTTTTGAAGAGGTCTAAAAAGCCAAACCCATCATTTGATGAGGATGTGAGGGGGAAATGGAAAAGCTTGAAGACAAGATTTATGAGGTATGGTAAGGAGTTACTTTCAGTGTCAGAGGATTGAACATTAAGTGAGAGGTGAGTCAGAACTGTCACAAGTGAGACATTTGTGCACACAAGAACATGAGGTGTGGGCTTACAAGAACCCTTTGGCAGCTGCATCTCTGACTGAAGAGGCAGAGTGGGTAAATACAGTGTTTTTCCAGGCATGAAGAGTTTTTCTAAAGTTCAGTATTAAGAGAAAGCTAAGCCTATTCTCTGCTTTCAAAAAATGCATGCTCATGATTTATAGTTCCCAAATTTCAACCTTTAACACCATCAGAGCGACAAGACTTCAACTCTTCCTAGCACTCTTTTATTAACATTAGAAGAGATAACAGCCTGAGCGTGAATTCACAAATGCTACATACAAAAATAACTATAAAAGCAAGAGAAAACTATCATAGGCAATTCTTTTCAAAACCTATAATCTCAAACATTTTTCAAATACAAGACTTAACCTTGTTTAAATTAAATTCATGGTAAGGAATAAAGGTTAATATATCTCACTTACTACAGATTCCAAAGTCTCCATCATCGACAATAATTTTATTTTCTAGAATTAAAAGGAACGGAAAAGAATGGAAAAAAGTAATTAGTATTCACATTTAAAAATCATTGCCAAGTTAAATTAATTCTACTTCTCCACTTCACTTCTAAAAAGTGTATCTTGAAAACGCAGGAAAACTGAATCAGACAAAGCAGCATGTTTTTTGCAACCTTCTATAAGGACTGATCTCAATTTATGTTTTTTCTCAGTTTCTGCATGAAAAAACCAACCAACACACAAAATACCACATTTCATTACAAGTAATCTGAACTGAGAGTAAAAAGTTTGCACAATTTTCTGGCTTGCTGCAGTATTTTGCTGCTGACTACATCCCACTAGTATCTAAGATGCTTTACTTGTCAAAGTAGTGTCAAAGACATTAAATTTTCTTGCAAATATACAACAAAGTTGTCCTGCTGCACATTTAAAGCTTTTAAATTGAGTCAGTCACAATTAAAATGCTTATTCTGCCCACGTGACAGAAACCAACCTAGCATGAATACTGAAAACACTCACTTCACACTTACTTTTATCCTTACTCTTTCCAAAGCTTTAAGAACTGAAATCCTAAGGCACTAAGTAAACTCATCAGCATTAACAGAACAGATAGTCTAAACAAACCATCTATTTCTCAAAACATAAAACTTCACGTAATTTTGCCTTTACAGTGGTTAATCCCTTTTTTCTCCCCTAAGAATCATTTGGCTCCTAACCTAATTTCTTAATGACCACAGGCAACAATTTAGGATCAAAATGACCCAGTGCTAACATACTGTGCATTGCTGCATTTTCTTAAAAACTGCTTATGAAGAATTGAGTATTACCTGGGGTAAAAAAATCTCAACTTGGAATGAGGTAATCTAAATTTAAAGTCTAGGCCCTAGCACAGGATAGGCTGCTTCTCTTATCAGTTACTGACAAATACAGAAATAACCCTCTTACAGGAAAAGAAACACTACAAATTCAACTGAAATTAAAAAAAAAAAAAAAGGCAAAGGGAGAACGGAACATGATCATGGTACTATTAATGACTAAGAGATTCTTTGATACCACCTTCTTTCAAAAAGACATTTTTTCAAATAATTAGAAAGTTTCTTAACAAATGTAAACTTCTAAGTGTGGAGAAAATAGTATTTTTTATGTGCTAGAAAAGACAGTGCATAAAACATGCCATAGCAGCATAAGAGATCTAAACTACAAGCTACATTCGAAGGTTATTTCAGTCCCTCTTAAAACCCGAATTTTTCCCTGTTCAGAAAAGCATTAGTAACTCATATGCAAGTCTGCATGCCACCCTTTCTTTCAGCAAAATACATTTCTGCTCAATTGACGGGTAAATAAGTACATTCATTTCTCTATTTGCATTAATCCATTTACTTATAGAAGCCTAATTAAACATTTTTGTTTAAAATTTTACTAATTAAATAGCACTTAAATAAAAAACAGCAGTGACTTCACACCCTCCCCTCATGTTATTTAAAAAAGATCATATGGATCCTTAGTCTCAAAGAATTAAGCTTACAGAAAATTATTAAAATTTCAAATTAGTAAAAAACCAACCCACATAATCTTAAGGATGACAGCAAAGAATTTCACATCCACTTCCATTTTGAAGCCACTTACTTATATATACATATATATTTTGAGAGTAAGGCCCATGTTGTGCAAAGAAAAAGTCTATACCTCCCACACATTAATAAATTTAAGTATTTTAAAACTATAGCCATCAATCCCTCTAAACCAGTGTGCAGCATATCAGCAATCTTATGCATATGCCTCAAACAGATGCAGTTGATGCCCATACCTAAAGGGGTAATTGATCGTGGTTGTAGATGAGTCTCCCACGTGTGAACTATGACTTCGCAGGGACCATCGATAGTCTGTAATTTAAAAGTTAAATGTCTGCAATAATTTCTTTTGTTAGATCTGACTTTGTACCCATGAAGCTGGTTGGGATGGTTGTGAACTAAACTTAGAGATTTAAGGAAGTAAAAGAAGGAGGAGGAGAAGAAAGGGAGAGGAACAGAGAGAGAAAAAGACTGAAGAAGAAAGAAAGAAAGAAACAGATGAGGCTTCTTACCCCTGCAACTGCTGATGACTCTGTTTGATATGTTGTGAATACATATGACAAAACTTTTGACAGTCTGACATGGCAGAGAAGTTACATGGAATCATTAAACCTTCACTGCTAACAGATGCTCTGCTGGACTACTTTAGTCTCCTTCTTATACAAAAAAAATCTCTAAATTCATTAAGAGTGCTCACTTTGTTCTCAAGCTACAGCAACAGTTTATGACAAACATACCCCACATCTCTAATTCCAAACAGCATTCAGCACCTACTCATGCACATAGCAGTTGCAGGGGTGAGTTCTCCTTCAAAATTTGCCTTGCTAAATTCAAAGACTATAAAACACAGTTATTTTAGTTGTGGTACTGAAAAGCAAGTTATTTATCATCTAATTAAAACATAAATAATTGATCCAATCAGCCAGCAATGAAGACCCTGCAGGCTATTCCAGCTGGAGCAGGATAAATTAGATACTGTCATTAAAAAGAAAATATTGTCCACCAAAAGAATACATTTGTTGACAAACACAGCCAAGACTCAGATAACCAGAACAGTAACACAAACTCTTCTTTCAGAACAATTTAACTTTGAGATAGCTTTCTAGGTAAAAGCTTTTAGGGAACCACAACTTAACAGAGAGAACATGCCTGATTAGCAGTTCAGTCACCCTGAGCAGGTTCCCCTAGCATGGCACAGTTGTTACCATCAGATGTAGAAACCACTGTCAAATAGCTGCAATATGTAATTTTGATGTTTTGGGGCCTAAGTAACTCTTATTTCAAAAAAAATTTGCTACTATTGCCAAAGACATGGAAACTTCCATGCCAGCTCATCCCAGTAGTTCAGGTTCTTGTTTAAAGAGATTTCAGAGCCACAGGGACATCCAGACAAGCTTCAGACTCAGCAGTGTAATTACACAGCACCAAAATGCTTTGTTCCTTTACACCTCACCCAACAAATTCTTCACATGCAGATGGGATTTCTTGACATACAGTGAGCACATTTAATCTCCCAAGCCTCTGGGTGAGCTAACAGCAAGCAAACACCAAACATTCAACAAGAGCTCAGTAGGATGGCTTTGCTCTGTGAGTCTCAGCTAAAGCAATGCTCCTAATGAGTTCAGAGGCATCCACACTTAAATGTCATGTCAAAATATACCACATATGCTTAGTTATGTTTTAAAGACAGAATGCATGTAAAATACAAATACAATTATATTACTGCTTCCAGTTTATTCTTGTTATAGGGCAGTTTTAGCTCACAACTTCTCACTGCTGCCACAGTGACCACACTCAGGATTTCTAGAAAAGTAAATAATGAGAAGTTTCTTTCCCCTTCTTTGACAGCACAGTGACGTTTGCCTGTCACAATGACAGTTTCTAAATCTGCAAACCCTGTTTGTCAGCAGGGAGGCTGCCATTTACTCCCACCATGCAGGCATGCAAGATCTGCAACAGCAGCTCCCATGAGCACAAGTACAGCTTTAGATTGTGAACCTGGGCAATGCAAATCTTCCTAACATGGACTAAACTGTTTCCTTCAGAAGATAAGCCAAGGTTCTTCCTTGTAAAACCCCAAATGTATTGTATGAAAATGTCAATTTATTTCTTACACTACTGTAACTGTCCATTCTCAAGTTAGGTTCTAAAATGATGAATGAATTTGAATAACATTATCCCAACAATAAGGACACCATGCCAGATACATTCAGCATAATTTCCTTTCATGAAAGGAATACAATGGACTGATTGTGCATTTAATCCCAGGAACCCTCAACACTTCCCATACTAAGAAGAGCCAAGCAAAGCTACCTGGAAAAAAAGGGCAATTGATTAGAGAACAGACAGAGATATCACTCAGAACCCTCCCAATCCCTGCTCAGACCCTCTCTGAGTTTACAGGCATTTAAAGAACGTTTCAATTACATGTAACAGAAGCCATTGTTACAATGAGGTCAAAAGACTAATGTCATTTCTGTGGCATATACTGACCACATCTGAAAAGCAGCCAGCTGAGCAGCAGAACTAAATGAGGTGTCATCAATATTAACAGTATGGAAACATTGCCTAAAAGGAGAGTTTCTAGAGGACAGTCTTAAAAGGGCATCCATCCAAATGTCACATCAAGCATCTCATGGGCAGTACACTGAGGTAAGTGGCTCTGTGGATCTTTTTTCTACTAATACAGACACTCTTATTTTTTATAAAAACCAACACGAATATTATGTTGCTTGATGCTGATTAGGTGAACATCTGATTCGATTTTCAAGTTTTTAAAGAACATTCAAGAACTTTCTGTAAAAATCAAGTCTTCTTCCATTATGAGAAGCTGGGGCCTCCCACCCCAGCAGTCATTAGACACTTTTGAAATGAAGGGGAAAATGCCTATCTAGCATAATGGCTCTGAGGTTCAAAGCAGATGCACCATTTCCATGAAGTGCCTGGGTACTCAGTACAATTAAATAATGAAAACATTTCTGTGGATGCTTAAATGGTAATTTAGGAGATCAGTTCCAAGCTTCCTGCTTTAAGACAATACAACAGAGTAGGCATTAGAGGGGGGGGAAACCCAAACCAAATCTTAAAAATGCCACACAAACACATTTATCCAAATGCACTTCACTAATTAAAACTATGTTTCAAGAAAAATAATCTACTTCAATAATATGAAACAGCTAAATTAGCCTTAATTGCTAAAACTGCATTTCTGACTAAAATCTCTCTGGATTTCTGTACCATGTAGAAGACAATAATTAAGCACTGAACTGAATAATTAAAGCCATTCAGCCATCACATCCAACTTGCAAGGCAGCAGCAGATAAAAGTCACCTGGCAGGAAATGCTGAGCTCAGTAGAGATTTTACAGCTCTGGTATTTCCAGTAACAGTTTCTCACATAATCTGCTATCTCAGCAGACAATAATGTCTCTGTTACTATCGTGACAACCACGGGTTCTTAATTTACAAAAAGCTTTTCTAAGGCATTAATTACTGAGTCTAGGTTTCAATTTCATCTTTATTACTACAGTCTAGGCACTAAATGGATTTTTTTAATTGCACTTTAAAAAGTAAACCAAACTCTCATTTGAAACCTCTGTAATTAAGCAGAAAGTGTGAAAAATGTCCTCCAATGCAGTTTTTAAAGTCCTGCCACATGCACAGACAGCTTAGTTATTTCACACTTGCCTTGAAAGAAGTAACCCTGAACTTGCATGCTTATTTACAGTTTTAAAAGCACATACAGAACACAGCTGAACAGATTAAGGTGTGTTCCTTACCAAGGTTTTCAAGTATGCATCATGCAAACAAATGTAAGATACATAGAAGACCAATTCCAGCCAAGGGAGTTTTGGTGTGCCTCACACAAACCCCCTCACAACCCACTGCCACAAACAGAAAGTGAGTGTAGAATAAAAGCCAGGAAGATCCTCACGGGGAGCTCACTGGTCCCAGACTATGTTCAACAAAGGAACAACCTCAACCAAAATAGTTTAAGTTACTGTCTCATTTCATCCAGTTGTGTGTATTTATTTTTCTTTTTAAAATCTCTTGACATGCAGGAGCCAAGACCTGACACCAATTTTACAGGAAAATGTTCTTTGGATATATATTTGTATTCATGCAAAAATTCTATGAATTTCAATATATTGAGTATTTTTAAAAAACACTACTCTATTTACATAACCACAATTATGTTAACAGCAATATGCTTCACTACAAACAAGACTTTCTATTACATCATACTTTCCTTCAAGTAAAAAAATTTTAAGATCAAATTATGATCTTTTTAAAGAGAAGGGAGAAAAAGACATCACTTTTTTTTTTTTATAAAATATCAATTATTCTATCTATTTTCACATCTAGCCTGTAGCACTACTGTGGGTAATCTAGGAACTACCATTTCTCTGTGTAAACACATATCAGCCCCATCTTTGCCACCATGTCCAACTCAAGCATCTTCACAGATGCAGTTGCTGTCGAAGTTGCTGACTTCAGGTGGATCTGTCCTCAACGTGATTTAATAACTATGTGATGTCAAATTCATATACTCAGACTTGAACATATAGTTAAGATTACACTGTTGTTTTACTACACATAAAATTGATATAAAACATTAAATGGCAGAGATCATATATTGCCAGCTTGTCAAATTTAGATTAATCACATGCAATGCCTAATGAAAAAAATTCTGAAATAAAAATAGGCAGAATAATTTAACTTTAAAGTATATTTTCCTTATCAGCATTTCCTTAATGCTAAAGTTCTCCATGTACTGTCTCACTTGCACTATACTGTACATGATATTCCTGTTACTTTTTCATTGTTCTGCAATAGGTTTACAAAAAGAAGAAGAAAACTACATTGTAACTGGATTTCTTTCCTTCAAAAGACTTTATTTTATAAGAAGTCCTGTGCATTTAACAGGTACAAGTCAGACACCACTAAGGTGACAACCTGCACCCCAGGAATTCACTTTGTTTTGTAGGGTGGTTTCCTTTTCTCCTGCTCTTTATGCTGGTATTGCATTAAATTCATACTTACCTTGGCAGACCCTGCATCACACGGTGCATAAGGGTGCAGATACAGAGCACCTACTCAAAGAAACACACTCACCAATACAGAGGGTAAACTTTTGCAAATGGTAAAACAGAAATTGTATTGTGTATCAACCATGGCTCAGCCTCTGCTCACTAACTCTGCTTTTTGAGTGTGTTACATTTGCTTACATTTAAACTTCTGGACTTTTAAACTTCTGGTCATTTGCAAAAACAAAACAAAATGCAAGAGTCCTATCAGAGCTGCTGAGCTGTAAGAATTAATCTACTTTTGGCCTCAGTTTGAACTCAGCAAAATCTATTACTGTCCTTCCCTTCTTTTGCCTCAAAGTAGCAATTTAAATACCAGTTTCTGACTAGACTGTTTCACTTGCTCTAATGAAAAAACCAGAACTGTGTTTCATTTGAAATTAGTACCCTTCACTGAAATGATACCTCCATCAAATGTGATTTTTTTAGTTAAAAAAAGGCTGACAAAAACTTACATGCTCTTGACAGTAATTTGAAATTTTTAAAAGGTATTGATGAGATGGTTCTGTAACTCCTTTGCACATTTAGCTACAGCCTTCATAATCCCAGTTTCAATGAGGAACTAAAGCCCAGGGTGAATAGCTACAGGATATTAATAGAATAAGAAAGACAGCAAAGGCAGCATTAAATTTCTTAAGGTTATTACTTGTTATTCTGAAAAACAGTACAAGAGTAGCTGCTTATTTTCCCAACTTAGCCCAGCTTTTTCCTGGATGCAGCCTCTTCCCATCTGAAGAACTTCCCCCTGCCCTAGTGCAATGTTTACAAACCAGTACAGTGCCACATACATTAAACTCTAATTTATGTAACTAAGTCATATGCAACTTTGACATCAATACCTGTAAAAACACATCTGTCTGTGTCTCTTGGCTCTTTTTTCCCCCTCCAAGTCGTGCAAATACCTACATACAAACATACAGAAAACAATGGGATGCCTCATCCCTTGTTTCACCTTTTCACTTCAAGAGATTAATTTATGTTAATTATGCAGCACAAAGTCTGGTTAATACTTCTCATGCTTCACAAAAACAAATCTGCAGTGATATCAAAAACTTTTAAAATTTTAATGCACCTCCTACACTGATCATTTTTCTCCTATTATCACCTGCTTCCATGCTATCATACAGGATAGATATGAGATACTATCACATTCCTTCCATGGATCACTTGAGATCCATGCCCTGCTGAAGTCCTTATGCAACTATATTCTAACTGTGAGAACTTCACCATATTATTTAAGCTCTATAACAATGTCAAGGATTTCTTTACCACTGATATTTCTAGAACACTAACACTGATAAAAGAAAGAAGAGAATATAATTACAGTTAAGAGCATATGGTCATGTATTGCCAGAAGTGAAATGTATTTCCACACATTTTAGTGTTTCACATGTAGCAATTCAAGACTTATTTCTAAAAAAAATCTCATGTTTAACTCAGGAAATCCTCTTTTTATTTCAAGTATGGGAATTTCTCCTAAGGATGAGCCAACTTAAAGTAGACAAGGTTGTACATACCTTGGGTTCTAGAAAGTATCCTTTAAAATACCGATACTGAACAGGAACTCCTCTAGGAAGCTCTACAGTAGTTCTCCATCTTCTCTCAAACATACTGTGAAGAAAAAAGAAAACAGCCAACCAAAAAAATAAGTTTCAAAATACAGCCTAACAGCCACCTCAGACACATGTCTAAGTAATATCCTAAAATAAAGTCTAGTGTATTGTTGCAAGTAAAGTTATTACAAAGTAGCTTAGCCAAACATGCACAGAACACAAGATGTACTTAGAAATGACACCGAACTTTTTGATTGACAGATCTGAAATGCTCTAAGAGAGCAAGAATTCTCATCCCCATTGAACAGATGGGGAAAACATGGTGAAGTGATTCAGACTCATCCAAGATCACATAGCCAGCCACTGACAGAATTACAGACACAGCCTGCAAACCTTATTTTCCTTCACCACAAAGCTGCCATAAACTGGCACCATTTAAAAAAAATACTGAATTTTTTCACTGCATTTAAGCTTTTTTTGTGTACACTCATACATCCCCTCCCCTTAAGAATTTCAATGCAACTCTCAGTTTAAATAATCTCCTCCCTATCACTTTCTAGCACAATAATAACTTTTTTATAGTCTTTACTTTCCTTTTATCCTATAGATCTCCTATAACTTGCTGCACAGCCATGGGATTGAGAATTGCCCTAAAGCAGTTTCATACTCCAAGTATAAAGCTAAACTACTGAAATGCCAACCACAACAGCAGAAGCATCATCTGTAACTAGAAAAGCATACCCAAGTTTTATATTTCCTTAAATTCCTAGGTGTCCAAAGTGTTCAGGGGCAACACAGGAAATTCTTGAGTTCTACTACCAGTATATGCAGCTCAGGAGTTTACAAACTCAAAGACAGAATAAATTTGTTGCTGCAGAACTCCAGCTACTTCAAATGGAATAAGTAAATAAAATTCAAAACAGAAGAAAAAAATCCCCCCAGAAAAACCAAAAATCAAGACCAACTTACTCATCCGCAATCTGGAGGACCACTGCAAGCTGGGGATTCCAATTTCCCAAAGCACTGCAACTCCCACATATTGCAAAAACCTCTCCTAAAAAATCCAAACAGAAAAATACCCACAATCATCATTACTTCAGGCTAGATGGCACAGAAAGTACAGCCACAGTCAAACTTTCAAGTATTTTAAATATATACACCAGAATCACTCATTTAAAATCCATCCTGTCCAGAAAGGAATCCTTCAAAGGAATCCTTGGGAATCACCCAAAACTACAACAGCATTTCCTTCACCATCCCAAAGACCTGAGAGAGGGACTAATGACAACTCCAGCCCTTAAAAGGGTTGGCTTCCAAACCATTCTTAAGGAACAGTGTTCAAAACATCTCTGGGAATGCAGCAGGCAAATTTCCCAGGAAAATGTTTAATCTCAAGATAACACTGTTATTTCCCTAAATATTCTGTATTTTTTAATGTATGTCCATATTCCCTCAAATTCATACCAAAAACTTAGAAAGCACAGACAAACAGGAGGTTGCTAGCATTATTCCCAAGGCAACATCCCAAATTAATTTGATTCCCAAAAGTAATAAAGTTAATTTTGCTGCTATGCTTTCAGTTTTTACTGGGTATCAAAACATAATATTGTTAGACAAAAAATCCACATGAAATTGTCACACTTCTCTTAATGCATACATACATACAGAACCCAAAAGGTCACAACAGTATATTTAATTTTGGGATATCCCACGTGACCACTGCAACTTACCCTTGTTTTTAATATAAAACCTGTATGTATCTGACTGTAAGAACAGCAAAGATAAATACTAATGGAAAGAACAAATTAGAATTTTGCTCTCACAGGGTTTCAACAAGATTTTTAGACATAATAAAAAGCTGTTGCAGAATGAGAAAATATGGAGTTTTAAAGTACAGTTAGGCACCACAAAAGAATGATACAAGCATCACTGACTTATTTCCTGTTCTCAAAATGAGTAGTGTGGGGGACACAATAATCCCAAGATACAAAGTAGACCAGCTGTATGCAGCAAGTGTACATTACCTCTTCCTAAGCCACAAATCACAGCTGACACTTCAAAGCACACAGTTACAGTTTTGAGGATGCCCTTATGTCTCTAAAATTGTGTCCCTTTTCTCCAGTTAAACTACTAAGGGATACCACAGGCCTGCTTATGAAAGAAACCTCTGCAGACCCAGGGGTTGGAAAAAATCTACAGGACAACATTTCTCTGAAAGCAGCTTATTGAAATAATTTTACATAACACCTTGAACTTCAACAGTTGTGTTTTTTTAAATCTTTTGCTGCAATTAATTAAAAAAAAGAAGCCTGAGCTTTCTGGATGCTCACTGTAAGCACACAAATGTAGGTAAAAATCTACATTATGAGTATATTTAGTATGCAATTACCTATGTCAGCTTTCCCTTTTCCACCCTATCCTGAGGCATGTGAGGGACGAGATAAAGTGGGGAGGGAAGACCACCTGAACACCACACAGGTAGTTTCTGGGTAGAAATATTTAAAAGAAGCTAAAATTCTTTTAACATCCCTTTAAAACAGCAGTACTTAATACACCTTCATGTCCACACAGCCAACCTTGAAGTGCCATATAATTGTATTCCTCTCAACAGGTGCCAGCTGGGAGAGTTCTCTGGGCTCCCATTTTAAACAAAATGTGAACATCCAGTGCCCACTTCTCACTCAGTAAGGCACCACACACCAAAGGCAATGCTTGAATAGGATGTGCAGCCACCCTAAACTCCCTTCAGGAACTGCACTGAGGCCGAATTCGGATTTGTAAAACACTGCCTTAATTATCCCAGTAAAGCCAAAGTGAAATGCAGGGCAAACCGCCTCCCCAGAGGCAATTCTGAACTCAGGGGGTTTGGGTTGGGTTTGCAATTCAAGCTCAGGGGCTCTCAGCTTCTCCCCTCTCCTTGTCAGGGAATTCAAGGCTGCTCCTGGCAGAGCTCCTTCAGCAAAGAAGGTTAATCTACGCTTTGTGCCCCAACTCAAAGCTTACTAACTGTAAGTTTTCTCGGCTGTTTAGGCTGTCTAGGTGGCCTGGAAAGGCCCAGGGATGGCCTTGAAGAGCTGACGCTTCAAAGGACGAGAAGAGACTTCTGATCTTGTCTCGGTCTCGGTGTTTATTAATTGTTTATCTAAAAGATTTTCTTTCAGCCCGACAGAGGTCTGTACAGCAAGTCAGCCATGGGCACACTGCAAGCCCCCGGGGCGGTCACTTATCTTTATACCCGAAGTTACGTGTACAATATTTATCATTTTTCCCCAATACCTTCTACCCTTATTAACCGGTGCACTTCTAGTAATGACCAATCCCAAAGTGCCACCATCACCACAGAAGATGGAGGCCAAGAAGAAGAAGAAGAAGGACAGGACACGCCCCAATTCCTCCATCTTACTTCTTTAGACCCCCCTGTACCAAAATCCTAAACCCTGTGTTTTACACTGTAATTAACTTATCCCTTCACCATTCACCCAGTGAAACCTTCCCAGTCCTCATACAGGTGTCGCCTCCTGTGTAGGATCAAAGCCCTGCCACCAGACACTTCTGGCAACATTCCAGGACTCCCGAGCCCCCCAAGGGTGTTCTCGGCCACTCTGCACCTCCGTCCTGAGGTGCTGAGATCCCACAACTAACAGCCTCACTCATCCAACAATAATAACAAAAACCCCAACAATATCAATGTTGTCATAAGCAGAAGCACCCTTTTGTGCCATCTCTTTATGCTGTATTTTCAGATAATTCTTTGTGAGCAGCCATTGAGGCAGGACCTGGTTCTCACTAATCCTACTTTTCATTGCAGATATTATTAGCACAGGAAGAAGTTACACATCCAAAGTCAGCTTTGCTAGTGACAGTGCCACCACAGCTGTGGAAGCAACAGTGTGAGCAGGACAAAGAGAGCACCGCTTGCAATACTCCATGGTACAGCCACACACGTCTTGAGCTAAGGTCAATTTACTCTCAAGTTCTAAAATTTTCTCTAGAGTGATACAGAAAACTCTACTCCTCACTAACAGCTTTATGTTGACACTGAGTAGCAGTTTTCAGTTCCCAAACGCCAAATCATGAGGGAAAAACACAGGAGAGGTCTAACACAGGGCAGATATCAAAACCTGTACAATGTTTTATCATTTTCTTCCCCTACAACTACAGGAGACACTTCTGCCATCTGGTATTGGCCTGCCACAGGAATTTTGCCAATCTGCTCCCACATTCATCTGCTTCTGTAAGGCAACAATCCATTACTTTTTTGGTGAACTTCTGTGCTGATTTTGGCTGGGGTAGAGTTAATTTTCTTCACAACAGCTAGCAGGGGCTGTGTTTTGAATTTGTCCTGGAAGCAGTGCTGATAATAGAGGGATATTTCAGTTACTTCTGGGCAGTGCTCACAACATCAAGGCCTCTTCTGTTCTCTCCACACCAGAGAGGGGGCTGGGAAAGAAGCTGGGAAGGAACATGGCTGGGAGCAGTTCTGTGGACCTCAGTTACCAACTGTGGTTAAACCTTCCTTCCTTCCAAGTTCCTGAAAATGAAGGTCAATATAATATGCACAGTTAACCAATACCAGATTGTTATGTTCTACCTGATGTGATACCTTGTGTTCCTCATTTGGGTAACAGAAGTTATTTTACACTTTTTTCTTTGCATAGACAGAATACTGAATTAAGCTGCATATTCTTTCTGTCTGTAACTTCTGATAGAGGTCACATCTTGTGAGAACTTTCAACAGGGATGCAGAGAAAATAAAAAACAGAACAAACACATCAGTGCATGCCAAAGTATCATGGGTCAGAATACAAATGCTTGTTTCCATGGAATAAAAAGGTACTAAAGAGAGAAGATTTTAAACCAATCATAACCATCTCAGTTAGCATCAAAATCCCCAGTACATTATGAAATTTTTGTTTGGAGAAAGAGGTAAAATTTATTTCCCAACTCTCATTTTCAAATTCATTGGTAAAATGTCTTAATATATTTTACAATGATTTATCATCTTGATATTTGATCTAATGTGTTCTTTTATCTCTGAGGAAAACAGACAAGGCAGCCTTTGAACACTCCTCTTTTAAGTTGTCTCCTACACCAACCATAGAGAAAGGAGAAAGTATGATTTGAGTACCTGGTGCTGATGGTCCCCTTATTTCAAAAGTGACTTGACAAGAGCTCATTTCTGCAGAAATTTTGTCTTGGGATCGTTGAAATCTCCTAGAGTGGGAAGAAAGAGAACTAATTTGAGGAACAATCACTTCATTTGGTGCTGCTCTAAGTAAGAGGAAACAGAAATCCCACCACCTACAGGGAAGCAAGCTACTTGTGATATTACTGCTTGAGTGAGCAGCAGAAGTAGAAAGCTCTTTAAAAGCAGCTGCAGACCCAGAAAACAACATCCAGCTGCAACACTGGCATAAGAAAAAGACCACTAAATCAAATACCATATGCAAGTACCAGTATGCTGCAGCATTTATCAGTCTTCAGCAGAGATTTTTTTCTAAACTAATTTTGCTTCCAAGGAGGCCACTGGAAGGTTTTAAGGGATTTAAGATCAGGACCCCTGGCAAACAGTAACTTCTGTCTCATCAGTGCTACTCTTCAGCATGCTCTACAAAGCACAAGGAAGGTTCCACAGAGAAGCACAACCACCCTGAAGGGAAAGGGGAACAACCCATAAGAGATGAGAGCTCCCTGCTGTCACTTGTCCATGCCTGCAGACTCTGCTCCCCCACTTCCAGGCTTTCACTGGAAGCACCAGGAGCAACTGGAAGCACCAAGCAGCCTTCAAAGCAGCCCAGCAGGACGACACTGCCTTTAGCCAGGACTGCAGCTGAAGACTGACTCTGCCTCAATTTTCTCCTCCAATGCACAACACCTTGACTGGAAAAGAACTGGCAGAAGCCCATTTTCACCATTACAGCAGAAACAATATTGATATATCACATCCTTTTATATTATTTACAAAAGCAGCAGTCATAGTAAAGTCCACATATGGATGTTGCTAGACTGTCATCCCCCAAGTATATCCATCTGGACATGAGCTACAAAATAACTGTAATTATTATGTGCAGAATGAATTTTGCAATGCTTTCAATTAATCCAGTTCTCTACATCACAGTGAAGGGCTTTTTGTTCTGCATGTGTTTTGTTTGGTTGGGGTTTTTTTTTAACTAAGGAAGTAGATTGTTACTATTGCTATTTTTGAACAGGACAAATAGCACTTTATTTCAGTACAATCTTGGTCAGCAATCTTTTAATAACAACATCAGAAAGAACTAACAACACTGAACAAAAATTTGCCTTTCATTAGCTCTACTACTACAAGGGGAAACCCTTGCCTTCAAAGGGCACAGGACAGCTAAATATGCTTTGAAAGCAAAAGGCAGATACCAAACAGGAAAAAGAAGCTCATCATCAAACCTCATTCTTTGTGGGCATTTAGAATGTTATTGCAGGTATTGAGCCTTCAGAACTGTTTCTTCTGGATTTTCTCCTCCTTCTCCTCTATTCCTACTGTAACTACAGCTGCCTTTACATTCCTTTTTCTCCTCCCTTATTTTCCCTCTCCATGTCAAGGAAGATGACTTTTCAGTAATACAATGAGAGCAAAAAAAAACAGTAGACATATAAAGGTTTCTGGTCACATATTCCAATTCTGCATCTACCTTTCACAAATTTTATCTTTCTCAAATGATAAAATCCCAGACTCCTGAAGCTAGAAATAAGCACAGCTGATAAACAGGAATTCCATGAAGGGCATGCCCCTTAGGAACTTTCTCACCTGTGTATGTTAAGTGACACATTCTAGCACTTGTTTTTAGCAGTTATTTATAGACAGAGAAGCACAGCATGTTTCAGTGCTGAAACTAAGACTGGACTCACAAAGCTGGTCTAATGTGACAAAAAAACCTCAGTGTAACGCAGAGAATATAAATTACTAGTGTGCATTTATGATGACACCAAGTAGCCAGGGGCTTGGCTGTGCTCCCCAAATGCCTGTTTGGACAGCCTTTAACTCAAAGGGCAGAGGAGCCAAAGGGGAAATGGAGGAGGCAAAAATGCCTTGCAAAAGTCAAGCAGGAAAGTGAAAGCGGATATGTGCACCCAGTTCCCCAAAGTAAGAATGTGCTTTTGGCTTGCAAAAAAAAAAAAAAAAAACACCCCCCCCAAAAAAAAAAAAAAAAAAAAAAACCAAAAAAAAAAAAAACCAACCAAACAAAAAAAAAGCAAAAAACCAAAAAAACTCAGCCAACCAAACAAAAAAAAAAAAAAAAAAAAACAACAAAGCAAAACAAAACCCAAAAAAAGCTGTTTCCAGAGCCAATGCAACAACTCAAATTTAAACTTCACAAAACCCAGCATGTGTCCTACTGCAAATTAACTAACTACCCGACTGTTCCTAGAGAATCATCCAAAATCCTCCTAAGTCTATAAAGCTTTTATAGCCAATCTTGCCAAAATTCTATGTACCTACTTTCCAGACAAGTGTGGGCTTTTCTAAACTGCCTAGTAAAATAACTTTATTTTTCTATATAGGAGTAGCCAGTTGTGAGGAGGTTGTGATAAACTGACTTTGTAGAATTACCAAAATTCTACCCAAAATGCATTTTATCTCAAAAACCTACTCAGCCTACCCAAGGGATGCATATGAAGAAAAGAAAAATTCCACTTCTCCAAGCAAGAGCATGTTTCTTTTCTAGCAGAACTGCAGGTACAGGTATTACTCTTATATTTAGGGTCAAAGTACCATCTCTCATTCTGAAAAAAACATCTTTTCTTGCACTGAATGCAAACACACAGCAAGGAAAAACAAGCTCTGCTTTTTGCTAAGAAATCAAACCTCTGAGGTATATTATAATGCACTTATAAAAGGAGTCTGTGCTTTCAAGACATGATACAAAAACATTTTACTGAAGGGGGAGGGAAAAAGCCAAACAAGCTGAGTTTAGCTGTCTAGTTACTGATGGTTCCTGAAGAGAGATAATAATTTAATTCCCAAAGTGGAATGAAAAGCTTTAACAATCAAATCCTTTGACCTCTAAGTGTCAGGCATCCTTGAAACAGGATGTTCCTTCCTTCAGATTTTCAGCACTGCTTAACCAAAGAAGCTGGCAAAGAATTAACAAAATCCTCTCTTGCTCCCCACTCCTGTCATGATGGGCTTTTAGGTGAATGCAAAGAATTTTCAGCTCAGAGGGGTCACATCATAACTGCTTAGGGGAACTGAAGCAAATTAGAAGAGCTACATTAAAAATGATAAATATTTCCTAATCAACAAACATTAATAAAATCAATTGAGCTGATTTATAAACTAGAAATCCTTGTGCAACAACCCTTTTTAAACAACCTCTGAGTCCAAAAGGAATAAAGCTGAATTCACATTTGCTGCAGCTACAGGCATTCAGATGCTAACCTGGGTGCAAACAATTGCTCCTCTTCCTTTGGTCAGCTTTTACAGACTACAACCACGTGCAAGAAAGCAGTGAAAACCTGAATCTCAGTTCTCCTCATGGGAAAGACAAATCACACTGGCAGAGACTTATCAGCACTTCACTAAAAAAACAAATAAACAAAACCAAACAAACAAAACAACCCCAACAGGAAACATTAATAGGAAGAAAAGAATAAGAAATCCAAACTCTCCTCTTCCTGATTCTAAAAGAGAACTCCTAGAAAATGCAGGTAAGAAATAAAAGATGACATAATACAATCAACTGTTAAAGTGTCACAAAGTATCATAGATTTCCTCTAAAACAAGGTAATAAATGTCATCCTGGATGGGGAAGACCAAAACATTTTTTGGTTCTAGTTAGAAATAAACCAGGACAGGGACTTGATTTATTAATTCAAATCTTGAAGGTAATTTGAACCTTCCAGCTTATAGGTCTGGTGATATAATAAAACCCTTCACAAGCCTTCAGCTTTAGTGGATTATTCTGCCTCACCCTTAACTTCCCTAACCTTTCCAATATGATTGAAGAGGTGCTGGCTGCCTGCTGTAGCACGTTTTATATGTTTTTTCAGGATTAGCTAAATACACACCAGGTAATCTGGGGCAATCCTGGAATATAACAGTCTATCTGACAAACACTGAACAAATTCCAGAGTCATCAAAATTCACAGCAGACATGCAGCCAGGTTAGCTGCTCTCTACTCATTACAACCAATATTTTTAATAAAAACTTGAACAGGTATTGAGGCTTTGATTCTGGTGGTCCAAGGGCAGGCTTGAAGTACAATGGGATATTTTTTTAAACTGTGGAGACTAACAAGCCTGAAGGCCTTGAACTTTGGTGCATGGACAAAGAGCTTTCAAAATTAGGCAGGGAACACTTCAAGCAACTACCCTGACAGACCTGAATGAAAAGCTGATTTTATCAACTCTAAACTGACTGTAAGGACTGCAGAATGGCTGGTTACACTTAGCACATCCATTATGGATAATCAGACTTTGGCAACACGCTGGTAAGAAAGCAAAAAAGTATCAGACTCACACCAGTGTCACATTTCTCCCCTTCTCTCCCCACAAAAAGCCACCAATCTCAATCCAATAAGCTAAAAGTAAAAAATTCTGATGGAAAGGTATCAACCCAAAACTCTCTTGGGTAACATTATATTTAAACTGACTGGATAATGTGCAGCACAGATTTTTCCAATGAGATGAAAAAATACAGCTCACAAAGTATCATTTTAATGGCTGGGGGTTTTTTTTAGACTAATGAATTTCATAGATACTTAATGGGATTTTTCACAGGTAATAAGACAACTAAGAACACAGGTGCCACAAAATTCCTGGAATGCACTTTAGCACTTTCAAACATCTGATATTTAGTGTAAGATTACTTCTGCCTGCTCTATTACCAAATTTGCTTATTTAGCTGCAGAAAACCAAAGCCCATTGAACTGGTCTGGCTGAGAGGGAGTTAATTTTCCCTACAACAGCCCTGACAGAGCTGTGCTTTGTACTGGCAGCTAGAAAGGTGTGGATAACACCCAGAGTTTCAGCTGAGCTCACACAGCATCAGCGCAGCCTCTCCAACATTCCCCACTATCACAGGAGGCTGCGGTGGGCAACGTCCCGGGAGGAGACACAGCCAGGACAGGTGACCAAACTGGCCAAAGGGACATTCCTGGTCACATGACATCAACTCAGAGATTGATACATTAAAAAAAGAATAAAAAAGAAGGAAAAAAAAAAAAAGCTATAAGAAAGGAGGATGTTTGTCATTTAAGACCTTTGTGTTCCAGAGCAGCTCCTATCCATATGGAAGCCCTGCTTCCCTAATGGTGAAACAGAGAATAAAGTCTTCTGTTTCCCCTTGCTTCTGCAGAAATTATTTTTGCTGCATCAAATTGCCCCTATCTTGACCCCTGAGGCTTTTCCCACCTTTTTTCCCCTGAGGAGAGGGCTGACAGAGCTGCCAGGTGGGCAACTGGCACGCAGCCAAGGCCAACCCACGAGCACCTCCTGTGCACAAACAGGCTCTTTCATAATGCTAGCACACATTTCATCACACATCCTGCTGCACAGGCCTGCAAGTGCACAATCCTAAAAGCAAACAGGCTCAATCATTTCAAAATATCTCTCCATTTATTGCACATAAAGATAAAATCAGCAAGGACTAGAAGGCTGGAGTATTTTTGTTTTTATTTTTGTCATTTTGAGCTGACACTTTCCACCTTAAGAGACTCATGAGCTGTATCAACACCCAGGAGAGTCCAACTCCACAATGAAGCAGGGGAAAGGTTCCACAGCCCCAGCCAAGTCATCTGACAGCTGGGAGGACACACAGGCAGCACTGGGGCTGACACAGAGCACCCATTACAGCCTCCCTCATGAACCATGAGCCTGAACACAGCCCAGCCCTGTGGGAGAAGGTACTGTGCTCAGATTTTACCTTCCCAAAAGATGTGCTACACACAGCAATAAAAAATCCGCCACACATCAGATCTACTGCCGTGCTGAACAAAGGGACACGAGCCTAAGACACACACTGTGATATTCCAAAGATACCAAGTGGTATCTGGGTAACCTTGTACTATGATGAACAGATTTTGTTGCCTGTGGTTGGTCCTAATGAGGTATCAGATATTACAGAATCCATCTAAAGCAACAAATTAGACATGCAAGAAAATTATGTAACAGTAGCTGACGACACCTGGGTTTTAGAACAGCGTCAGAGGATATATTTGTCAGGGCATTCCCTTTAACAAATGGGAGAGAATTTTTAGAAACAGCATTACAGCATCAACCCCTTCATGTTCAACCAAACAAGAGGGTTCTTCTGCCCCCTCCTCTCCCCCCACTGCACCTTGACTGCAGGAGCAAGGACAAACTCAGCAGGTCTCTCCTTCTGCATTGCAGTGCTAACACTGGACAGCAAACAAACTTGCACAGAGGATTCGGACATGCTGCTCTGATTCAAAGGCTGAAATTTTACCAACAGCCAAATGCTGACATTTAGAAAGCCCAAGTGAACCTCTGAAATTGCATCACACGAATACACAGCAAGTGAGAAAAATATTTTGAGGACTGTATTTTCAGTATCAATTTAGCTCCCCATGTGAGGGGCCACATCAGCCATGGTTCCCTCTGCTCACCCACAAGGTATCTGCTTTGTTTAAGGTAACAACAAGTTAATTGTTTCAGCATTTGGCAAATACCTGTCCATGTGACAAACCCTTCGGCCTCAGCTATGCCACAGCAGTTTGGTGAAGTTCTTGAAGCACACAGGAAACAGCTGGGGCACGTTTGTAAGCGAGACAGAACAGCACCAGTCTGATTCCTCTTCTGTGAACTGTTGCTTATTATTAACACAGGGCTGACAAGATCTTAGGCAGGGAGCAATTTAGCTCCCTGTGATCACACTAACATTCCTCACTTAGGAATGACTTGGACAAATAACATGTATAATGCTCCCCACAGCTCTCAACAAACCACTTTTTTAACAGGTTTCCAAAGCCTGGATCCATTCTGTGGAGAGGCTACGTGCTTTACTGAAAGACTAATTACATGACAGCTTTGGCTACCAGTGTCTATTCAAAATCAATGGCAATCTCCTATTTTTTTAACATCTTATACAGTTATTTTACAGGAAGCAGTACTAGAATGAAAACATATATAATAAAAATAGTTCCACTTATACACCATTTCACCCTACCATTAACATTTAAAGTACGTTGGAGGTTAACCTCCACCTAACACTGCGTGCTCTGACAAATTAAAACACTAATACTAACAAGACAAGCTATTAACTTAAAGGAAAAAGCAAAAAGAGAAAAATGGAAAAAAGAATCTGTGCTTGGTTAGGGTGCAGATAACAGATTAATTTTTAAAATTAAACTTCATCTAGAGCTGCCTCACCAGCGATCAATAACATCAAACCTGGAGCCGGCAGCAGCACCGCTGTGTTCCTCTAGCGCAGAGCGAGACAAAGAGCAGCGCAGCGCACACCCCACTCCCGGCAGAGCCCAGCGGCGCCGCAGCGACCCCAGCCCGGACACGGACCGCGGGCTCCGGGCGCCCCGCACGGCACCGCCCGCGGAGCCAGCCCGGCCGGGAGGCGGCGCGCCACGTCCCCGGCCCGGCCGCTTGCATAATGCGGCAGCGGCGGGACCGCCCCAGGCCAGGGCTTTAGGCGGCGACGTAAACAAACAGAGCCGCAGGCCCCGCGCTGCCCGGCCCGCCGCCCGCCGGGTGTCAGCCAGGGCCCGGCGGATCAGCGCCATGCGCCCGCAGCCCTCCCGGCACGGCACGCAGCCCCGGGCCGGGCAGCGCCGCGGCCGCCCCCGGGCGCACGGAGCCGCGCTCTTCCCGCCTCTCAGGAACCCGAGGAGACGTCCCGGTACCAGGCGAGGCGCTCCTCCCGCACGTCCTCTTAGATAACCCAGCGCTCCCTCAGCGCCCTCTCCGCACAGGCTCTGACAGACCCCGCTCAGCCGCGCCGACCACCCCCTCCGCCACCGCGCGGTCCCACCGCTACACGCGGCCGGCGGCGCCGACTGACCTGGTGGAGCGGCGCGGCGCTCCCAGTCCCCGCTCGCTTTGTGCGGGGCTGCAGACAGCAAAGCCCGGGCTCCCCGCCCTCCTACCGGGGCCGCCGCCCGGGGCCGCTGACGGGGGTGGGGAGGGGGCGGCGCGGCCCCAACCGGTTCCAGCTGCCCCCCGCCAACACGTGACCGCGGCCGCGGCCCCGCCCGCCCCGCCGCCGCCAATGGGAGCGCGGGAAGCGCCGGGGGGCGGGCCCGTTCCTCGACAGCCGCGGGCCCGGGGCGGGGCCGAGGGAGGCGTGG
Organism: Ammospiza nelsoni; assembly: GCF_027579445.1. Taxonomy (NCBI): domain Eukaryota; kingdom Metazoa; phylum Chordata; class Aves; order Passeriformes; family Passerellidae; genus Ammospiza; species Ammospiza nelsoni. Next base: position 14,561,163 of record NC_080635.1, read on the forward strand.
GGAGTGCGCGGAGCGGGGGCAGGCGCAGGGGGGCTCCGAGAGGCAGGGGGGTTTGGGGGCGGCTTGTGGCCGCCTGCGCACGGCGGGGAAGCTCTGCCCTACCCGCCTCTCCCGAGGGCCAAGCACCGCCGCTTCCCAGCGCCATTCCCCCGGTACCTTCCCCCAGCGCGGCGCCGCTGCCCCAGCGCTCTCCCGACACCGCAGCGCGACCCGACCTCCTCCAGCCACCAAGACCTCCCCAGGAGGGCGCACCGACCGCCCTTCGCCGCCGTCGCCACCACACCCCCGTACAGCACTCCCGCTGGCCCCGCGCCCCCTTGGCCGGCGGCGTGCACTGACCTGGCCGAGCGCGGCAGCCGGCTGCCCACCCCTCTGTGCGGGGCTGCGAGCAGCGCTGGCCGGGCTCCTGTTGGTGCTGGCGGGGCCGCTGACAGCGCAGGGAAGGGATGGGATGGCAGGGCAGGGCAGGGCAGGGGGCGGCGGGGCCGGCAGCCGGATCCTGCGGCCCCCGAGCGCACCGGGAGGGCGCGGCCACGTGACCCGCCCGGCTGACGCGTCGCTCTGCGGCGTGGCCCCTCCCCTCCCGCCGCCGCAGCCAATCAGGGCCGGGCGGGCGGGGCGGGAGGGGCGCGCGCCGTTCCCTTGAAAGCCTTGGCGCTGAGGGAGCGCAGGGGGCCGTGAGGGCGGGAGAGTGGCCCTGGGAGACAGTGGGGCTGAGGGCAGGACAGTGGCCTTGAGGGACAGTGGCGGTGAGGGCAGGAGAGTGGCCCTGGGACAGTGGGGCTGAGGGCAGGACAGTGGCCCTGGGACAGTGGCTGTGATGGCAGGGGGAATGCCTTTGCTGAGGCGAGTCAGGCTTCTGCTGCCACCCACACTCCCTCTGTGGTCACCCCCACCTCAGTCTGTATCCTCTGTACCCAGCCTGGGTAAGGGTTGCCCTAAGTATAGGGAGTTCTGCTTCCTAAAGGTTTACCATGGTTGAAGCTGGCTGTAAGCCTATGGCACCAAGGACATGTGTTGGGAAGGATGAAAATTTGACAAAAAAGTCTCACAGATATGTATGCTTAGCAGAAAGATTTTTAAATGTAGAGTCTGATGAAGGAATAGACATGGAAGCAAGTTTTGATATAGAAGAAAAGAATTGCTGAGCCAGTCTTACTGGATAACCAAGGAAGCAAAGGGTATGTTAAAAGGGGTTTTTATGGCTTAAAGAATAAGCTTACCTCAAACAAGAAGATGTTTTCACCAAGCAGAAAGATAGCACAGGCAAACAAGCCAGCCAATGTGGCAAGTAGAAAAAAGGTCTCAAAATTTTCCCCTGCAAGAAAACTGAATAACAACTTCTAGCTTAAACTGTAATGTACTAGCTTTTAGTGATTGGAGAATAGTAACATGAATATGGTAATTATAGTAGCTGTGATAGGCTATAGATAATGTTAAGGTATAGATTGGCTCTACTGTATTAAGATGCTTGGCAAAGAAAAGTGTATAATGCATTGTAACCTAAACCAAGGGTCTCCAGGCCTGCCTGCAGCTGGAGCTGACAGCTGTAGGCACAGCTCTGTCACCCACCACCCTGGACTGCTGGAACCTCTTGGATGGAATAAACTGCATTTTGGAGAGCTGCTTTTGTGGGCAGAGAAGCCAATTATCCTCTGTTGGGAGTTAGTGCTGTTACAGGAATGGGACAGCTACTCAATGCCATCCCTCAATCTGCCATTTAAATAGAGGGCTATTTTCCATTTGTTCCTGCCCTGCAGATCTAGCTGTGTTTATAAGAAATTTGTGATGTTCCACTGGGTGTTGTAGGCAAAACTAATGTTAATATCAGAAAAGTGTGTAATGCATTTAAACTGCTGAGGTCTCTATGCTAGTGTTTCAAGCTTCATGGAAAGAAAGGTAGGGGGAAGCATGCAACAAAAAGAAATTATAGCTGAAAGCAGCTCATTCTTAAGTGAAAAAGATAAGAGGAATTCCTCTGGGAAAGGAGGAGTGAAGGTTGGTGGAAAGGATTTCCTTGTTAAACACAGATGTGAGCTACTCTAATTACAAACCCTCGGTATTTAAGAGAACGTAAGGTGTATTCACTACTGAGGGAAGAAAGAGGATAAAGAAACTTTAGAGAAAACAGTATTTAGAAAAAACAGTTGTCTACTTGTTTTCTCTTCCCTGTTTTTAAGATTTATTAATTCAATGAATTTGCTATAAAGCAGGGATAGAGTTGAACACTTTCAAGCATGGTTTGGTGTGTTAAACTTTTCAAAAATTTGATGTCATGCCAGAAATATTATAAAATTGTACCATTAATTTTTTGTTAAAAAACAATTTTGTTAGAAATGCAACAATTTATTTCATTCAGCCTTAGTGTCAACTTTAAAAAAAGGACTTTATTTTGTCAAACTAATATTGCATTTCATTCCATAATTCACTGTAGCTAAAAATTATAATTTAGACCCTTAATAGATTCAAGAAATACTCATGTGTTCATTTTATTAAAGATGTGCATCAGTGTGGAGCAAGTAGGAAAAGGGTGGAATGGAAAATACTGGTTTATGTTGACTTAAGAAAAGTCTACATTTAATTAAAACTTGCCAGCACACTTTTTTTTTTTTTCCACCCTAAGGAGTTGCTTCAATACGGTTGAGTCAGATAAACTCCTACTTGGCCATGCTGCAGCAGACAAGTCTCAGCTAGCCTTTAAGAGAATATAAAACTGTGCAGGAATTAGAGCATGTGGGTCAGTTTATAGAGCTCTCCTTAAGTGTCTGTTAAAAAAGTTAAGGTTGATGATCTGCTTTCCTTTTTTATACAGGAAACAAAACAAGAGAAATAGGGTTTTATATTATAAAATATAAATTGAGTTGAATATAAATTGAATTGAGGTGCTGTTTGTAAAAGAGCTCCAAAAAAGACAAAGTTACAAGATGTGTTTCCAGTGCCCAAGCACCAACTCTATTTAAGCTATATGTGCACCTGTTGGAAAACATATTTTCTTATTGGATAAAAATTAAACAAGGTGAATGAGAATTGCTAATACTTAACCAGAGGGTAAAATATTCTGTCTTTGTTCTGGCAGTGTCAGTGTAGTGCTGAAGTCCCTGAGCACAAGTGGAAGAGCCAAAGGAAGATGCTGAAGCTCCATGGGGACTCTGCCCTCTCACTGTGTCTCGTTCCCTGCCATGACAATGTGGAATGAAGTTGCTTGGAGGTGTTGTGTGCTGTAGGTAGAAAATCAAAGCAGCCTTGAGGCTGCACTGGCTGGGATGTGGAGCCCAGTAGGACTGCAATGATTTTTGTAAAAAATACTTGCCCAAGTGCAGGAAATAGGTTTACAATACACTGGCAAACCCACACTAAAAAGGCACTAGGGAAGGCCTTCAAAGGTTTATGTCCTTTTCTGTAGCCAATGGAATATTTCCTTCAGCTGCCAGAATTATGGATTCAGCCTATAATCAAGCTTCATTGGTGCTACAAGTAGCTATAAAGATTGTGAACATCAAATTACAGTTGTGCTTCCTCTGTCACAGCCTGCAGTGAGTTCCAGTGGTCTGGTTTTACTGACACCAGTGCTCACAGCTGATGGAAGCTGCATGTACAGATGAATTCACTCCTCATTTTACTGCACTTGATCTTTCTGCACTTGTTCTGGGTCTGGTGGGTAATTGGGAATAAAAATAGCTGCTAAAACTGTGCAAATGAAGGCACAGCATTAGGCATGCAGCGTCAAATTAATGTTCTTTGATTTTTGTAGAACCACTTATGGTTGAAAATACACTTCTGACCTTTTCTCTGGCACTGAGAATATTGCTGTATCACTACCTAATGGAAAATCTGGACAGTTTATGGGCATTAAAGAAAAGTGATGCTAAGGGATATGAAATAATAGCAAGAAAGAGCCATGCTGTCAGCGTGGCAAAAGCTTCTCAGTCTCATGGAGAATGATGAGAAAGGATTGTAAGAAAAATTTCCCATTGCACAATGGCTTTTTTTCTGTAATGTTTACTGTAGTACAGAATAATGTGTTTTTCTCTGTGGACAAGTCTGCAGTTTGTCATCAAAAGCAGGGAGGCCAGCAGGCTGAGGGAGGTGGCTCTGCTCTGGTGACCCCACCTGCAGTGCTGTGGCCAGCTCTGGGCTCCCCTGGAACAAGTCCAGAGCAGGCTCTGAAGGTGCTCACAAGGCTGGAGCACCTCCTCTGCTATGATGGAGACAGGGTAAGGGAGATGGAGTTTCTCAGCCTGGAGAAAAGAAGGTTCCAAGGAGTCCCATTCAGCCCTTTAGGGACTTCAGAGCCTCAAAAGAGGCTACAAAGATGGCTGGAGAGGGATTTTCACAAGAGCATTTTGTGATGGTGGAATGGTTTGAAACTGAAAGAGAGGAGATTCAGACAAATGTTAGGAGGGAATTCTTTACCTGGAGGTTAGCAAGACACTGGATGCTGGGGGAAGCTGTGGATGCCTTGTCCCTCATGGCCAAAACCATTCTATGACTGGGACATTGATTTTTGGATTGCTTAGGGGTTTTTCCCCCAATTTTGATTCTTCTCTACCCTTCCTCTCATCCTCCCAGTCCCAATTTTTTTGTGGAAAGGAAGGCTAAGACATCCTTCAGTGAGAATGAATGCTTTTGTCATGTTCTCTAGAGCTTTGCAAGGTGGGCTATGAGTGAATCACTAAATATCAAGTAACAAAGTATCAAGTATAAAGTATCATAGTTATAAAATGAAACCCTCTTATGTCTATTATTAACAATAATTAAATTTATAACAAGAAAAAAGAGTTTCACTTTCTTCTATCAAAAATTCAGTCACTTTCAAACACTGTTAATTATTATGTATAATTTGGCATTGGTGATAGACAATGTTACAACAAAAAGTTAAAAAAAAAAAAAAAAAAAACACAAAACCCCAAGTGCCAATAGAATATTGCAGGCATTAAATTTTAAGTTGAAATGACACATGCTATGTTTTAGTTTTGAGAGTTCCAGCATGATTTGCTTCTTGATCTGAGCTGGTTTATAGTTTCTGAAATGAAACATATATAATTTGGGGGGGTTGGTTTTGTGAATTTTTTTGTTTGATGCTGGATTTTTTTTGGGCTTGGTTTTGTTTGGTTTTGGTGTTGGTGAGTTTGTTTTTGTTTGGTTTTGTTTTGTGGTGGTAGGTTTGTTTGTGAAACACCTGAAAGATTCAAGTACCACTCAGTCACAGAACCACATTTAAACTGACAGTCAATTGCAAATGGGAAACCTTTTAGGTTTGAATACAACTAGAATAAGTTTTATACTCAGGTTTTTTGTATATCAGCATAAAACTGAGGTTATATCCATAACTTAATACTAGTACAAATATTTACATTCCTTTGAAATGAATGTATATGTGGTTTCTGTGAACTCCTAGCTCTATGTGCCAAGCCATTCTCTTGTGTTCTTGCACAAAATCTTCTTGTGTTACTTTCTCCATCTTGTTATCTCTGGATTTGTGCTCTGTGCTGGTTTTCCCAGCAGTAGCCATTTCACTGTGTAAAAAAGAATGAAAATGGTCAGAAAATGAAGAGCAGTTATGGAACATGACACAGATACTGCTTTGTTTATTCCTTTTTTTTATCTCTCAAACAGGGAGGAACACTTTAAGATAAGGAGAGACAGAGCTTCCTATGACAGCAGGAAGGCTTGACTCTGCTGTCATTTAAAATCCCATTCCAAAGGTCATGTTTGTGTTTTAAATGAAATGTGAGGCTGACCTTTATGCTCTGCCAGATAACAGTGGTAGTGATATAAGTGCTTCCTTTGAATTCTGCAGGTAAGGAGTAGCTGCAGTGTGGGGTTTGTGGTGTGGTGGTGCTTGTTTTGCAGGGGAGAAGGAAAATCGTGTTCTCAGTGACCTGTATGAACACCAAAGGGCCCAAAGGAGCCTGAAATTTGCTATTTATTGTCTGTTGTACTTTCAGACTCAACATTTCTTGAAGTGTGCCTCTACTGAATATACCAATATGGAGAAAGTAAATGGGAGAAATCTAATGGGGGGAAATGTTAGCTTTTCCTGTCCTCCATCACTTGCAGTTCTCTTCCATCTGCCACACATACTCCTAATGACAGAGAAATGTGGTTTAAGTTTCAGTCATTGACATGAAAGTCCTTAAAAGTGGAATGAAATATCATCTTCCTTTTTATGGTTATTAAATAGTAACAATTCCCATGTTTACTGCAGCACCCAAAGTTTACTGTGCTGTTGTGCCTGGGACTGCAGACACATCAGAGAGAGTTTGTTTCTTTCCTGGGAGCAAAGGTCAGCCTGAGGAGAAGTTGAGGCTCTCCCTGCTTTAAGCCAGCCTAACATCTGGCTGCAGCATTTTGGCTCTGCTACACCTCCTCCTGCAGCCCTACCTGCCCTTTGTCCTCTCTCTGGCCCTTGTGAAACCTTTCACTGAATTAGGACAGTTCTCAGTCAGAAAGTGGGGGTTTTGCTTAGGGTTCTGTCTTGTTTTGTTGTTATTTGGTTGGTTTTTAGTGAGGTTAGTTCTATGTTGAGTCAGTGGGCTGAAACAATTCTAATTCAGGTTGGATGAATGTTGGAGCTGTCTTGGTTTAAGTGGGGACACCAGCAGGCAGAAGCTGAGCTGTCCTTAGCTTTTAGGGAACTGCTCGTTGTGACAAAGAGCAGCTCAAGCAGATTTAACAATTTATGTTTAAAACAGAGGGTGAGCCACCTCAAAGTGGACTTGTGAGGGGAAATGTGAGTGTGAGAACATGTCACTTACTTTACACTAACTCTGTATTCTTAGCTCTTTCTGTTGTGCTTAGCCAGTCACTCTTGTAAACAAAGCATTCCTATTCTGCCCACAGCTTTGGAAATACCAAAAAACTAGTTTTTAAAAAAAATTTAATAAGGTTAATAAGAAACAAGCTAAGACAATTTTTCAAGTAATTCTGACTCTGATTCTCCTTGCTGGGAAGAAGAAAGAACTCTCATTTTCAAGCTTCTGAGGATAGATACAGGTGTATGTAACTTTAAAGATGTCAGCATCCTTTGCTGAGTCTGACAGTTCTCCATGTGAAGCTGTTCACAGGTTTGCCATTTACCTTTTAGTCAAAGCCTTAAAATGCAAGATCAGTGATAAAAGACACATTGTGCAGCTGAACAATGCATTGCATTTGTGTGACAGCAAAAACTGGTTTATCAGGTTCACTGCAGACAAGTATAGATAAACTCTTGGAGCACTGCAAAATCTATTGGAGTGTTCAATGGATATTCTCACTAAAAAAAAAAAAAAAAAAAAAAGAGTATCAGGACCAAAGGCAGTAAAATAAGAGCTGTAAGAGCTGCAAAGCCTAGGCTGTAGCTGGTGTGAGGTAGTGAGAACTCAAAGCCAGCCTGTTGGTTGATGTGAACACTCTTTTATGTGGAAAAAGAAAGCCCCACAGAAAAGCACTGAAAATCCTGCCCAGCTGCTCTCAGCCATGGGAGCAAAAGGCATTCAAGTGTGCTGGAGTACTGGCCTGGTCCCAAGGCTGTGTGCATGGGCAGCACAGATAAAGCACAGACATGCCCCAGACAGATAAATGACTGATTAACTGAAGTGTGTGAGCCTCTGTCCTGGTGCTGCTGGCAGCTCTGCCAGTGAGATTGCAGCTGCAGAGCTCAGCTGCTGCTCACAACCCAGGGAAACTGCTTTTTGCTGGAAAAACTGCAGATGAGCAAAACCTCCGTGCTGTATTGCAGCTCTTCCTCCAGGGATCTGACCCTGCTGAGGAGCGGGGTGAAATAATGATTAAAAGAGTCCCTGGGGAAGGCTGCTGGAGAGGAGAGGAGGAGCAGTGCTGCAGTCCCAGGCTGTTCAGGGTCATCCTGAACCCAGAGCAGCACAGAACACAGCAGGCTCCCTGGGGTGCTACTGGCAGGAAAGCGGGCACAGTTTTGAGGTGGCAGAAAGTATCTTTTTGTTACACCTTGCAGTTCTCTAGGCTGTCAAATTAACTTCTCTGGTTTGCAGGGAGGTGGTCTGAGGCACTCACCAATTTTGTTAGCAATTGCCTTGGGCTCAGACTGTGTTACAGGGAGAGGCTGCCCCAGAAACAGCACCCACCTACTCCCAAGGTGAAATAATATGTCTTTAAATTCTGATAGTATTGAACTATGGCCAGTTAGGCACTATACGGAACTTCCACATTTCTAAAGTACAAATGAATGGGTAGCATTGAGGAGTAAAATGAGCACTGAAATTGTCTGTGTTAATGGCATGCCTGTGATGTTTTCCTGCTCTCCTCTAGAACAAGATGCAGCTGTAATTATTTCTGCTGTTTTCCTTCAAAGTATTGATCCACAGATAGTTACAGCGCCCAAGAACTGAACCAGTTTTTAACATTATTAAACCAGATTTCCAGTATCCTGTGGGATCAGAACAGGTGTAAAAGGATAAGAAACTCAAAGGATGTTTTTTGGAGACTGAATATTCACCCTTGTTCACTGGAACTAGAATCACAGAATGGTTTGGGTTGGAAGGAAGCTTTAAAGAACACAGAATGGTTTGTGTTAGAAAGGGCCTTTGAAGACCATCTCATCCTGCCACAGGCAGGGGCACCTTGCACTAGATCAGGGTTCTCAGAGCTCCATCCAATTTGGCCTTGAGCCCTTCCAGGGACAGGGCACCTACAGTTTTTCTGGGCAGCTTGCTCCAGTGCCTCACTAATTCTTGATGTCCAATCTAAACCCGCCCTCCTTCAGCTGAAAACCATTACCCTGTGTCCTGTTATTTCAGGCCCTGGTAAAAGATCTCTCTCCATGTTTCTTACAAGCCTCCTTCAAGTACTGAAAGGCCACAATAATGTCTTTCAGATTAATGAATACTGAGCATCCAAGAGCAGAAACCTCTTTTTTAGCAGATCTCAGGACTGTGTGCATGCAGTCAAAATCTGTGGAGATTCTTAGATGCTGCCTGAAATGAGGACTCTTCTAGAGAATGGGTGTAAGAGGTTTCCATCCCTGCAAAATCTCAGGGATGGAATTACTGGGAGGATTTTGAATGGAGCAGGCTGATTCTGAGGCAGGAGATTGCCTGGTCTCAACAAACTGTTTGGTGATCTTTCCAATTCCTTTGTCCAATGGATCTTCTGCAAAGGATCCTGAAGCACACCAAAGATCAGGCTGAATCAAATCAAAGTGATTGAAAAGGCAGTGAATGAACCAGGGTTTGACATATTGTGAAGCAGTTTGTGACTTGTGCATAGGCATTGTCACACCCAGTGTGAAGTAGAAATAAAGTTTATTTGTTTTCAAACCCTCTAGAGGACCAAAGGGAATAAATCAATTACAGCAGGAAAGGAAAAGGAGTAAAAAAAAAAAAAAAAAGGCAAACAGAGAGAAAATTTCTTGAAAAAAATACACATTGGGAAAGAGTACAACTTAAATCCAAAGCAATGGGAACTGACCTTAAAATGTTGTGACTACTCTGTCCCTTATTTCCTGTTTATTTCTCTTTGCTTTGTTTTGCAACATGCTCCAGACTTTTAGAACTTTCTAGTATAAATAAAGAGGTATGTTTTTTTGCTCAAATAACTTCCCCCACAGCAGATGTTTCTACAAAAATAAGTATTCGGAAAATCCTTTTTGTTTCAACTAGAAAAGTGTTTTTCAAACTACTGTAGAAATAAAACAAAGATATCTTGTTTTTCCAACTGATGTATAAAACTCCTTCACCACTCAGAGATGGTTTTTATTTTTATCAACTGAGTTGCAGTACCTTTCACAAAATGTTTTAAAATTAAATATTAGAGATTCTGGAGTAGAAAACATTTTGTCAGCATCTCCTTCCCACTTCTGTGTTTGAAATACTAATTTTGTTCAGCAGATTTTCTCTCAGAAGTGGCACATGAGCTCTGCCTCTCCTGTCCTGCCTGTGCACCCTCTGTCCAATGTGACCAAGATCCTGCTCTGCACCCCTGGGAAGGTAAGAGGGCAAGATGGTGCATGGCTTTTCCAGATCTCAGTAAGAAAACCCCAAGAACAAGTGGCATAATAAAACAGATATTGTAACACAGTAGAATGAAAATAGGAATAAAGATAGACAGCAGGTCCTGCATCCTTTCAGGTGCTGGGAGTCTGGCTTGCAAAGGCCATAGGATGGCCTCATGATGTATTTTCCCATGGCCTTGCCCCTTTGTCAATATAGTCCAAAATCTGTGTATGGATTCAGAAAGTATTGGAAAATAGGACAACATAAACACACTGCCTAGATAAGTAAACCTTGACTTTTCTCAGGGTACAGGGCAAAAGAAATTAAATGTGATAAAAACATAAAGCAAAATTATTGCTAGCTGAGAGGATAGGGAGAGTGACTTTAACAGAAAACACCAAGCTCCTGTTGAAACTTCAGGCCCAGGGTGACATTGTCACCTCTAGTTGCCCAGTCACAGAGAGGTCACAGCCTCAGTGTATGGACAGTAGCTATATTTAAAAATGGCACTCTGGCTTTGCACTGAGAACAGTTTTGCTGATAAGCTCAGGAAGGACTCATGGCCATCCTGACTTCATTAGCTGCCTATTAGCACACATTAATAGCTTTAATGTCATACTTTGTTTACTCTGCATCTGAGCATTTCATCCTGCTGTCCTTAACTGTAATCCCTGTGTTCAGTGGGACTGTTTGCACAATGGGAGATTATCCATGGGAATAAAATATTAGCTGGAAAGCATGTCCATAAGTCCCCTACACTCCACTCAGCTGTCCCCAGCCCAAGAAGTGATTTTTTATTTGCTAAAGGCCTGATCCAGCATGTGTATCCATCAATGACTTGGTGACTTCTCCACTGAATGCCTCTCTAAAGGAGGGCAAGGGCTGGGAGCATTGTAGAGGCTGGTGTGAGGGAAGGAAAGGAGCCAGTCCTCATTGCAGGTCAGCAAAGCCTACAGGGCCAGTATGAGTGTGTAACCCTTCAAATTCAGAATGTTTGAGACCTTAACTCTATTTTCTGATGTTTGGCTGCTTTATATCTCAGTGTGCACAGCTGCCTTATAAACAGTAAACTACTACTACTTTATGAGCAGTAAAAAGCCTCTTTTACTGCAATTGCCAGAATTCAAAAGGCAAGAGGAAGTAATTGTCATTGTTTACATCAGACATTACCTTTCAACTGTTGTGTTAAGAGAACAAATTCTAGGATAAATCAGTGTTTTACAGCTGTGCTTTTTCCTTCTGAAGTATGTAATCATTGTATCTTCTTTATCTCATGGTGTGATTGCATCTTGCACAAACTGCACATAAACTTTAGATAGATACAGATAAAATCTGGAAGACAAAATTGGAAGACAGATGAAGAGTTCATGAGAGCTGAGGGTTTGGAAGAAGGCTAATTTGACTTTTATCATACTCAGATTGCAAAGAATAGCATGACTCTGTTATTTTCCCAGACAAAATACTGCACCGTATCTGGCACTTCTAACAACAGCAGTATCTTAGAGATGGCAAAGGAGCCATGGGGTATGAAGGCTGGCTTGAAAAAAACTGCCAACAATTTTCCCTCCAGAGAAGGGAGAAAGAATGTTGGCATTAGGGATTCAGTTATGAGAGGGAAAGGTTTTGCAAAGACAAAAATATAGGATTTGCTTGCAAGTTTGTGGCACTTGGTCCCAGAGGTGCTGCACGATGGCATATCCCTATGGATACTGCTGGTGTAATGTGAATAACTGAGAAAATGGTGCTTGGCTTTAGGACTAAAACCTGTATTGCACAAAAACCTGTATTGTAATTTTAAAAACTGTATTGTAATTTTTAAAACTGTATTGTCAGCACAAAATGCACAGCTTCAAACACCAGGAGTTTTCTGGTGCAACACAGTCAAGTTCCTTCTGTTGCAGGGAAATTGTTCTGCTGGCCAACTAGGGGAGAACCTCTATCCTTTTAATCCCTAGTTCAGTCTATCTGTTTGCCATGGTCTTTCTGATTTTACTACCTTGGCAATTATCTTGTTTGATCTCTTCACCTCTTCCTCATACATCCAAAGCATGAAATTGCATTTTTATAGTATAAATTCACCAGTCGGGATATAAGTGACGTTTTATTGGCGTTGGATTCTCTTTTAAAGAGCTGGTGAGCATCAGGACTTCTTTGCCAGTTGAGCAGCACAGACCTATCCCAAAACAGGAATCAGATCCTTGCCTAAACATTGTTGCACAGTTGTTTACCACTCCACACAGGCCAGGTGTGATTGTGGGTGTTACCTGGATGTGAAAATTCCTGGGAGCATCTGGGGCACACCTGTGCAGGAACCTGCAGTGGGTGGCCAGCAAAGCCTCATGAGAAACCCTGCCTGGCTCTCTGGAGGCTGCTTCAGGAATGGAAAGCCCAGCTCATTCCCAGCATGAAGTCCAACTTTTCCAAGGTCCTTGTAAGGTGCTCAGGGAGCTGCTTTCCAACAAGAAGGCAGGAAGAAACAGCCTCTATTTTAAGGAGATTATCTTCAACAAAGATTTGTCAAAAGGAAGTACAGCGAAGGCTGAAGCCAAGGCACATGTTCCTGTGACCCAGTTACCTTCCAGAAACCCAGGCAGGACAGAAAGGACTCTGCCTTCCAGCTACAAGAGAGCTGCTGAGCATTAACACATAGTAACCTAATTAATTATTCCCCCAGTGGATAATTACTAGCTTTTTCTTTTTCTTGTTGCAAAGTAGCAGCCAAATAATGGTGCTGATTTTAATTAACTAGCCAATGGGAGGCTAGGTGGACTGAGGAGAGATTTCATACAAAAATTAATTAATGCTCTGACCTAGTTTAAAGTGTTGCTGAAGTGGAAATTGGGGGGAAGCTGACATCAATCAGTTATGGATCTTTTCATATCCTTCTTACTGGACAAGTAATGAGTCTTCCCATGTGATCCACAGACTTCAACTGGCAACCTAAATGAATTTAGTGAGCGTGGCAGAAATAAGTAATTCCCAAGGCAAACATATATTCTTCTTTATTAACACACCTGAGTTGGAAAAGGAAAAGGTCCCTCTTTCTCAAACCAAGCCCCTGGTTTATTGCTGAGCTCAGCTCAGGGCATGTGATGGTAACGCAAACTCTGCTGTTTTAACCAAACTATAACTATCTCTGTGTTTCTTCCTTTTGTCTTCACAAATTTGTTTTAATCCTAAATGTCTCAGATTAATAAATCTCATTTTGATTTATTTTCCCATAACTGAAAATAAGGCACTTCAGGATTTTATTTAATCTTTCAGTTTCTTTGGGAAGTAAAAGATGATTTCACTTACTGATCATCTGTAAATTCTTCCTATAAAAGCAGATTTTGCTTCATTTCTGAAAACCAGAGTTCTCTGCAATTCTTGCCATGGGCCCACAGCAACTTATAACCACCAAATCACTTTTGCACACCGATGCCAAAAAATGCATGACATTGATTATTGCTTTAGTATTCTTCATGGGTTGTGCTTTGCTTTGCATTGTCCTCTCTTGAAGTGTTATCATCTGAACAGCCAGCATAACCACATTGGGGAAGAAAGGAGGTTTTAGTTCCTTCCACTTTCACAAGCAGGAATACAAGGCACAAGGACTTGAAATTAATTTACCAAGATCACAGCAGTGCAGTCAAACCGTCCATCCTTTGCCCATTTGTCAGCATTGTGACATCATCCTCTCAGCTGGCAAAGTGCAGTTAGGATTACTGCAGTTAGAAGGTCACAGAAAGAAACTATTTTTATATTAGTGTATCAAGTAAACTCCAGTCTTGTAAGGATCTCTTCTTATCCATACATGACGTCATCAGGGTGGTTGGGAGTTAGGTTCTGCACCCAAATATTGTGAAATGTTGATTCACAAAGCAAGCAGCTCTGTGTAAGTCACTGCAAATCAATGAATCACTGAAGCAAACTCTTATCTGACAGCTGAGCATTACATCCCTGTTTAGGTATCCAGAGATAAGTGGAGCCTCACAGCCTTTTCTAGGTCAATTCACTAAAATGCTTTAAAATTCACCCTCTGCAAATCACAATGTAATGTTTTGTTGGAAGCCTCAGACAAATGCACACCCTTGGGATCTGACTTCTCCATAAAATGCAATCCAGTCCTGCATGGGGAATATCTTTAAACCTTTCTGAATCCTATTAAAACCTCTTTTTGTCAAGGACTCACCAAATACCTATTCTCCCATTTTTTCTGCAGGAACAAGTAAATAAGGCATTCAAGGAACATCAGGGCTGGAAAGGATTAATGAACTGTGCCCTGCCTCCAGTGTCTGATTTGGGTTGGGGAGGCAGTTTGTACATACAAGAGAAGGGAGAGCCAGGTACAGCTGTCACTAGGAACTGATCAGTGTTCATGTGCAGCTTTGGCCTGGGGGAAGCTTTAGCTTCTTGCTGCTGTGATTTTGTTCTAAATAAGGGACCAATGGCTTTCAAACAAGAGCCTAAAGGACTTAGGTGCTGGCTTGTAGGGAAGCTAGGCTGCCCACCTTCAGTGATCTATTTTGTTCTTATTTTAAATATAGCTGAGGTTCCCTTTCCCCCTCTGTACTGAATGTAGAATGTACTGGAATGGAGCTCTGTCACTAAAATTGGACAGCACTGAGTGATTATGCCCACATGGGCACCTCCTGAACACTGGCTGTGATGCTTGTTTGGACTTAGCTCCACAGCAATCTCCTTTGGCATGTCCTTGCACAAGTTTTCTATGCATATGGCTGGGCCTTGTCCTGGAAATAAACATCCTTCAGCGAGTCTTCTTGTCTTTGTTATGCATTTTGTATTTTTTGTTTACATGGTGGTGCTTGATGAACCTCTGAGCTCAAGGCAATATATTTCCTATCCCTCCCCTCCACAAGGGATGCAGGGGGACTGAAGGAGCAGCTGCTTAGAGATTCCTGGCACAGAATCTCGCCCTTGGCACTCTGACTCAAGGCACATGATTGTGTAACACACCCACTGGTGTGGATGTTACGTGGCTTGTTTGCAAATACTGGTGACTTTGGCTGAGAGGTGCCAAGAGAGCTCACAACCCTCCAGCAGGATCCTCTTGGTGACTCCTTTGTGAAGTGTCACATCTTTAGTGTCAGCAACATAGTACTGGCATGACCTGGTCACTGACATGGTCAATGTGACAGTAGCCACCAGTCTCTTGAAGGGCAGCTGAAAAGATGGCAGAGCCAAACTCTCCTTGGTGGTGGGAGATGGTGTAACAAGAGGCAAAAATCTATAAATTGTGGCTTGGGAAAAACTTCATCGTGGGGAAATTGTGCAGCCCTGGAGCAGATCACCAGAGGGATTGGGAGAACCTCCACCCTTGAAGGGGGTTCAAATTTCTGCTGGACAAAGCCACAGCAGACCTTATTTAGCATTGGCAGTCACCCAGGAGGATGGGATCCAGAGTGACTTCCAAAGGTCTCTTGCAGCCAAAGGCTCCTGGGATGACAATCTCCCTGTTGGCATTTGCTGTGGGAAGATTCAGGGCAGAGCCTGTGGATTTGTAACTGCAGGTCTGACCATGCAGTGGGAGGAAGGAAACTCCAAATGGCAGCAGGTGACCAGCTGGCTCCCAGGCAGCTCTCATGCTGTTCTACCACCAAGTGACCCCTCTGGCCTTTCTCCAGACACAGGGCAGCTGCAAGGACAGTTCTGTGCTGTGAAAGCACTTCTTGAAGCAGGGGATCCACTAAAGATACAAGCAGACAGACATTTGCCCACTTCTAATGTTGTCATGGGGGGCAGAGGGAGGATGGAGCTGAAGAACCTTGTGGCTAGGGAGCCTGACTTTCTGTGCTAGTTAAAAATCATTGTGAAAGCCCAAGTGTTGATTAAAACCCATATTCTCTCTGTCTTTACCTAGTTCTGCCCAGAACTTATGCAGATGTACTTGCTTTAAGCTTGTGCAGAGGTGTGACAGTAAGTACTACAGCTGCTCAAGGCTGCAGTAACTGAGAAGCTGTATTACCTCCAGAAATGGAATGCCATCTCTAGAGGCATGTAGAACAGTATTTAAGGACTACTCAAAAAATGTATTCAAATGTGTTTTTAAAAATATTCAGATTGTTAGCCTCTGGCATTAGTTGTGATGAATCAGTGATCAGTTATTTCTTGGCAGGGAAGTACAAATTACTGTCTTGAGAAATATTGAAAGAAAACAGCACGTACAACCTAAAAGCTAAATGAGCAAGAGAACATGTAAACAATATCTCAATTATTTTGTGGGGTGGTGGGGAGCAGGGGAAGTGGAATAATTTAGTTTAAAGCACACTAGGCCTTTGAGGAGGAAATTGGAGCACTACAGAGGCTGCATGTGTTACAAGACGGCAGCCGTATTCTAGTCATGGTTTGGTCAGATTGAACCTTATCTGTAATTGTAAAGGCTCACAGAACACAAAAAAAAAGTGTTTTCAAGGGGAAAATTCAGATTAATCCTTCACCTTGGCAACTGGATGGGTAATTGTTATTGGTGCTAATGCAAAAATCCACTGCACTTGACATGATTCAGGGGCACCTAAATGTACCATTAGCACTAAAAACAGTCAAATTAAGAGTCTAATGTAAAAATCCACAGCACTTGACTTGATTCAGGCACCTAAATGTACCATTAGCACTGAAAAGAGTCAAATTAATGAATCGGTATCCATGCTTATCCTGAATGAGGTAATGCTTTTCCTGCTCAGACATAGTGACAGACAACAGGAACAAGGAGCAATCTTTGCATGGTGAATTTCTGTCCCCCTGATTGTACCCTAGGTGAGAAGGGCAAATTTGGGCTGCTAGGGGCATCAATGGACAGCCTTCAGTGCAAGGGGGTTGCTGGCAGCAGTTTTTGGGCTGTGGAAGTCCATCCTTTGCTCACTTGTTGGCACAGGGCAGCTGCCTAGGTGGCCTCTGGAGCAGACACCACTGCCAGCCCTGTGCAGGAGCAGCTTGCCCTTCTTTGGCCTTGTCTGTGCTGCTCCATCCCCAGCCATTTTTGGGCAGAAGGGGCAGATTTGGCTGTGATCTGTTCCCTGTCCTACCTGTGACACTTCAGTTTTGGACATCAGATCTAGTCTGGCATTTTTAGCTCTGGATGCTCTACTCAGGACAGGATTTCTAAAGGGAATGTTTTCCCACTATCTCTCAGGGAGTTCCCAGTAGGGGTATTCCAAGGATATTTTGCATTTTTGTGCTGTTTCATGTGTGGTTTGGTTGACTTTCAGTCCTCAGCAGTTCCTTGAGTTTGTGATTACAGTCTCATTTAACATCCTTTGCTATGGAAACTGATAGTAGTGCCAGGGAATTGCTAAGCAAATACCAGTGCAGAGTTTATGAGGGTGAGGGAAGCATCAATAGACACGATGTTTATGAGGGAATGTGGAATTCTTCTCATATAAACCCAAAGGAGGAGAAAATACAGGAAGGGAGGATGCATCTATTGCCAGAATAATGGTCTCACATGGATCATGTAGCTGTTTTAATTTCTGTAACAGGGAACATGCTGTACTTAGACAAGATTTCGTTCCAATCTACTTAGGGAACTTGTTATTTAGTAACTCCATGTTCCCCTGATGGTGAGAGAGGAGCAGATTAAATCCAGTAATATATCCCACTGAAATATTAAATATACCATTGCTTCATTTTCTGAATTAAAAGGTCAAATTAAGGTAAAAATATTTCTTTAGTATTTCTAAGCTACAGTTTGTTTGACAGTTTTGGCATAGCAGGTACAACCACTTGATGCAGCAGGATGAGGGGCTGACTTGCTTTCTAGAGAAGGAAGGAAGGAAGGAAGGAAGGAAGGAAGGAAGGAAGGAAGGAAGGAAGGAAGGAAGGAAGGAAGGAAGGAAGGAAGGAAGGAAGGAAGGAAGGAAGGAAGGAAGGAAGGAAGGAAGGAAGGAAGGAAGGAAGGAAGGAAGGAAGGAAGGAAGGAAGGAAGGAAGGAAGGAAGGAAGGAAGGAAGGAAGGAAGGAAGGAAGGAAGGAAGGAAGGAAGGAAGGAAGGAAGGAAGGAAGGAAGGAAGGAAGGAAGGAAGGAAGGAAGGAAGGAAGGAAGGAAGGAAGGAAGGAAGGAAGGAAGGAAGGAAGGAAGGAAGGAAGGAAGGAAGGAGCATGACCTCTAGCAAGAGGAAACAATGGTATGAAAGTAAAAATAGATACTGTATAAAAATAAATTCAGTCCTTGGTTTTAGCATTAAAAAGAAAAAAAAAAAACACCTCCATGCTGTTTACATACAATCTTTGGCAGTGATTTGGAGGCCCCTGGTTTGCTCCTCATTGGTCTTCAAAAATGCACTACAAATGTCTTGGCTCACTTGTCTGTACTGTGTCTGTACTGGTGTTGCTGTTTGGAATGTGCTCCTGGCTTTAGAGAGCTGCAGCCAAAATTGCTGTGGGCAGCATGTGCTCTGTGGTGCTGGGCCCTGAGTGACCTGGCTCAGAGGAACAGGACCAGCTGGAGCTTCTGGGGTGTAATCAAACCTTTTAGGTTTTCTCTTTGGTGTAGTTAGGGAATGAGGATTTTTTTACAGAGATTCATTATTGATGCATCAGAAGCCCTGCTTGTGTATTGTTTTTCCTACAGATGATTAGCCAGAAGCTGCTAAGCTTACCTTTGTCAGGTTGAATATGTATGACTTGTATAGAGAAGTTCATCTGCTCCAATAGCCACTGAAAAGTGATACATTTTCCTCCAAAATGCCTGCATTCCAGAAATTCAATACTTCTTATCAGCTCAGTCATCATGTGACTTGGAAACATTTGACTTTTGATCATTGAACATTTGATCTTCTGGCTTTGGATCTGAAAGTCTTGCAGTGCAAAGCCACAGTGACTGAAAATGTGGTTTGTGTAACTTCCACCCAATGTGTAACTTCCACACAAGGCTGTGGTGCAGAATAGGCAGAAGGCTCCTGATTTTTCTACCCAAAAGCAGATTTGAGTGAATCTGAGCACTTGGGATCCAAGCACAGTTGTCTCCATCAGGAGGAAAAATTGGTAGTAACAGCCTGAAAGGGTTTTGTGGGCTTGTAACAAGCCAAGAGATTATTACATGGGCACATGGACTTCTTTTGCTCAGGTAGCTGAGCAGCAGACAGATGTATCCTACTTCTCAGCTGTTTCTGATGCCTCTACACACAAATACTCCCAAACTTCTATTTGTTGTTGGAGAGAAGTTGTGGTTTGACAGGTCCTGGACCTGCCATCCCTTGATTTTGAAGGCCTGATCAAAATCAGACTCAGGCAGCTCAAGCTTCCCAGATTCAAGCTATATTGATGTGTGCTGATATTTTTTCCTCCATAATAGGGGTTTTAAAAAGAAAAAAAATGGTAACAGGTTGACAAACATTGGGCCTGTTCCTGTCTTGGGATCAGGGACTTGGTGACAGCTCATAGAAACCTTCAGCAAAACAAAAACCTGAATTACAGAGTATGTGAGATGCCCTCCTGGGGCAAAAAGGGTGACAAACTTCTTCCAATTCCAAGTCAGGTGATCCCTTACTAAAACCACAGTGGTATCCATACCTAGGCACACTGATCTTTTTTTTTTTTTTTTTTATAAAGGGGTACAGAAATTCCCGAGGCTGAGGAGCCTCCCACCACAGTTATCTATGCCTCATCCAAGTCTTTGCTGCATGAGCTTGACCAGGTTGCACAAGAGGTGTCCATGCAGAGGCAGAGCCAGGGAGCTCCTTGCAAGGTCTTGTAGGGCCACCCACCTGAGCTGGGAGCAATGGGAATGGCAGTGGTGACAGGAAGGAAAGTAATTTAAGTGGATTGTGTGATGTTGGCACTGGGAGCTGTGGTGCTTGTCCAGGAGGTCACTGCAGTTGGTAGATGTCCATCAGCAAATTCAGATTTTTTTTCCTAAGGGAATCAAGGTTCTCTCTGCTCTCCCCTCCCCTGCTTTTTAGGGGGAGAAGTTGAAAGTTTGAAGTCACAATTGAAAATACAAGAGGAATATCCGTCAGTGTAACAGCCCTGAAATACATTGCCAGATTCTATATATTACACCCTGGTTTGAAAAGTGCTGAGAGGTCAGGACTTGCAGATTGCATGACCCTTGGAAAAGAGGTCTCCACCCTGAGAACCTGCTGTATTCTCAGTGTAATGTGAGCCAGTGACTGAGTCATTGCAGCTTTGATTTTTATTTTCTTTTTTCTTTGAGTAACTTGGGTTTTTTAATTAGAGGTCTCTGTTCCCATGCCTGCCAAGGTCAAATTCTATGATCCAGCCAGTAGATAAATAATTGGTGTGATGTAACTGCAAATAAAACAGCATTCAGTACTGAGAAATGTGAGCATCAAAAACCTCTAAGTAGGCAGTAAGCAATCTCTTAAAAATAGCTAATCTAAAAATAAAAGATTAGGGAGGGAGCACTCCAGAAGAGCAGTTAAGGAGCTTACATTGGAGACTGAGAACAGCTCTGTGTCTGTGAAGTGTCTTTGCCTTTAGGCAGTAATTAAGCCTTAGGCCAGAGGCAGGGTCTCTTCTGTTTCTGCTCACTTAGGCAGTCTTAGTCTGCTGCTTTCATCCAAGGAATTCAAGGCTGGCTTCAGCTGACTCAGGAGCACTGTTTGGAATTGTGCCCCAGCAGGCCAGAGGTCTCCTGGGGTTCTCCTGCCTCAGTGCAAGCCCAAGGCTTCTGTTCTCCTTCTCCTGAGCTGTGTGAGCACTGGGAATGGAGAAGCAGTCTGAGCTGCAGCACTGCCAGCCATGGAAGCTGCATGGCTCTTCCTGCTCCTAAAGGATGGACTCTCCATACTTGGGGAAGGTCATGGATGAATTCAACTAGAAGGACACCTCCAAAAACAGCCTAAAGCCAGCAACAAGGCTACAATCTCTTTAAACAAAAAACATTGTTGGTTTAACCTTCCAGTAGGACTGGGGGCTTTTGCAGCTGTGAAGAGTGAAGTGGGAGGCCAGAATTTTGCTGTTCCTTCTGAGGTGCTCACATAGATTCATTGCATAACAGCATGTTCTCAGTGTTGGCGACACTGGATCAGGACAGCTCAAAATCCAGTTGAAGGCTGGCCAGGCTGAGGGGAAGATCAGTTTATGCATTAGAATTTCACCCTGCCAAGTTTAGTTTTGCCCCCTTCTTGATCTCCAGCCTGGGGGACAATTTCTATTGTGTTTCTGCTCTGCTGACAGCTCAGAAAAGGAAAGCCCAAACCCACTCTCTCACTGCTGATAGCCCCAAGCAGTAAAGAGAAACTTATTTTTGTTCTGGTATTACTGCCAGGCCCTCCAGAGAAACCAGCAGGACTTTGAGAGCATTTCACAGGTCAGGAAAAAGCCCTGTCTTGCCCTGCCCTGCCCTGCCCTGCCCTGCCCAGCTGTGCTCTGCCCTGCCCAGGTGGATTCCTAGAGAATAGCTGGAAGCCAATATCTCTCTGAGCATATTCTTGCCACTTTCCATGAGCAGTGTGTCTCTGCAGAGCTACAGCTCAGCAGTGTCCCTCCCATGTAGGAGCACTGACTCAAGCCTGACTTTTGGGGAGCTTTAGTCCTTTAGCTGTGACTCATAGGGGTTAGAGGTAGACACACCTTGAACAAACCTCATAGAGAGCCAGACTTTATCCAGGAATTATAGGAAAATGTGTAACTAGTCCAAAAAAAACCCCAAAAGTCCCAACGCACCCCACCACAATATATGGGGCAGGTAATAAGGCTGTCATCTGAAATCAAGAAACACTGAATGGCATGTGAATGGAGCCTCCCTTTTAAGTTATGAAGGTGCTCTCCTAGAACTGGTGGGTGAAATTAACACCAAAGCCATTGTCAAATCTACATCCTAGGAGTGGAAACTCCAAGTAAAATTTTGTGCCCACAACCGCAAAAACTCAAAAGTTCCCTTGAATCATTACTGCTGTGTGAGAGCAGAGGGTGATTTCCCTGGGCACTCCACAATCTCTGCCCTTCAGTTTCAGTATTCATCAGCACCCACCTGCAGAACAACAGCCCTTTAGATGACACACCTTACTCTTTACTTTGATCTGGCTTCTAGGAAAAACAGGGTCAATGTGGACGTTCTTATCTCAGGTTACTTCTGAACTCTTGGATCCAATCTAACAGACTGTTAGGTAATGAGGTCAGAGCTCACCAGCTGGTGTGCTACTGGTAACAAAAACCTGGCACTGGACGGGGGAGACACCCTAGCAGTGTAGAAAGTCAAGTGAGCTCAGCTCCTAAACACAGGAGGTCTTCCAGTGGAGAGAAGTGCATAATTACACTTGAGAAGTGCCATTGACACTTCTTGTTGTACCTCCATGCTACATCAGAAGCTGGAAGATCCAGGCAAGAAGCCAGACTGACAGTTCCCTGTGTCTGCTTACTTCAAGTGAAACTGGAAGGATCTTTTGGAAATTCCCTGAAGGCTCAACAGCACAAGAACATGACACATCCCTGGTGGGCATTTATGTGTGTACAGAGGGATGAAGGTCCAGCTGTAACAATTTCCATCCAGATCCCAGGAATAGAAGAACTGGAAACTCAGACACATGCTCCCTGCCAGAAATAAAGGAGTCCTGCTGCTGGCTGATGTGTACAGTGACTAGGAAGCTGAAGAGACTGTTGATCATTTGCTTCAAGAGTGCAAGGGGATGAACAGCAGATGATAACTCAAGGGTTAAAGGGTGATTCTGCCCCAAAGGGAGACTGAGACAGGAGCTTAGGAACTCCAAATGTCTCTGCTTTACCTGCATTGCCATGAGCAGCAGCAGTGCCACAGCCAGGCAGAGCATTGGGATAAACAGAACTCCTGGGCAGCAGGAATGCAAGGGTGTGGGTGTGGGGATTTAAACCGGAATGCAGTGCAAGAGGAGAAGTCTGTCAGGGGGAAACTGGATGCTTGTGAAGGGAGACACAAGTTGTGCTCTTAAGCATCCTGAGAGATAAGTACAGTATGCTTCATGCCTACTCCTGAGTCACACAATGCTTTTGTTTTATTTTAGTCAGTTGTGACACAGAAGAGAGGAAACGAGGCCCCACAGAGCCCTACATCATCATCCACAGTGCTAAAAGCTTGTACAGAACAAGAATAATAATGTTAGGTCCTAAAAAGCTGTCATTCAAAGTGGGTTCAAGCAGCAGCAGATGCCAAGGAGGTAGCCCAAAACAGAAGGGAGGTATTATCACTCAGAGCACTGGAAGGCATGCTTCTGCACCCATTCTAGCAGGGGATCTCAAAGGAGAGAGGTGGGATTTGGTACAGAACTGTACAGAAAAAAAAAAATCCTGCTCCTGCTTGCATTGAAAGATCCCAAACATTCACATTGTCAAACCTTTGCCACAGTAAACTACTTTTTGAAGAGAAAACCATAAACTGGCTACCATGATTTCATATTTAGATTAGAAGTGACACCTTAAAAAGTCAGATACCACAAAAAGCAGGTCACAGCCACAACAAGGGATTCATTAAAAAAGAAAAATAAATAGAAGTCAATTTATTGGCATGTGGTACAGCAGAAAATAACATTTGGTCTTTGAAACTTCCTGTACCTCAGGGTGTTGACTGTGACATGCAAAAGGCTTAAACCTCTTGATACTGAAGGAGGAAACAAAAAGCATTGTTTGTCCTATGGCCAGGGAAGAGCGGGCCAAGAATGTTTATGATTGCTTGGCTGACCCACTTTTTGTAATGCAGGTGACTTGCTGCTCATAAACTTCACCTGTCTTGAAAAGAAGTTACCAGAATAGAGCTTATGAGGTTGGAGGAACTTGGGAGATGCCTGCTTGACTGTGGGCAAGAAAGACAGGTAGATTAACTTACAAATTAGAAATACAGGTAAAATAGCTTACATGTTAACCCTAGAGTTAACCAGGAATCTGAGTCAACAATCAGTTCTCTGTGGTAGCTCAGTGGGAACTCTGAAAGGCATTAGCTCTGCAGTTACAACTGCTTGGAGATAGCAATGACCAGGAGGGGTATTTCAGTTTAAGTGGAACTGACCCTTCAGAGGGAGCTCTGCTGCTTTGAGTCATTGCCTTTGACGTGGCAGAAAATGAAACACACAATGTCTTTTTATGTGGGCCCGAAAACTTTGGCAAATTTGGAGGGACTGTAATACTCTTCATCTGAACAACTAACACAGATGGAGAAATCAATGAGCTTTAGGGTAACCAAGCTATTTTCTTTTTCCAAGGTAAGCAAGGATTTTCCCAGAAGTATGCTAACCCTGCTCTGGCCTTGGTAGGAATCAGGATGGATAACAGAGCTTTTAATGTCTTTTGCCTCTGCAGCTGAGCTGCACTCTCAGTGCTGCACTGTGGTGTGCACACAAAGGACACAGCTCTAGGTGAAGGAATGATAATCTCACAAAAAGTGACTTGAGAATGCCAGGTGTCTTACATTTTATGGGATAGTGGACTGGTGAAAAAGAGCCTTTCTTACAGCCTTCCTCTGCTTTTTGCTGCTTGCATTGCTGTCAGCAAGCCTCACTGGCTTGGAAAGAGTGGAGATGAGCTGCCAGTTGCTGTTTCTCATCTCATGGGTTTGAAGAGCTGTTTCTCACTGACACTGGCCTGAACACTCATTCCTGGGGTAACCACAACAGGATTTTCCAGAGCAAAGGCCACTAAAACACTGTCTGCAGTGCTTGGGGAAAACTACAGAATGGAAACTGGGATGGAGCCTGATACTCCATCTGTTTTAGTAACAGTGTCTTGAGCTAAGAAGGAAAATGCATGCAATTAATAAATTTAAATTTACTGGTATTTTTTTTTCTTGCTTTTAGTTCTGAGAACAATGGGCTAGTTCATGGTGAGGAGTGAACCCAAAACACTGAAGTATAGACTACAAACTTTGATTAAATAATTTCTGTTAATCAACAGAATAATCTTTGTACATTCCATTGTGTAAGGATCAACCTTGTTCACATCTCCTTAGCATCCCTTCAGCCCACTTCCTGGATTAGCTTCTATTAATTCAGCTATTACTCTGCTTTGAGACACTAAATTAACTTTGAGCTCTTGTGTAAGAAAGAAAGAAGTAGGCAGGCTCCCCTGTGGTGTGAGAGTGGGAAAGAACTGAAAAGACATGAATGTGCAAGTTCTGCTGTTTGTGAAGACAGACTCTTTTTCTTCATGTTATGTATTAAGTATTTAAGATGGTAAGTTGGCAGGTACACATTACCTTCAATGATATGGAACTGTACAGCTTGTACCATCTGGCCCTGAGACTGTCAGCACTGAAAAATCTGATTGTGACAGAGCTGCAATAGTCAGAAAACACATTTCCTTTTCCCCAGCTGACTCTCAGTAGTCTGATCTTTGCTAAATGTCAAGTGTGGGGTTTAATTCTGAGTTTCCTGGCTCTCATGTACCTTCTATTTTAACCAGCTTCAGACACGACTGCTGGTGGAGTTTTATCATGTGCTAACAACAAGAGGTTGATAAAGGGGACCGTAGTACACTCTTAGAGACTTGCCCTAAATACTACAGGCAAACTTTATCTTCTTGCTGATAACACAGTTCATAAGGAATAAAGATTTCAATGTGTAGACTATGATGGTGGCGGTGCCAGCACTGCAGGAGCTCCTCATTCTGGTGAGGGAGAGGAGGGAAATGAAGTTCAAAGATTTGGCTGTCCACCCAGTATGACAAATAGAAACTGGTAAGCTGTGTAGGTTTGTTAATGAGTACTACAGCTTCCTTGGCAGTTCTGTTTGCTGGAGCTCCTTGCTTTTCCAGGAGCCAGTGGTGTTCCCCACTGCCAGAGCTTTTCTAGTGGCAGAGACCTGGCATGATCCAGTGGGGTGAAATCACAGAGGTGGCTGTTTTCTGCATGCTGTAATATTGCATGTGCTCCCAGAGATACATAAAGCAGATCTGCTGATGTTTTGAATTCCTCAGCTCAGCTCCAGCTCTAATCCTTGCAAGGAAATGAAGGGCTGGGGTGCTGCCTTCCAGGTCACAGAATGCCCCCACAGAGGGAGGGGTAGTTCTTGGGGACAGATACAACTGGCAAGAGGTAGCCTAGCACTAGAGCAGGGCCCGGAGTTAGCTACAGCCCAGGGTGTAGCCAGGTTTGCATCTCCACTTGGGCAGTGACCCCAAATGCCCAGGCCTGGCTCGAGAAGCACTGTAAGGGCAGTCACTGCTGTGCCTGAAACACAGATCCAAAGGCTCTCCCTGTGGAGACCTTTCCCAGCTCAAGCCTGCAAGAAAAACAAAGCCCTCTTGGCAGCCCCGGAACTTCAAACTGATTTCCCCTCCTTTCAGTGACTTCCTCCTTAACACATCAGTTTGCTCTCGGTAACTGAAGTCCAAAGGCTCTTGGAACAAACTCCTAGCTCCTTCCCAGTCTCTGTCACAGCAAGCGTGCCAAGAGCCGAGGCAGCTCTCCCCTGGCAGCACTCGTCCGCGACGCTCCCTGCAGCCCTGCTAAAGAGACTCCAGATATCTGTGTCGGTGCCCCGTAAATGTCCTTGTCAGCACGCCTGCTGTGGCTGTGGCAGTGGCAGCACACACCGACCGTGCCAGGTGCCGAAGCCATGGGATGCCCCAAACTGAGCGTGGTTTGTGTCCCGCTGCCCAGCGGGGTTTGCGAAGCTTCCGCTCCGCCGCCTGCTGAAACTCCCGGTGGGAGCACATGGAGGCCTCGGTGCACATCTCCTCCATGAGCTCCGCAGGCCTTCGGAGGAAGGCTGGCAGCTTGTGTTCCGCGTGGGAATTGTGCTGGCTTTTTCTCAGCCCAGGCTATGATATCTGCACCCTGCATCGCCCCGCTCATTGCTGCTCAGGGCCCGGCCAGGCTGCGCCTCTGCAGGGCGGCGGTGCACAGCAACCAAGCGCTGAGCATCCGGTGTACCAGGCACGGGACAGCGCCACTGCCTGAGCCCGCCAAAACCCCTCCCCTCTGAATGCAGAGAGATAAACCCGAGCTAAACGCCTGGCGAGGAAAACCTGGCTGGGAACATTTTGAAATCCACCCGCCCCCTTCCACCCGCAGCCCCGCGGGGGCGGGCCGGGCCTGCGCAGCCGCTCTGGGCGCCTCACGGAGGGGCCGCTGCCGCCGCTGCTCGGCTTCCTTTTAGCGCTGGCCCTCCTACTCCAGTAACGCTGAGCTCAGGGCTCTCCGGTCACACCTGCCCCCAGCCGTGAGGCTTCTGCCCGCTTCCCCTCGCCCTTCGGCGGCCTCGGGGCGGGAGGGCCCTCGCTGGCCCCGCAGCAGCGTGTGGAGGGCCCGAGGCGCGGCTGTGCGAGTGCGGCCCGGCCCGGGGCAGCCCTGCCGCGCTTTTGGCTTTCCCCGTTTCCACTCCCTCCTCCCCCGAGCTGTGGCTGCCTTTGAGCTGCTGCGGTGGCATTTCCCCTCAGGAGGTGGTGAAGGGGTGGCGCAGCAGCCGTGGCCGGGCCGCGAGTGCTCGGGCTTTGGCCCACGCCATTCTCCGGGCTCGCACCAGGCCCTGTGTCACTCTTGGGGCGCTTCACTGCCAGGGGCGGGGTTTTTGAAATAACTCCTGAATATTGCCTGAAGGAAAAGGGAAAGGAACGAGGCCGGGAGGAAGAGAACCCCTTCACCTGCTGAGCAGGGCAGCTGGTAAGGCCGGTGCTTCACGTCCTGCTGTACCCATCACATTGTGCGGCAATGCTGCCAGCCGGGCAAGCCTGTGCAGGACGGGCCTTTGGGACATTCCTGGTATCTGTGCGGTGCCATTGGTGAGGGTGGCCCAGAAAAACATCCAGTTCCTGCCTGAAGGTATGCCTGTCCTGGTTGCTCACTGAAAATAACCCAGGTAATGGCAAAGGAAACAGGATTTGCGTTTTGTGACGCTGTGTTGGGTGGGTTTTGTGGCCCTCTTAAAACACATTTCCTGGTTGAGGTTTGACAAAACAGGCTGCTGACTTCAAGACACCTCTAGATAAACCTGTTGGGGAAATACCTGCTCTCCACAGGAGGCAGGGAAGGTTGCCAGCTATTCTTGCATGTTTGCTTGGTGGGTTTTGAACAAACAGCCCATCTGGCAGCTTCTTGTGAAGTAAATCTTGCCTTTACTTCTAGGATGTGCCAGCCCCTTTCCTGGAGGTTTCCATGGCTGTTGAGACGTTCAAGGGCATAACTAGATGTACTCTTTCTGATTCCTAGAAGAAACTTTTCCTCTGAACCAGACCCAAGAAACAGTGGCATATGTGATGACTGGCTGTTGACATTGGCTAGCATGTGCACTTTGAAAGGTCACCCTGTCCATCTGCCAGATCAGCTGGCCCAAAGCATCTGACTGACCTGTTTGTTTTGTTCCAGCAGTCTGGGGCTGACAGACCATGAAGGAAGAGTAAGGGAATCCTGAAGCAGCAACAGACTCTTTGCTCCTGGACTTTGTCCAGAGGGACTGTTTGCACATCAGTGCTCTCTCTTACCAGGTATGGCACAGAGGAATTAGTGAATCTCCTTCATTTGTCTGAAGGCCAGGGCTGAGTTGTGGTCTCACCATGAGTTGTAGTCACACCATCTGCTTTGGGGGTACAACTGCTGTGTACCTGCCTTTGAAGGACTAAAGGGAGCTAATCCAAAGGAAAACTATTATTTTTTAATACTGCTTTGTTCTGTCTAAGCCTGATCAAAGCATGGTTGCACATGTTGTTATTAGTCCTGTTGTTGCAAGCCAAGGAAAGGGAGCAGCACAGGCAGCTGGCAGAGACATGTAGGGCTGCTGCAGCTGCCATCAGTGACAGCCTTAAGCTGCTGTGGTGTCACACCAGCAGCTCCTGTTGCTGTAATCTGCCATTTGCCATTCTGTCCCTTGGAGGCATAGAATTCATTGGGCTTGTGGTGTGTGTTTTTGGGGGTTTTCCAGACCAGTGAAGGGTATAGGTAGTTTAGTTCTTTAAAGTACCATTCTACTTTAAAGTAGCACACATCATAAACAGAATATTTGAGGAAAGTTCCTTATGCACAAGTCCATATTCCTTATGCACAAGTCATTTATATTTTGATGCATGAAGAGCAGTAGAGGAGAAGTTTCCTTCTGGTGGGGGAAGATGGTTATGTATTTGTTTGTTTGTGTGTTTGTTTTGTTTTTAACCTTCCACTGCCTTTTTCCTGGAATCTTTCTGTGAGTGCACAGACCTTTTCCCTCCAAGGCAAGGCAGCTGCTCTTCTCTGGTGTCACAGCCATCATCTCCCCTCTCTTCATCAGTGAGTTAGCCAGCATTTTGCAAAGGTCAGAGGTGTATCTTGGATAAAAGTTTACTCAGCACAGAAGCACCTAAGGAATTCTGTCATTTTTTTAAAAATCTGCCTTGAGGTATTTATTTTTCAGTACTAATGGATTCTGGGGATTTCCTTGCCCACTATGGCTGTCGCATTCCTTACTGATAATACCCCCAAAACAAGAATTTGTCTTAATTTTATAGAAAAGAAGATAAATGTAAGCCTGCAGGGCCACAGGCCATTGCCTGACCACCAGATCTGGATCCTCTGTCTTGTCACTCTTACCCCACCAAGTTTTCCTCACTTCACTGCCCTTCTGCCCCAGACACTCATGTGACTGGAACATTTTAGATCCATCCTCTCCAAAGGAGTTGTCCATCCACTGTAACCCTTGGTGTGGAGCTGGGTGGCACCTGCCCTGTCTTGCTGTGTGTTCTTCCCTCTGTGCTGGTGGACTGGTTGAGGAAGCTTGATAAAAAGGTGTTGGGCTGAGGGGATGCTTCAACCAAAGCTTTCCAAAGTGCTGAGCACTGATTATATAACACAGCTGCCATGGTGTCTCTACACCAGGAAAACTTTGCCATCCCTGTGAGACTGAGGCTGCCAAGTTGTAAGATGCTTTTCCTTCCTGCTACTGAACATAAACCAGGAGGGGTTGGTTTAACCTGAGACTTGTAGCAGCATCAGTGGAAAGGGAGCCTGTAGAACGTGTTTCCTTTTAAATGGCCCACAGAGGATACTCTGAGGGGAATATGCTCCATGGCTTCCTAGTTTTGGGGCCTGAGGATGTACTTCTGGGAAGCCTCTAGGAAAGCCAGATTTATTGTGGTCTCCTAGTTATCTCCTTCTTAAGGCTGAGGGCTGTTATCTATGGGGCTTGCTGTTCCTTCTTTACATCTCTAAATTTGTTTTTATCTTCTTAATTGAAGTATGATTATACTAGAGCAGCTCCTGTCATCTCATAAAGCAGTACAAAAATGCCAAATTATTTATGCTGACTTCTGTTAGATTTTCATGCTGTAAAAACCCAACTGAGTCTCATTTCTGTCTGCAGTGGGACCATGGAAGAAAAGGAGATGTCACCCAGTCACACCTCAGAGAGCAGCATGTTGGACCTCCCCTCTGTCTGTGACCTGGCAGAGCACTTTCTGCCTCCACACAGCTCTGAGAACAGCCAGGAGCTTTATCCTTCTGGGGATGTTTTTCCCTCTCCACCCACAGGTAACAGCTTCTGCCTCTCCACATGCTCTTTCTTTAGCCAGTGCTTCAGCTGTGTAGGCAGTGTGCTGCTTGACTGAGTCACTGCAGTCTCATACTGGTGCACCTGCCTGTCATAAACCACAATTTTAGCAGAGCTCCAGCTGGACACAAACAGTGGGAACTGTGGGTTGGTGGGACACAGGAGAGGAGCTCAGAGGATGCTGTCAGCTGCTGATGTTCTGCAACACTCTTCATGTTTAATGTGTTCTCAGAAGGACAGCTAGTATGTCCTCCAGACATCAGGAGTAAACACTGTCACAAATTGCCACAGTCAGTAGGAAGAGTTTTTCAACTTTTCCCTGTGTTTTTCATGTGCTCACCACGTGCTTAGGATGTGGCCTCATCACCCCATTACTTTAATAATAATCATAACTGAGTCTTTGCTTGTGCTAATGACAATAGTGTGGTGAGGACTGCTTCAGTTCTACTCCTCACCTGAAAAAGGACTGGCTTCTGCAGAAGTAGCATTTTAGGTCAGCCATTACTCCAGATTCTTAGAAGTAATGGTATAAATTGTTTATCTGAGAAGGTAAGGGACAGCTGGCAAGAAATGTGAGATCAAAATGTGCTGGCCCAGTGGCACTTCTTGCCATGCATGCATGCTGGCTGGAATGAAGGTTCTAGTGATTATGTTTAATACTGGGGGGGAAAATAAGTTCTGGTCAACAAATGATGTGTGGAGAGGATTTGTCAAGACACCTGAGTGGTTAAAATGTCACTGACAACATTTCTTGTTGCTTTAGAATCTTTAAGGAGTGTAAAAGTAGGATTTGGCTCCTCTTCTTACTCTAAAGTGGTTTTTTGTGATCTGCTTCCAAGTAATTAGCTTGAAATTCAACAGGGGAGTTTCTTGCAGTGGGAATGGCACATGTGCTAGGCAGGTGAGCAGGGGGATCTACCAACTGACCTCTCTCAGCTGATGCTGACTGGTTGTCTGTGTAGTTGCCTTCAGCTCTAGGTATGAGACATCCAGATCTGTAATGGAATCTGCCAACAGCAGAGACCAAGCCTTGCTTTGGTTTTTCACACAGACCAGGAGGTCACATGTCTTATCTTAATAATGATGGGAATCTTCTGCTCTTAACCTCTGCTTTAAACCACAACACATATTACATTCCATGATCCTTGTTGCACTGGAGCAATAGCATGTCTGTTTTGAGGTTTTGCTTTATTTTTGTGTGTAAGAGTAGTGACCAGCACTGCAAGGAATGTCCTGAGCCAGCCTTTTCCACTGTCATGGGAGAGGAGCATGGAGAAGCTGCTCTGATGGTGAGACAGGCTGGAAGGCATTTGTCTACTCAGGTTTCACAAGGCCTGTGTGGAAGGTATGAGGCAATCCTGGGGGCTGTGAGGCAGTTCCTGGGATGTGTTGCTCAAACACCATTTATTGTGGCTCAGGGCAGCTGGCCCTGATTGCTGGGTTGGATGGGACACATGGACCACTTGGCAGCCCCAGGAATGTCCGAGGCTTGGTGGGAGCAGCACATGTGGAAATGACAGTGCTGGGGAAGTGTTTGTGGGGCTGCGGGGAGCAGGCAGCTGAGGCTCAGCACCAGGGTATGCTGAGGCCACATCCTGCCTCCTGGCTGTCCCCAACACCCCCTGTGCCATGTGGATTCCAGGTGTGCTGAGGAGGGCAGATGTGGCCCATGAACCCTCCCCTTCACTGCTTGTTGCAGAGACTGCTCACAACTGAAACCCCTTAGCAATAACTGTGGGATGCTCCTGGAGTGAAATCATCCAAGTGTCACAGGATAACCAGTTCATGCTCTGAACACCTTGGTTCTTTTCTCCTTACAAAACATCAAGCCAATATGCATACTCACGTAAACTCTCTCTGTTGGTGCAACTTCAGCGTTCCAGCCCATTGAGTTTGGTCACTGTGGCAGAAGAGACAGGAAGATGGTTTTAGAAACAGTCTGTCCATTTCAGATATTCTTGGAAAAGCAAGTTCTGTCAAATGTATCCTGGGAAAGGAAGCTCCCATGTTTGTTTGTTTTGTCACGAGGCACTGAGAGCTGCTGCTGTGGCATTGTGTAAGTGGGAAGGGTGGGAGTGGCTGTGGGTTGCACCCCACAGGATGACCAAGGGATTGGGACTTGGGCAGGATGGATGAGGATCTTCCTTAGTGATTCAAAGCATTTCCAAAAGGCCCATAGGCCTCTGGGAATGTGGCAGCTTCCTTAGGAATGAAACAGACTGACAGGACAGGCTGTGTTTTCTGCCATCTGCCACATGAACTGGACTGAGACTGACTGAAGTACCACACCATCCATGCCTCAGGAGGTGGAAATGGTCATGGGGTATCCCTGCTGCCTGAGGCACCAGGAACAGGTTTTATTAGTCTAGAGAGGCTCCATCCCTTCTAATAGCAGAAGGTAAGTACTCATTAGCCATGAATACACGGCCTTCTGAAAGCAGGCATCCCCAGGCAAGAAAACAGTAGTCCTGTAGGAACATTACTAAGTCTCTTAAATGGTTTATAAGTAAGTGGTTGTATGATTGGTGTGGAAGTGAGGGTTCTGCTCTTGCAACAGGCATTCATACCTTTAGTTTATTGTCACAGTGAGTTCAAGTGTCTAAGTGATAATGGAAAATTAAATGAGATCAGTAAACACTTCAGTTTTCTTCAACTTTTTTATCCCATACTGGAAGATAGTTTTTAAAAATGTAATAGTTTATCATTTTTTTTAATCTGCATCACTCAGTTGCTCAATACACCAGGAAGACCTTACCACTTCCTCTGGATTAAGAGAAGTTGCCAGCAAAAGTTCTTACTTGGCAGGCAGCACTCAAGTGTGTGTGTGGGAAAGCCTTAAATCAGGGCACTGAACCAGAGAGTACCAGGGACAGTGGAAAAATACTATTTACATGGAAAAATTGCAACCTAAGGAAGTGCTAGAGAATAATCAACAGGTGTGCTCTACAAATTGGTAGAGCAGAGGGTTCTGGGCTCTGCCCATGCTCTGTGGTCAGGCAGAACTGGATTTGCCAGTGCAGCCCTGGAGAAATTCTCCTAAATTTGGAAGCAGCGTTTGAGAGTTCAGCTGTGGAATCATGCCTGGGAGACTGCCTGTCTGAGGCATGGGCAAAGCTCAGTCCCATCTCCTTTCATGGCCCTTCCTAGGGCTTGTCATCTTGGGCAGATGGGTCTCTCTGTCCTGTAGCCTCTGCCTTCGTTGCTGTTCCTCTGTAATGAAAAGCTGTGTTCTGAAATGGGTGGATGGACAGGGTCACCCAGTGGAAGAAAATGGTGTGTCACAGGAACAGAGAAAATAAAAGAAAGGTGATGTTAGGAGAGAAAGGATAACAGAATTTCCTGTAGGCTTGAAGAGACCTGCAAATATCTAAAAGCTGACTGGCTTTTTTTAAAAAGCAAAATTAATGAAAGAGGTGTTCAACCTTTAGTTTCCTCTCCAAAGACACTTTTGTTCCTGCAGTTTGTTTCAAGTTTGAGCCCAGGCTTACCTTTAGTTATTTTCCATGGGCTTCCCTGACCTGTGTAGTGCAAGGAGAGTGCCAGGCTGCTCCTGGCTGTGCTTACTATTCCTGGTTGATCCTTAGTGCTGGTACACAGTGGGAAGTCAGCTCAGGGAACTGGCCCAGCTTTCTGGGCAGCCATGTGAGTATTTGTGTGGATGAAGTGGGGACAGCTCCTCTTCCTGGCAGCAGCACAGCTACAGCCAAGATCCAGTGCTCTGCAATGTGTCCTGGCTTTCACAGGGGTTCCCAGTGAATTTACATGCCCAGTTTTGTGATGAGTTGCTGTGTCTTTTGTTAGCAACTGAGGAGTGGTGCTGATGTTGGTGCATGTGTTCTGACTTGTCCCTAAATGCTCTCTACCTTAAATACTCTCTGCCGTGTCCTCTGGCCCATCAGGTGTTACTTAATCTGTTTTGCAGAAGTGGGTTTGTGTTTACTGAACAAGTCCAGCATGGGACTTCTGCTGGATTCTGCTTTTCCTGCCTGGGAATTGTTCACAAGTGTTGATGTAGAGGCTGGAAATGAAAGGAGTGTGTTTGGTCACATCAGCAGCTCTTTTAGGGCTGGCTCTTGGTGGGTGCTGGGAGGTTCAGTTCAGCCTAGAACTCATTGCTTGGTGTAGAAGTTACAGCTGGGCTGTCTGAGCTGCCACTGCTGCCTAAAGTTGCCAAATTTCCAAAATGAATTTTTTGTTTGGCCAAACACTTTTATATATAGTCTCTTCAAGAGGTTTGTGTAACTTCATAAATCCAAAAGGTGTGTGTGATGTTTTAAATCGCTTTCAGACTGAGCCAAAGCTGAGCTAGAAGGGGCTCATAAGTGAACTCCAGGTCAGATACAGAAACGTCTGATAGTCTCCTTTGCCTAAAAAATATTGATCACACTGAGAATGTTTTAGGTTTTGGTTTGCTTACAAGGTGAAGGGAGGGGTGCTGTTCACAGGTGCTTGGTGATGGGAAGTTTTCATTGACTGCAGAAGTTAACATGCAAATCCACTTCAGTTTGAGCTGTGGTCCCAAACAACAGAGCTAATTATTATTAACCGTAGAACAACAGAATTATTTTTAAAACCAGTGTGTTGGTTTGAAATTGGTTAAGCACGGTGTTTGCCTTGGCCGTGGTGAGGAACGTAGTCCCTGGTTTTGGGAACTGGTGCATTTACCGGTTTTGGTTTGTTTTCTGCTGCCCTCTAGTGCTCAATGTTACCCATTTCTGATTTCACCAGCCTGGCAGGCTTACAACTTTCGAGGGTTTTTTAAGTGATGGTTTTTAATCAAGTGCACTCTGAAGTATGACCAAAATGCTAGATTTTTCTTAGACTCAAGTCTTACCAAGAGGAAAAAGAAAAGCAAAATATTTCAACACTTTTAATTTTGTATAGATGGTGTGGGGCAGTGGACTTGAAGTTGTGCAGCTCCACTGAAATTATGGACAGGCTCTTCAGTGGGTGACTCCATGGCTCTGGTGAGTTTGTCATCACCAACCCTCCAAGCATCTCTTTGTGACCCAGTTGTGTTGAGTACTGGAATGAAAAGGCAAGGTGGAATTTATGCCAGCTGACATAAAAGGGGTACAGGGAAACTGCACAGCACACAAAAGAAAGCACTGGGAACCACTGGGTCACTGTAGGTCTTAGATCTTGTGTAAATTAATTTGTCAGGGATGTGTTACATAAAGCATCCAGCCAAAAGTAAATCCTAGAACAGAAAAAGGCAGAGTTTTATTCTACACAGTCTGAGGAAGAAAACTGGTCCTTTTTGAGGAGAATTAGAGCACTATGCATATATCAGGGAAAAAACTGAGACACGTGCTTTGCCTTTTAGACTTTAATGCTTCAGAGTACCTCTGTGTTCTGTGAAAGTGAACAGCTTGTATTAGACCATTAATAATTAGAAATCAACTACAGAGAAGATGCTTCAGTAACAGAGACAGGGAGTTGTACTACTGCACTGAAGTTGTCTGCTTGCATTCTGTGTTTCTCTGCATGAAGGGGAGCTTGGGAGTTTGTCTCTTGGGAAGGAGAATTTGTTTTGCTTCTTATTACCCTGCTCTGAGTGTGATTGGTAATAATTAATCTAATTTCCCTAAGCTGAATCTGCCACGATGGTATTCAGTGAGTGATCTCTCCCTGTCCTTATTTCAACTCATGAACCTTTTGCTGCATTTCTTCACCTCTGTGGAGGGGAGTGTGGCTTTGGGGGCATCCAGCCAGGGTCACACCACCACACCCTCAGTGACAGACAGTGGGACCTGTGAGGTGTGTAGAGCTCTGTCTGCCCTCTGGTGGGACTGGGAGCTTTCAATATCACCTTGTTCTGCCAAGCTGTCAGAGTCCCAGTGGGGCATTTCTTCCTTACCTTTATCTAAATTGTCATTCCAGCCTGGACTTCTAGTTCTCTCATCACAGCTGTCAGTGTTTGTCCTTTGCTGTGACCTAATCCAATTCAGACTGCAGTAATGTCATTATGGTAATTGTTCCTAAGGTAGCTGTGAGGCAGCTTTGTACATGTTTGTGCAAATGTTGTTTTATCTTACCAGGCCAGTGCTGTTTTATCTTACCTGTGAACATTAATCTTTTAAATGAAAAGGAATTAAATCCTGTAAATAAATGTCAAGAATTTGTTCAATGGGCAAGAATGGACAAGAGTTTGTTAAATTCTTTATTAATCATTTTTCATCCTCTGAAGTGCAGATGTGGAGTCCTTTGAGATGGAAAATTATAATTGGGAACAGAAGCTGTTTAAATAAGGGTTTTGCAGAAGAATAGTAAAAAATTCAGCCATCATTTGCAAGCACTATAATGCCATTAAATATTATGGGAACAGTGAACAATTTCCAAGCTAAAAGACAACCTGAGGAGTTCTTGCTGACCAAGCCAGACTGGTATCAGGCTGGGATGGGGGTGTCTTTGGGAAGCCAGATGTCACTGGCTCTGTGAAGCTGCAAAATACAGTGCAGATGTGTCTGAAAAGCTGCTCCTTGCTTGGTTTCCTCCTTTATGGGTGCTTCCCTTGCCTTCCCCATTCTGCAAATACTTGCTTATCACATATGTAGTGCAAAGTTTCTCCTGTGCTTGAAGCTGCTTTTGCAGCCCTGCTCAGGCTTTTCAAAGCAGTGATCTCTGTTCTTGCCCTGGAAGTCAGCAGTGGAGGGGGATCTATCCTGGAGCAGCTGGATGCTGGATGTTGGCACTCAGCTGAGGCTGCTGGAGGCAGCAGAGTGGTTACTGAATCCTCACCCTGTAAAACAAGGATTCACTCAGGATGGCTGTCTCCACTACATGAGCTCCTATCTGAGACACACTTGCCTGTAAATTGTCTCCAGTTGGGCCCCAGAATTTCCAAAGACAGACTGTGTTAACAGGGCTGTGTGGCACTGGGTGGCCAGCATGGGAGCCATGGCACAGGACAGCATTTCAGCAAATGGATAACATTCCTTGTCAGTCCCTCAGGAGCATGACTCCAGAGTGCACTAATGGCTGTGGTTGCAGTTTCACACACTGGGTTTGCTGCTCTTCCATTTTTCTGTGCATGGCTGCAGGGGATCCACTGAGTGCTGCAAGCCAGGGGTCTGGCTTATTGCAGGCAGGCAGATCAGATATTCTTATTTCCATGGCACAGTTATTTTAGTGCAAAGCTGTAGAGGAAATTCTTCAAGTTCCATTCTTTTCTGAAACAGATAAATGCCTTGTTTAGACTCATCTGTGCAATCTTGCTCAGGGACTGCTTTTACCACCTGCTTCTGCTTAGGTGCTGGCCTTGAGCCATTTCCTTGTCACAATCAGATTTGGAAGCCCAGGCTGGTATTTTAGAGATGCTCATCTGCTTCACTGCCCAGCTCAGCTCCCTTTAGCATCATTGTGGCTCTGTGCAGAGGTGCTGAAGTGCCAATAGAAAGGATAAGGGTTGAATGAAAGTGCAGGATGCAGCAAAGGGAAGGAGGAAATTAGAATGTCAGGTTGAGGGAGAGGTCAGAAATCCTGTGCAGAAGGGGTTGTGCTGTTTAATCACTAAGTTTTGGTTACCTCTGTCATTATCTTGAAGCTCAGAAACCATCCCTGATGTAACTGTGGGGCTGGAAGGGTATGGGAGGATGGATAGCAGTGACATCTCCATTGATGCACAGAATATTCTGCATTGTGTGTGTGAGCTCATTGCCCATCACCTTGGGTTACCATGTTAACTTCAATGCATTTCCTCTTTTTCAGGCAACTGATGGTTTTATGTGCTGAATTCCAAGATAACCTTTCATAGATGCTTCTTACCATTGAGAAGTGACTATTGATATTTGTGTTGTGTTGGGTCCAGGTGTCCATAAAGCATTTCACCAAGCAGTGTGAGAGTGCTGGGAGAATGTCCCCTGCTTTCCTGCTGTAGTGGAGAATTTGTGTGCACTTGTTTCTAAAGAAGGATAATATGAACCAGATTTCAGTGTATCTGTGAACAGTCAGTGCTCAGTGTTTGAAATGTTGGAAGGCAGAGAAGTTCACTTTACTACTGTGGAGAAAAATGGTTGGTTTCCTTTAAAAAAACCCAAAAAACTAAAACAAGAAATACCTTTAGGATGTGTTTTTAGCTTTAAAACTATGCAAGAAGTTTTCACTACAAGATTGACAGACATGAGAGTTACCCAAGGGACAAGGACCAGAGAGGAGAATGAGAGAGAACTCATGGGAATGAGAATTGGTGTTCACAGAGGGAATACAAAGGGGTTGGACTGTGGCTCCTGCAGACCCTCCTGCAGAGTGTCCAGTTAGATTTGTCCTGTTTTTCTTTCTGCTTTTAGAAAGAGAAGCATCTTTTGTAGGAAACAATTTCAGTGAAACTCCCAATTTTTCTTAACAGCTGGAGAAGAGAAGCTACAAAGCAAATCCCAAGGCCTGTAAGCCAGGGTAGTAATTTTTCTAACAAAGTGCTTCAATAATGCAGTAATACAGTTGTGAAACATTCTCATGTGTGCATGAATTGTTCTGTTCACTTTGGAGGGCAAGAACTTCTGTACAGCTGAAACACCTCCACAGAATGCCTTATTTTTTCCCAGGGAGAAAAGAAAGTACATGCCGTGAATCCTTAGGAATTGAAATAACTGTGGAAAGCTGCCAAGGGCTGTAGCTGTTCCTGTTACCTGGACATGTGTTCATGGCCTCTTTTTATCAATGTTAAACTTTGTGAGGGGCTCCCAAGATGTTGGCTCCTTTCCTGTATAATAGAGTTGCTCTTTGCAGCTTGGTATTATGGTTTTTTGTAGTGCAGGTGATGCAAGAATGACCCAAGATCATTGGGTGTCAGTGCTGAGCAGCCAGCAAAAGATGGAATGCCTGTGCCAAGATCATTGTGTAAAACCAGCACTGCCCTTCCCTGCTGTCTGCAGAACCTGCCTTGGTGTCTCAGCTCTGTCACTTAGCTGTGGGTGCTGAAGATCTGTGAAAATGCCTTAAAATGGCAATTTAAATAATGGGGGATGTCAGGCTAGGGCAGAAGAAAAGGGCAAAGTGGCTTGGAATGCCATGTTGAGGCCAGCCTGTGCCAGCCCTCTGGGATATTTCTTTGGTACACAGTGCTGTGGGGTTCCCCATTAGCATCAGTACTTGGGGAGCAGAAGAACGGTGTCATTGGCCTGAAATGGAGCTGTGCTGGGGCAGAGAGCCCAGGTAAATGGGGGTACAGAGCTTCCAGCAAACTCTGAGCTTCACACCTTTGTTCACATGCTCTGGGACATCTCACCTGCAGTCCAGCTGTGAGTGGTGTTTGTGGTTTAGAGGGCACTGTGATGTTCTGCTTATACACAATGCATAAATAAGAAATGTCACTCCTCAAGTCTCTTTAAAACATCTTGTTTTCTTAACTCTATTAGTAAGATTTCTACTTTTTTTTTTTCCTGGTCTGATTCTAAACACAGGGGTTTTGTCTCCTAATTTATCAGATTTACCTGTCCTGATACACAAAACACCCTGGTGGACCCTAATTTTGGGCACCAGTGGTCAAATATGCATGGTCTGACTTTTTCATTTTCACTGGCAAGCTTTCCTTACCTTTAGCTCTCAGTTATTCAGATGTTTTTTCAGATGTAGCCTGTGACTGTGTGGTAGAAGAATCAGCTGGAGTTTATTGGACCCAAAAGGCCCTGTACTGGCAGTGGTTAAAATGCAGCAACAGAAAACAAGATACATCTACCCTGATTGCTGTGGTCCCTTATTGCCTCTGAATTTATTCCCAGAATTTGAAGCTTCTGTAGGAGCTGCTGTGAACTGGCAACAGAAAAAACATATTTCAGGGAATCCTCTGTGCCTAGTGGCAGGGAGGAGAACAGAAAAGTTATACTGCTGTTGTTTAAATGAGAAGCTGTGCTCCCAGGATGCTGCTTAGTGTAGAGGGCAGGCTTGCTGCT
This sequence comes from Ammospiza nelsoni, assembly GCF_027579445.1. Taxonomy (NCBI): domain Eukaryota; kingdom Metazoa; phylum Chordata; class Aves; order Passeriformes; family Passerellidae; genus Ammospiza; species Ammospiza nelsoni. Next base: position 14,601,380 of record NC_080635.1, read on the forward strand.
GTGAAAGGATGCAGATTGCTCCTACCCAATTTTGCCATGGCAGGTTTGAGTGAGCTGAGCAGGAGGCTGTGGGCAGGACGCCTCTGTTCCATGTGCTCAGGGTGGATGCAGTGCCTGCAGTGCTGCAGGGGATGCTCCATAGCTGGGTTGAGGATGTAGGACTGAGCAGTGCTGCCTGCCATTTCCCTCTTGTGGCTGCAGGGCCTTTCTCTCTGCAGTGACGTGGTTTGGATTGATGCCAGGATTGTGGGGGTCACTGTGGTCCATTTTCCCTGGATTTGTGTGCAGTTATTTGGTCCCTGCCTTTACATTCACATGCTGCTCTCAATGTTTCCTGGCTTCCCCTCTGTAACATCTGGCTTGTGCCACACCACATGGATTGAGCCCAGAGGAAGTGTTCCTAAAGCCTCACAGCTCAGACTCCTATCACCACTTACCTGTGGGGCATCTGGCACTGAATTTAAATTAGATCTCTGTCTTAATTCAGGCCTCATTTTTCTTCTCTTTCTCTGGTTTACTTCACTGAGCTCACTGGTGTGCAACTGATGAGGCTGCAGCATAAAAAATAGTGAGTCATAGCCCCTTAGTAGCAGACTGCAAGCATAAAATACAGCACACTTCATCATCCACAATATTTTTTGAAACAAAACAACAACACAGCCCAGTGATTCAGCATCAGTGTGGGTTGCAGTACATGAAGGTTCGTCCTGGAGCCCTCTTGCATCTGATTTCTTCCTTCTTTTCATGAGTTTAATAACCCCCCACCCCACTGCCCTTCCTTCTTAGATTCCGTAGGAGCTGGGCCTCATATGCATGGACATCTCTGTGCCTGTGAAATCTCCTCCCAGCCAGATGGAATGCTGTCAGTGTGAGCAGTGCTGCTGCCTTTCCAGCAAGCCTCCATGCTAAGGGTTTCTCTGTGAAGGATGGCAGGCAGCTGGTTATTTATTGCTGCAATAAGCAGTGGCAAGCAAATGATAGTATTTTGTGCTGTGTGCTGCTTGCTGTTCCTTTCAGCCTGCCCAGGGATTTCTGTTTGTGCTCACTCTGGGTACAGGTGGAAGCAAGGGAGGGCTTGAGTTTTACAAGTTCACTGTGTTTTATAAATGTAGCACTGCCTGTGTCAGAGAGGTTATCTTACTCCAAAAGTTATTTGGGTTTGTGAAGTAGGTAAACCCTTTGCATTCCTGCCTTCCATAAGTGCCTACAGACTGTTTTGTATAGCTCTGAGTAATGAAATTATGTATGTCAGTACTAAAGGAGGTCCCAGCTTTGTGCAAGCTGCAGTGTCTGACAGGAATAGTTTTGGGGTCTTGTGTTTGTGTTTTTTGTGGATGTTGTTGTTGGGTGTTTTTTTTAGTTAGTTTGTTTGTTAGGTGTTTTGGTTTCTTAATCTGCAAATAAGAGACAAAAACAACCAGAAAGACTAAGCCTGGGAAAACAGACAAGTATACTGTAATGTCTTTTAGATCAGTGGAGGCTTTGGTACTCTCAGTGGTCTGTTTTTATGAGTGTATTTTAGTCTCAATGATGCAAACATTTTCTTTTTTCTATTTTTAAAATTAAATTTAAACCAGTAATGATCTCAGCAGGAATCTGAACGTTGGTTCTGTGTCTGTTGGATGAAAAGGAAAGGCAGTAGAATCAGAATCAGTCACTTCTTACACAACAGGTAATTAGATTTTAAAACTCAATGCAACAGGAAATCATTGAGGCAAAGAGTTTAGCAGTGAAATAAAGGTGACTTTGCACTGATGTTGGTAATAAGAGCAAGCTCACTCAGTAGTTCTTGCTGATACAATAGTTGCTGAGCTATTGAAAACATCTGATGGTGTTTCAAGGCTCTTGTTAATCTCTGTGTAATTTCAAGTGTCAGGTCACACCCACATATTCCCACCACGAGGTTGCCACCTAGAACAGACCACAAGTGGAGGGGACGTACCAGACTTGAAGCTGATCTAATCCTGCCTGGTACCTCCTTCCTTTCTCCTTTTTCTAGAGTATTCCTGTTCTGCAGGTGGAAAAGCTGATATCAATGCTGTCATAGGTACAGCTCTTCCCTTCACTAGACTGGATCTCTTAAGAACTGTTAATTAAAAAGAAATCCTTGGACAAGATGCTCAGAATTAGGAGCAGAAGGGGGTTGTTTGACTAGAGAAGCAGGTAAGGCAGAGTTGAAGAAAGGGAGAAATTTTTTTGGGGTCCACAGTGTATTTGTGTATGTGTACATTTTACAGTGGTGTTTTAGTTTATTAATGAATAACCCATAGATAGATAAACCAAAACTACAGTAATTTGTACAGACCTAAGGAATACTCATCCTTAATATGCTGACCCAAAGCCTAGCCCAAGTCCTTCTGTACTATTCATAATACAAATTTATTTTGAATTCAATTATTTAAGCAGTTATTGTCTATGAAGATTGCAAAGAAATGCATGATCTCTACTTCTGGTCATGGTGCAGCACAGGTGGGATCTGTTTTGTGATATCTTACTATTCAGTAGCAATTTCTTGAAAGGATGAACATTGTGCTGAAGAGCTGAATTGAAGGAGAATCTGATTTACAGAGCTACCATCTGCAATCCCAGCTGAATTTAACATTGTTCTACATTGCTGCTTCTCTAGATGGCTAATGAGGTTATTTCTAGGTTAATTTTTCTCCTGATGCAGTCTCAATTAAAATGTAAAGAAAGCAGCAGAAGTTGCAAAATAAAATAACTTGAGAAGATCCATTTTGTGCTGCACCAGTGCTTTGTGGTAGGGTGTTTGTTACAGCTGCTAGTTATTATTTTGTATGAGGCACTTGCCTGATAGCATCTGTGTGTGTGTGTGAATCATCTGCAGAGCCTGTGACAGCATTCCAGAAGTAAAGTTAGCTCCAGTGGCTGAGACACTGAGTTTGTGCCTGTGAGTTTCATGCCTGGCTTGGGTTGAGTGGAAGGAAATATTAAGATTCTTAAGCCCAGAAATCTTGGAATATAAATGGAAATATGTTTGCATTGTTAAGAAATCACCTATTGCTATTAGCTTTCAGCAACCTGCTGACAGTTAATGGACACAGCGATTTATTTCTGATGTCACTCTAGCTGGGATTTTTTTTATTTTGAAGAATCATTCTTTTGCAGAAGATTAAACAAAAATGAGATTGATAGTTGGGTGTGATATTCAGAATGAAAGCATCATGCTCCATAATTAGCAACTGTGAACTGCAAACCTCCCAGGGTGAGTTAGACCATGTGGTGGAAGAGGGTGATGGTGTGTTCTTGGCAAATGAGATTCTTCATGCACAAAACAAAATGCTGGGTTTGCCTGTGCTATTCCCCCACACTGCACAAAACAGTCAATCATGTAAATTCTTCAGGACTTCTCTTTTATTAACAATACCTGGCAATGAAATATTTGTAGATGGACCTTTGATTATGGATTAATTGACTGCTTTCTCTACAGCTGCTGAAGAGTTGGAATGAGGGGATAGAAAACCTGGTGGTATCTCTCAGGCAATAATTTGTGTTTAAAAAGTGTATGTGGCTGGTTTAAATACTTCAGTCAAACAATCTGCTTTGTTACATCTTGTGTTTGCCAAAATCTTCTCCCCCATCACAGAACAAAGCCACTGTGCTGTTTCTAAATGCCAGTGCCTAAATGTGTGTTGAAGTGTGGAGGCCTGTGCTTTCTGGGGTTATACTGACGATTTCCCCTTTTCTTGATCCTCCTGTCAAGTAAACAAACAAACCAGTTTAACCACTTCTTCATATGATTTCAGAAGGAAATCCTTCAGAGAGGATCTGCTAGGAGTCTCTCACCTATTGACTACAACCCCAGTTTGCCTTTCCAAAGTGGTGCTAAATGAGTGTGTAGGGATCAAACTGAGCCAGATGCTCTTGCAGCAAAGCCATGAAAATAAACACATTATTTCAGGCTGTACTATTGGAACTAGAGCCAAATTTGGCCTCCTTAGAAATACTGCAATTCTATGTGCCTCAAGATCCTGCTCATCTCAGTTCCTGTGGGATCTTGGAGCAGGTACTAAGGGAAGAGTGATCCCAAAACAGTGGAGTAGTCAAATTTGAGGGAAGACAGGAGGCTTTCTTTGGTTTAGCAGCCTCAGTGAAGGCATTTACTTGAGCCTTCCAAGCTGTTTGAAGCCCTGCCAGGCAATAGCTGGGCCCTCCTTTCTCCTCACCACTCAAGCAGACCTCTGTAGCTTTTCTCAGCCAGTAAGTTATTAGCTGCTGCAGCAATCTGGTTCCCTCTCTTGATTATTGCATGAGAAAACAATCAGGCTTCGCTGCTGTTTTGGAAGCTGTTACATCTGGTAATGTGTCTGGGGTTTTCCATTTGCAAAACACTGTTGATTGCCAATTTGAAAACAGTTATTTCTGGGACCAGTGTGTTCCTGTGGATTTTACTTGTCTTCAGGACACCACAGTATCTCTGATTGCTCTTGCTGTAGTGACAAATGAAGTGACAGAAGTGACTGTGCTGATTTAACTCTTGGTTTGTCTTTTTCTATAACACCTTGCCCAAAACCATCCTTGTCCTCCCTCTGTGAGTGTTTGTGTGAGCATCTCTGGTCTCATTAACATTCATGTGAGTATTCCCAAAGCTCAGTGCAGTCTTTAAAACATGTCACTGTTCAAAATGTGCTCTGGTGCAGGTTAAGTCCTGCTTAAAGGCAAAAAACTAAGCCAAAGGCAGTGCAGTAAATCACCTGGTACACCTTAGCTATACCTTGGTACAAAGAGCTCTCTTGGGGAGAGCATGTGCATCCAAAGGAGCTGCAGTTTGTATGGCTTCATACCCTGGATAGCTCCTGAAATCCTACTGCTCAGGGCCCATCCACTTGATGTAGAGGATAAAGTTCATTCAGGGATTCATTAGAATAAATAAAACCTGAGGCATTTTTTCTGTCTCCACATGTTATGAATAAGAAGCCTGACTAGACCAATATTCAAGCAGCAATCAATTTATTAATTAATATGGTAAAGCATGAGCAATACAGCGCTGGGTACAGTGGGGGAAGTTTTCCCTCCAACTGCACACCCATAATTGATGGTTACAGGTATTTATAGGGGTACTCATCCATTTTTTTCAGCAGTTTCTATTCCCAATTTTTACTCATCAGCAGTTTCTATTGCAAATTTTTATGTCACAATTCTATACACTATTGTGATTTAGTTTTTCTCAGGATGTATCCCAAAAGGAGTATCCCCAGATGGTGGTGGTCCAGTTTCTGAAAGAAGAAAGACGAATCCCATCTGGTGGGGTCCAGCTCCCCAGATGTGTGTCCACCTTTTAATTGCAGAGACTATAAATCTCATTACAGTGATGTCCAGCTTCCCTTGGTCGAAACTATAAATCCTTGAGCTGATGTTGATGTTCATCTTCCTTTCTCAAGCTGTTTTTCTCTGCTTCAATAAGGCGTGAGAAAGCATATTTCCTTTATATATATTCCAAAGCTATAGTTTCAATGGTACAAGTAATATTCTAAAATTATACTTCAAAAGGTTATTATTGCAGAGCTTTTTATGGATTAAATGCAGGCAAAAAGCAACATCTTTAACACTTAATTCCAATGCTCCTAAATCTACTAGGGTTAATTGCGAACAACAGATAGGTTCAAAGGCCTTTTTCCATGCTTTATCTTCCTCAGTAATTATTAGAATTCACAGCTCTCCCATTGTCAGGGTCCACACATTTTGCATTCACAAATACACACATTGCCTGTTTGTACCTGACACGAGACACAGCTTTGCATCTCACACACAGAGCTCCAGACTCTAAATGCCCTGCAGATGAGGGGTGTGGGGATGGATGCTTGGAAGAGTTGATGCCTTGCTCTAGTCAGCAGTGATCTAAGAAATTACATTGGGAAAGTTAGTATGGAGATGTTGGCATCTCTTGCTGAATGCTTTTTCAAGGCTGTGGGTTTAGAGTATTTCAGATTATTGTTACCTAGATGTTCTGCTCTTGGGTTAATATTGCAGAATGAAATAGCACATTAGCTGTAAGAGAATATTTTATTAAAATACTTCTTAGCTTCTTTCCTGAAACTTTTCAAATATCCTCCCTTTCATATGTGCTCAGTAATCTGTTAATCTTTTTTCATAATATTTTTACAAAACTGGGGAGTGTTTGTGGTTTTTTTTAAAGGAAATTAAATTCTGTTTTCAGCTAGGGGCTTTTCATTAGACTCAGTCTGTAGCATGTGTCTCTAGCATCAGTATCAGCCTGATGCTGGGCTATAATTGACTTTTGCATTCTGTCTGAGCAGAGTTCACCTCAAAACCTAAGATCTGAGGGAAAAAGTAATTTGTGCAGATGCTCTTCATAAAACAAAGACAGATTAAATCTGGAGCTGTCACAGAATTGCTCTTACAGATGCATCTGCTGCAAAATAATTACCTCTCTTGAGCCCAGTAAGTTAATCAATGTCTCTTGTTTGTGTCTGCAGTGAAAACAATTAAAAGCTCATTTCCTGGTTTTTAGGTAAACCTACAGATTCTCTGATTTTTAGGGGTAATTAGATTTATTTTGATGTGTATCACAGTCCAAAGTGTTCCTGTTGAACAGCTAGCTGTCTGTGATACAATTTACTTGTAGCCAGGATGTAATTTCTTTTCAGTCACTTTTTTTCCTTGTGATGGTTTTTGCTAAAGAGTTCAAAATCCTTTTGTCTCCTTTCATGTAAATTGCACTTTAAAAGCTTAGGGCTCTTTGTACAATCTTGAGAAATGCCATTATTTGTATTTATTTCAAGCTTCCTTTAATGTAATTTTTTGCAAGATCAGGAAAAATACTATAGCTGAGAAAATAACCACTGATCACTCAGAGGCAGTGAGATGTGTGCACCAGGTGCAGGTAGGTGGAGAGGGACCCCAGTGAGATGAGCAGTGAGAAAGCAGCACTGGCACCTAATGCAAGGCAGTAAATGATGCCTTTCTCCCTGCTTTGCACAGCCCCTGCTCCACCAGGACAGATCCTTTGCTGCCTTCAGATTGACTCTGCTGCCTGTAATGTCTGTTTTGTTGGCCACGAGCAGATTTAAACAACTTTTCCTGTGCCTTCTTTTCCTCATGGCTTGGCAGGAGCACGAAGTGTTGAGCTAAAGATTGGGGGGAAAAAAGCTCCAAACCTCAAATAAACCCCAGAGTGTTTTAAACTCTGTTGGACATGGTGGTGATAATAGACTTAAAAAAGAAGTGACAAGACCACACCCAACGATTAACCTTGCGTGCATTCTTTAGGATGGCTTCACTTTGCTCTTTGTGCTCTGCTTGAGACTTAGCACTTGTGATCTAATGCCAAAATCTGTCTAAAATATGCCTTTGGTCTCCACCTCTGTGGGAATACCTTAATCTCTGAACTGTGTCAAAGCTGTGCTGCTGCAGACTGGCCTCCAATTTTTTTGTTATAAAGAAAGAGTGACAGTATCTGCAGAGAGGGTACTAAGCCCCTGTGCAGGCAGGTATATTTGTTTTATTTTAATTCTCAGTGGACCTTTATTTTATCCTGATTCAATTGCTTACTCAAGGGCACGATTTTTTTTTTTTTTTTTTTTGTGTGTGCCCTTAATGCATTAAACATTTTTCCAGGTCAAGGAAGCATCAGATATATTTTCCATTGTCTTAAGAGTCACAACTAAACTTCAGCAGTGACCGTGGCCAAGGGGAAGTGGAATAATGTGGAATTGGGAAGTGGATTTGTGTGTAGAGTGGAGGGAATAAAAAATTCCTGTGCTGTAAACATAGAGGTTTTAAAACCTCAAAGGTGAGGGATCTCCTGAGTGGCAATTTTATTTTCTGATAGCTGTTCTTGACTTAGTTTTATTACTGGAAAATGCACATAGACACCTTTTTTGTAATTCAATAATGTTCCAGTCCAAATCACTTTTGAGTATGAGCATTTTCTGGCACGTTCTTGTATTGCAGCTAGACCTTCTTTAAGAGGTTCAGGTGTCTATATTCTGTGCAGAAGTGTCCTCTTGCAAAAGTGCTGAGGCTTTCAGCTGGCTTGTGAGGAAATGAAAGAGATTAAGGTAGCAGGTTGTCAAGGCAATGGAACACAGATTAACTACTTATGTCCTCACATTGCCCACATGTGATCTAAAAAACCCCTTCTAAGTAGCCTTTGAAGATAAATCCCAAAACTTGAGCTGAAAATGTTCACTGAAGCCTTTCTTTCAGAATTCCATTTTATTTAGAAATAAAACTGATGTATTTGCCGCAATCACAGAATCCAATCTGTTTGAATTACATACTCTTTAGGCCTTTTAAAACAAAATACTTGAGCTGATCCTGAACTTGTTGGGATTTAAAAGAAAATTATCCCAAGGTGTGATCTGCTAAATTATGTGGGCTGTCAAATCCCACCCAACAGTGTCAAATATGTGACAGCAACCAGTGTCAAATATGAACAAGGAGACTTGAGCTTGTGCTGGAACACAGCTGTCAGGAGTATCAGTGGTAAATTGCTAAACTTTCCTTTTTATTTGAAAAATGGAATCTACCTTCACTGTTAAGGATTTGTTTTATATCATACACATATCATACTTACACAATTTTATCATTCAATAAAAATGTAAATTTTCAGGCATTCATTATGTTAGATATTTGCTTTTTCATTTGAATAGGTGAATGGCTATATTAATATGCTTAATACTATTAATTATGGTTATATTAATGTTTACCAGGAGTGCTAATCACTATCATTAATTCACTGACATTTTAAAATGTGGTTGCACCTGTGTTCTCATCCAGATGCCAGGAGAGCAATGGGAATTGCTAAATGCCCCAGTTACACTGGTTGCTTCACATTAAAAAAAAGGAGCTGTGCAGTTTTGGGAGTCTGAAAAATAAACTGCAAATTCTGAACTTCCTGGTGTTTCCTCATATCTGCTTCTGTAGTCTCTCTAGTCCCTACTCAGGGAACAAATTCTAAACAAACACGAGCATCATTCATCTCCCTGCTCTGTGAAAGTCATACAAAGACTCCCACATCACCTTGAAAAATAGTTGGAGAGTAGTTCTTTACTATTTGTAAATGATCAACATATTTATACCTGCAAATATCAGATGGGTTAAGTTCTTAAAAGTTTCCTCTCTTTCCCTACCTTGCTACTTGTATGATTATTTTTGAATGAAGTGGGTATTTTCAGTTAGGCAATCTTAGGGTGTAAGGTGGATGAAAAATGTTTCATTTAATTAGGGATCAGTGGAGTTGCCCTAACTTGGTCTGGTGTATCTGTCCTTTTACTCACCTTATTTTGCAGGAATTATTTAGTTTTTCTGTTCACAAGTATTTGGTTGCAGTAACTATCACTAACCACAGTTCGTCAGTAGTTCAAGGAGTTGCTAAAAAGCTCTATGCAAGTGCTTCACACACAGCCCCAGGCTCTTTCCTGAGGTGTGTGCAGCCTCCTAGGAGAGCCATCCTGGTGCTGTGTGACAATAATATGGAATGGACAATGTTTTTGTTTATTTTGTTTGCTTTGTAAACAAGATTTCAGCTTTCACTTGCCTTCATAGTTTACCCAGAGTTGTATCCACAATTAATTCGGGTGAAATGTTTGATTTGGGGCAGAACTGAGAGGTTTGGGTGCCCCCAGATCTGCTCATGGCTAAGAAGCTTTCATAAAAAGCAGGACTAACAGGCTGCAGAGCCAGGTAAAAGGATGTAAACAAGTCTGGAGTGACTGAAACCTTTGCTGTTTCCCTTTGAGGGCCAAGATGGGAGATGCCTGCATTGCCAAGCCTTCCTCGTGACTGGCTGAGGACAGAGTGAGAAGATGGGGATGGAGACTTGCTTGCTCAGTGTTTTTTCTTCTTTATAGCTTCTAAAGTCATACTCCTTGTCAAGGACCTTCTGCTCTGTACTTGAGGTTTTCTCAGTCCCTGCAGAAGCACAGACAGTACCACAGCCATGGCACCACCTAGAAAAAGCTGGGTAGGAGTGTGCAGCCCTGGGGCCTGAGGATTCACTCCCAATATCCTTCTTAACTGAAGTTGGAAATGGTTATAACTTTTCAGGTGCTTGGTTTATTAGCCACAGACAATTCCTGCAGGAAGCTGGTTGATTAAATGGCAAAACAATTCTGTTCAAAGCCCAATTTTGTCTCAAGCTAGTTCTGATGGAAGAGATTGTCTGTGATTCCCTCAACAGCATGTAGATAATTAGGCAAAAGCCCCTGTGTGGTTCTCAAGCCTCCAGCATTTGTGAATGGTCTATAAATGTGCCTATTGCTGTAGTCCAATTTCTGTTCATTACTTGATCTCTAGTAATGCTGCAGCAAAACTAGATGGCTCAAATATTTATTTAATATATACCTTTAAAGTAGCAAGCCAAAATGTCACAGACTAGTGATGAGAAAATGTCTCCTCGGTTATTAAACTTGTATATCTTGTTTGCTTTTCATTGTAGTCTGTACTGTTTGTGTTTTGTCTCTTGAAAATTTCCTTGATGACTGTTTGATGTATCTGACACTGATTTTTTCAGTGTCAGGCTATTTAATTTATTAGCCTGTGGAAAGCTGATAGATGGAGATTGGTATCTTGCTTCCATTCTCATTTTTGAGTCCGTTTTTTGATTTTTAATCAATGTCTGGTGCACAAGGCCCCACTGGCAATGCAGAAGAAGAAAGATGTCACAGTTTGGGGCTTACAGCCTCCATGGCTGGAGAGGATGTGGGTCTGCTCTTTTCTGTGCCAAGGCACTGGAGGCTGGCACATCTCTGCACAGGCTGTTCAGTGCTCACAGCCACATCAGGCCTGCAGGGAGACTGGGAAAATGGCTTATTCTGCCTTCAGATTTCCACCAGAATATCAGTAGTTGTATTTGCCTTTGTACCTGCTATTTGCTTGTGCTTTTTGAGATAATTTCTTTGTTGTATTTATTTTTCTATCCTTGCTTTTAAAAGAAGAGCAAGCCTTTTTGTGTTTGTCTGATGTGCAGCATATTTTCAGGAGCATGACATAGACTAGAAGCATGGTTTCAAAGCCATCTTATTGCAAGTAAATTCAGGAAACCATCTCTGCAAATGTTCCTCTGTTGTTCTTTCTGAAAGATCAATCCTGACTGGAAGTAAGGACCTTTGATCTGAAGAGGTACAGAGTGCACACATTGAGCTGTTCCACTCCCATCTAGAGGGAATCAGTCCCTCTGTAAGCATTTCTTGCAGTATTCCCACACTCATGCTTCTAGCCTTAGACAAAAGTGAAAGATCTTGAAATCTGATAACTGCAAGGTATCCTCTTGTTCTTCTGCTGTAGAACTTGCAGTGATTCTGCTCCTGAAGAATTAAAGCTTAGATGGCAATGTTTTCCACAGAGCTAAAATATCTATGGCTTCTTTTAAATTTGGTAAGAGCATTTGTGTGTTCAGCACTCCTGAAAATCAGTGCACCAGTCTGAGATCTGAACCTAATTGTAAGCTGGTACAAAGTTGAACAAATTCACACAAATGCACCTAGGAGGCATACAAGTCTATAGGTAGGAGGGGTAAAAAGTTGAGAGGAAGCTATATTTAACTGAGTTTCACCTTCTTCTGCCTTATTTCACTCTGTTTTCTACCTCTTTTCAATTTTGGAGTGTTTTCCCTTTCCCACAGCAGCTGTTTTACAATAGATCATACCCAGGCATCAACTCCACCTCAGGATTCAGGTCTCCAAGTGCAGGACTTCCCATGAAGATGAGCAATGACATTATTACAGGTCATAACTCTTTTGTTCTCAAAAGTATTTACAAGTAGTATAATTTCACCTGCAAGTCAAGAGGGATGCTTGAAAAATACCTTGCTTTGCAGGATTTTCTTGGTTAAGAAACTGCATTTCTGCCTGTGATTCCCAAATCACTGGTGTGCACACGTGTGCAGGGCTGAAATGCCTATGAATCTCTTCAGTGTAACCTCTGTGTGTGTTTGTGGGTGTTGAGATTAATGAGTTGGACTTTCAAGTGCTATAACAGCAAGGGAAGGCAGAGTGCACTGAACAACCCCTCACCCCATCTCCTTTTCCAAGTTCACACAATCTGTGAACAAAGCAAATATTTTCCTAAATTTTATATAAGATGTCAGTCTTCTAGTCTGTTCTTCTTATTAAAGATCACTGCCATGGCAGGCTCTTCCCCTTGTGTTTTAGCTGTATGAGCACCATCATTTCCTGTTTTTCCAGGCAAACTGTCATAAACATCACTCTCCAAGGAGATGCAGAAGGTAGAATTTTGTAAACTGATGGTGGGACTTTTGAGCAGTTTATCTCCAGTGAGAGCTGTCTGTTTATTCTTGCCAAAGGCATTAGCTGGAGATTATTGGTGCTCTTGATTGCTGAAAATGTGTAACTGAATGAGAGACAAAGTATTTCATAGCTAAAGAAAGGATATTGCTCTGGGTTTTCTTCTCAATGATTGCAAATAGAACCATACTTCCTCAATAATACTTGTAGTCTAGGGCTGTTTCCTGTCATTGCCACTGGCCATTACTGAATATTTCACATTTAGTGGCAGTTTTCCTCTTTTTATGTCAGCCCCATCCTCAAAATGGTGTTTACAGCACTCACTGTCCTGCCTGTTGGGTCCCATTCTTGCCTCTATGAAAGGGTTTGTTAAAGCCCAGAAAAATGGAATTTAATAACTCTCCCACATGTTGGTAGGTTTGGTTTTTTGGTGGGTTTTTTTTTTTTTTTTTTTTGCTAGTCTTGTCTATGGCTACTAATTCTCATCCAGACAGATTTTCAAATCCGCTTTTAATTTCAGCTCACAGCTTCATCAGTTCTGAATGACCACATCAGCAAAATGTCTAAAAGTTCAGTATCTTTCCTTTGTGAGCCTTGCCAGAAACAGGAAGGATTTCTCCCTGCTTCTCTTTTACCTTAAGAAACCATGGAAAATGTTGTCTTCAGACCCTCTTGCTCTCTAGGATAGGTATCCTTGGAGGACTCAGGGTCCCAAGGGTCTTTCTCAGTTCTTGGCTGAAGAGGTGGGCATAGAAAATCCTTTTCTGAGTTCTGGAGTTTCCTTGCTCTTAGTAAAATAGAGTTCCTTAGGAAAATGCTTCTTGGGTCAGAAAGCTAACAGTTCAGAAAGAGCTAACTCTACAGAATCAGCTGGGAGAAAAAAGAGACTAGACAAGACTGGAATTGACAATTTCTGGCTGGAAAAAAATATAAACAGAAATAACTATCATTTGCTTCATCTGTGCAATGTAACTAAAGTGAGAAAGCTTCTTCAGTCACCATAGAACAAGATTTTCTCCATAAAATTTTTATAAATCCTAAACAGTGAAAATTGGGTAGCATGATTGTTTCTCATTTGCTTCAAGCACCAGACTTTTATTCTGAAATAGGATGAGCCTAAAGACAAATACAATCTGGGGCTAAATTAGAGCCTTTCATGTATTAAAAAAGCAGTACTGCAAGTCATAGATCAAAAGAGGAAAAAATCCATCATTTTACTAAAAATCCTCCTGCTTGCAGGAAGACAGAAGTCAAATCTGATTCAAGTGATGAGTCTTCCCTGTGGGCAGAGCAGTGCTGTGGATGTGGTGATAAAGGACTTGACATGGGTGGAGAGCTCTGATTTTCACCAGCAGAGAAGGCAGAGGCTTGGCTTGGGGATGCTTGTGTTGGATCCTGTCTGTCAGAGCTGGAATGCCCACTGAGTGTTTGGGAAAGGAGAGGCTGCTCCAGCACAGCAATGTCTGTGCACCTGAGCTGCACTCTGCTGTTCTCACACTCACTTCCTGAGCTCTCCTAGTGCCTGGTTAGAAGCTGAGCAGTTAGCTCAAGGAGCCTTATCAGAGTTTCCTTTGGGAAATTGGTGCTTGCAGTGTTGCACAGACGTGGTGAGTCAGGCTCAATCCCAAGACTTTGTGTGTAACAGGAAAGCAGCAGATAATTGCAGTTTAATAAAGCCCCTTGATGCCCTCATCTGCTGGATAATAACTCCAATTCACAGTTCATGTTTTCAGCCGTGTAAATTTAAAAAAATTATTATTTATGTTTCAAAGAAGGTTTACCCTAAATAATCGACTCTTTAACCTTAGGTCTTAAGCAGTGTTTGAGACAAATAGGAGGCTTTAGGGGTTTTTTACTGGCTTGGGAATCATGTAAATTAAACCACTGTAAGTATGCCTATTTGAAGAGTGCTTTAATTTGCTGTTAGTATTTTTAGAATGATTTTGAGCTCCAAGGGAAGGAGCTTTCTTGTGAAAATAAAATCTCAGGCACCCCAGTGTTATGTTGCAAAGACACCTGTGATCTTTGCAGTGACCCTGTGTGCTGTTGCACTTAGAGCAGCTGTTCACAGACAGTTACATCCAAAGCCTGGATGTGAAGTTACATCCAGAGCCCATTGCTCTGAGGCCTGGCTGAGGATGTGTCATCCTCCTCAGGCTCTGGGGGCACAGCTGGAAGTGATGGTGTTTATGAGCTGCTTCTGCCCATACCTCCTGCCCTGGCCTGTGGGGCCTGGTTGCTTAGGAACAGATCTGTGAGGTGGCAGTGGTGTTTATCTCTTGGCCTTCAGAAGATAAGAAGTGTTAATTTGTAGTTCATATTGCAGCTGACTTTCCCTGTGGTTTATTAAATTCAGTGTGTTTAAGCAGTGAAAGCTTTCATTGAGCTGAGTTTCCCAGCTGTATTAAAAGCTCAGCGCAGCGGGCGTCGGATGTGAGCCCTCAGAGCAGAGCAGGGTTTAATACCACTGTGACATTTCCAAGAGTGTCTAGGGGAATGCACTCTGCCTGCATATTGCATTTCAAGAGCACTTTACTATTTGCTAGCCTTTTTATTTTTCTTGAATTTCAGATTCCTAAGGGGGTTAGACTGAAAGGGAAGAGTTTTTATGCTTCCCTAAAATAACCGCTTACGTCTCATTCCACGCAAATTGAATCCCCCCCACAACTTTTCACACCACAAATGTGCAGCAGAAAGAAGAAAAAAAGCAGAGAGCCTGCCTCAGTACTGGGCCATAGCCAGTGCTATTCCTCTGTCACTGTCTCCCTTTTCTGCTCCAATCCCCAAATTCCTCCCATTTTCCTGCCTTTTGCCCACTTTCACTTTCTCCAGGTCTCCTGTCAGAGCAGCTGGCATTAGCAGAGCTCTTGGCCAGCACTCAGAGTCAGACACAGCCACATGTGCCACTCCTGTGGGCTGGAAGATGAAGAATATAGCTGGTTATGTCATGTGTAAAGCAGAGTCTCACAGATCCCATCTTGTGAGCTGCAGCCTACTGTAGATGACAAAGGGAGAAAGCTGGTTTGTGTGGCACCAGGGAGACAGCAAAGTAGCAAGGCTTATTATATTCTTATTTTCACTTTCAGTTCACAATTTAAATACCCACAAGGAACAAATTTACTTTGCTTATAACAGTCTTTTTGAATGATAATGTCATCAGAAATTTCATTTTCCCTTTGCCCAAGAAGTCAACAGCTGTTTTCTGCAAGGCAGAGATATTGTAATCTCTACAATTA
Organism: Ammospiza nelsoni; assembly: GCF_027579445.1. Classification (NCBI taxonomy): domain Eukaryota; kingdom Metazoa; phylum Chordata; class Aves; order Passeriformes; family Passerellidae; genus Ammospiza; species Ammospiza nelsoni. The sequence goes on from NC_080635.1 coordinate 14,616,843, forward strand.
TTCAGTCCTGTACACCAAAAGGCATTAGGATCTGTCATTTACTCAATGTGATAAGTGTTTGTGCAGTATTTATACTTATTTTCTTGGTACTTGTCTTTTTGGTGCTATTGCAATTTAAATGTGGTAATAAAAATCCTATAGTGCAAATATATTTCGGCTCATGTAAAGGAATGGGATCAGCAGCTCACACATTTAACTGTTGTAATCAGAGGAAATGTTCTTAATGCAAGCAAGAGCAATAGAATTTGGTCCTCAAATGTCTAGATTTGCAATTTCTGAGTACTCAGGTGTGTGATTACTGGCAGGCTAAAGTGCTTTGTGAGATTGGGGTAGAAAGAGCTCCTGCCAAATTCTCCTAAAATTTCTTCTTTCTTCCCTGAGCAGAGAGGAATTGCACTCCCATGGTGATACATGCACTCCCACTGGAAAGGAGCCAGGTGGAAAGAAAAAAAAAAGCAAAAAGATGCTTTTCTATGCATCATGTGTCTCAAGTGCTCCATACCTGTAGGGAGCTCAGCTGCAGCATGGGACCTGTTCTCAGCCCCTGTGCAGATGGATGCAGCCCTGAACAGGCACAGGTTTGGGTCAGTTGGCAGCTCTGCTCTAGTCCAAGTAGGATCACCTCTCCTTGAGCTTTCCCATGCCATATGGACATGTCTGATGGAAGGACAAGGAGGGATTGTCTAAGAGCAGGGTGAGAGCTGGAGAAACTCTCAGGGACAGCATCTGTGTTTACTTTTCTGTTGTTACTGCACTTCATGGCAGCCACAGACCCTTTCCTGTGCATGATTGCAGTCACCCCAGGTAGATCCTGACAGGCTGGTAGGATAAGAGAAATAAAGCAATCTGTGAGAACTTCACTGTGCTTGAACAGAGTTATACAGAAACTCAAACAGCTACATTTTCTGTAAGTGCAACTAATAATATTGCTGCATTGTTGCCTCACTGAAAGTGGCCCAGGTTCAAAGCAGGATTTGGTTTTGTGCTTCAGGCAGTAGGGTTATGTGCTTGTACCAGATGGAGCTTTTAAATTTTCATCAGCAGGTTTATAAACACGAGAATATCTATCCTTTTATCTGCCCCCAGCTCTTTTACTAATTAGTTGCAAATGCTGAACTTCAATTAGCATGGAGTGGAGGAACAGATGAAATAATATACAATAATATACATTCTTACTCATGATTATCCATCATGTGAGAATGAAATAGACATTAATAATGACTGTTTCAGTTTTTTGGGGCTTTTCTATTGGTGCTTTTTTTCCCCCTTTAATACTTGGTAGTAAAAATGAGTGAAAATAGCTAAAAATAATGAGCCAGATTCTCTAGTGATGAAATCCTATTGCAGGCAGAGAAGTGAGAGTTTTCAGCCTTGCTCATCTTTGCCTTGACCCCTGTAGGTGTTGGGTCAAGCCAACACAAGGGTGTGTGACAGCTGTGTTGTTAAGTTTGCATGGAAGGATTTTACAAAGGCATTTATAAAACTACATTTTCCTGCTGCTGAGAGGTGGCCAGAAAGGTCTGGGCTTTGAAGCAGCCCTGCTGTGTGTTATGAGAGAATCCCAGATTTTCTGAGGGGTGCATGTGCATGGAGAGGCAAAGGGATTGATGAGTTGAATGCTGTCTTTGCCTTTAGCAGCACGTTTGCTGGCCAACAACCTGTGCTTGTGTGCTCCAGCTGAGAGGCTCTTTCTAGACCCTGCAGGCATCCTGTTGCTGTGCTTGTTGCCTGTGGTTTATAAATCATTCAGGAGATTTGTACCTTTCAACAGCAGCACCAGCTCTTTAGAGGGTATCAAGGAAGGGTGTCTACCTTAACTGGTAACTTTTAGGCAGGAAAAGGTTGGGGTGTATTCTCAAACATCAGTCTTGGCACACAGTTTGAGAATGTATTGGGAAATTGTCAAGAAAGCTGAGGAAAGGCAGCACTTTGTGAGGTATAGATTGGTTCTGGGAATTCTGCATCCAACTTTTCGTGTCATAGAATCATAGAGTGCTGAGGGGTTGGAATGGACCTTAAAAACCATATAGTCCCAACCCCTGCCATGGATAGGGACACCTCCCCCTAGATCAGGCTGCTCAAGGCCTCATCCAGCCTGGCTTTGAACACTCCAGGGCTGGGACATCCAGCCCTGTTGGCTATCTTGCCTTAAGAAGACTTCGCTGGAAAAGTAATCCACTAGGAGGATAGGGCCTACTGTTGGGAAATAGAGATGCATAAATCTGAAGCAGTAACTGAAAGAAAACTGTTCTCACAATAATAATAATGATGATGAAATATGTTCTGACTAATCACACTCCAGAATATACCCCTGAGACACTTGCTGGTCACTTCTGTGGTGGGTTGTGCTTCAGCATAAGGATGTCAGCTTTGTGGGCCATACTGACTGTGGAATAAAAAGCAGTAAATCTCTGAAGTTGGAAAAGACCTTTAAAAACATTGAGTCCAACCATAAACCTCACGCTGCCAAGTCCACCACTGAACCATGTCCCCAAGTGCCACATCTACATGTTGTTTAAACACCTCCAGAGTTGGTGACTCAGCCACTTCCCTGGGCAGCCTGTTCCAGTGCCTGGCAACCCTTTCTGTGGAGTTATTTTTCCTAATACCCAAACTTAGATGGTAGGAGAGAGGCAAAGCAGCATTGCTGAAGTCTCCCCTGAAAACATGAAACCAACAGAATTTTTCTTTTCCCGAGTCATGGAGGCTTGGTGTGTGTAGTGGAGGCAGCTGCTGCTCTGTCACAAAATGTGGCTGTGAGCAGGAGGTAGCAAAAGGCCAACACAGCCCAGGGGTCTGCAATTGCCACAGTCCAGTGGCACTGGAGTCCCGTTGCCACTTGATTGAATTATCAGAGATGCAAGAGGCTTCAGTTCTAACCTAGCATGGGCTGAGGGGTTACTGAGGATAAATGGACCCATTCTCTGTTCTGCTATGCTGATGCCAGAGCTCACTGCTAAAAGAAGGCCACCAAGCTTTTCTTTGTACTGCATTGGAAGTGACACTGCAAGGGGAGGGAAAGTTCTATTTAAAATTGCATAATCAGAGATGAACTACAATTGGGAAGAAAGATCAAAGATGGGAAGTAGGGACAGGAAGAAAGAGATGAGGTACAGCGTGTCTGCACAGACAGCTTAATTTCACGTTAATGAACCCCTGCTTAGGAAGGGAAGGGTGGCTCTCTGTACCAGGAGAGAAAAACAGCCTTCTGCCACCACACTGAGACTCCCTTTGAACATGGTCTCCTACCAGAATGAAGGACTGCACTCTGCTTCACATCTCACGGAATTAGAAAAGACCAAGCTATTTTCTGACTGCCTGCATCCTGCTTATGTAACTTGCAGATGACGGCTGTGCAACCTCTGGCTGAGCCCTGGAAAATTTCCTTGTCGGTGACTCAGGTGCTTGGCACACGGTCTGGTGCAGTGGGCTTGGAGATGAGATTGCAGTCAGAGGCACTGCCTGGCCCAATTCAAGGTCTCTTTGTGGAATTTCTTCCTCCTAGAAGCTGGCTGATTGTCCTGGTCTTATCAATGCCGAGTGTCCCTGTTGTGCTATGTTAATTAGTGCAAAGCATCCCCTTGATTGCTGTGAAGCAAGAGAAAACCACAGCCCTGTTATCCAGAGATGTGGGTCAGCAAGGAAGGAGGAGAAGAGCTAGGCAAGAACAAATCCTTGGCCTTTGCATTGATTTTATCCATAAAAATTCCATCAGGGTGCGGGGAGAGCATTTAGTGCAGCGAGGCTGTAAAAGTGGGATTTCGTGGGGAAGCACAGAGTCCCCCTTTGCAGTCCTCATTCTGAAACTCCATGCAGTCACCAGAACAGTGCTGGTTTGGAGGCTGTGAATCTGGCTGAAAGCTGGAGGTCAGGACTGCACATTGTGCTGGAGTAAAGTTGAGAACTATTAAAAATAAGGATTAGACCCAGGGATGAGGGAAAAAACTGAAACAGATGCAGAAGTGTCTCAGCTGCAAACCAGACTTCCTTGTGGATCAGCTGTCATCTCCAGGAGCAGCAGAGCCCAATTTCCACCTCTTTGGAAGTGTAACTGAGAGGAGCCAGGAGATCTGTACCACCAAGTAGGTCCGGTCACTGCAGTGTCAAGGCTGGGACAACTGTGAGGTGCCCAGATCAGCCCATCTTACACCAACCTGTGCAGGAAGGCCCTGGGGCAGCCCAGCTGTGTTCAGAGCAGCACTTGGTTTGCTCATGCAAAGAGCCTGTGTGCCAGACTGCAGTGGGAGGGGGACAGAAAAAGGCTTTGCCACAGGGATGACCTGGTGACTAATGAATTTCATTGATCCTCTGCTTGCAGGAGAGAGCAATCCATCATCTGCAGCTCCTGCAGCCGGTTCTGCTGAAGGCCCTCAGGAAGCAAACGTGAGCTGTTACCTAAAAGCAGGGCTGTGTGAGCCCTCTGAACCTAATGATGTGCTCTCATGGATGCATGAACATGATGGTGCAGAAGATCCTAGCATCAGGGACTCTCTGGATGGCTTCTACAAAATGTATTGCAGAAAGCAGCCAGAGAGAGAGGATCCAACCTACGAGGCTGCCTCACGGTGTCTGTCACAGAAGATTTCAGAGCTGGAGCAAAAAGATGGGACAAAATACGTGTCACGATGCCTGCAAATGGCACAGCTGGTCTTGAACAGAGATGGATGTAAGATCTTTCCAAACCACCCCCCCTCTGCTTGCTTCTCAAAGCCAGCTGAAGGAGAAGTCTTGTTGGAAAACAGGAGGAGGACACCCGGACTCTCAGATGATGTCTTGCAGTTCCTCTTGGAACAAACACAGGCAGAACGTAGCCCTGATGTGTCACACGAGAAGTGAGCAAGACACTGCTTTGTTTGTGTCATGGAGGCTTTGCTTTCACTCCAGAAAGAGGTGAAATTTCTTGGACAGACATTGTTCTCCAAGCACCACCTTCAGCAGCAGCTGCTCCATGGAGGGTTTCACCCACACCTTGCTCTCTGAAGGGCAGCACTGCTTTAGGAGCACCTGTGTAACTGCCTGGGATGTGTTGACTGATGCAGTGTTTGTTGCTGGGACATCAAACATGATAATTTATACCTACCAGGCTTTTAAATTGGCCTGCATCCTTACCCCAGGGTAACAGTGGTCCAGCCCAAATTCAGCCCCTGGGTGAGCATTGCTGTCCAGTGCTGTTGGCAAGAACAGAATGTTTGAATGACCTTGGCATGGTGTGCTCCAGCCCTGCAGAGGGAAAGTTAAGATTTTGTTTGAATATTTGTCTCCACAGGGTGCCTGTTAGCTCTGTGTTTTTACCTACAGACATATAACCCCACAGTTCATTACTGCAATGCCAAGTGAGTTTTTCTGACAGAAAAAGCGTGTGTGTGCATGAGAAAGAGAAAATACAGCTCTGGGTATGCTCTCTGACAGTGCTTCTGTCCTATTTACCTCCTCACCATTACCTCCCCCAACAACCTTCCCTTCCTTTCTGTCTTTCATGGTGGTGCTAATGAGATCCCTGGGGGAAAGTTCCCTTTAAAATGAAATGGATCTCTCTGAGCCCAAAGAGGCTGATGTCAGTCAGCAACAGAGCAATGAGCCCACACAGACACTTAAGGTTTCTCTCTCAGAAGCCTCCCAGCTCGGTGACTTCTTTGTTGCTTTACTGCCTCTGCCAGGCAGATAAATGTCTTTGTGCATGTTTTCCACCCCCTGGCCTGTGGACTGAAGAGCAGTTTGCTGTAGTGATGTTGTTTGCTGGCTGGGGAGGCCATTCTGCAGCGTGGGTGTGAGCAAGGAAGCACAGAGTGCCAGAGATGTGTTAAAGATGACAGCAGATGGGCAAGGGAGAAGGACAGAAAGGGTGGTTGGGGTCTCAAAGGTCACCATCAGTGTGGTTGCTCCAGTACAGCCACAGGGCTCACACCAGTTTTGGTATTTGATGTCCTGCCAGCCCAGCTGCAAGCCTCTCACCCACTCCCTGTCCACAGTGGCCAGATCTCAGAGTGGGTGTTTGTGTTCCTGCGTGTCACATTCCCTGCTGCAGTCCCACATGGGGCTGCTATTCCTGCCTTGCTGCCCCTGGCAGATTGGCACAGCTGCTGTGCTCTGCAGGTGTTTTCAGCAAAGGCAATGGAAATTTGGCTGCTGCCTTCAGTCAGAGCAGGAGGGGGCCCAGCTGGCTGCAAGTTATGGCCAAAGTCTTAGGACTTGGTTTAATTTCTCTTTGCAAATAGATTTATATTGGAAGTGCCTGGGTTTAGTTTCCTGTCCCTGAGTCATCATGGAACCAATACATTTAGCTTTGTGGTGGTCCTGCTCTTTGTGTTGCTTGCTTGCTTTTATGGCAGAGGTGTTGTACAAGTGCTGGAGGGCACACAGAATATTGGAGCAGACCTTCAGCAGCTCCCCCAGCATTACTCAAGTTAATGGTGCTAAGGGGAAAAAAAGAGGTGGGGATGCAGCATCATTTCTGTAGTAGCAAACAAACCCACAGGTTCTTGTGTATCAAAATCCAGATGAAAGCATCCTGCTGGCAAAAACTATAGAGAATGGTAATATCAGCTAGTTTAGCCACAGCTACAGCTGGCAAAAGCAAGCATGCTCCTGAGTGTGCTGTCAGTAATGACAGTAACATCATGGCCCCTCTGCCAGCTCACACTGCTTAACCCCACAGATCTGTCACAGCCACAAGGGCACAGGTTTGACAGATGTAGGGAGATACTGCTGAGGATGTGCAGGGAACAAGGAAGATCTTCATTGTAAATCACATGTTGTTGCTTTTAGTCTTTGCCACTGTTTATGCTGTTCCACACAGTTAAATTAGCTGCTGTGCAAAGCCTCTTAACTGCCATTTTAAGGGAAGTAAGCTCCCATGAAGAGAGAGATGGAGAAATCAGAGGTCTGCATCTGAATCCCTTCAATTGCTGTTTTTGGTTTGTTGATGAATTGGTCAGTGCTTTAGGTTAGCTTGAAAACCATCTGGTCTCCTATTCAAACTTTTAAAAAATATTTTAATGTAAAAATAAAAGCCAAAGACATTCAATTTTCACAAAGAAAGCTTGTAGAAAAATAGGAAGTTCCTGCTCTTCAAGAGAGACCTGCTGCTACTGATGTTTGAGACATCCCTACTGGGTTTTGATGGAAGAGAAAAGAAGCTCAGAATGACAAAACAGAGAAAAGGTGGCTGCTGGAAGAGCATGAAGAGAGATACTGGCAGAGGAGAGCATGAAACTGTTCAATTTTAAGGACTAACGTAGGCAGAACAGACTGGATGCAGCTGAAAAATTTGGATTATGACTCATCTACAAATCTTGTCTGGCATCTTGCAGAGGACATGGTAATCTCTGTGCTGCTGAAACATGCAGTCTTTTGAGAAGTTTGCACCCCTCAGAATCAGGAATGCTGCAGCTCTGTGCACTGCTCACTTCCAGTGGGCCGTGGGTATGACTGTCCATGGCTTCCTCAAGGTAAAAAAAAACAGTCTTTTTTATGGCAAGTACCAGGAGTGGTATGAAGCCCTCAGAGAAATGTCCCATGTTCTGCCCATTTCCCCCCAGCCTGTGCACTAATCTGAGAAACTGAGTTTATTCCTGGGAGGTGAAGTGCCTTCCTCTCTCCCTGGCTTGCACTTGACTTAGTTTTGACACTTGTGTGGTTTCAGCTGTCCCTGCCTCCCCAGCACTGGTGGTTCTCACCTGTGCTGGCAAAGCCAGCTGCTGGCACCTCTGTTCATCTCCCTGTGTGTGTGTGGAGGCTGCTTTAGCAAAGGCATTTGGGGGCTCACACTGCAGAACAAATGCAAGGGGGGGTTTCCTTCTGTTTGTTCAAGGCTCACAGCCAAGGAGCAGCTCTCTGAGCCTGACTTAGAGCAACACCTGAAAACCTACACCAGCTTTCAGGGCTCTGGGTATGCCAGATCCCACAAGATCCTAAGCAAAGTGTGTAAGTGGAGTAAAAGATGGGGAATCAGTCCCATAAGGTAGGACAAGCAAGGCCAAAATTGATTCCCCATTGCCAAGTAGGAGGAACACAGGGCATGGTGAGGATTTGCCTTGGCCCAAGGGTTTCCCTGCTGCCCAGCCCAGATCCACATCCCAGCCAGGGTCTGTTAGAGGTGTGTGTGTGCTTTGGGGTGGGTGTTGGGCCCCTGAGCTGGGCCAGCATCCCCAGAGGGGTGTGTCAGAGGGTGAGGGAGCTGCTGCAGGCACTGAGCCCTGCCCATGCCCTGCAGCCACTGGAGTGGCCCCGGGGCTCAGCCAGGACCAGCTCTGGCAGGCTGAGTTTGCTTCTACTCCCTGCCATGAATGCCTGATCCAAGCTCTTGTGCCATCCTTGCTGAGTGCTGCTGCTGTTCAGGCATTCCCTGCCTGGGAGCTGCTCCAGGACGTTTGGTATCAATGGCCTCTCTGCTGCTCGCTCCGACTGCGTTTTTATTTTCCCTCCCACTCGGCTGCTGGTGGGAGGTGCTGATTCATGCCAGCGACCTACCCAGTCCTGCAGCCCAGAGCAGCCAGGGAGAGCTGAGCTCCTGCCACAGGTGCTGCAGCAAGCCCTGAGCTGGCTCAGTGAAGTGAATGGAGCCAGGGCTGTTTACACCCCAGGGGATTTTCCCCCAGGAGTTTAAGGTGCTTTGGTGTGCCTGGATGTATCAGGACACATGTTGTTAAAACTGCCATAAGACAGGCAGTGTGCATCCTGTGTAAATGTGGCTATTCCATTACTGAGCATTGGTGATTTTGTGTGGGGCATATGTTTTCCCACAACACAGAAGTTCATGTTAAAAATACCCTGTTCTGTAGGCTTTCCCTAATGACTACTTTCCCCCACACATCGATTAGGCAACAGCATATGCCAGCATTTCTTCCTTAAAAGTAAAATCTGGCACATAGCACACAGGGCATGAAATAATAAGATGTGATTAAAGCAATAGCTGGAGCTAACCAAAGCCAGAAAACTTGTGGCTGAAAGGTCAAACCTTTTTTAAAATTGCATTTGCCTGTTTGTTTGCAGATGCTGGGACTTGGGAGGGAAAGTCTTGTAATGAAAGAACAACTATCATAGAAGATTTCACCCTCAGTACAAGGCAAACAAACTTTCACTTGCATTGGAAGGTAGGTTCCTGTAGTGGGAAATGTCAGCCTTAGGCAGGTGTCACTTTCCAGTGTTACCTGCACTGCTGTGAGAGATGAGCCAGGAATGGTGCTAAATGGGTGCTAAAATCAGCACCTCCTGGCCAGAGAAACAGAGTGATTCTGTAATTAAGGATGCTGAGGTGGGGATGCTGTGCCCTGCAACATATTTTCAGTGTGACTTCCACCAATTAGTTTTTTCTAAGTTGCCAGCAGCTTGTTTTGGGTATCTGAGAGCTTCAAAGAAAGAGTGGAAGGGCAGAGGGCACTTACACCACATCTCTAACAGCAATTTCCCTCAAAACCCTGCAATTAGAGCTCAAACAATAATAGAGATTTTGCATCTGTGGTCCAGCCCCCCCTGTTTAAGAAGCAGCTCAGCACGTGTTCTGTGAGGCCAGCTTGGTTTTGGTCCTGGTTTTTGCATCTTCCCTGAGTCTGGCTGGTGCCTGGGACAGGCTGAGTGCCACATGATAAAGGTGTGAGTGCAGGCAAGTGCCAGGGCTGGGTTCTGTCTCTGGGACTGTTCATGCTGCTTGTCTGGTGTTCCAGAATAGCCTGCTTGCACGTGAATTAGTAGGGAAGAAAGTCCTTCTGGCATGAGGAGACAGAGTGCTGTTTTGAGGGCTGGGGGAGGCTTTCCAAAGGCAGCAGTGCATTAGGCTGAAAATGCAAGGTGTGCTGGACAAGCATCAGACTGATTCCTGTGCCCTTCCTCCTGTTCCCTTTCCCATGGGGTGATTCTGCAGCTGATTTTTCCCAAAAAAAGTCAGGCTCAGTGTGCCTCATCTGAGTGCTGGCAAAGCCACCCACTGTGGCTTGGTCTTTCTTACATCCAGGGTAGCAGAATCTCTTTTCCTGTTTGGATCACATTCCCACCATCAGGGTTACTAGACAAATTTACACAGATGGAGCATCTTCCTGCTATTTTCATTTCCCAAGGCTGCCTTTAAGTTTAAGCCTTTTAAGGTTTTTTGATAAGCACACAGCATTTCACACAAAGGGCCTAAAAGTCTTAAAATCGGGGTATGCAAAAGGAAAAGGATATTCTAAGGGGAAAAGATGCTACCAAAATATCCTCCTGCATTTTGCAGGTTGTGCTCTCTCTTTCCTAGGCTTTTTTTGCAATTGGGTTTTGTTCTTTGTGCCAGTGGCGATTCAGAAAAAGGTGATGGAAAATTTCTTGGGGGATTCCTTTTGCTGTGCAAATACTGCTGTCATAAAATAGATCTCTCAACTCTGTGTTTTCAGTCTGCAATTATCTGCAAGAGCATAATTGGATTATTTTTTTAGCACATACATTGTTCAGTAATAAAAACTTTACTCTGAAATCATTACAGTCTATTGCAGAAATCTATATGTTTTTATGCTCCAAAATGGAAATTTGCCTCTGAAATTTCCATGACACTATCAAGCACAGAACAGTATTGTTCTTACCAAACAGAACCCTTGCTGAGAGTCAAAGTGCTATAAATATTTAAAGAAATTAATTACTAAATAAGCCAGAGTAGTGCCCCAGTCTTTAAATATTAAATGGAACATGCACAGTTGACAAAAAGCAGGCAGAAACACTGAATGGGGAAATTTAATGGCCTAAATGTAATTATTTGCAGTGCAAAGGCAACTAATAAAGTAATTTTTGCTTAATGACAAGCAGTACTCAAAATACAAAGGCTTAAGTGTCCACATTTTGCTTGCTGAAAGAAATTTCTATCCTGTTTTTTATTCTCCTACAGAAGCCTCAAAGTTTACCAAGGAGGTTAATTACCCAGTGTGAGTGGAAAAAGGGCAGGGGGCATTGGCAGGGGTTGTTTCATGAAGGGTTTTCTTTGGGGCAGCACCTGGGTGTGCAGCTCAGCTGTGCCCAGCCTGCAGGGAGAGATGCTCCAGCTGCTCTCTGAGCATCAACTGCCTGAGAACTGCTGTCCTGCAGTGATGCTAATCCTCCAAAAGGCAGCCCAGAGAGATGTGGGGCAGCTTTTGGGCGCTGTTATTGTCCAGGACTCCTGTCTGGTCAGGGGGTGTTGGGTGCCCTCACTTTCCCCCTGGCAGAGGAGGAGGCACCCAGGGCTGCAGAGGTTGCTTCTGTTGTCAGCAAAGCAATTTGATGACAGCTGAGGCTGGGAGAAGGTTTAGTCATAGCCCAATTTATAAAGCCATGAGCAATCATGTCAGGGCTGCTTGTGCCCCTGCTCAGATCCAAAAGCTGCATCTTATCTTGATGGCCAGTTCCTCTGGAGTGGTCACTTTGGACTTGGAGTCCAGCACATCATTTTTGGACAGACAATCAGGTGAGGAGTGGCAGCTCAGAAAAAATGAAGTCTTGTGACTAAAAATGCCAATGGTGCTCACATTATTAGGCAAATTCCAACTTTCTCTTCTAGGAGGAAATGTGCCTGTTGGTTCCCATCAGTGTCATCTGTCCCATGGAGACATTTACCTGTGGAATTGCAGGAGCTCACTTGCATTTCCTGCCTGGAGCAAGCAATGCCAGCAAGTTGCTAACTAGGGAAGGAGCTAGGAAGTGGCACTTCATGCTGACTGCAGTATGGAAAAATTGCCCCTAGGCTCCAAAGTATTTTCCCCTTTCCTTTCCCTTTCTCTTTCCCTTTCCTTTCCTCCCCTCCTTCCTTTCCTCCTATCTATCTATCTATCTATCTATCTATCTATCTATCTATCTATCTATCTATCTATCTATCTATCATCTATCTGTCTATCTATCATTTAAAACTTATTTTTGTATTGCAGCACAATCCAGTTTTCTGCCATCTGATCTAACAGAGAGAAGGATGACTGGGGAGGAAGAGAGGTGTGTGAGCAGTATATGGGAAAATGTTCTGTGGAAAACCTGGGATGTTGGATAAATGGTTGTGTTTATACTTGGTCTTCCCTGTCTCACCTCTGTTTTGTCCTTGGCTTTGTTTTGGGTTTGGTGGTTTCTTTTCTTTCATTCTGCAGCCTGTGAGTGTATCCAGAAGCCCTGAGGACTTCTATCAGGTAGCACAGGGCTTTTTCCAGAGGACCACACCAGGGTCTGTACATGTATTTTTCATACCACTCAATAGTTATGACATCCCTTGTAGGCTTATTTTAAACCTCTTTTCAGTTAGGCCATACAATATTTGACCTCATTTCTGTGGAATAGATACATCACTGAAAAACAGGAGCTAGAAGGGTCCTGCATGGAAAAGAAGAGGGTTACAAGTGAAGAAAATTTGTTTTTTTAAGAATACTAAGAAAGACAATTCAGGAAGAGTTGGACTGAACTTTTAAGGTTCTCAAGCAAAAATACTTTGGATTTTTAATGAAGAAAGTCTTTTGACACTAAAGACTGGAAGTCAGTTTCTAGCAGCTTTTTCTGCACTGCCTAAGTGTATTGGCATGAATAAAACCCACAGTGTGAGGTGCTATATAAATACAGAAAACTAAAAAAAGATATTTGCCCATGCTGCAGAAATCACCCATCTGTACCACACAGGGTCTCAGCTGCAGCTCAGCTTGCTGGGCACTGGTACCATGTGCTAAGGCCACAGGTGGTGACAGTCCTGTTCTACTTTTGTGCAAGAAGGACCCAAAAATGTGTCAGCTGTGCAGCTCCACCATCCCTTATGTTACAATGAGCATTGCATATGGCAAGGTTTCTGAAAGGATTTTGGTTCTGTTAGGGAAGCTGCATAGATGGTGGCCTTTAGGTGCAATTGTCTTTCTCCAGACCCATCCTCTCAGCACCTCCTGAATGAAAGAAATGAGTTTGTTCATGAAATGGGCTGCAGTATTTTAATGCCATGAAAACTAATTGGCATGTAAGAATGAAGATAATCCCCACTAGCACACCTAATTAGAAGAGCAATCCTCATTTTCCTCATGCAGTCTCCTCTCAATTTAGAAGGAGCTCAGGCACAGAAATTGCTTGTCATCCTTTGAAGTTTCAGCTTCTAGTATGAGCCAAATGTGTAATTTTCTAAAGCATTTGTATTTGAGAGAATCCCACAGGATAAATAGTGTTTATTCATAGAGCAGTAGATTGTCACAACATTGCCAGGCGTGGATGTCACTGCAGTCAGAGTACTGACACATCTGAGAAAGGAGGTTGGGGTGTGCCACTCACAGTGATCAAATGAAATGTGCCTTTGCCTGCAGTAATCCTGATTTAGTGCAGTCACAGCTCTCTCCTGATCTGCAGAGAAACTCACCCCAGCTGATACCTGGCTGTAAAAGTCCACGTGAAGTGACACTGCTTTGAGAACAGAGGCTGACTTAATTAATTAACTGTGGGCAAGATGCTTGGATGCTCTGGTTTTCCAGTGCTGGCAGAAGAGTCTGTGGGATCCTGTTTTGGAATCCTACCCTGAAGACAGAGTTGGATATACTCCACTTCTGTCCCTACTCCTGTCACAGGCCTCCTACAACATTTGCAAATCTTTGTCACCTTGAACCTCATCAAATCTGAAGGTGTGAAGGTGCTCCCATGCAGACCCTGATGTAACTGATGGCAAAACATGCTATTTATATGCCTGCAGAAGCAGAGAATACATAAAAGGCAAATGCTTCACTTAAAATTCTTTCTCACGAGCAGCTGAAGAGGTTGAGGCCAATCTGAATCCTCACACAGACAGAGGAGGATAAGGGGGCCTTGGAGCCAGGGAAATTTGTCAGTCTTTTGAAACAGGCTCTTGACTTCCCAAAGCCAAGACTGGAGATTCCCAAAGAAGCAGCTGCCTGTGGGGATGGGGCTGGCATAGGCAGTACATAGCATGCAGGAGGGACATTGGGAGGTGTTGCAGGTGGTTTGTCTTCCATGGCCTGGTGACTGGGTTGTGTTACTTTGCAGAAATTGCAAACTGAATGCAAGGTGAGCAAGGTGTCTCCTCCTGGCTGTCTCCTGAAGCAGGCTTCAAATGGAGCTGGAATTCTGCTTCCTGCTGGTGAGTTGGTTTGGAGCACTGTGCTTGTGTGCTGTTTTCTGTCTCTAAAGGCTGCGTGGCTGTAGCAGCCTGCCATTGTTAATGGACAATAGAATGGCACGGGATGATAACAGAGGGAACTGCCAGCTTGGTGCACTGATCCATTGTCCTCCAGGAACACTGGCAGTTAGAGGGCCATCTGCTTGGCTCTGGAGACAAACAAAAAAGAAAGCTGTAAATACACCTAAAATTGGAGATGACCCTCTGAGGGTTAATGAAAACCAAAAGGAGTTCTGGTCTTTGCCTGGCTCTGAAGGGAACCGGGTGGAACATTCAGACTTCCTCGTTTTAACTTGTCATTTAAGCTTTTTATTCCACTATGGACTAATTAGGACAGCAGGGGCTGTTAAAGGAAACCATGTAAAACTTGATCTCTGTATGCTTCCTCTGGCTTCCCAGAGCATCATCACAGTAAATAAGAGGCTTGCCTGTGGAGATGGATGCTGAGAGCAGTGATTTCCCTGGTAGAACTCTTGGGGAATACTGCTTGCCATTCCCTCCCCAGGGGCCATACGCTCTAGGATTGCTTCCCAGTCGGGGTCTGGGTGTACTGGATAAGGGGTGGGGGAGGCTGTGAGAGGAGGGAGCAATGAGGGGAGGGGAAGGGACAAAAACCTTGCAGGAGAAAAGGCTGCAGGAGCACCTGAAGAGGCTTTGATCGGAAAAGGGTGTGGAAGCGTGGCAGTGATTCCTTGTGGAAGCTGTTTCAGAGGGATGGGTTACCGCACCTCCTCCCTTCGGCATCCTCTGACGGTGGGAAAGACCTAAGGACGCTACCGCATCCTCCGAGCTGGAGAAGGAGGCAGGGAAGCCCCGCTTTCCCCTTTGCTGGGGCAGGGCTGTACGGGGGTCTTGGAAGTGTTGGTCGGGGATATCGGGCAGGGCGGCTGCGGTGGTTACCGGGGAAGGGAAAGCGAGCTCGGCTTGCCCAGCCTGTGAGAAAGTTGGAGAGGAGAGGAGAGGAGAGGAGAGGAGAGGAGAGGAGAGGAGAGGAGAGGAGAGCGGGGGCGGCACCGCCGGGGGCTCGCAGTGACGCAGCTCCGGCGGGGCCCCCCGCCCGCTCCTCCGCCCCCGCTCCCCTTTTAAACCGCGCCGGAGCCGCCGAGCGCAGCCGAGCCGTGCCGAGATGGGGCCGCCGGCGCTGCTCGCCCTCCTGGCGGCCGCCGCCCTGGCAGGTGAGCGGGGACGGGGAGAGCGCTGGGAAGGGCGGGGAGCGGCGGAGGGATGGATGGATGGATGGACGGACGGACGGGCTGGCTGGCTGGCTGGCTGGCTGGCTCCGGGGAGGCGGCGGTGGGTGCAGGACCCGCAGCCCGGAGTCGCCCCTCGGGAAGGGGCGGCGGGGATGGCGCTGAGCGAGAGCTCTCCGCCTGCTCCGCCTTTATTTTTATCTTTGCACAAAGACTTCTCGGTGCCGCTTCGTTCCAGCGGTGCTGCTGGGCTTGTGCCAGCCGGTGCTGGATGCCGGGAGGTGGTGGCAAAGTAGCGGCTCTGCGGGTTTAACTAACAGGGGTTTTAATTTTTTTGCACGCGGCATTAAATACAAAAACTGCACGGTGAAATGAACCTTAAACACAATAGAATGAGGTGGTGGCTTGGCTCTGTAGTGTTTTATGCGTACTTACATCATTGGTTGAAAGAGTCGGTGTCATTCTGGGTTGAGTATTTTTGGCTTTAGGTCTGTTAGAAGTCTCCACGCTTCTGGGACTTGCACAGAGACTGTGAGGAAGTTGGCTGCCTTCAAGTGCTTTTATTGAAATCAAAGAGGGAGAGTGGGGTACGGAGGGGAAGAGACCCCAGCACAGAGAAGCTCACACACTTATACCGTAGATTCTATGGGGGTTTGTTACCAAATGTTTTTTCCTGTTTATCAAAGTACCTGATCAAACAGATCAGGTACTTTACATCCTTTGTGGCTGTTGTGCTTTCAAATGTTGAACTGGTTAGACATTAACTTCAAGAACTTTCTAGTGCTCCTGCAAATCAATATGCCTAAATTTCAGTGATCCTGCCTAGGAAGACACTGTGACATTTTGGTGAGGAATGACACTGCACTGAGTCATCTGTGCTGATGAAACAAAGCCATGTGGGGATTTCATCAGGGACCCACCTGAAGATCTGTTCTAATCTTGGAGATGCAAGCAAAAACCTTGTGAATTTGTCCTGCATTTATCATTTCTCATGATATTCATCAACTCTCAGCACTTAGGCAAAATCAGATAATCTGATCACAACTGCCTGGGCAGAGCTGGTTCAGGAGGGTAAAGCAGAGCCAGAGCCAGCTGTGCTCCGTGGGGCTGTGGTTTGTTTCTTGCTGTGTGTTCAGGTGCAAGGTTTCCATGCTGGCACATGCTCTGCTCTGGAGCCCTGCTGTGCTCCCTGTGCCTGCTGTGCCCCTGCAAGGCCATGGGTGGGTGTCCTGCTGCCTGAGCCCTGTCCCTGTCAGGGTGGTGGCCTCACCCCTCCTGGGCACACCTGGGGACGATGGCAGCCGTGTTGGCCAGCACCTTCGGGTGGCAGGTGACACTGCCAGCATTGGGTAAAGTGGGGCACTGCTGGCTCCCCACTGCCTTCCTGGCTCATCCCTGGCAGAGCAGCTGCCTCAGGGAGTTATTTCAGGCTCTGGCATGGATTGGAGCCTCATCCTGTTTCTCCAGACAGGTTAATATGAGGTTTGTCTAATACCATTTGGTTCTCCTAACATTGTTATGATGCTCCCTCTTTGTTCATGCTGCCTTTCACTGTTAACCAAGCTCTTGGGAGCTTTTGAATGACAGCAAAGACAGTGGGTGCAATCTGACTTTGTCTTCCTGTGCCACTGACAGCACTCAGGGAGTGGCCTGAAGGAGGAAAAGATGTCCAGGAGTTTTTCTGCTCTGTCCTTTATCCCATCCTGGGTGTCACTCACAGGAGATGTGCCGTGGCTGCATCACTCAAAGGATAAAATCAGTGCTTGCCCTGGAGCCTGTCAGATTTTCACAGGGGCTGGAGGAGCAGAGGAGCCTCCCCAGAAAGAGCTCATGAAGGGGCTCATACCTGTGAGTGGAGCCTGGGGATGTAATAGCAACATCCCCAACACCTGTGGGACTGAGAGAATGTCTTTTTAAGACTAACACTTGTTTTGGTGGGAGGGCTTTGTCTCCTGCCTGCAGCAGCCTGGCAGTCATTTGCATACTGGGTTAGTGAAGGAGCTGGAGCCGCCTCAGGCAGCTCTGAACGCCGGAGCTGGGGGAGAGGCTTGGCTCTGAGCAGCACCATCCCCTCACACACCACCTGCCACTCTGGGGGAGGCAGGCAGTGCTATTTTGGGGGAATCCCTGCTGTGCTGTCCTTGTGTGGGTTCCCTTCTCTGATGGCACTTGTATAGGCAGGGAAGGGCTGGGGGCTGGAGAAGCACATCCCTGCATGTGTGTTTGGGGGAGAGCACAGAAATATCAGTTATTAGTGTATGATGCTCAGCTATTACACTCTGAGTCAGTGTATCCAGGGGATGTCTGCTTCCTCTGCCAGCACAGAGAATAAAAAGGTTGTGTTCTTTAAATAGTGCAGAGCTACGTGATCCTGCCTTCCTTGGGACAGTGCTCGTTCTCCTGATGCTGAGAGGTAAAACTGACCTCCTTTACTTCCATGATGTGCTGTGTGCTCATCTGTTTCAGGAGGTCTCTCACTGACCCAGACAGTGTGACAGTGTTAGGACTCTGTGACCTGTGTGAGGACTTTAGGGCTGCACCTCAAGCTGTGTGTCTGTGTGTGTGTGCTGTGATTCTGCACCTTGGGAGGCCTGCACAGCCAGGATTCAACAGGCCCTGCTTCCACACACTACTGTGAGTGGCACAGGGGCTTAACCTCATTCCTGGAAATCTCCAGGTGCATGGGAATTGACTCAGCTCATTAATAACACACAGCACATTTATAACACACAGTTCATTAATAACACACAGCAGCCAAGCTCATTAACCAGCTGGAGCCATTGCAGCAGTGATGGCAAAACCAGGCAGCACAGAGGTTTTATGGGCAGTCGCTTCTTTCCAAAAGCAAATTCCTTGGCCCAGGTACAGTAGAACTGGTGTAAGGAGGTGTGAGTTATCCCACATGTCCCCAGGGCACAGAGGGTGAGGGATGGGTTGTACTGCTTCCTTCCAGAGTGGTTTTCCACTGAGATTTGAGGGGGTTTTGCTTATTTCTTGGAATGATAATGGATCACTCAGAGAATGGAAATTTTCCTGTCTCTTCTGGCTCACTCCATCCTTGCAGGAGACACCTCCAAGTGAGACAACATTTCTCCAGCAGGACTGGGACAGTAGCTGCTTTAAAGTCTTAAAGAATGGTCTGCTGTTGGCAAGGGGAGCACCTAGAGCTTCTCTAAGAAGCCAAAAGATTCTTGGGGTGCAAACAGGCCTTGCTTGTTGGGTTTGATTTATTTTTTTTAACAGGTGCAGCTACATAAGAACCTGGTTTGAAGTAAAGTTCCATTTTGGAATTTGAACGTGGCTTTCTTTGGTGTTGCATTTTTTGTGGGTGGGATTATTCTTGGTGTATATTATTTTAGTGCTACAAGTGTTACCATGCCTCTTCTCTCCTGCTATGCCTCAATTTTAGGTGGCTTTTCCATCCAAATAAGGAAAGATTTCATGTGGAATGTGCCTGGTTTAGTTGGCTGCCAACCCAAAACCCAAGCTGCCCCATCAGACCCATTTGACTGAGGACTCCTGTCAGTGATGCTTGTGTTGATGAATCTCTAATAATTGGTTTTTCTTCCAGGTGCCAGCACAGTTCCAGTGGAAAAAGACCATACTGAAGAAATGGTGAGTAGCTGCTTGTCAAACCAACCCCAGAAAATACCAGTGATGTGTTCTCCGTTTCTTTAAACTCTCAGGACAATGCTTCATTTTTTTCCTAAGGGTAAATTTTTAAAAAAGCAGATGGCTGGTGTGGAACTCAAGTGCCTTTAGCTGCCAGGAGATGCCTGCCTGCACCTCAGTGTGTTTGGTGGAAATGGGAGCTGCCTCTTGTGTCAGTGTGGTACTTGTGAAGCTCTGCATTGTACAGCTGCTTGAAAAGTGATCTGAAATGTTGCACAGTACATGTTATTGTACTGACAGCTTTGGGGAAAGATGAAATACCTACAGTTACCTACTGTGTTACAGACTCACTGCTGTAGTCCTTCCTCTCCTTCTGTGGAAAGAAATCTCCCCCTGTGTGATTAAATAAATGCCATCAGCTGCTCCCAGAGCTGACACCAGACCCTCTGCACTGGTTGTTGCTGTGATCATTTAGATCAGCAAACACCTGGTAATAACCAGAAATTGTTAAAAGACAAATGGCTCTGTAAATGTTTCATTGTCTCCTCCCAGTCATCCCCACAGATTGTACCCCCACAAACAGGAGCACTTGTTCTCACCATCAACTTCAGCACCTGAAAATCATTTTCTACAGAGGACATACTTTGGTAGTGCTTAGAATTAGAGCACATTGTGTGACTTTCCTAAATCAATCAATTTTCTCTGCTTCCAGACAGCCCAGTTGAATGTTCAGTGCCAAAGACCAGACAGGACTCAGAGCACACACAGGTGGAAAGGTGTGGAGTGTGTCCCTGACAGAGGACAGGGAGGTGTTTTAGTGTATTGGCAGTCCAGACTGCCTGTGCAGCATCCTCATATGGGCAGATCCTACAGGATAATCCTCATCCTTTGAATGTGTGTTGTGCCTGTTTATTTTATAGGGTGTGTTACCACGTGTTGTTTGACTTTCCTTTGTACTGAGTAGGTTATTTAATATTTTAAAAGGTACAAAAGAAGCCCCTTAGCTCTGCAAACAAAAGGGGAGATAAAAAGACCTCTCTGTTCTCTTCCTGCTGGTACAGGAGTGAGGGGCAGAGCCCAAATGTACAGGATTACTCAAAACTCATTAATAATAACAGCCTGAACTGTCATCTCCAACAGGCTTTTCTACCAGCTGGGTCAGTAGTAAAGTTTCCATTTTTGCCATGATGATTTCTCTCCTGTTTTGTCTCCTCCAGGTGACGCGGTGCATTGTGGAGGTTCTGTCCAACGCTCTGTCTAAGCCCAATGCACCCCCCATTAATCCTGAATGCAAAGAAATCCTGAAGAAGAGTAAGTACAACGTTATCTGCACTCAGGAAAGGAGTTTGGTGCATGGTTTCTCTCTGGTGATGGAGCTGGTGAAACTGCTGCCTCCAAATTTCAGTGCTAGAATTCTGGTGTCCTTCTGTCTGTCTCTCTCAGAGAACAAACAGCCTGACCTGGGAATTCTCAGGGGTTCTTGCCTGACACTTGTGGCTCCCTCCTTGAACCACCTGGAGAGTCTGAGAGGACTTGACAAACTCTTTAGGTAGCCTGAGAAGATGAAGCATATCTATTGCAAAGCATCAGATTTCATTGACTTTTTTTCAGTCAATTTAAAAAAAAAAATTTAAATTTGCTAAAAAGAATCCCTGGTGGTTTTGGGTAGCTTGAATAGATAGTTGTCTTTTTATTGTGAGTAAGCATCGGTGATGGGCCTGGTCTGGCATTCAAAGAACTGAACACAACTCCAGATCCCATTGTTTTTAATGGAAATGAGAGCTAGCTTGACTCAGTACTAAAAATGTGATCACAAAAAAAGCCAAAGAAGGAAATTTATTCTGGAAATTCCAGAGGAACTTGTAAAATGCCTAATTAAGTGGAGTTTAATTAGTTAGTTAATCCTTTTCCAGGCAAGCATACTAAATAGTGGCAAAGTAATGATTTTGAAAGCAGAATTAAGAAATCAGTTCTGTCCAAATTTCCTTGGTACTTTGAGAAGCCAGTCATGTCTTTGTAATAACACTTCAGCGGAGGGTTGGATTATTCCATGATGCTGCCTTTGTTCTTGTAGGTGATAAAAATGACAGAGAGAGAAGTGAAAACGCACAGCCTGAAGTGAGGCATCCCAAGGACCCAGCAGAGACTGAAAAACATCCTCCTGGGAGCATGGAGAAAGAACAGAGGCAGGCAGAAGAGGAATCTGAAAAGTATTTGGAAGGAGGTGATGAGGAGAAACTTGCTCATGAGGAAGGTAAAAGCGAGGAGGAGGAGGCTGGACACCACACACCTGCTCAGGATGAGACACTTCATGTGGAAGAAAAAAAGCACTACCAGGAAATTGGGAGAGAGGAGGAGAGGAATTACCACAGTGAGGAGGAAAGCAAAGAGGGGAAGTGTTGTGAGGATGTGGAGGCTGCTGTTGTCACCAAGAAGTCCCACTCTGAGGGCATGAGCGTGGATGAGTTCCGTGGTGGGAATGATCAGAGCCCCAGGGGCCGCTGGCACCTGGAGGAGGGAATGCAGAGCCCTTCCAAACAAATTCGGGAAGGTGAAGAGGGAGAGGAAGGAAGGAGTGAGAAATACCACCATGAGTCTCAGGAACGTGGGTTCTCCCACCAGCAGCAGCGTGAAGCATCTGAGGAGAGTGAAGAAAGAGAGGAGGGAAAGGAGCCCTTCAAAGGCAAAGGTTATCATGGGAGGCACAGGGGGGGTGACTCCAGTGAAGAGAAGAGGGGCCATGGTGGTGAGAGGGGGGAACCAGCAGGGGGATCACACCCGGGGGAGGCCAATCTCTGGGAGCAGTGGAAGCACCGACAGAAACATGAGGAAGAGTCTGAGGAGAAGGGTGGCTCTCCTGGCAGGCGTGGGCCCGAGGGGCTGCAGCAGGAGGGGCCTGCAGAGCAGGGCAGTGAGGAGCTCAGCTGGCAGGAGAGCAGGGACGAGGAAAACAAGAGGCACCACCACAGTGAGGAGAGCAGTGAGAAGTGGCACGAGGAGAGGAGGCAGCACAGTGGATCCCACCATCCTGGGGGCAGGATGCCCCTTACTGAGGGAAGCCAGGAGGAGCTGGCCAGGTACCTCAGCCAGGAGAGGCAGCGCCGTGTGGGAGGGAGAGCCCGCGGAGGGAACAGGCAACAGGAGGGGGCCCAGAAGGCTCGAGAGCACAAGGGCCAGGCCAGCAGGCACTACAGCACTGAGGACAGCCTGGAGGAGGAGGAGGTGGAAAAGAAGCATCACAGCAGTGACCAGGTTGAAAATGAAGAGGAGGAAAGGTTTGCAGAGAGAGAGGAGTACAGAGGCCATCTCCCCGCAGAGAAAGAGAAGAGAACTGCAGCATCCTACAGGCCGTTCTACCCACTGGTGTGGTGGAAAAGCCAGCACTTGGACAAGAGGGACAGTGCAGGGGAGCAGCTTCTGGAGGGCAGGGAGGAAGGCAGGCCTGCCCTGAGCGAGAAGAGCCTTTTCCCTGAGTACAATGACTACGAGTGGTGGTCAGAAAAGCAAATCCAGAGCGCTCTGAAGCACAGGCGCAGCGAGAAGAGGAATCCTGGCAAAGCGAACAGATACGATGTGGAAAGGCAGTACAACAAGATGGATCAACTTGCACAACTTCTCAACTACAGGAAGAAGTCAGCTGAACTCCCAGGGCTGTACAGCTCTGGAGAAGACCTGAAGAAGCGTCGGGTGGCTGGCAATGACAGAAGGAGCCTAAGCCAGAGGCCCCTGACAGAAGAGGAGGTAAGTGCGCAGCAGTTTCCCTGAAAAGCTGGGGGAAACACACTCCCAAATCCATTCTCAAGGCAAATGGGAAACTGCACAGAAAAACACAAAGATTAAGTCACAGTTAAGGTGTGAGTAGATCTTCAGTAATTTAAAAATCTGCTTTCTTTGAACAGCGGAACTTTGAATTTGCTGAACTACCCCAGGGCACAATCTGTGGGATAAAGACACAGCTCCTGTCTGCTGCAAGGCAGGAAGGGAAAGATTTTATTCCCCTTTGGGCCCTGCCTCTCCCTCGAGGCTCCACAGACTGACAAAACAAAGGTGCCATTGCAGCAGGAGCAGAGGGAAAACTGACAAGCACCACTTGGGCTGTCGGGTTGTTTAAAACACCGAGCTGCAAAGTGAGTTGGGTGTTCAGAGGGAAATCAGCTGCCCGTGGACTTCCCAGCTGGAATTGCAGAGCAGAACCTGCACTGCACTTCTAAGTCCAGTTCCTACGTGTAGTTCACATGTAGTGAATTCTCTTTATTTTGTTGGACTTCCTGTTCTGCTCCAGCATCCAGGAAAACTGATCCTACATCCATCAGTTAGCTCCCCTCAGGCACATCCTCCTGGTGTGTGTCAGTGTGTCTGTGCATTGCTCAGAGCTGCACACTGATTTATTTAACCAGGTGTGAATTGGTGTTAACGAGTCATCCCGGTGAAGGCTCGGTGCACAAAGCTTCTCCTGCTCTCTGAGGTGCCTGAGGAGCTGTGCCCTCACTGCCCCTGTGCTGGCTGTGGGACCCGCAGGGACAGCAGCTGCAGCTGTGATATGGCTGGAGGCCACCTATGGATGGTAATGGTGAATTAAATCTACAAAGATGAGGCTGTAATTAGAGCCGGCTCTCACAATTAAAATTTTGATGCTTTCCCCAGCCCATGTTCAGTCCAAAGCAGGGAATTTCACCCATCTCCCAAGTCTTTGCTGCACTGCTGTTAACACCTGCTCTGCTCAGGGACAGGGAAGTGGCAGGACAGAATCTGCCTTGGAAATGGCCTTTCCTCTCCTTTCCCTGGAACAAAACATTTCCCAACGTTAACAACGATGTGTGAAACGCTCTGTTTTCCCAGGAGAAGCAGCTGGAAAACCTGGCCACCATGGATCTGGAGCTGCAGAGCATAGCAGAGAAGATCAACAGCCTCAGGAGAGGCTGAAGGTGTCCCGTGTTCTGTGGTAAAGTCACTGCCACTGGATTGTTGTTTGCCCCAAACCCAGGAAATTCTATTCCCTGTCCACTCTTGTGTAGTGATTTACACAGCTGAAAGTGTCTTTAATTTGCTGTTATGCTCCTGAGACCTGAATGGCATGAATTTTAGTAACATAACCTTTCATGTGGGCAGGTATTTTTAATATGCTTTTGGAGATAATTGTGTTAGTGTTCTTCAGGAATATATTTGTCTGAGTTTGCAATAATAAAAACCATTGATCTTGGACCAAACCTTCTCCTTGTTCATGTGGCTGCTGGGGTGATCTCAGTGAGCTGGTCAGGTGTGCAGATTGTGCACAGAACAGTGGTGCTCCAACACTCTTTTAAAAGTTACAAGGAGCCCATCTGTGCATTTCGTTTGCCACTTTGCATGAGCACGAGAGGGAACAAGGAATCTGAAATCTCAACAGTGATTTATTTCTTGTTTCCGTCCTCATTTTCACTGAATTTTACAAGGATTATGTCACATTTAAAAACTGGGATTCAGTGTTGACACTCTGTCAGTGTCACTACTGGTGAAATGGAGCCAGTTTGGCCGTGACCCAAATTAACTCCTCAACATTGTTTATTTCTCACACTGCTCTATTATGCAAATATGTTTTTCCCATGTCATTGTTTTTTATTGTCACAGTATCTAGGATAAGCAGCTGTCTACAATGAAGAGATGGTGAAATCTATCATCCTCTCCTTTTATGAGTTGTTCACATGAGGAGGAGAAGAAAAGGGAAGAGAAACTTCCCAAAAAGTAGAAAAACAACACTGGGAAGTTTACAAAAAGCAGAGGTAGATAAAACCTGAAGATGTAGTGTACCTGTTCTCCCAAGGGGAACCCTAAACTGCTTCTTTCCATGAAATAGAACCTGTTTTCAGCTAAGGCTGCCCTAAAAGAGCATTACTCAAAATACTGAATTTTACAGCTTTATTGAGTCTCAGCACTAGATCCCAAAGCTCCAGGTTCTGTCCAGACACTGATGAGGGAGTTCCAGAATGGAGGCCAAGGCCTCCTGGCCCTACAAGCTCCCACTGGGGTGTAATGGGGTGCAGCCAGCAGAATATTGTCCTCCTAAAGCCTATGCTGGACCTTTTCATTCCCAAAAAGAGGGAAAAGAGAAAACATAAATCTCTTTAGGGAAAAACACCCTGTAGTTTAATTGAAATGGCAAATGCAAAGTTAAAAAAAATTAATAAAAAAAAGCCCAACATCTGAAAGATCTAACAGTAGAATAAATAAATATACATACAGCAGTTTCCAAAATAGTCATATCTTAAAAACATACAGCAACTCTCAGAAAATGTCCTGGAAAGTGACAGACAATATTAATAGTGACATTGTTTAAATATTTAGTATTTTAATTTAAGAACATGCACTTTCTCCTCTGTCTTTATTTCAGAAAAATGTGGAGTCATGCTGTAAGCATGGGGTCATCTCTACTATTAGATTCCTCTTTTTATTGTTCCTTTGGAAAAAAAAAAAAAAGTATATGATTTTTCCTATTTATTCCACTTTCTTAAATCACAGAACAGAGCTGAGTTCTGTGTCCCATGTGGAGCAGATCACCACATGCAATCCTGAGGGGAATCCTCTGCTGCCTTTCTGGGAGAATGGAAAGCTGAGCTGGATGTGTTGATTCCAACTCAGCCTTTTAAAAAACTACCTCACATTCAGATTTGGCAACAAACAAACAGAATGTCTACACTGAGGCTTTGTCTGCTTTTGATCTTCTCTCCCTCTTGAAGTTCCTATGAGTTCAGTGGGATGTTTGCTCCCAAGGGTTTTCCTTGACATTCAGATGATGGGAACTGCTAAGGAGCAGGTGAGTCCTCCCTCTCCTGCAGCTCTGCTGAGTGTCTGACAGATGCACGACAGGCACAGCCCTGTGCTGCCACCAGCACAGGAAGGACTTGTTCTTTCACTAAACTGCTGAGATCTAAGCCATGAGTCATTCTCCAAATGTTAACAAGGAAGGTCTTGAAGTTTGCATCTTTTAGATGATGGCTCTTCCATCTTTAGTGCCTCTGAGTTACTGGAATCAGACTTGCCCTTCTCCAAGACAACAGTGATGCCAGACAGGAGGTACCCTCCACCTCCACTCATGGTCAGCTTGGGATGGCTGCGATCTGGTAACACCTTTAAAACAAACAACGACACCACAGCACACCCAGAACACACCCCACAGCCAGCACCTGTGAAAATCCACTCTGTGTGTGCTCATCATGTTGAGTCATTTCAGCTTGCAGGACAGGATGTAATTTTTTTCCCAGCCACAACAACAAACAGCCCTTTGGGAAGTGTATTTATCTTTGAAGTAGCTGCAGGGGAGAATCCAGTTATAGAAATCCATAATAATACAGCTGCTGCCTCACTGGCTACTTCTTCATGGCATTACCACCAGAAAGATATATAGATATAATAAATATCTATGTAAATAAATTAAATTTATATTATAAAGCCAAGGTTTGAGACCCATGAAATGCCATGATGTGCTCAAAAGTGAGGTACTCTGCAAGAAAGCACAGCTGCTGCACAAAGCAGCCTGAAGGGATTCAGTGATTTCCAGTTCTGTCACCTTTCTGCAGGCACAGCACACCTCTGTGTAGGGACTGTCCCTCCAGCTGTGCCCCCTCCTTGCCCTGACTGCCCCTGCAGGTCCCAGAGTTTTACCTGTGTCCAGGACACTGCAGTGCTGCTCTCACTGTTGCACCTGCACACAGGACCCCTGGCCAGGCCCACCTTGTGTGCACATCTAGGAATTATTAACCCTGTTACTCTGCTACAAATATTTCAGCAAATGTTTAATGAAATGCAAGCAAGTAAAGTCTTTCCATTGGAACTGGTGACAGTGAAGCATTAAAGCTCTTCAGAACAGCCCCTACTCCAGGGCAGAGCAAATGCCTGAGCTCAGACATGGTTTCAGCCAGTCCAACCTCTCCCCTATTTTCAGGGAAGGTTTTGCTCCCCAGAATTCCCTGGTTCTGGCAGCCCCTGCTGCCCTCCTTACCTGGTAGTTCCTCAGCCAGGTTTCAGACAGTTTCAGGTTGATGACTCCACCTCTTTCTCTCAGCTTGGTGTAACATTCCAATAATGGCTTAGGAAAACCAAAGAGGAGGTTACACAGCAGAATGGCACCAAGCTTGAACTGTAACAGCTGCAGTAACATCCTGATTTACCTCTTTGTATTGGCAGTAGACAACAAAAGGCCTCGAAGGAGCAACAAATTCCAATAAAGAAAGTAACAAGGGTGTGGGATGAAACTTGCTGGCTACAATTAAGCTGCAAAAAAAGTTTCATGCACGTTAGTTTTCTGCTTCTGGAACCTGCTCACCTAGTGACATTTCCTCCTACTTAGCACAGCAATCAATTACAGCTTAAAAGTGTCTCATCAGCATGTTTTCATTGCTCTGACAAGTCCCCAAATGTAAAAACAAATCATTACTTCCTACTGGTGTAATTAAAAGGCTGAAGCATTGCTCCCCAAAGTGCAGAATATTAAAAGCATTGCAGGAGCACTCACTTCAGCTGTGTCAGGCTCCACAATAATTCTCAGTCTAAGAAATTTCACGTTCCTTGCTCTGCCCCAAGACCATTTTGCAAATACAATTTAAGTTTTGTGACTGCCAAATGTTGCTTAGAATGTAACCTCAGTCATGACTCTTTAGACTGAATAGTCCTCATTAAAAAGAATATTTAAATAGAGAACAAATCCTTAAAAGGCATGACTAAAAACCTTTTAAAAAGAAATTATGTCCTTGACAACCTAAAGCCTTCGTATTTTATTCTCCATCTTCATTTTAACATCACACAATAACTTGGATCTACAGATGGCTGAGATTCTCTACCACCATCTCCAGTTTTAATCCAAAAAAGTCACTGCTGAACTACACTGCAAGAAATGGTTGATAATTAGTTAATTAGCCATTAAGTTGTGCTTGTGCAGAAAGAAGGGGCTAATTAAACTCCTTCACAGTGTACAGAAACTAGTGAGATGCCCCACCAATTCACATTTGTTCTCCAGGGGAATGTGCAGCACTGGAGCAGAGTTAAACTTGCCTGGCAGAAGGGAGATAAAAATTGATGTTCAATTTTGTAAATACAGCAGAGATAAGGAGGTGAGATAATTCTTTTTCAATTGTTCCCACTTTGGTTGTTTGCCAGCCATGGCCTTGCAGACCATTTATTTCCAATGCAAACCTCAAAGGAGTTGTGCTCCATCATGACCCAAGCAGCCACAAAGGAAAGGCTCATCCTGTGCCTGGGAATGCTGCACTGGCACTGCCAGGGGCTCTGCCAGACTCCAGGAAGGGAAGTGAGGGCTGACGCTGGGAAAAGCAAGTGCTGCTCTTTCATATGGCAGCACAGATTGCTGCCTGCAGGGAGCCTGGCCAGGCACAAGGGATGCACTGGGTGAGGGGAACAGGAAGGGGCAGAGGGAGGGACAAGGTCTAACTCCAAACATTTGGTGTGCCTATAAACAAATTTCTGCTTCCACAGTGTCAGGAAAATGGCACAATCTATCTCTAGAGTCTTCTTTAAAAGAATACCAAATACCCAATGAATATCTTCCTTTTTCCCCTCAGCAGCCCAACATCAGACCTCAACTCTCACCAAAGGAATTGAACCAACAGATCCAGGACAAACAGTGTTTTACCACACCACAGCACAGAAGGTAGAAATTTAACTGGAATGGTATTTTCTACATTCAGTAATAAATACTGTTAAATTCAGGTACCTAAAGCTGGTACCCACCTTTGCCTCATGAACAGCTTTTCTTTACTCTGCCAGTAAGTGCCACCTTTCTCCCCACCTCCAATGTTAAGCACCCTATCCTTTTCCTGTTTCTCTTCTGCAAAAACCCCCAAACCCTTATTTTCCCTGTCTGTTTCTAGTCCTTAATTTGAAGCATTTTTTATTCCATGCCAAGTTTTCTGTGGTGCCTGATCTCAAGGAGCAGTGCCTAAAAAAAGGCAGATGACTGAAAAAAGGGGATCAGCTCTCTGGGACAGTGCTCTCAGGCACCATAAATTCTGTTTACCCCCATCCTGCTGGAGCCTCCCTAAAGCCAGGAATCACTCATCTCTTCAGCAATGTCATTTGTTACAGCTTTCATGCATTACAGAGGACAAAAGAAGGATAAAAGTGATTGAAAATAAATAAAGAGACAAATACTAAACAGGCCTCCTAGAACTGAATCAACTACTGAATGTGCTATTTTACAGGGAAGGAAATGACAAGTGAAGTCAAACATCAATTTTGCCTTTGCCAGGTCAGGCACAGACATTAATTATAGAGATGGTGCAGCAAACAGCAGAAACCAGAGCCAGACACTGCCACTGTTCAGGCAGCTCCATGGTCACAGGCCCTGCCACACAGACCTGCAGAGCTTTTTACAAACCTCCTTCAGCTCTTCAGTGCTTCAGGGAACACTGAATTACCTGGTTCTGCATGTTTATAAATTGTACCACTTAAATGTGCTACATGATGCATATCAATGAGCATGAGTTAAAACATTTCATAGTAGTAAAACCCAAAAATTATACACAAGCATTTGAAAATAACCAGTAAATGTGCAGTAAAATTTATTCAAGCAGAACAGCTTCATTTCCAGTGAACTAATATTCTTTGGAGGAAAACAAATTAATATGTTATTAAATCAACTGAATTAATGTTACCTGGTTAACTTGAATCACTCCAGCATTTGCTAAGAGCACAGTGACAAAGTCACACCCACCAAATGCTCTTACACTATTTTGGAGCTCAATTTCTAGGAATACATTGATTGTGTTTGTTTTTAATTTATGATATTAAATCTTTGTGCTAAATTGTTCCTCGGGAATAACTGATCCTGGGTAAAGCAGGTAAAATAAAGCTTGGATTTTTTTTCCTTTGTAAAAATGAAATTAGTTTCTAAAGACATCTAATTAAAAAAAAAAAAAAAAAAAAAAAAAAAAAAAAAAAAAAACCCCAGAACAACAAATTTAGTTTCACTTCAATGAAATGAAAACCTCAGGTTCTACTTTGCTAATTAGAATCCTGTTATTTTTTTGGGAGTCATTTTGAATGAGATTCTACCTGGGTTCTGGCTTTCTTTGGCTAGATCTTTTGCGTTTTTAATATTTGCTCATATTTAGTTGACTTTTAGATCATTTCAAGCCATTTAAATTAAAGAAAAAAATCTCAACCAGTGCCTTTGGTGCCCCCAGTTCTCTGCTCCATCCCATGGCCCCCATGGTCTGGGATGTTTCAGAGCACTCAATTGGGAACACCATTCCCAAAGTGTGACAGCTCTAAGCAGACTCACCCATCAGCATTCTTCTCTCTCAGCAAAGCTGCAGCTTCTTTCAGCTTTTTCCTTCTCTCCCACTGTTTCATTTGCTTTTCCCGAACCTTTGAACAACAAAACAAACAGTTGGTACTTTAACTGGTAATTATCTATCAAATCATTATTGCCTGGGCTGCATTTTCAGTTTTTGAATCTTAATGTAAGACAAAAGACAATTTCCAGAGTTCCACTTAAACACCTGACTAAGCTGCATTTCAGCAGGGCTGATTCAGACAGCAGAAATTTATGTCCACAGATGTTGTGAAACCTGAGCAGCCACAAGACATATTCTTACATTTTCTTTATTTTCTTTTTCTTTGTTCTCTTTAAACTCTACATCTTCAGCACTAATGTCCATTGTGTCTTGTTCCTCTGTTGGATTGATGTCCATTGGTGCTTCAGGGGCAGGATCCTCCTCTGCTTCCTGCAGGGAACTCTGTTTCTCCTCACTCAGGCCATTGCTTTCCTCTTCCACCAGGGCATTCTCCTCAGGCTCTGCAGGCAGAGTCTCGGTACTGAATGTCCCAGACAGGAGACTCTGCACTTTGCTGAGAGGAAATTCATGAAGATTATCAAAAAAAGGTTTGGGAAATCCAAAACAACTGGTGGCAGCTCTAACAGGTCCCCCTCCTGGGTACATCTGAATGATGGATCCATAGCCTGTGGGAGGGAAAGAATCAAAACACATTGGAAAGCCAGAATTCTTAAAAACATAAAATTCTTTCTAAAATGCTTAAATGAAGGGTCCATTTAAAAAAAAGGAAGTAAGCTGCCTGCTTGTAATCAAACCATCAAATTTAACAAGCTGTGGAAATATGCCTCAAGGTAGGAAACCTTTATTGAAAGGACAACAGTTACTGAAACACAGAAGGACAAGGTAACTCATGGAATATTTGTGTATTAAACATATACTAAGGATTAGCTCAGAAGATAATATTAGCTTCTTTCTTCTAATATATGAGCTGTTAGCTCACAGAAGCAGTGACAAATTGCTAGAAAAACCTAATTTAATAAATAATTAAAAGGCAAAATTCTAAAGTTTGTTACTTATTTACGGAGTTGCTTGGATAAAACCCAAAAGTTAAATTAAAGAGCCTTATGTGGCAAAGAATTTCTTCAATATCCAGGCCCTAAAGAAAGAGCTGTGAGATGTTAAACACACAAAAAATAACTAGTTAACTAAAATTGTATCTTATTTACTTCAAGAAGTAGCCCTATGGCCAAAAGCCAATCTGCAGTAGCACTGCCTGTGTGCTTCCCACAGCACATCACATCACTTCACCTCCTGCCTTTCCAGGCTCCTGGAATAGATCTGTCACCTCTACCTGGTGTCTTAAAATAATGAAACTGATAACTGACTTCCAAAGACAAATCAGGAGCCAAACTTCTCCTAGAATAAGCTGAAGGAAATGTCACATACTTTCAAAACACACACACTAAATCTGGTGCAGGGAACAAGAGGAACTGCAACACTTCCAGTGCTGTCAGAATTCCAGTGGCACTATTCCTGTTTTCTGCCATTCACTTTCCTGGACTTCCAGGTGTCTGGGAAGAATCTCCATACAAGCTCTTCACAGCTTTTTCTGAACTGAATGTCAAAATGGTAAGAGAGGAACTAAAACAAATCTATGTACAAGGCTATAAATTTAATAAAAAATATATAAAGAATTATATCAAATCTAATTCTCATTTTTATGTTATTTTAAGTACTGAACAAAAAATCCAACTGATGCAAAAACTTTCCCCAGTGGAAAAACAATTTTTTCCTTGAATCCTGGAGGTGGTAAGAGCAGATTTCAAAAGCTGAGGGAGCATTTTGGAGTGCTGCTGTCAGCAGTGTCCCACAGGTGTGCATTTCCACCCCCCTTGGTGTGGCTCACCCCCCATTCTCTCCATCACAGCCCCCAGCACCAGGCCTGCACACGTTTCCATGACAATCATCTTGTTGCCAGCATGGATGTTTCCCAGAGTCAGCATCTGAGCCAGGGTGTCGTATCTCAGGTGGCTGCAAGACAAGAGGCATTGCACAAACATCAGTTTGCTTACAGACACTGCCCACTAGCCCAGGAGCCTGCCAAAAGCAGTTGGATTGCAGGTAGGTTTGGGAAAAGCATCAGTGACCTTCAGAGTCACCACACAAAAACTCATAATTACACATCTGATACTGAAGAACTAGAACTGGAGCCAACAAGAAATCAGCCAGGAAAAGCAAAAGCAGGATGTGGAGTAGGGTGCCCATGGCAAAGTGGGCATCTTGTGCTGTGCCAGTCAGAGAAAGCAGTTTTCCAACCTTTGTTTGTTTTTTCTCTGGCATGTCAGCTTTGTAAAGAACAAGTGGTATGAATGCATCTCCTGATCCAATAAGGAATCCCCTGTGGTTTTCACCTGTTTTGCAGGAGCCAGCATCACCTGTAACCCAGGATCAAAACCCAGCACGTGCACTGAAGGGACTCAGTGAAAGCTACAGAAATTACAACTAATCTTCAATAGTAAAAAGCAGCCAAGGGCAGAGATGTTGGAAGGAGAAGGAAGAAGGTTTGAGAAGCCTTAAATAACATGTAGTTGAAGATTTTAAATCCCAGCATCATAGATCTACTATTCCTTCATTAAAAATGTATCAGTCCACTGTTACTGATATAACAGTTACTGATATAACAATACTGATATATTGTTACAGTCTGTAACAATATATCTCTTAGGTGAGGTGGGTGAAAATCAAACAGAGCCAGATCCCTGGAGTCATCCCAGGCCCCATCTGACTCTGACCCCAGTGTCACCCACAGGCTGTTAAACTCTGGAGATTTGAGGATTCTGAATCCCTGACAGGTTAAAGACAACAATTCCTGCCTGTGGTAAGTGGCTGTTACCTTGTTACTGAGCCAGAACCAAAGCAGGTAAGAGGTACCTTAGAAAACCACAGAGCTTCTGTGTGTGTGGGCATTAGCAAGGTGGTGTTGTCAGGGAAATGGTGAATTCTGGTGCTGCCTGCAGAAGAGCTCTCCTGTTTCTGCCCTATTAATTAACTGTCAGCATCACATTATCCTTCATTAAATCACAATCTTCACGTTCAAGGGAAAGAGAAGAAAGGTGAGTATTGTATACTTTGGTAGAGTGCAGGTATTTAAAAAGTATTAAACTATCTTTCTGTTGTCATTTGAAAAAAGAAACCATATGCAAACTCACTTAATTTTTCCAGGCTCCCTTGCATAGTACATGGTTGAAAGGATGCGAGTGGATGGTTTCACAATTGTAATAACTGCCTCATATCTGTAAAAAACATAGTCATGGTCTTACTTTAATCTCAGCAATTTAGGGAATTACCAAGTACTTTTCACAAGTTAAAATTCACTTACTTTTTTTTCTTCTTCTTTATGTATTTATCTTGAGCAAATTCTGTTTTGTCTCTGAACGTTGTACTGTTCTCTATTAACTGTTGAACTATTTCCTTGGAAGAGACAATTCATTTTTGTTATAGCTAGCATTTATTTCTCATTCATTTCATAGACAGTATTTTTTTAAACAAGCACTGAAAATATTTCCTTCCAGTAGAGGCATGTATAGCATGAACTTCTCCTGACACTGATGGAAAGTCACTCTCTGTTAACCAAAGGACCAGTGAGGCATTACACTGGCTATGTGCAGGAATTTAATCACACAGTTTTGCATAAAAATCATAGAAATGAAAATGTTTATCCTGGAATATTCAGTAATATTTCATTTAATCCAATTCCCTCTTTGGGTCTCTCTGATTCCAGCATCTCTGAGGGTACCTTTTTTCCCTGTTCCATGCAGTTAATCACCAGACATCTCCCTCATTCCAATAATTTTTTCAGTCTCACAAATTTTGCCACCCTATTGTACCAACTCCCCGCACAACGTCCAACTCCTTAGCATTTATTACTTCCTGCAATACTCCTCCTGATTTTTTCCCTTTTCTAGCTCCCAGGTCTTCCCAGAATTCCAGTTTTGGTTTCTTGGTCTCCCTGTTCTCATCTCCCCCCTTTGCCAACCCAACTCTCCCTCATGCTTTCAGATTCCAGCTGGAGGGATCATTGGGACCTCCAGCAGAACCCAACCAATCCCACAGGACTCTCCTTGCCTGGGGTTTTATCTCCATGCCAGCAACACAAGAACAAAAGTGCTGCTGTTTTGGGTTCTGTGATCCAAGTAGTTTAACTGCTAAAATTATGGGTTCTATTAAACATGGAGGGGACAAATGAAAAAAAGGAGTATTTTCAATTTGGACACTGCAGCTCCTCCTGTGTTTCAAAAACCTACTCAAACAACAGAGTGGTGCAAGAATTCCTCACTTCCTATTGGGCTTTTCAGGCCATTATTCCTTCAAACACTTAACATGTGTGATTAATGATTTGAAACAGGATCTCTTTCTTTTTTGCTTTATTCTAGGAAAAAAATAAATTCAGTGCCTGGGTTATGTTGTTTTGCAGGGTTTTTTTATGTTGCAGTAACATTTACAGTGAGGAAAGAGGGAAGTGTCCTGCATCACCAAGACACACCATTCACAAACAGGAATTCAGATTTTAACAGACACACAGGGAGGAATGATATCTATTGCTGCTAATGTAGCTCAAAATGAGTATTAGTCACAGTCCAGAAAGCAGAGTTAATAAAAGCACAGGAGATGCATGGCACAGGCTTGCTGAGGACACAAAGTCACAGGGATCTTCTGCCATGGACAGTGAAAACAAAAACCATCAGAGCTGTCAGCCTGATGGGCACATTCTTCTCCAAGAGATCACACAACCAGCAGCACAACCATGGAAACACAGGAACCATTCCAAACTCCTTGGACCCAGCAGGCAAAAGCAGAAAACTGCTCCAAAGAGCAAGATGCAACCAGAAGCTGAACTTGAGCTAAGCATGAGCAATTTCCTGCTTTTCTTAGAAAGGTAAAGCAAAGAGCAGAGAGGACTGTGCCTGACAGAATGTGCACAACACAACTGGCTGCAATGCCTTAGGAACAATTTTAAATGGCTTACAGATCCCTTACTTTATGAAAGGTGCAGGCTTAAATCCCAACCCCTTTTCCAACAGAACACAACTGATCTCTTGGGAACACTCTGAGTTTCCCAGGTGCAGATAAGGAACCAGCATCACCCCTGTGTGGCAGGCACACTGCTGGTACGTTTATTACTCAGTGTCATTTGATAAATCTTCACTGCTTGGCCATAATCTTTTCCTACACCTTTGACAGTTTAATTATTGCACAATTTTAATATCTCTGTAATACAGAAACAGTATTTTGAACCTTATACACAAGCAAAACTAAATGGTGATTATGTGAGCTGTACTTTTTTATCTGTTATGACTTCTGATGCCACAAAAATTTATTCTTTACTCTCCTCTGACAAAGTTGCCAACCTTACATAAAGTTTTCTCTGAAAACAGCTTTAGCATTTTTGTAAAACCAAAAAAAAAAAGACTTCACCAGATGAACCAAGAAAAAGCACGAAATCTATGCACAGATAAAAAGAACATCCTTTTTCACAAACTAAAATATAACCATCAAGGTAGCACAGAAATGACACCAAAACCTTATTTTTTACCTGTCCTTTAATACCCTTGTCCTTCAAAGCCTTTATGTCATCATGAGTCAGTTTTTGAGACTTCCCATCGTCAACTATGTTACGATTATCTGTCCCTGCTTCCTTTGTTTCTGAAGGAAAAGGATATAGATTTGTAAAGTCTACCTCCAAAGAAGTGGGAGAAACACATGATTTTAGTGTCACAGAAAGCAGATTTCTCGTGGTTAAACACACATTTTTCATGGCCTTGCAAAGGACAGCCTAAGCAAGGAAATGTAATATATGAGGTAGAACTGAATGTCAATAAAATCACCCAGACTGAGGCTCAAATCTTCTCCCACATTAAAAAGATTATTTGTTACAGGACTAGTGCAACCACTGACAAGACAAAACCATGCACTTCTATGACAGACAGAATATAAGCAGCATGTAGTTAACAAATGATTATTAGAAAGCTTTCCCAATTTCTTTGGTATCATCAAAGAAACAAATGAATTTGAAATAGTTTTTCCAACTGCCAATCCCCTGGGATACCTGTGCTTGTCTCTTCCACCTCTTGCTTTGGCTGGAGGTTTCCACCACTGGTTACTTCAAATGTAGTTCCATAGATGTGTCCGATGGCATTATCCAGGTAGAACCACTGCTTCTCAAAAATTATTTTTCTGAAATAACAGAACAGTGAGTAATACTTAAAGCATTATTTTTAATGTATCTAAAGCCCACTATACTTGAGTCTAAACTACAGCTTTATATATGACATTTTCATGTGTATCCCCAAAGAAAAGCAGGACAAGACAAAGAGTGAAATTAACCACAAAGCCCACATTGAACTGAAACTGGTCAGGAAAAGAGCAAAGAACTTAAATAAACCATATAGGAAGAACTTTTTTTTTTCAAGATCAAAAGAATTTTCAAATGACAGATAAAATCAAGCTATAGCACCTATCAGCATCATTTTATAGAAAGTCAGAAATATATTAAATCCAAGCTGGGTCATGTAGAGTAGTAGCAAAAAGATGAGCATGGTCCTGTATTTTGCAAAGCTCCTCTGAAATAACGTTTGCCATAAGACTAGGAAGAAAACAAGCAGCAATCCTTGAAATGTTTCATTAAAAGAAATTTAATTTACCATCCTTTTCATTTTGATTGCACCAAGGCAGGTGTGCATTTTATCTTCCTTCACTAAAAACAGGATCCACAAAGCCTTCAGCTTTCAGGCTGACCAACAAATACTGCCTTGCTATCCCTGGAAACACCAATCTTGGCAAATCAAACAGAGCTATGCCACGCTCACATTCAAGTCAAAACTTGCCAATATGAGCTGTAATTATGCAAATTATACTCAGCACTAATACTGAACATCATCATTTTCAAACCAGTGCTGTTCAAGCACAGCATCTTTCAGTCTCCATCCTACTGAATAACCTGGCCACATTACACAAGTGCCAGGGGAGAGCCCAGGCTGTGCCCAGCAGTTTCAGCCCTCCCAGCCGGGCTGCAGGCGCTCTCCTGTTGTATTTTGTTGTATTTCATATTTCTAGAGTCCCATACTGTTACAATCATATTTCTAAAGCCCATACCTTCTAGCTGGTTTTCTCCCAAGCAGCTCTTCTCTGCCGTGCAGGTCCTCATGGCTTCAAAGAGGCTCCTCCAGGGCTTTCGACCCACCCCCTTTTATCCCAGCTACCTTCATGAGCCACAGCTGCTGCCCAGCTTAGGACTTCGCAGCTGTAGCTCGTTTAGAATAGCTGGGACCCACTTATCCAATACACAGATTCTACAGGGACTCTCACTACATTCTCCTACTGTGCCGGCTGGCCCGGGAGAACAAACGGGAGCGCTTTGCTGGCACCAAAGCAGCAGCAGCCGGAGCGGAGCAATTACCGATCCCCGATAGCACCTCACACACACCGGCAATTACCGATCCCCGTTAGCACCTCACACACACCGGCAATTACCGATCCTCGTTAGCACCTCACACACACCGGCAATTACCGATCCCCGATAGCACCTCACACACAGCGGCAAATACCGATCCCCGATAGCACCTCACACACACCGGCAATTACCGATCCCCGACAGCACCTCACACACACCGGCAATTACCGATCCCCAATAGCACCTCACACACACCGGCAATTACCGATCCCCAATAGCACCTCACACACACCGGCAATTACCGATCCCCGACAGCACCTCACACACACCGGCAATTACCGATCCCCGACAGCACCTCACACACACCGGCAATTACCGATCCCCGACAGCACCTCACACACACCGGCAATTACCGATCCCCAATAGCACCTCACACACACCGGCAATTACCGATCCTCGTTAGCACCTCACACACACCGGCAATTACCGATCCCCGATAGCACCTCACACACACCGAGGGCCGCGGCGGGCGCCCTGCTCGGCTCCGCTCCCACCGGCACCGCCAAACCTCCGGAATCTCTTCCAAAGTCCTATCAGCAATGCGGCCAGCACATCTTCCGGGTTTAAGGGTTTTTTTGCCACAGGGACAGAGAAGACATTAAAACCTTTCCCACCGCCTGTCATACGACTCTCGTGGGGCCGCCATTCCTGCCTGGCGCGGGGGTACCGGGACAGCGACCGGCACCGGCACCGGGACCCCCTTCCCTCCGGCGGGGCCCGCCACAGCCGCACCGAGAGTGGCGGGGGCGGAAGGCGCAAACCGCAGCCGAGGCACGGAGCGGCACCGGGAGCCGCGGGCGCGGCGCTCACCTGCGGCGCAGCACCGACACCGCCTTGAAGACCTCGTCCCGCTTGAGCACGGCGCAGTCGCCCTCACGGATGCGCGCGCTCGGGCCGCCCTCCATGGCCGCCGCTCGCGCCGGGCCCCCGCGCACGCGCCGGACCCGCGCGGGAGGGGCCGCGGCGGACGCGCCTGCGCAGTGCGGCAGCGCGGGAGGCGGGAGCCGGCGCTGAGGGCAGCGAGGGCCCGGGGCTGTCCGAGCCTTCCCCGCGGTGTGCTAGGGACGATAGGGCCTGCCTGCCGCCCGGTGCCCTCTGGAAACAGCACCGGTTTCAATTAAGTGTCTTTTGGTGTAATTTGTTTCCTCAGCTCGGTTTGCTGTAGCGTCTGGCAGCGGGAGATGAGCAGGGAGCTCAGGGGCAGGGGATGCGCCCGGGGCAGAGGCTTCCAGGGATGGCGAGGAGGATGGCGAGGAGGAGGAGGAGGATGGCGAGGCAGAGCACAGAAGGGAGAGCCCAAAAGGATGCCCGAACCTGGTGAGCCAGCCCCTGTGCTTCTGCTTTCTGAAGCCATAATGTTCTTATTCTCCTAACGCACTGTGCTAGGCAATTACAGCTCCTTGTTTCCGGGGTCAAAAGAATCACTGAGAATAAAACTTGCAAAATTTCACTATCCGTATTCTTTCAATCCACATTTTTTATTTTTCTTCTTCCCCCAGCAAAATCTCGCCTAGTCCAATCAACGATGGACCAATTTATTCCCTATAAGGGCTGGAAACTTTATTTTTCTGAAGGTATTTTAAAACCTATTTTTCCAGAATTTATTATACATAGCGTTAGTAGAGTTACAAGTTCAAAAAAGAACAACTAAAAGTTCATCTATGAAAACATAAATGCCATAAAGACTTCACTCTTGTGATATGCTGTAACCTTTGTGATCATTACTGGGATCTTGTAAAGATCTATCATCTTCTGTAGTTTTGCAGTGCAGAAAAACAATGGAAGAAAAATTACCTGTTTATGTATTTTGTGAAGTGGAAAGAATTATTTCTGTGACTAACGTGGTGTGTTTCTAACTAGTTTACAATGACAAGTCTCCTTTTGTCCAGAAGACTCAAGCCTTTGAAAAGTTTTTCATGCAGCGCATTGAGCTTTATGACAAGGTAAAAAACAAAGCCAAACATATCCCACTCCAACAACCTGTTGTTGATACAAGAACATTACAGGTTTTTAGTGGTTTTTCCCCATCAAAAGTAATCTCCATCAGAGACCTGAAACATTTAGGACATAATTTGGGTGTTTCACTTCTAATTTGAAGTGTATTTTGTCATTTATGGTGTTTCCCAGGATGAAATAGAAAGAAAAGGAAGCATTCTCGTGGATTATAAGGAGCTGATCCAGGACAGAGAGCTGACTAAATCAATACCAAATATATCTGCTGAACTCAGGGACATGCCTCAGAAAATACTGCAGTGTATGGGTCTGGCAATTCATCAGGTAAACACTGATACATGGAAGCAGACAAAACAAAAAAGAACCAGTGACACTTAGAGGCCATTATGTTATAAACCCCACATCCCTGTGTTTCTCTTTCTTAGGGCAAATTACTGTTTGTTTAAAACTCAAGTGTTTCCATCTCTCCTCTTCCTGTATGACCCACAAAATCACATTTTGAAGTTGCTTTGGTCTTGGTGCGTTTTTCTTATTCATCATTGGAGCAGTTGACTAAAACTGAATGTAGTTCTATCACCTGTGTCTCTCCCTGTTGGGAGTTCTGATTCCTGTGGGTGTCTGTGTCCCCTCCTGTCCCCTGCAGGTGCTCACCAAGGACCTGGAGAGGCACGCAGCAGAGCTGCAGGTGCAGGAGGGATTGCCCCTGCAGGGGGAGCCTGTCATAAACGTGCCTCTCATCCATGCCAGGTAAGAGGGGCTGGTACTTCTTTTGAAGGGAAAAGCTGTTTCCTTCCTGGCTAATCCTTGCCAGTGTCCATGCATGGCTTGCATGTTTAAGGGAAAACTGGGCTCTGTGAAGCTTTTTCCAGGAGAACGTTCTACATTCTGCTTTTTCTCTTCACTGTGACCTCATGTCCTTGTGAAGAAAAAAGTGAAGTGAAACCTCCTTTTAAACTGAACAAACAGCTTGAAATAGAAAAGCTTGTAAGTAGAGAAGTGGCTTATAAGCAGAACAATTATTCTATAAATAGAATTGTATTTCTATTTACATAATAAAAGCAGAATTATTTAAATTTCTGTTGACTGGAGAAGTTTTTAATGAAACAAGTCCTTAGAACATTTTTTCTTTATCAGAAGTAATGGCATCTCACACTTCAAGGGTCTGAGGGAACTGGGTGTGTTCTATTTGAGTTCAAATTACCTTTTAAAAATTATTTTCTTTTTTATTATTGTTTTTAATTCCCTGCTGGTGGTGGCAGAGCCATAATAAAACTTTGGTCCTTCTGTGTCACAAGTCGAAATTCCAGGCTTTATCTGAAACTATGGAAAGAGACCCTTATGGATGATCTTAAATGTATTGCTAGGCCAGAGGTGTCACTGGATAAACAAACTGCACTGTTTGAGGCTGTTGAGGTCAATTCTTGTGAGAATATTGAATATTCTGCTGCTTTCTAGAGCAAGAATCAAAAACTGTACCATGGATTCACCAAAAAAATACTTCTAAGTGTTTTTTTCTGGATTTTACCCTATTTGATTGGGAGTAGGATTTTTTTGTCTGTGTTTGGATGGGTTTGGGGGTTATTTTTGTCCTCATTTTCTGTGTGCTAATGCAGGGTGTACAACTATGAGCCTCTGACCCAGCTGAAAAACGTGAGGGCCAACTGCTACGGCAAGTACATCGCCCTGCGTGGCACCGTGGTGAGGGTGAGCAACATCAAACCCCTGTGCACCAACCTGGCCTTCGTCTGTGCTGCCTGTGGGGACGTGCAGGCTGTTCCTCTCCCTGATGGCAAGTACACCCTTCCCACCAAGGTAAGCCAAAACCATGGAACTTTGTGCTTTTTGGTGTGTTTTCACAAAAATCAGCACCGCAGGCGTTAAAAAAAAAAGGGAAAAAAAAAAGTCTTTAAAGCTAGGTTAAATAACTGACACATTGAGAAATAATTAATTATACCTTGCAACTTTTCTTACTTCAGACCCTTACTTATAAAAAATGTATGCTGCTGGAAGAGGATATGTCACCAAAAATACACAGAAATTCCTTGAAACCTGAAAAAAATATTATCTCTCTTAATTTCCATTTCACCAGTTGTGTTTAAAATGACTCACCTTGCTGTGGTGATTTTCCATGCTTACATTGTTTTTTTGTTTAAAACTTTCTGTTTTAATTTATTTTATTATTTTTATTATCTGGACTTAAGAAGCCATTAGACATAAGACAGTGCCTGGTTATTCTCAAACCAGTTCACTGGGGAGATCACACAGTTCTGCTGTGTTTGCTCTAACAGCTGTGAGTCAGAGTTCAGGTGTCTGTGCTTGATGGATCCTCATAATTATGTACATCCTAATTTGTAGCCCTAATTTAATTGTCTTTTTTCCTGGAGTGATGCTGAATGTTGTTGCTTTGTAGGTTTTTTTTTTTTTTTAATCAAATAAGACAATTTCACCCCAGGACTTTAAAAAAGGCTGGGAATAAATCAGAATTCCTGTTGTTGCAGTGCCTTGTTCCTGAGTGCCGGGGCCGGTCCTTCACAGCTGACAGGAGCTCTCCTCTGACCACCACAGTGGACTGGCAGTCTGTCAAGTAAGCACAAAAATGTGATGTGACAGGACACTCAAGAAGTGACAGGATGGCTCCACCTGTGTTACAGTGTGTGATTTTAATAATCTTACTCTTTTGTAGCAAGCACTCTCCAACATTTGTATCACAAAGGAGTTGTTTTATCCAAGTGCTGGTATACTTTGTAACCTACCCTGTCATAGTTTCCTGGAAAGTCCTTCTGTCCTTACCAGACTCTTGGAGAGATGCTCAGTTTTGCGTTTTGCTGCATTTCTCAATAATTTCTAATTGTATCTGTGATTTCATGATTCCCTTTAACGAGCTGCAAGTCAGCTAGAAAAGCCCTGTTGGTCAGCTGTGCCACTTGACCTGAATGAGCTGGAAGTAAACTGGAGGGTTAAAAATCGTAGTTTAGAGTGATATTCATGTGAAAAGTCGTGCTGTTTTCAGCAGCTCCAGAGGGCGCTGTTCATCACAGCTTCTTCGGTAAAGCCTGGCTGCGCTTCCAGGGAATCTCAGAGCTCCAGGTGCAGAGCCAGAGCTGGAACTGTCGCAGCCAGAGAGTCAACTGCTCTTCTTTTATGGTCTGAGAAATTCCTTGGGCTTTTCCAGGGTTGGAATACCTATTAAGAATTCATGGGGGCTATAATGTGTGAGCTCCTAATTTTTTGTTTATATGGGTCTTTTTTATTTTATGTACTGTGTGTATTTCTACATGAACATGCTCATCAGTGATAGAAAATCTGCATTTCAACTTGGAGTTCACAGTTGGTGCTTTGTGGGCTTTATGTGTGGTTTATACCCATTCAGTGAAGTGTGACCTGAGGAATGCCCAGAGCTGCACTGGAGCTGTGTGCTGCTGCTGCTGCAGGGTGTGCAGCTGCACTGGAGCTGTGTGCTGCTGCTGCTGCAGGGTGTGCAGCTGCACTGGAGCTGTGTGCTGCTGCTGCTGCAGGGTGTGCAGCTGCCCTGCTGTGTTGCAGGGTGCAGGAGCTCATGGAGGATGACCAGCGGGAGGCAGGACGGATCCCGCGCACCATCGAGTGTGAGCTGGTGCAGGATCTCGTGGACAGCTGTGTCCCAGGGGACATGGTCACTGTCACAGGCATAGTGAAGGTGGCAAGCACTGAGGAAGGTGAGTGCAGCATCTTCTTCCTACAGTGGAGTTTTGGTAGTGCTTACACAAGAACAACAGTCACTGCCCTTAATTGATGCCATAAGTCCATAAAGTGTAAATTTCTTTGGAAGTTACCAAACTTTTGCAATGAAGAGTTATTTTAGGGCATTATTTGCTTAACATTTTCTCTTTAATATCTCCTTCAGACATTAGGAGAACTGTCACACTGTTGTGAAGGAGAGTTAGCTTAGCTTAGTCTCCCTAGAGAAATTTTTCAACTCTTTTTTTTCCTTTTCTTTGCCAAAGTGAAGAAATAGCTGTGCACTGCTCTGAAAGAATGCATTGCAGATAACTGCAAGACTGTTTTACTCTGAGACTTCAGTCTCTGCTCAGTAGTCAATCTGTGTAGAAAATGATTAATTATTAATTGATAATTACTGAGTAATTGCTGTGCTACATGTTTAATGCTTCCACACCAGGCATCTTTTTTTTTTCCCCCAAAATATTGAATGGAAACATTTTATATTCAACTTTGGTT
Source organism: Ammospiza nelsoni (assembly GCF_027579445.1). Classification (NCBI taxonomy): domain Eukaryota; kingdom Metazoa; phylum Chordata; class Aves; order Passeriformes; family Passerellidae; genus Ammospiza; species Ammospiza nelsoni. The sequence goes on from NC_080635.1 coordinate 14,660,664, forward strand.
TGACAACAACAATATAATAATTTAAAATCCCTGGAAAAATTTATTTATTCTGGGACAAAATTCTCTCTAGACATGTATCCTCAGTTTCAGGAAAATATTTATTATGTACATAAGTGGAGGGAACTTAAAAGAACAAATGTAGCTAGAAACTTATTTTGCATCAATTTTACAAAATGCAGATGTACTTAAATATGAACATAACTGTACATGATATTTCTGAATTACTCTATGCCATTTGTAGATAATATATAGATCATATTATAATAATAAAATTTATAGGGAAAATGCTCCATCATCCTTTCTCAATTTTTCTAACAGGAGCTTCTAAAAGCAAGAATGACAAGTGTATTTTCTTACTGTACATTGAGGCAAATTCTGTCAGCAACAGTAAAGGACAAAAACTGAAGAATTTTGATGATGAGACTTTTCAGAGATCATTCATGGAGTTTTCCCTTAAAGACCTCTATGCCATCCAAGAAATTCAAGCTGAGGAAAATCTGTTCAAGCTGATTGTGAAGTAAGTTGTATCAGATCTAGACTGGGTCTAGGGTTAGACATGAATCAGTGTGACACCTTCATAGAAATGTGACAGCTCATCCTAAAGCTGTGAAATGTCTGAGCCTCATGTAATAGAAACCACAGAGATCTAAGGAACTGCAGAGGGCAAGGGACTTGGGAGGGAGGTACTGCAGTGAGAATGTTGGGACTTTGGGAGTGGTTTACAGATTGAAGAAGTTGCCTGTGTTCTAGTTTAACCTTAGACAGAAAGCTCTGGGTAGAAAAACAATTAGTTAATTTTGTTCCTCACCATGTAAATTCAACTTACAAGTACCATTTTGTCCTCCAGTTTTCTACAGTAGAGGAAAGAGGTGCAAAAACTGAGCAGAGGGTGTGAAAGACCCTCAGTTCAGACTGAAAAGTACTCTTCTAGCTGGGATGGCCCTTAGGCCCTCCCACTGGAGTCAAAGAACACAAACCCAGCACTTTAAAAGGAGGGTTACAGGCAGTCACTTGATTAAGACAAGAACAGGTGCAGATAGCACTGGAAGCTGGTTCTCCTTTGTCTTTATGGGGATTTAAGTGAAAAGCTTTTCTTGTTTCAGTCATCTCTGGTTATCCAAAAATTTCAAGAAATTTCATGCTGCTGTTTTCTGTTGGAAATTCACAACAGCTACCCAAAAAAGTTTGATGTTTATTAAGGTGTTCTGTGATGAGAGAAAGGACAAGTGTTTATTTATAGCAATACATGATTTATCTTCCACTTATGTTACCCTGTGCTTTCTTTCCAGCTCTCTTTGTCCTGCAATCTATGGCCATGAGGTAAATAATCTAAAAACTCTACTTTTAATTCCAGTTTGAAGAGTTTATGTCCCATCCAACTCCTAAAGGATTCACACAGCTTATCTGGGACAGGGGGAGGTGGCAGGGGCTGTTTTTACAGGTGACTGTTGTGGTGTTTGTGAGGGTCCCCAGGACGAGGTGAGAGATGAGAATTTGACTCCAAGTTCTTAGAAGGCTGATATATCATATATCATATAATATCATACTATACAATATTAAGTATATTATATGTTATATGTTATATATTATATGCTATATATTATATATTATATGTTATATATTATACGTATTATATTATATTATATTATATTATGTTATATTATATTATGCTATACTAAAACTATAATAAAGAAAGAGAAAAGATACATCAGAAGGCTTAACAAAAATGATTAATAAAAACCTGTGACTGACTCAGAGTCTGACACAGCTGGCTGTGATTGGCCATTATTAAAAAACAATTCCCATGGAACCACTCAAACATTCACCTGTTGGTAAAAAATGTCCAAGTCACATTCCAAAGCAGCAAACACAGGAGCAGCAATCAGATAATTATTGTTTTCTTTCCTCTCTGAGGCTTCTCAGCTTCCCAGGAGAAAGTCCTGGGCAAAGAGGATTTTTCAGAAAGTATCATGGTGACAGACTGTGGCTCACAGTCTCTTTTGGTGTCAGGGAGTGGCAGCCTTACACCCCTAAGTTCAGAGCTCCAGAAGGCAAGGTCATTGCAGGCAGTTCTGGGGAGTTGTAAGTGCTGGTCACCAGGAAGGAATGGAATGGAATGGAATGGAATGGAATGGAATGGAATGGAATGGAATGGAATGGAATGGAATGGAATGGAATGGAATGGAATGGAATGGAATGGAATGGAATGGAATGGAATGGAATGGAATGGAATGCTTACCAGTGTTGGCCTCTACCACAACAGATTGTGAAGGCAGGGTTGGCCCTGGCCTTGTTTGGAGGATGTCAGAAGTTTGTGGATGACAAGAACAGAATCCCAGTGCGAGGAGATCCACATGTTCTGGTTGTTGGAGATCCAGGATTAGGAAAAAGTCAGATGTTGCAAGTATGGTTTCCTTTATTACTGTTTTCTGTTTTCCTCTATTTCCTTGTTATCTTGACTTGCAGCCATGGGAGGATAACTGTGCTGAGACCAAAGGGTTGACTGAGCCTGGCTGGAGCTGTCTTTTCATGTGGGATGCCTCAAGTACAGGAGAGTACCAAAGGGCTCTCCTGCTATCCAGGAGGACAAGGACAAGGACACCAAAGCAGGTGTCCTTGTCAGGCCCATGGGCTTTCAAGGACAGGCTTACAGGCTTGCTGTCCTGCCCTTACACAGTTCTTGTCACCAACCCTTTTCCCCAGTGAGGAGCTTCACTCCTTCCTGTCTTCATTTAGCTGGTCCATTGTGAAATGAAGTAATTCATCTTTGAACAAATGCAACTTCAGATACCCTGTGACTCTCCTCCTGTGAGGTTTACTTCCATTCCTTACCTTATTTCCATGTTGGTAGCACAGATCTTTTTGGGAAAGGAACCTGATGCTGTGTTTGGGTTTTGATTTCAGGTATTTCTGCATGACTATGACAATTAGTAATAGATTTTTTTTTTCCTTAAACTGAGTGATTTTTAAATTCCATGTCTTTTTCCATGGTTACTGTGAAGTGCAAGAGGGACAGAATTCACCTAGAACTTCTTTAAAAAGTCCTTCTAACATGGACCTGTTGCATTAGGATATGATTTGCACTTAGCCAAGGTGATGTATTTACATGCAAGCATCTTAACAAACAAAATTTTGAAATTATTCTTTTGTTCAATGAGGACTCTCCAGCATAGAGTAACTGATTTGTTTTTTCACATTGTTAGTTAAAAAAGAATACCATCCAAGAAAAGTTACTCCTACTGCTTTGCAGAATTATGTGGCTTGGAATTGCAAGGAGTTAGAGCTTTACTGTTGGGTCATATTCAGTGGAAAGAAACAAATTTGGGGTTACTTTTAATTGTTTTTCTAGGATGAGGCTTATGAAATTCTTCACTTTGGGGAAGGAAAAAGTATTTGTTTCTCTTCTAGGCTGTGTGTAACATCGCTCCTCGAGGTGTGTATGTTTGTGGTAATACTTCCACCAGCTCTGGCCTGACTGTTACACTCTCCAGAGATGGCACTTCTGGAGATTTTGCCTTGGAAGCTGGTGCCCTAGTGCTTGGAGATCAAGGTAATGCATGGAATGCACAGATTCTGTGTGGCCATGTGTAAGGGGCAGGAGAGTGTGTGCTGCTGAGTCTCACTGTGGGCTAGAAATGTCTGTTTGAAGTATGATACCATGGGAAGTTCTGAGCTTCTCCAGTGGCTTCTCTGGGGGCAGTTCCTGCTTTCCTAGAGTGTAGGGAATCTTCAGTTCTCCAGTTCATATACCAGACTTCTTACTGTGTCAAAGAACTAGGATTTTTTTTGTTCAGGGATCCGTCTTGATATCAGCTGCTGGACTTTTACTGGTTTTGAAAAAGGACTCACTTATGAGATATGGTGTCTATTTTAAAAAGCTTGTTTCATCATCTTAGTGAATCACCAAAATGCTGCATCCCCAAGTCAGGCTGAGTTCATTGTGTTTGGTTGCATTACCATGGAATGAAAACAAAGCTGGCTGAAATGGAGATTTTCCAATGTCTCCTGCAGTCCCTGGGGTTCTAAGTTGGATTTCTGATGTGTCACTAGATTGTAGGACACACTTGTCCTTCAGTTAATGTGTTGTCTGATAAGTCTTTGTCCTGTTTTAATTGCTTCCAGGCATTTGTGGAATAGATGAATTTGATAAGATGGGAAACCAGCACCAGGCTTTGTTGGAAGCCATGGAGCAGCAGAGCATCAGCCTGGCCAAGGCTGGCATTGTTTGCAGTCTGCCAGCTCGGACATCCATTGTTGCTGCAGCAAACCCCGTTGGAGGACATTATAACAAGGCCAAAACAGTGTCTGAGAACCTAAAGTGAGCCCTTTCTGAAATGCTGCTTTTGTAATTCACATTCAGGAGTAGATGCTTCTGATGGTCTTGTAGCTTGTGTACAATTGCTTTCTAGAATTTTGGAGTGTGCACACAAACTTTAATAATCTTTAGTGGCTTTTGAGAGAGAAATTCCTGTTGTACTTTATTCTGAATGAGCAGGACAGGATCTTTTACCTGTGTTTGAAGTGGAACAGAGTTGCTATAATTTTTCCACTACTCCAAGTTCCTTGTGTTTCCTCCAGGATGGGGAGTGCTCTGCTGTCAAGGTTTGATCTGGTGTTCATCCTGCTGGACACACCCAACGAGGACCACGACCACCTGCTGTCGGAGCACGTGATGGCCATGCGGGCCGGCTGGCGCGCCGCCGCCACCAGCGCCCTGGTGACACGGGCCAGCTCCCAGGAGCACTCTGTCCTCCAGGCCACCTCGGACCGACCCCTGCTCCAGAGGCTCAAGGTGAGACCTGGCCTGGGGTTGCTGCTCTAAGGCAAATTTGCTGTGTTGGGTTTCAGTAAGGAGCTACAGAAGTGGGCTGGGTGTAATAATTTGGTGTAACATGATCTGTGATGGAGTGTTGAATCCAAATAAAGCAGTGTGGAAGCAAATCCTTGGGCTTCTGCAGCACCATGGATTTGGGAAGTATAGGAGAGGACGCATGTCTCTCATTAGACTTCAATGATGGCTTTGAGAACTGATATTGTCAAATGCCAGGTCTTGGGACAATACTCCTACTGGAGGTAAACCCATGCACTTTTGGAAACAGGATATCAGCAGTGATGGTTTAGTCTTCTCTGGAGCTGTGGGAATTGGGATTTTCTCTTTTTGAGAAGAGATTTAACTTTATAACAAATTCTATTTGGCACTTCCTACCATTGCAGATGAGAACCCTTGGCTGCTTTTCCTGAAATGGCCAAGTGTGTGTGTTTACATGTCTGAGCGTAGCATGGGGACTTGAAGTACACCATTCATATACACAGCACCAAAGCCCTTATAGTGATGACTTCACCAGATAAAGCATAAAGATGATGATTTGATATTAAAATTTTTATTGTATAGAATTCTGACAGACAGAAATCTAACTCTTTGTAATGGTGCTAGATCTCAACAGGAGAAAACTTTGATGCCATTCCCCATCAGCTGCTGAGGAAGTACGTGGGGTACGCTCGGCAGTACGTGCACCCCAGCTTGTCTCCAGAGGCTGCACAAGTCCTCCAGGAATTCTACCTGGAGCTCCGGAAACAGAACCAAGGGGCAGACAGCACCCCCATCACCACGAGGCAGCTGGAGTCCCTGATTCGCCTGACAGAGGTAAATGCAAGCTGGAATGCTTGAGGGATTGAGAGCAAAGAGATTGTTCCTGAGGTACTACCCAAATCCTACCATTTCTTACAGCTTATTCATCACTATGCTTTCTCTGTTTGGTTTAAAAAAAAAAAAGTGAGAATGCATCAGATTTAGAAGGATATTAGAATAAGATCCCAATATTACCAGGTAGATTGTGCCTGGGCTAGTCTGACCCTTGCTGCTGGGCCAAAGGCAGCAACTGTGGTGTTTCAGTTGCAGCTGCAGTGTTGCAGCTGGGCACTGAAACAAGTCCAGGCTTGTAGAAACTCAGTTTACCTCAGGTGGGAAGGCTTCAGGCTAGGGTGAAGAGGAAAAGGAGACAGATTCTGTCGGAGGGTTAATATCCAGAGTTTTATTCCATAGTCACAGATGTCTGAATCTTAGGTAACAGCTCCAACAGAATCCTGAGCACATGGTTCTGGCTCAATTTAAGCCCAGGGACAGGGGGAGGGGAACGGACAGGTGATCACCAACCAGGTGGGAGGAGGAGGGTCTCAGGGGACAAGGGACACATAGACAGGCCAATGACCCCCAGGCCTGAGGGGCATCCTTTGAACTTGACCAACCACACGATGCCCTCACTGGAATGTTAAAACTGATTGACAGCCCAGCAGGGGGCGAGGGGGCGAAGGGGAAGAGAGGTATTGCCCCACCTGGGAAGGGGCTGGGAAGTTTAAAACAGGAAATTGCAAACACTGCAACAGAAGGGCTTAAGAGCTGCTGTTCCTTAAAGCTTCTTATAAAGCAAAACACCCTTGAGGAGGTGGGAAGAGAGTCTATCACATTCCCCAAAAGGAGAAAAAGCAGGTGCAGGCAGGAGCAACTGCTGCTCACCTTGAACCTAGACTGCTTCTGTTTTCCCTAACACTGCCTTAACAGCACTATCTGTGATCTGCTGCTTCACAAGGCTACTCTGCTGAAAAGCAAATAAACTCCAAGCCACAGCCTAAAAGTGCAAGTATGCAGGAGGACACAGTGACACACTAACAAAAAATAGAAAAATCTTCCTCTAATCCTGTATGTTTAGGTTCTGTCTCTGCTTAGGTTCTATCTCTGCTCCTAAAATTTGTGCTTGTAGCCCTTGTAGAGTGATTGTAGCCCTTTTTCTTATCAGTTATGATATATCTTAAACCTTTGTGGGATATTTTTTTCTGTTTTAAGGCACGATCAAGGCTGGAATTAAGAGAGAAGTCTACCAAGGAAGATGCTGAGGATGTAATAGAGATAATGAAATACAGGTAGTAGAAAATACTGTTTTAAAGATAAATAAGGCATCACAGTGCTATTCATTTGAAACTTAATTCCTTTACATATTCAAACACAATGAAGAAATCACTTTATCAGGCTTAGAACCATGATACTTCCTGAAGGGAGGTTGTAGACAGATGGGGGTCGGTCTCTTCCACAGGGGGGCTGATGGTGTGATCTCTGGTAGGTGAAGAGTTTGGCAAGGAAATTCACCTGTTCTTAGCCCACTTCATTTCACTGAGTTCTTTCAAATGGTTTATGTTGCTTTACATTAGGTAAGATGTCATTATCCAGTTTGGTATTTTTGTCTTTTTTTTCCCAGATCAAGAGGACACAATCTCAAGCTGTGTCAGGGAAGGTATAGGTTGGATATTAGGAAAAAGTTTTTCACCAAAAGAACAATAAAGTACTGGAATGCTCTTCCCAGGGAGGTGGTAGAATCACCATCTCTGGATGTGTTTAAAAAAAGACTGGATATGGCACTTGGTGCTATAGTCTAGTTGAGGTGCTAGGGCACAGGTTGGACTCAGTGATCTTAGAGGTCTCTCCCAACCTCATGATTCTGTGATACTACATTATTTTGTGATTCTGTGATACTACTATTTGGATTTGTTAGCTGCTCCTTAAAAGCTGCCAGCAGCTCTAAGTCAAATACAACTGCTTAGGCTTGTGAGTTGTGGGGTCACAGTGGTTCTGCCTGTCTGGGCACAGTAATGCACACGTGAGGCTCTGCTGAAGAGTTTTTGTCCCCTGTGAGTTCTCTCTGGTACAGGTGAACAATTAAAAGTTCAAAAGTGATTTGGATGAATGCTTAATCTAAGTTCCCTAGAGAGTGACCTGACAGGGGGTGGTTTTCTATGTGGCTTCTGAAAGTTCTCAAGCATCACATTTTGGGAATCAAATCCACATATGTTTGCTTTTCTGTCCTGCTGAGAGTTTGATCTCTTTTTGTAACCTGTTTGTAGCATGCTGGGCACTTACTCGGATGAGTTTGGGAAGCTGGACTTCGAGCGCTCCCAGCACGGCTCTGGGATGAGCAATCGCTCGCAGGCCAAGAGATTCGTGTCTGCCCTGAGCAGCGTGGCAGAGAGAACCTACAACAACCTCTTCGACCTGCAGCAGCTGCGCCACATCGCCGGCCAGCTGCAGCTGCGGGTGAGCGCCCCCTGCAGCAGCCGCACACTGCCGGGCCACCCTCGGTAGTGCTGCCAAAGGGACAGGGGCAGAGGCGCCTCTGCTGCCTCTTTGCAATGGCAGACATAACCAGTGTGCTGCTGTTGGGCTGAGCAGAGCTCCTCAAGTGTCTGTGAGCTCCACTGACCCCACAGCTGTTTGCAACAGCAGCTCCTTGCACTGGTAAGGGAGCTGGCTCTGAGCTAGATCCTGAAATGATGAGGCTGGCTCTGAGCTAGATCCTGGTTTGATCTGTGAAAAGCAGTGGTGCTTTCAGTGCTGCACTCCTTCTGCCTCCCCAGAGGACACACCTGTTTAGTTTAGACTTGTGGTGTCTGTGCTCTATTTCAGCAGTGCGATGATGTTTCTGCATCACCTCCTCTGGATGAAATATGCCTTTAGATTTTCATTCCTGCTCAGACATCCTGAAGTTGTATGTTGAAAGGATCATCTACGACATGTGGCCACAAATGTATTCTGCCCTGTAATTGATTTGCATTCTGTACTTGTGGGGGCTTCAGCCAAGCAGAACTATTGATAGCTATCTGTATATTTGCTCCACTTATTGAAGTTATTTTAACTAACTCTAATTCTCCCTTCATATATAGAATATTTTTGCCCACCCAGGGATACCGTTTCTTGCTGCTTGTTTGGGGGATCCATGGGGAGTCCCCAGGGGCCCCCTAAGCTGTGTGTTGGCTGGCAGCAGCAGGCAGGCAAGGAGACTCCACACAGCTTCTGAGGGTGCTGATTAGATGAGGATTTATTGGGGGTCCCAGCCCTGGGAGCAGCACAGTTTCTGAGGGAGAAAGGGGGAAGGGGGAGAGAGGGAGAGCCTAGGGAGAAAAGGGGCCAAGAGCTTCTCATCTCTTGCAGAGCTTAACAGGGAGATTCAGAGTGGGTGCAGAATAAGACTTGGGCCAATGGGATTACACATATATGAAACTTCAGGAGAGAATCCCAGACTTGGAATAAACTGTATGTTTTTGAGGGGTGAGACGGAGCATACCATTTAACTAAAATGTAACACCACACATCACCTCCTCTGGGTTATTTATGCCTTTCAGATTTTCATTCCTGCTTCAGACATCCTGAAGTTGCATGTTGAAAGGAATGTCATCTAGGACACGTGGCCACAAATGTATTCTGCCCTGTAATTGATTTGCATTCTGTACTCCTGAGGGCTTCAGCCAAACAGAACTATTGATAGCTAACTGTACTTTTTGCTCCATTGACTACTTATGGAAGTTAATTTAACTTCAAGAAGTACTTATAAGTGCACTTATTTAATTAACTTCAATAAGACTACTTATTGAAGTTAATTTAATTAACTCTAATTCTCCCTTCTTATATAAACTACTTTTGCCCATTCAAAGTTCTATACCTGGAAATCAGGGAGAGTTGTAGAAATCATGCATTTGTGGTAGATACTTCTGTTTCAGAACTGGAATTTACACATATGTAGCTGCACCCTTTCTTCATGTCATAAAGGAGAGACTGCTGCTTCTGTGTAACACTGCGGTAAAACCAGTGTGTAACTAAAGCAGCAAACAGGGTGGCTGATGGTGTGAGATCTCTGGTAGGTGAACAGTTTGCCAAGGAAATTCACCTATTCTTAGCCCACTTCATTTCACTGAGTTCTTTCAAATGATCTATGTTGCTTTACATCAGGTAAGATGTCATTCTCCAATTTGGTATTTTTGTCTTTTTTTTCCCAGGTATCTGATTTCGAAAGCTTTATTGGATCCCTGAATGATCAGGGTTATCTTTTGAAGAAAGGTTCAAGAGTTTATCAGCTCCAGACCATGTGAGAGGAGTCACTGTGATGGACTTCCTTGGGATGATTGTCCCCTTGCACTGCTGACCTGGAGCAGGGAGGCACACCCTGAGCTGAGCTGCACCTGCCACAGCGCTGGGGTTTGCTGAGCTGGAGATTCCCCTGCAGAAAATTAAACTGGAGAGCTGCAACAGGACAAACTGGCACATGGTACTGCTGCCTGGCTCATCCTACAGCTCTCTGTTCCAAATGGGACCTCATCATCCCCCAGGAGTGGAAGGTTATTCTGTTACAGTGCCATAAGGGACTTCACTTCTGAAAGAGATGCTGCACCCACAAATTCCAGCCCAGGAATCTTCCATGAGAGGATGGTATGAGCTGTACTTTCAGCATTGTGGTTCATTTAAAGTCTAGAAATGTTTCCAGTAGGTTCTGACAACACTGTTTGATAGCTGTTACCAAATGACACTTTACTGAATCTGACTTGATTTTCTGCTTTGAAACATGGTCTTTGAAGCCAAGGTTTTATTTAAAATCCAAGTCTGATTTAAGAAAATATCCTTATTACAATATTTAATTTGTAAAGCAGGGATTGGATTTTGACTTCCATTAAACTTTATATATGAGAAATATGACTTGTTGAAGGCTGTTTAATGGCCTTTACAGGATCTGTAACACCAACAGGTTCTGTTTGTTTCTGTGTAACTGTTCCTGGCACAGAACCATGTGTGTTCAGCAGGGGTGAAGTGCTGAATGCCTCCTGACTTTGATGAAATCAGAACCATGGTCTGGTGCAATGAAACAGCAGCTGGGAAGCTTTCAGTGTAAGAATTAAAAACCTACAAACACCAATACACCCTCCCTAAAGAAAAATATACTTTAAAAAATCAGGACTGCAGTGCTCATTCTTGTTTTCCCTCTTTCATTTCTCAGGTAAGATATGATAGACGACAAAAAGCAGAAATACTGAAACTTAGTGCCTCACCCTGTTATTTAAGGGACATCAGGGACCAAATAAACTTGAAACTGAGAACTGGTCAGCCAGATGAAATGCTTTAAGTACAAAATCATAGTTCTACATGGGAGCTCTGAAGGGGCAAGGTCTGCTCTATCAGCTAAAGGGCAGTACGTGTTGGAGGCTGATTTTGGCTTAGTGCAGGGCTGGGACAGGAGCGCGCCCCAGGAGCCAACAAACAACTGCAGCTGGGAAAGCGAACTCATTGCCGTTCCTCCTTGAGACAGCAAACGCGGGCAGCCAGAGCCAGGAGCAAGGGCTGAGCTCCAGACACCACTCGCGCTCTCGGAGCAGTTTCTCAAGGCAAAGCGAACCCTCCCCTTCCTCCCTCAAGGGCTTTCCCAGAACAGCGCGGCCCCGCCGTGAGGAGGAGCGGGATGAGCCCGGGCAGCCGCCCACCGGGCCGCCATGGACATCGCCGTCCGCGCCCGGGGGCCGCCGGGGGAGAGCCTGAGGCGGGAAAGCACCGGGAAAGCGGTGGAAAAGCACCGGGGAGCCCTTTCCCGGGACCGGCCCTTCCACTGGGCTGCCGGCCGTAAAGCGCGCGGCCTGAGGAGGGGCGGGGCTGACGCAAAGCGCCGCAAAAGGTCGCGCGTCCCCGGCAGCGCTCGCGGCACACGCGCCGCGCGCGGCTGGCGCGCCGTGCTCAGTCCCGCGGCGCGGATGGCGCGAGGCCGCGCGCTCCCGCGGGCAGCGCGGCCGCGCGCGTAGGGGCCGCGGGCAGCGCCTTTCCCGCAGCGCTTCTCCCGCGCCGCTCGTGCCGCGCCATGCTGGCCGCCGCCTGGCTGGGCAGGGGCTCCTGGGGGCTGCTCCGCGGCGCGGCGCCGAGGCGGCCGGGCGGCGGAGCGAGGCCTCTGGGCGGCCGGCCCGGCTCGGCGGCGGCGGCGGCGGGAAATGAGGCGCGGCGCGGCGGGGGCGTCTCGTGCGTGCCCGCCTGCGCCGGGCTCCCGCGGCTGCTGCGCGCGCCCGCCGCCGCCTGGCGCCTCCTGAGCGGCGGGGCCGCCCCGCCCGAGCCCCGGCCGGAGCGCGGCGCGGCGGGGCCCTACGCCGAGCTGGTACGTGGGGGACGGCGGGGACGGGCGGGGGAAGCCGGGCGGGCTAAGCCATGTCGCACCCGGCGCTCTCCTGCCCGAGGCAAAGTTAATGTTTAGCAGGTCGAGGCCGTGCGCCTCGCCAAAGCAGCGCGCCGCTTCCAAGAACTTTGCCGGCTTTCTGGCTAGTTAAGCGGAAAAAGTATTTGTAGCTATTAAAACTCTGTTACGTGCCAAGGCGGGGTTTGAGTTCCTGCCCTGAAGTTTTTTCGTTTCTTGCTTTACAGTATGAAAACCCCTGGACCATCCCAAATATCCTGTCCATGGCGAGAATGGGTCTGGCGCCAGTTTTGGGCTATTTGATTGTTGAAGAGAATTTCAACGTTGCCCTCGGTGTGTTTGTCCTGGCTGGCGTGACAGACCTGGTATGTCGGCTTGGAAGGGCTTGGGGAGCGTTGGAACAGACTCCTGTGTAGAATGGAAACGGACAAAACAGATTTGTTTTGTTTTCTAGGATTTGTTTTTAGATTTGTTAGTTTCTAGGAATGCTGTATATATCCTTTGTGGTGCTGCAAAGGGAATTTGCAGGTGCCTGAAGGCATTAATGCTAATGGAGGAAAGGGGAATGACCAGCCCCGGGTGGGCATTGGCCACTCCGTGTTTGTGCACCTGCTGGTCTGTTAAATGATACAAGTATCAGCTAAGAGGTGTCACATTTTATCCTAGTTAAACTCGCTGTTTTACCTGATGTCATTCATTAAATATCTCTCTAAAGTAGCGTGCAGGAGCTGTTGTGGTTCATACTCTTCTAACAGCTATTGAATTTTGGTTTTCCTAGTTGGACGGATTTATTGCACGGAACTGGGCTAATCAGAAATCAGCACTGGGAAGTGCTCTCGATCCCCTGGCAGATAAAATCCTCATCAGTGTGCTCTATGTGAGCCTAACTTGTGCAAACCTTATCCCAGGTGAGGAAATGTCATTTGTGTGCTCTAGATGAGGAAAGGAAGGTCGGTTTGTGTGTAGCAACACTTCTGGTGTTTCTAAAAGGAAAACTGTGTATCTCTTGGAACTCTTGCTTTGCCCTTTGTTCCCATTAAGCACTTCCCCAGGGACCCCACAGAAAGCAAGTGCTGCCACATACAAAGTGGCATGTACTGCCATTTCTAGGTGCTCTTTCTTTAAAGCACTAATAGTAGTTCTGTAAAGTTGTTTTTCATGGACTGGATTGTTTCAAGTCTTCAGTTTAAACCCTTTCAAGAGTTGTGTTAAACATCCTCACTAATGCACAGAACTCGCTCAAGAGAATTTGGGTGTGGTTATTTCATCTTGCTTCCAATTTCCTGCTCTTTTTGTTTGTGTTTTACCTTTAATCATGGGCAGTTTTTCACTGGCTGGTGTTGCCTTGCAGTTCCCCTGACTTCCATGATCATCCTGCGGGACGCGGCGCTCATTGCCGCCGTCTTTTACGTGCGATACAAAACTCTTTCTCCACCGGTGAGTGCACAGCATTAAAAGTGTCTAATCATAACAAAAAATACATGAATAAGCTTAATTAATAGCTGAGTTGTGACCAAGAGATTTGTCATCTTGAGGCTTGATGGTCACAAGATGTAATGCTTGTTCTTTTGCCAAATAGATTTCTGAGCAGAGCAGTGTTTTAATAAAATATGGTTTGTAAAGATAAGTCAGAGCTACTGATAGCTTTTTTCTTGTGTGTGCTGTAATAATAAATCTTACAAAAGAGCAGTGTAATTCAGTGCTACAGTTGCCTTTTCTTTATCATGTGGACAGGTATATCAGATTGAACGTACAAGGGCTGCATTTTTTTCCCTCTTTTCTCCCCCAACAGAGAACCCTGAGTAGGTATTTTAACCCCTGTTATGCTACTGCACAATTAAAACCAACATTTATCAGCAAGGTAAGAGCAATAACTTGTTACAAAAGATAAGTCCTGGGTGCTTGGAGCATTGTGTGGCTTGGAGGGTGGGGATGATTTACCACTACTGCTGAGTACAGTTTCAAAATAGTGCCAACTATACCTGGATCCTGAAAGGTTTTCAGCTATGCTCTGTCAGAGCACGTGCTAATTTGGAGAAAGATGCTTTATTTTAAGAAGGTCTCTAAATAAATTTTCTTTATGTAAACTAATCCTTAAAGCAGTAATACAAGTGTGTGTTGGTATTCCTTGTACTCCTTCAAGTTGCTCACAGTTCCTGTTTTGCTTTTCTCAGATGAACACAGCAGTTCAGCTGATTTTGGTGGCGGCTTCTCTAGCAGCACCTGTTTTCAATTATGTGGACAGCGTATATCTGCAGACATTATGGTAACTGATATCTTACATCTTTTTCCCCAGATAATTTAATGTGCTCCTAAGGAAACTGGTAATCAAGATTAATTTGTGTGGAACAAAAAAATCTTCTGTGCTCAGAAGATGCAATAGGCCCATATGCTTGAATTTTTACACCTTTAGTCTTAAGTGACACCAGAGATAGATATTTATTTGTATTTAATGAAACTAGTGAGATCCAGGAATATTAGCTTAGAAACAAGTCTTTGGGGTAGGCATGGTGTACACAGGCAAAACAAATTCAGATCAGTGGAGAAAAAAGGAGCAGGAAGAAAGGCAGTATGGATTCCTCATTTATTCATGCCAGAAGTGTCCTTGAACAAGCAACCTTGGGATCAGCAATAACAGCCATTCTTATTTTTGCTTTATACAGTACCTGCTATCTTGAAATCCAGGTTTCTGCAGCCTGTTTGAAAAGCACATGGAGAAATGGTGATTCCTCCTAGACCTTAGGAAGGAAGGAGAGGGATGGGATGAGAACAGGCATAAAGGAACTTTCCTCCTTAAAAAATGCTGTTCCTTCTGCTCTCATTGAGCTCTGAACTGCAGCTGGCTGCATCTGTTAGAGTGCAGTTATTTTTCCTGAGCTGTTTGGCAAAAGTTCAGAACAAAGAGTTCTGAACAGCAGATATCAGAATTACTTAGTAACTTAAAGTAGTACAAAATCCAGTGTTACTCGTCTTCTAGGGAAATAAAGAAATAAATAAACAACCAAACCAAAGAAACCAAAACCACCAATCCAAACCAAGAAGTGTTTAAGGAACTGTGAATGAACCTTGATCTTAACAGTCTGTGGTTTTTTATCCTGGTGGTGAGACAAAATCTAGAGTTGCCTCTGGGTGTAATTTGGCCGGGTGTTCTGTGAATACTCTCAGAAGCTCCCTGGCAGTGCTCAGGGAGGGCAGCAGGAGCAGAGGGGCAGGCAGGGCTGTGGCAGTGACCTCAGGGTGGTGTCAGCCTTTCACAGAGGAGCACTGCTCATTTAGGGGTACCTGTGGTCTGGGAGGGAAACAAAAGAGCCTGAAGCAGGAATTTGTTCTTTAGCTTTGGGACGTCGTGAAAATGGTAAGTTTGAGTCTTGAGGGGTTTGAATGCTCCCTGCTCACACTGCCAAGGAATAGTTTCTCACATTTGTCAGTTCTCAAGCTGGTAAAAGTTATGTAGGCTGCAAATGCTGAATCTTTTGTTTTCCCTTCTCTAAAGCAAGTGCTGGTGTGGTGACAATTTGCCCTGGTATGCAGTTACAGTGAAGCATGCTGCTTACCCCTGGATGGCAGAGCCTTTGTGTATCTAATCCTCCCCATAGCCCTGATTTTCAGCTTATAAACTGTAAGCTGCATTTGTGTGGAGCATAGTTCCTGACTGTGTAGTTATAAACAGATGCTAAAAAAAAAAAAAAAAAAAAAAGGAAAAGGAAAGAAAAAGGCACTTTTTCTATTGTCTATAGACCCCCATGACTTAGAGGAACTCTTTTCCCCAAAGGTGCATCACAGCTTTCACAACGGTGACATCTGGCTACAGCTATTACCACTATGGCAGGAAAACTGTCCAGGTGATCAAGAGCAAGTGGAGTGGTCCAGGTGATCAAAGGTGAAGTGTTCCTGGAGAGGCAGGAAGGTGCTGTGCCCCCAGAGGTGGTGGTATTGCAGCTGAGTTTTGGATCAAAGCACTCTTTGTTTATCTGCTTAAACCATGGCATCACAATGAAGTGAAATTTGAACATGTACTGTGTATATATGTAGAGACAGACTTTTTGATGTATTTTTAATTTCCTGAAAAAACGAGGTTGTTTACAAAACCAAATAAATAATTAGTAAAAACACAGGTTACTTGCTGCTGCCATGTGCATTCTCAGTAATTTTATGCTGGTTTTGAAGTCAAGACACACACTTGGCACCAGATTTGTTTTGCCATATTCGTGCAAGGCACTGAGTACACTGGGATCTGAGAAGAAAAAGCAATCACAAGAACAAGTTTGTACCTCAGCCTGTCAGTAAACCAGCACTGCCCATTAGGACCTAATGACTCACCTCAGGCTGCAGCAGAAGGAAGCACGTCATCGAGGGACAGTGTCTTCAGAAATTCAAAGCAGAGAGAAATTTTGCTTTATGTTCCATGAGTGATACTGATAAACCATGAAGAGTTCCTACCCTGCTCCCTTTTCTTTTTAAAGATGAACAATGATGAACTGTACTCAGGGTTTTTGAGAAAGGTCAGCGGTGCTGTGAGGAGCCTGTACCCAAATGGAGTTCAGTTTCTCATCCTATGTATTCATTGCTAGTGATTGAAAGAAGTTCCTGTATCTCCAGATGCTTTAAAGCTCCTAAAGATGTTGTTTAATCCCAATACCACTGGCTGAAGAGGACATTTAAAATACTGTCCAAATGAATGGAGACAGTGGAAGAAATTTTAGACGTGTTTGCTGTTATTTCTTCCTGTGCTTCCAGCTTCAAGATGTACTCTGTGCTCCCCCTCATGACAACTTGTTCTTTGCCTGTTCTCTACCGAAGAAAGAGCAAGGCAGAACAGGTCAAGTTGATCATAAACTCATATTTTCTCTTTGTGAACAACGTGATTTTTCTTTTATGTCATAAAAAGTACAACAATGAAGGGTTTCAATGACTGAAAATCAGGAGGTAAATAATACCACTGTATTATTGTTGTATTAGCAAAGAAAACTTTCTGTAGAAGAGCACACCGTCTCTTTTGTGACAGTGTGTTTGTATAGATGAATTATTTTAATGCTTTCTTTATATTGAAACTTGTATAAAATGGTGCACAGAGAAAACACTTGGTCTTTATTAGTACCTTTGTTTTCACCCCGTCTTTAATGGTTAGCCCTGCATCTTTCAGCAAAGAATAGAGGGTGGACGTTTCCTTAAACTACATGAGTAGTGGAGTATTTTCCGTGCCCAAACCAGCTCAAAAAGCGAATATTTATTGTACGCACCCAGCTGGCTGCTGTCAGGTTCTGGTTAATGGCACTAGAGCTGGCTCGGGGAGCATTTTTGGCCCCTCGCGGCCGCCGTACCGGGGACGCGCCCTGCCCGCGATGGCGGCGCCCGAGCCGCCGCCGCCCGAGGGCTGCAGGCCGCTGAGCGCGCTGCTGAGCGGCATCGCCCAGGCCGCCTTCCACGGTACCACCGGCATCACCGAGGAGCTGCTGCGCGCCCAGCTCTACCCCGAGGCAACGCCGGACGAGTTCCGCGCCCTGCGCGCCAAGATGGGCGGCCTGCTGCAGGTACCGGCGGCGGGGGGAAAGGGGCTGCGGTGCGGGGGAAGCCGCACTCCCGCCGGTGTCCGGCATCTCCTCCTCCGGGGGGCTCGGGGTGCAGGGCTCGGAGCTCTGCCCTGCCCTGCCCGCGGTGACAGCTCCGGCTCCATCCCCGAGCGGCCTGGAGCTGTGTCGGGGAGGGTTGGTTGGATCTCAGCGAAAGGTTCTGCACCTGGAGAGGGCTGGGCGCTGAACGGGCTCCCCGGGCAGCGGGCACAGCACAGCCTGGCAGGGCTCAAGGAGCGTTCGGACACTGCTCTCAGGCACAGGGTGTGGCTGCTGGGGATGGGGCTGTGCAGGCCTCCGTGGTTCCTTTATGGACCGCGTTGGACACTGCTCTCCAATGCAGTGTGTGGCTGCTGGGGATGGGGCTGTGCGGGGCCGGGAGCGGGGCTCCATGGTTCCTTTATGGACAGCGTTTGGACACTGCTCGCAGGCACACGGTGTGGCTGCTGGGGATGGGGCTGTGCGGGGCTCCGTGGTTCCCTGTGCTGGATCCCATAAAGCTCCGCTCCTTCCGCCGTCCTGTGCCTCGGCTCCCTGGGAGCCCCTCGGGAGCCGCAGCCCCTCAGGCCCGCGCTGTGCAGGGAGCGGCGGCGCTCGGGTCTGTGCTCCCGGGAACGCGAACCTTTCCTCTCTGAGGAGAACTGCAGCTTTCTTTTAAGTAAATCAAAAGGCACCACCAATCATGAGGCAAGCCAGTGTACTTAGTCAACAGATTTTGCTTTTTGTGCAAGGGAAAAGGTCTTTTCCCCCACAATGGAGCCTTTTGGTCTCCGTTCAAAGCGTTGTGTAGTTCCCGAGAGCTGCATGGGCTCAGGGAGCCTCCAGGTGCTGAATCTTGCATGGCCGCTGCCACCTTGTGGGTAAATGCACGCTTGGATTGGCCACAT
The DNA here is from genome assembly GCF_027579445.1 of Ammospiza nelsoni. Lineage (NCBI taxonomy): Eukaryota > Metazoa > Chordata > Aves > Passeriformes > Passerellidae > Ammospiza > Ammospiza nelsoni. The sequence continues at coordinate 14,679,105 of NC_080635.1, forward strand.
TTATAAATGTGGTCCGTAGTTTTAAACAGAATTGAGAGATTCGGAGTTTGATGAGGATGATGTCACTCACTTTGTGCCTTTATGAAGGTTCTGTCGTTCATTTAATGATCAGATTCATGTGGTGCCCCGAGAAGCCTGCAGTGGAATCCTAAAAACTGATTCCTTCAGAGCTCTCTGGACTTTTTTCTAGTGGGTAACTTAACAGAAGTGACAGCTAAATTCTATGGATCCTCATAGGATCCGTGCTCTAGAGCATCTTAAAGGAGCCCCTCGGCCTTCTGGTCACTCTGAGGGCCCTCTTTCCTTCACACCTGCCAGTTTTGGGGGGGAAGGTTGATACTGGGACTGTGCTTTGGAGGTAGGGAGGCTTAAACTGATCTTCCCCTTTTAGTATCTCCCTGACTTGAAACCTGGAGGGTTTTTGTGTTACGCTGTATTTGCTGATAGCAGCAAACTTCAAAAGTGATCCTCTGTGCTTACAACATCTTGGTGCATCTTTGGATGCCCCTCTTGGGTGCTGGTGTCTCCTCAGCTCCTGAAGAAGCAAAACTTACTGCAAGATCTGCCTTTTCCCTTCCTTGTCAATTGCCATGTGAATTTCTGAGCTTATTTATTCCAGTTTTGATACTTGATTGTGAAAAACCTCTATAATTACAAAAACCAGGGGAAAATATGTCTTTGTTACCTTTTTGTGGTTTTATTTTGTCCTTCCTCTGGGTGGTGGAGGAAGGGGAGCAAACAGTAGCATGACAAAGTCTGGAAGCAGAGAGATTCATTGCCCCTGTGACTTAATTGGTGTTGGTGTCTTCTAGGCAGTGAACATGGATCTGGGCCATAAATCACCTCTTGCTTTCACTGATCTGAGCTTAAACAAGGTGAAGGACTTCCCAGTACCTCTCTGCATTCCACCTGTGCAAAGCATGTGGATTAATAAAAAGTCTGTCATTTTTACTGTAGCAATAAAAAATTTAAATTTTTCTCCCCCTGGATTATACAGAGAGTAGTGCTGGGTTTATGTTTATAAAAGATGTCATTATGATCTACTTCTTCCACCTGTTTCCTTTGCTGCCAATCCATCTGCTGAATATGCATGAATCATCCGACCTCTTTCTAAAATGTCACATTTATTTTGCAGTGAAATCATGTTTCTTTATTAAATTGACTTTTAAAAAAATCTAATTTCTGGTGTGGAGATTCGTGGAAGGCAGGACAAAGCCCTAGGAAGGCTGGCCCTGGAGAACATATGATTTTAATGTTCTGTTAATTGTTTTTTGCCCTCTGCCTTCATCCTTCCCAGCCTCCTGTCCCTTAAGGCTGCAAAGCACTGAGAAACTGGAGGAGAGCAGCTTTTGTGAATTCTCACCCCCAGCTTTTTTGGGTTTTTCAAAGGTTATTTCATCGTGATTAAAACACTAAATTTGTCTGCTTCTTACATAAGTTTAATTTACGGTGTTAGTCCACCGGTCATAGTTCCTTTCCATGTGGAGTAATCCCGTTGTTCTCCTTTTGGTGGCAGTAACCTCTCGCATTTATTGAACGGCATCCTTGGCTGCTGGGTTTAAAGTCTTCTACTTAGGAACAAACTTTACATAGGCTAAATAATAATAAACGTTTCAGCATGAGGAGTAGAACTTATATTTTATTTATAAGTTGGTTTGTTTGGGTTTTTTCTTTTTGACTAATACTGAGGAAGTTACCATCTGTAATAAATATCCTGATGTGTGAATGGTATATAGACATTATATTATATTATATTATATTATATTATATTATATTATATTATATTATATTATATTATATTATATTAGTTATATTATATTAATTATATTATATTATATTATATTATATTATATTATATTAATTTTATCATGTTATTTTTACCATATTAATTTTATTATATTATATTAATTGTTAAATATATTTATATTTCTAAATAATATTATATATATAATAATAAGAACTTGAAATCCAGCATATAAATGTGTTGTCCCTAAAAATTGTCTCCCTCCTGCTAGGGACTGCAGCCCTTTCCCTATGAAGTTGATGTTGTGACCTCAAGAGGGGTTTCCAAAGCATTTTTACCCCTGTTTGACAAGGAAGAGACAACTCCATAACAGGGACCTGCCCTCATGGGAAAAGAGCAGAAAAACACTTGGAAGGTTCTCTCACTGTGGAGGATAAAGGCCCTTGCTTCTGCAGCAAGGATTTCTGCTAACAGAAACATTTCTGCTAACAATTTCTGCTAACTGGGGGAAAATAAATAACTTCTTGCATTTTTTAATAAGGGGAAAGAGTTGCCAATCTTCCCTCTCCTCAGATACCTTGTAATTCCTCAAATGTGTGAGCTGGGTCATGAACTCCAGAGCACTTTGCAGTTGTCCAAATTTCTGGAAGGCTGAGATGGAGAGCAGCTTCAGTCTGAGATAAAATAATTTTGGCAGAGCTAATAGGAGAGACTGCTTGCTTTCAGCCACTTAGATTTGCAGTTGTGCCTGCATCTACTAACTGAAAAGAAAACCTTTTTTAAAACCTCATTCTTCTTGATTCAGGAAAAAGGAAAAAAGTACTTGTCCTGCTATTTTCTGCCCAGAAATGTGTCCCATGTAGTGTTATACTTTTCACTCCAATGAATGACTGGGCTTATAATGGATAATTCTATTTGTTGTTGGGCCAAGTGAAAATGTATTAATAACTTTGCACAGAATTTTGTGAGGGGGGGAATGTCTGTAGTGTTATAATAGGACATACATGAGAAAATCATTATTTTCTGAATTAATGTTTGCCTGGAACAACTAAATAAAATCACAGCTATTTTTTTTTTAGCTAAACACCACTATTATGTAGCTCACTAATCTGGGCACAGCTCAGTTGCTAGCTCACCAGTGTCTGGTGTTACAGCATACATTTTCTTGTATAAACTCTAATCCCACAGTTATTATTTCTTTTTTTTCCCTTTTCCAGCATTGTCTTAGGAGGGTAGAAAATGTCATGTTTTCTGGAACTAGCACCTGTTGAATTGCAGTGATGACAATGTGCATGGGCACTCTCCCAAAGCTCTCTCACTGCTTTTAATGTGAGTTATTTTGGCTTTTAGGTTGGTGTACATGTGCTCACTTCACAAGGGAGCTGGCACAGCTGGCAGGTCACATAAACTGGAGGGGAAAAATGCTTGAAAACAGTGAAGTGGAGAGGAAGGCTGGGTGCAGAATGTGACAGGGTTGAAGAACATTGCCAGGAGTGATAAGATCAGTGCTCCACTGCCTGCAGCAGCAATTTGTTGCTTAGGTATTTCACCTAGAAAGAACAGCGTGCCTGCATCATTAGGGATTTTTTCATGACTTTTTTGTGAATTCTCAAGTTGCAAAAGTTGGGATTTGTGTTGTCAGAGCCTCTCACATTTGCAGTGTTGTTTTCACGGTACTGTGATTCCTGAGGAGATGTGTGGGAGGTGGTGTTAATGCTGGTGGCTCTGGGATTTGGAGGTGATGCTGTTCTGCACCACGAGCATTGTTTTAAACAACAGGCTGTGAACAAGGAGCCTGTACCTTACAAACCTCAGCTAACTACACCTGCAAATCCTCCAGGCAGACAGAAACAAAAGGACTCCCACAATTACACTGTCCATTTAATGAGTGGTATTTCCTATAACTGAGACAGAAAGGCTCCTTTCATCTGGGATTGTCACATGCTGATACTCTGTGACTGTGCCACCTCAGTGAAAATGGCTCACCTGAAGTTTAATGGTTTACCTGACCTTTTGCAGTGCTTTTTTTTTCTTTTTTTAAGCTTAGCTACAGAAAAGTGGCAGATTAAAGAAACGTCATCAGATCTGCGTCACTGGTCTGTAACAGGTGTGGTGGACTCTCTATTGCCCAAACAAGAAGCAAATCTCTGTCTCTCTCTCTCTCTCTCTCTCTCTCCCAATTACAGTGGTGATTACATCTCTGCAAGCAGAGATCTGGTTGCTGTGCCCCACTTGAGGAGGCTGGTGCTCCCTGTGTGTTTCTAGAGCAGGCAGGTCAGCACTGGCTCTTCTCGTGTCTAATGCCTCTGCACTACCTCTGAATTTAAGAATATCCTACTGGAACTTAAATCTGCTAATTACCAGGTTATGGACTTCCAGAACAGCATGCTGCTGAGGAGGTTGGACTCCCTGGTGGTGGCAGTGCTTCATGTCCTGCTGATTCCCACTTTCCCATCCAAATATATGGTTTAGTTTGTTGCATTTGTAGGACTTCTGCAAGTACGTAGCACTTTCATCATTAATGACCTCATTTCTCAAAAAAAAACCCAAAAAAACCTAAACCCTACAGGTGAGATTTCATAAGTTACACACACATATGTGTGTCTGTGAGCAGCTTATTCTGTGTATATAGAGGGGTCTGTGCACACAGACACTCCCATGCACAGAAAGGGAAATATATTGGTTATGCTGAAATTCATTATTCCAACCTGATCCCTACAGTGTTTCTCTTGAGCTGAACAAGAGTCTACTCTGATTGAAGAACAGGGAGTCAGATCTTGCCTTTGAAGATCATTATTGCAAATTAAATGCTTTTACTATGCTTAATTAGTATTCATCAAACACAGGCTGTATGGAATGTATTTGAAAAGGGAGAAGGACTCCCTTAGGCTTCACATGTAGTTTTGTGCCTTTATTTCAGTACCACTAAGGCTCCATTCCCTGCTCCCCAAAGTGTGTGGGAAATGATGGAGAGGGTAATGAGGCTCAGTGCCATCATCTCACTGCACTGGTGATTTTCTGGACTACTTTTGAGTGGTCTTTCCTATTTTAAATGTGGGACTCTGAAAAGGGGAGAACTTGAGCTGTCTTGTCTTCAATTTGATGCATAAAGAAAGACTAGAAGAAAGGAAAGGCTCAGTGCTGAAATTTTATTCTTTATTAAATGCTACTCTAAAAATGGTTTCTCTTACAACTGGTGTGAAGGAAGATGAGTTCTTGCTTGCTCTAGGAGCCAACTGATGGTGTCAAGGAAGTAAAAATATTCATTTCAACCTCCCTGCTCTCATGTGAGGCTGCCACACAGCTGAGCAGAAAATAGACCTTTCTTTCTTCTTTCTTGCTCTCTTTCTTCAGAGAGTGTGGTTAACACATTGACTAGCACTCTGTCAGAGATGCAGGAGTGTGGTGTGCACTTGAGTGAAGTTCACAGCTAGTGCATGAAAAGGAAACTTGGATGACACAACTCAACCTTTTTACAAGCTGAACTTCTGAAATTTTTAATTCCTATTAACACTTAGCTACAATCTTGGCATGATGTAATTTAGATTTTTGACTGTGCTAGTGTGTAGCAACTGGGTGCAGTATATCCAACAACTTACTAGAAAGAAAAAAGTGAAGACAAGACTAAAAATTTTGTATGGTATGGCTAGAATCTGCTAGTATGGCTAGAATTATTGTAGTTTGAAGCTTGTACTCTGGATTTCTTCCAGTCTGGTGACCAAATATGATGGAGCCTGACTTCTTCAACATTTGGATGACATTTGTTTTTTCAATAGTTTATTTAATTAAAAAAAAAAAAAGGAAAAGCTTTAGTGGCGCAAAATACCAGGTCCTGCAAATGTTACATGAAGTCCTTTTCCATTGATGTTTTAGTCCTCAAACCCAATGGGACAGAAGTTGTCAGGTGAGAACATCTGACAGCTTGAGCTGCTGAGTGCCTCCTGTGTTTCCCCAGGAGCTCCCTGGGCAGTCAGGATTAGCTGCAGCTTCCTGGAGGGCTCCAAGATCATCCCTGGGGGATGATTTATTTTATAACAAGGTGAATTGAGTCACTTTATTTAAAGGCAGGGCCTAAAATACCTCGTTTTTAATTCTATAATTATTTTAATTCTATAATTATAATTATCATTATAAATGATGTATGCTTTTACACTGTGAATTTTAAGGAGAGGATTCATTTATGGAGTAAGTAAGAATGAGTGGAACATTGATGGCCTGCATTGTGAAGTTTAAGGGTTCATTATTGGGAAAACCAAACTGTGTGGTTGTTTTTGTTTGGTTTGTTTTGTTTTGGCAGTTTGTTTGTTTGTTTGTTTGTTTGTTTGTTTGTTTGTTTGTTTTGAGGGGAAGATATTTTTGGTTTGTATTCTTAACACCTGAAGCTTAAGCACAGTAGTTTTCCATATTTCTTTACCATTGGATTTACCAGTCATAAACAAGGAAACCAAATCTTCCTTTACTTATTTTAGCCACCCAACTATTTAAAAATTGCACTGTTTGAACAAAGTAAGTTGGACTTGCCTTTTCCTTTGTTTACAGTGCATGAGCGCCTGGTTCTGGTTGATAGCCAAGATCTAATTCAGAATATTCTATCTTTTATAAAGTTGGTAGTTTTAGAATTGTACAGCAAGCCTGGGACTCCCTCCTCATTCTCAGTTCCCAGTGGAGTTCAGTATCTGTTTTTCTGTGTTTGAGGATGCAAGTTGAATTTTTAAAGGTGACAGTGATCTTGGAATGCATTTCTTGATCCCTCTAATTCTCTGGCATATTCTGTATTTACCTCTTTACAATGCTGGTTTATATGTGATTTCATCTAAGTAAAAATAGACTGCAACAATCTCATGAAAACAAGACATAAAATATTCTATTCAAAGAAAATGTGACCTAACATTCAACTTGTCCAAACAGTTTATAGCCTTAAGTGTTTTTTCTAACTATTTAAAAAATATTTTTGTCATTGTGTCACGTCATTGTGCATGTTAATACATTTCTGAAAGCATGTTTTTTCACATCTCTCTCTCTTCCCTAACAGTAAAAAGTGGCAATACAAATATAGTTTGAGCAAAATCTGTGGGTTTTTTTCCAAATAAGGTTAGATTTTTTTCTGGTTGAGATGTTTTGGGATCTTTGCCAAAAGATTTCTACCTCAGCTTGGTGGGTAGTTTTTCCTTTCCTTTCCTTGCAGTCTCTCTGAACTGTGATGTCAGGATTATGAAATATGTTTTGAAGATACAGGCAGACACTGAAGTAGTATCTGTGTGAAAGGCAAGTAATCAACAGACATTTTTACTCCTTGTCTGACATTTACACATGGCTTTGTTGTCTCTCTTCAGACTGTCACATCAGATATGCTGTTCTCTCAGACTCTTTTTGCCTTTTCTGGTTCAAAAGTGGTTTTTATTCTCTTCTGACAAGCTGTTTGTATAAGTACCTTTTAGTTTTACACAGTCACACATGGCAGAAGTATTTTGTGTATTTGGATTAGTTGTGATTCCTTTTTTATTTTTTCATTTAGCTCAAACTTTTAACGTTTTTGAAGTGCGAAAAAATGCTTGTAACTCCCTTTTTCTGTCAAAGAAAAAAATGGTACATTTATGATTTACATTTACTTGGCAAGGAAAGTGGGTTTGTTCATTTTATGACATGTCAGGAAATCTATAAAAAGTCTCATAATGAACAGAAAGCTCTAATGAAGTTGTCCAGTTCATGTGGACAAATGACAGGGAGTTTAGTGAATAGGAGTAGCCCCCAATTGACTAAAAGACAAAAAGACAAAAGCCACAGGAAAAATTAATTGAATTAGTTTGATGCCAAGGGTTGTAGTGTCTTGCAGCAATTGATTGCTGAGGTTTGTAACAGTTGAGGCCTAAAAATGTGAAATCTAAAAGCAGATTTTCAGCAGCAAGCAGTTTCCACTGGTGGGGTACCTGCAAGCTCTGCCAGCCACAGCAGTGAACAGGGCTGGGCAGGGACAGGGCTGGGCAGGGACAGGGCTGGGAAGGGACAGGGCTGGGAAGGGACAGGGCTGGGCAGGGACAGGGCTGGGAAGGGACAGGGCTGGGAAGGGACAGGGCTGGGCAGGGACAGGGCTGGGAAGGGACAGGGCTGGGCAGGGACAGGGCTGGGAAGGGACAGGGCTGGGAAGGGACAGGGCTGGGAAGGGACAGGGCTGGGCAGGGACAGGGCTGGGAAGGGACAGGGCTGGGAAGGGACAGGGCTGGGAAGGGACAGGGCTGGGAAGGGACAGGGCTGGGCAGCACAGGGCTGGGCAGGGACAGGGCTGGGAAGGGACAGGGCTGGGCAGGGACAGGGCTGGGCAGGGACAGGGCTGGGCAGGGACAGGGCTGGGCAGCACAGGGCTGGGCAGCACAGGGCTGGGCAGGGACAGGGCTGGGAAGGGGTTCCTACAAGCTTTGGAAACCTGATGGCTTGGCCAGCTCTACTGATGGATGATTCCAGCAGCCCAACCTGATGGAGACAGAGAACCACCCTCTCTGGGGTAATCCCGTTAGTGTTTGATGGGATTCTCTTGGAGAGGGCTTTGGTTGATGTCTTAGCAGTTTCATCACATCATTAGCTTTTCCTCTCCCCAAATGTTAATTGTATTTAGTGCAGAGATAATGTTTGATACAGGAAATGGCAACTAGATCTTTATGGGAAAGTGAGAGATGATTTCTTCCAAGCTCCCTGCTTTGGCCTTTGCTCCTATCAGGTGATGTTTTCCAGCAACAGGGATGGAGAGGAGGATTTACACTTGGGAATCCCATGCTGAGGAGTTTGACCTGTTGCTCCTTTCTCCTCATAAAGGTTTGGCTGTTTGCAGCCACCAGGTTTGGGGAACATGTTTTATGTTTCACTGAGCTGACAGGAGGGAAAACAATTTTCCCTGTGCTGAAAGGAAGCCCTGGTGGCTGGGATCCTGAGAATGGAAGCTTCCCTCTCACCTGTCAGCTCTGTCAGCATGTAACATGAGTTGTCAAAGTAGGTGCTGAAGGAGCAGCTGGCAGAGCACTGTTGCTTGCTTCCTGTGAAGCACTGTAGTCTGTAAGCTTGTCTCCTTTCCTGGCTGATCTGTGTGCTGCTCTGAACACAGGGTTATGGCTAAGGCAGGGGTGTGTTCCCAGCCTGGGCTGGGAGTGCAGAAATCCTTCTTCTTGCAGGTAGGAAATGGAACTCCAGCTGCTGCTTAGAGTGGCAATAACAGGTAATGCACAGTAGTGCTGGCAATTGGAGAGATTGGAGTCAGAATTTGCCACTAAAAGGGAGTATATGGCAGCAGTGGAGGGATGAGACTCATAGAGCTCGTGTTTTTCACTGCTAGAGCATCTCTGCTTTATGTCCAAATGCAAGCCAAGGGACAGATTAGCTGAGGTAACCATTAACTTGTAAGATGCAGACAATCAAGGTACTCTGAGTAAAAGTGGAAATTTAATTCACGATACTGAGTCTGTTTCTGTGCTTGGTTCATAATAAAGCAAGTTTGTGCTGATTTCACTGACAGGATCACTGCTTGCAAAGCTCCAGCAAGCTCTGCTAATGTCTGCACCATTACTGCACTCAGGGTAGGGCTACAACTTTTTTTTTTCCATGTCTTCCAAATGAAGAAGTGCTCCAACTTCTATTTTTAACTCCCCTAAGTGAAATGAGATTAGACATGAAGCAGTAGTCTACAGCAGCAAGTAATTTTCCCAGAATGATTGTAGAAACCTGATAAACAAAGATCTCTTTTATTGTAAGAGAGTAGAGGGGAAGAAGAAAGGGCTGAGCACGTGGTCTCCCAAGGGAATGACAGGTCATGTCACCAGTTCCAGGACTGTCACTGTATCTGTCTCTCTTTTCTTGCTTTTACTCCATCTCGTGGGTTTTTTTATTTATTTATTTACCATCTGCTATTTTCTGTCCTATCTGGATTTCTTCTGCCTTTTATTTACCTCTCTGTCTTTGACAATAGTCCATTAAACAGCTTTCATCTGATGAGTGTTCTTGCTTCTGAATCCAGCTCCTTCAGGGCTGGAGAAGAAACCATTTTAGACTGAGTAATGTAACCTCTAAAGATCTGTATGTTCTCCAAGAAAACAGCTCCCTTCTGCTGAAACTGAGTTCAGGGAGCACATGTGTGTGTACATTCATTTTGAAAGAGGTTGAACCTCTCAAACTTCTCTGTAATACAGTTGCATCTTTAAGAATACTGGGAATATGACATTTCTTTCCCTCCACCCCAAGAGGCAAAATGCTTTCTAAACCACAGCAAAAAATTGAACTTGAGTGGGGAAAAAACTATTGACAAAGTCTGGGATTTTTTTTTTCTTTGCTGTAATTCAGTAGAGTACAGGTCAGGTTAGACAATTTATAGTTGTATCTTTAATTTCAGTATATTTATATTTTTAATCCTGCTATATCACCTTTATTGTTGCAAGTACATCTGCTATTAATAGAACTTTTGTTTTGTTCCATGTTTTATCTCCCTCCAGCCGGTCCAGCCTATCTGTGCTCTCTGAGGAGCACTCTCCATTGCCTTTTTTCTTGTATAACTCTTCCTCTTTCTATTTTAAATAATACAAATGTTTTGAGAACTTACACAGGAAGGAAGGGCTGGTGCTTTTTTTTATGTTTATTGCTTAAAATCCAAGCTTTTAGTATCTCCTCATAATCTGAGTCTGCAGGCATCGTTTGGATATCCACCTATGAGTGATGTTGTCCGTGGGTGGGCTTGTTCTGTTTCTGCTATTAGTTTGTTTTATAAGTGCTGTAAGTGTCTAAGTGTCTCCTCTGTAGACAGAGTAGGTGCAGACTGAGTAATCCTGGTGGCTCTCAGTTTTCCTTCAGCTGAAGATGTTTTCTGGGGTGGGGGAGCCACTGGAGGCTTCCAGGAAGCGCGGTGTGACCGCAGGAGCACAGCTCAGGTTGCGGCTCCTCTGGTGGCTGCCTGTTTTCATCAGCCCTTCATCCTCTTTTGTCATCAAATGCATCTTCACACCACAGTAAAATGACACCTTCTGCAAATAAATTTAGGAAGTGGTGTTTTATGGTGTTGTGGGTTCAAACAGGGCATTTCTAGCAGCTGCACAGACTCCTGGCAGGGGCGGGCTGGAGAAAAAATATTGTGGTCACTTCACATGCTTTTAAAAACTAATGCTGAGGTCTCTTTTGTGTTCAGTTATAAGCTAGATCAAAAATAGCTGAGTATTTACTCCCCTGTGATTGAACTTTAAAGCAAAAAAAAAAAAAAATTAACAAAGAACATAGTTTGGTGAGCTTGTATGCAAAAAAAAAAAAAAAGGTTGGTGTTTAGGGGATTTCTGCTTGGTGGGAGCCTGGGAATTGTGGGGGTGAAGATGGAGGAGTGAGAGAAGAAGCATGGAAGTGACCCATTGAGAGGAGTTTTTTCCTCTCATGTGCACAGTTGACAAGTCCGTGTGGAATCAAGCTTAATAAGATCAGGAAAACAGGAAGGATGTAATTTTCAATTTGCCTGAAACTTGATCATCCACACACACGTTTTTCCCATCTGCAGTAGCAGTTCCATAATTTTTGTGTTGGTGTGTATTGCGAGTTCTCCCATCCAAGAAGAAAGCTTGATGAAAATCAGAAGTCAAATTTAAAAATATTTACAAGTCTGCTGAACCTCTGTTGACTTGGTGAGTGCCTCCTTGGCAAGGAACCAAAAGGTTGGAATAAAAAAATAGTTGTTGCCGAAGACCTGTTACATACTGGAAAAAAAGTAAGCTACAGGGTTTAAATAAATGTATTTATTAACCTCTTAATGGTTCACAGGTTCAGTGGTTCTTTTCTCTTAGCAAACTGTTTTTGCTGCTTTCACTACAGCCCCATAAGAGGTAAATAAAAGTAATACTGGGACATGGTATGGAATGTAAATAAAAGAATTTGTGTGATCCCCCATGGATTTGATGAAGATTTAAGATGAGTTAAAATCTTTCTACTTTGTGGTAGAAATACTGAATGTATTAGGGTCACTTGTGATTTCTGACTTAGAAATTTCTGGGGGGTGTAGAAGCCTTTAGTTTTGGGGTTTTTTTCCCAAAAGATGGATCACCATTTTCATGTGCAGACAGGCTGCAGGCTGTTGTATCTAATTTTATCTTAATTCTGATTCTCAGGAGAGCTCTTGGACTGTAATAAACAGTGTTTGTGAGGCACAACCTACCAACTAGTTGCAAACCTCCACTATCTCCAGAAACGTGGGAAAGTCTTCTGGACTTTTATCCAGGGCCCATCTGTGGGAACAGCTCGTTTATTACAGGGCTGGACATCTCAGCAGCCCTTGGGGGAGTCAGGCTCCTGCATACCAAGGAAGGCCCAGAAACCACAGGGTTGGGAAGATGTTGGATTCCTCCTGTCACAAGCTGCTCTCTGCAGAGGAACACGCTGAGCTGACTCTGACTGATAGCACAGTGTCAGCAGCACTCATGTGCTGCTCTGAGCTGCTTCTCTTCCCTGCAGGCAGCTGCTGTTTGCCCCCAAATCCAGGAAATGTTTCATCCTGAGGCTGAGAAGTGAGAGATGCACGTTGGTGTTACCCAGAGTGGGCTTTGTGTGCTGAAGATGTTCAGCTGAGCAAGGTTCCCTGGCACGTTCCTCCTGTCTGCAGCTGCTTCCACAGCTCCCTGCGTGCATTCCTGGGGGATCAGAAATGGCTTGCAGGGCTCTGTTTCTAAAAGCACAGGAATGAGAGGGGCTGTGGTGCAGGAATAACCTCTTACCCCACCTCCCAAAAGCCTGAGGAGGCGAGTTCAGCACCACAGCCCATGGCACTGAGTTTGTTTCCTTGAGCTTGGGATTGCTTTGTGCTGCAGGCTGGCACTTCTGGGGGTCAGCTGGAGGAAATGCCTCCACATGCTGCTGTGCCCAGCTCTTAGAGCTCTTCTGTGATGGTTGACAAGTCATGTTTTTCTTCTGAAAATGAAATGTGTTCTTTTTTTTCCCAGTGGGTTTTACCAGTTGTTGTTTCTCACTAGTACTGCATGCTTGTCAGGCTTTATTTCTCAGAAGAGATAATGAATTTAAGTCTGTTTTCCTGTTCTGTGTACCAGGGCACATGTCTGATGGATCTAATTAGGCTAATACAAAACTCTCCAGATTACCAAATATTGTTTCATTAAGGAAATGGTATTTGAAGTCTTATTTTTATTGGCTGAATTGTATTTGAAGACACAGTGGGTTTGTATTGAAGGAGAACACAAGGAGAATTCAGTATGACTAAAACTGTTTCTTGCTGTTCAAAAGCTTCTGCCCAGCCTCTGGAAAGGAAAGGATTTGTGTGCTTGTAATGACATACTGTCCATAAGCTGTGCTTTCCTGGGGGGAAAAGAAAAAGTGTTTTATCAAATCACAAAATACATAATGTGAGGAAACTTTTAATATCTAATGGTGTTGTTTTACAGACTCTAGTTTTGAAATAGACATTTCTTACTTAGATATTTAAGTGAATAGTCACAGTAAAGTTAATTTACATTTGGCACTGGCATAGAACAGCTGTGATTCTATACATTCTTAAAAGAGCTTTTCTGGTTTTTGTTAGTTGAAGATTTTTATGTTGAAATGGTAAATTACTTGTGATTACCAACAAAAACTGAAATTACCTGAGAGTATAAAGTCTCTGTAACATAATGATGTGTCACTAACAGTACAGTGACTGAAGATATGGCAATTATTCTGCACTTTAAGGTCTGTCTGGGCTAAGAAATTGGCATTAATAAGGTGTTTCACTCTTAGAACCAATGCTGACAGTGATTCAGCTGTAGCAGCAGATGGATAAAACAGGTTTCAATACCTTTAAGTTCTGAGAATTTTCCAGTTGGGATGCTAAACTGTGCATGTGTTGTTTATTCCAGCAGTGAAACAATCCTCACCATGGCAGTTGGAGTTGAACAACAGCTGATAATTGTCATTGTCCTGGGGCTGATAAATGCTCATCTGAGGCTCCTGGGGTTTAATAAAAGCATGAGAGGGAGACTTATAATCAGATATATTTCATCTGTCTCCAGATATAAGCACAGAAGAACCACTCATATTCTAACTTAAATCAATCCTTAGAAATACCAATCAGATGTATCCTCTATAATTGGATATTCTATGTAATAAATGAGCATTGTTAAAAGTAATAGAAAGAACTGTTTGTAATGCTATGCAGAATGTGATTTGAAATATAATTTTTTGCCAAGTTAAAATAAAACATTTCCCAAGCTTAAAAAAATTCTGAAGTGAGGCCCTTCATAGAAGCAATGGAGTAGAACTACATTTGTTTGAAGAATAGATTGTGTAAATGTTCATGCAACAAGAGACCAGAAAGATCAGCAAAGACTTTGAATAGTCTTTTTTTTTTTTTGTCCACAGTGAAATGTTTCCAAGTTAAGATGAAAAAGAATACTAAAATGAGTTACTGCTCTTATGTGACTTGAAAACCATTATAGCCAGTGGGATTTGTTTAGAAATTTCAAAGAAAATATGTCTTCATTAATTAAAATCTTCATGCAGCTGTACCAAAATATAACTCTTTGTCTGTACCCACTTCCAGATAATTTTTTTTAAGGAATTTTTAAGTAGTAGTCATATTTCCAAGAAGGGAGAGAATGAATTCTAGTCTGAATGCTGGATTACAAGGCTGTGTTATTTAAGGTATGCATTATTTGATAAATACTGCACCAAAATACAGTATGGTTGCTACCTTTTGGGTTCTTGCCTGTGTGCAGTCAGTTTCTTTTATGTGTAGAGTATTAAACTGTCCCTGTTGTGTGCACCTGTGCACATGTGTATATGAGGGAGGTGTAAATGATGGCTAATTATCACACATGGTTTCCTCCCTCTGGCTTTATGTGGCACTCTTTTGGTAGCAAACTGTATCAGGGTGCTTATTATACATAAAGGTGCAGAGTTTTTAAATGTAGCTCACACCACACCTTAATTAATCAATCTCTTGATGTTCTTTACCAAATAGCCAGGTTGAACTGTCCTGTATATGCTCTACTAATATTGTTTTGTGTTCCTTATGCTTAAAAGTTCCAGTTTGGTCATAAGCTTCCTTGTCTGGATACTCTTCAAAGTCAGATTTATATCACGTGTCAAGCACAATAAGAACTTTGTGTCTGCAGTTTTTTATCAGCTTAGAAGGGCACTGCCAGAAATCTTCCTGCATCTTGCAAAAAGGGTTGTTGTGAAGGGAGTGAGGTTAAAAAAAAAATCCAGAGGATTGCAAATGTGAAATGGTCAAAGGTTATGAAATCAAGCCTAGAAAAGGGGTGCCTGGTATCACCATGAACCTGCATTAGGTTAACATTTAACATAAATGAGGTTTTTAGCCATGACACCTTTGCTTCACTCAGTGCAGAGGACACAGTTTGTGTTCTTGGTTTCTGCACAGGAATAAAACAGAAGGCAATTTTCTGCACAGCTGAACTGGGAAGAAAGTCTGCATCTGAACTGGATCTTGCCAGGGCTTGCTGCAGGTGCTGGGTCTGTGCTGGGGTCTGTGCTTGTTGATTCACCTGCCCTCCTCCCCCGTTCACATCAGCCAGCCCAGGAGGAGTACACGAGCAGAAGCAGTGTCACACAGCACACAAACACAGATGCAGTGATGTGAAAAATATTGAAGCAGAAAATACTCCACACTGCTGTTAGTAGACAGTGTAAGATGTGGCTGTAGGAAAGGACTGTACGTCTGAATAGCTTTTCTTCTGGAAATAAAAAGAATTGCTGTTTTCACTTCCAGCATAATGAGTTAGTACAGGATAATTACCTCTTAAGTTAAATATTTCTGATCTAAAGCAAGCAGTATGTACCAATATGTCAAATGCCCTATAGAAAAGCCAGAATGGTGCACTAGGCAGCTCAGATTTTGGAATAAAATCACAGATGCTCCTGTTAAGCTGGAGCCTTAATACAGCCGAGGGTTTACTCCTAGTGTTGATTGCCATTTCTTTTCTCAATCACATAACAGATGGCAGCTGATCTATTGTGAAAGCAAGGCAAGGCAGCTCATCCCTTGTAAAAAAAACACTGCAAACACCTCCATTTTTAGATCAGCACTGCCCAGTGTGCAGACAGATAGTGTGAGGTGCACAATGTGTGTGTCCAGCCCAAAGCCACACAATGTCACAGCCCTGGCTAAAGGAACGAGGCTGTGGTTCCCCAGTGCCTGGAATGCAGCTGTAGCTGTACCACATCAGGGAAGGTTAAACAGAGGCAAATCCAAGGACTGGCTGCACTTCACCTTGCTGTGCTCCGTGTCAGCATGTGCTTGGAGGTGGTGTGCTCATTTTGGAGAAATTGCATCCATTTTGTGTGAAAATGAAGCAAAAGCATCTGCTTGAAATGACAATGAGGAAGTTTAACCACAGCTTCCTTTTTCTACCTCCCATTCTCCCTTTGTGGCCATGTACAGCAGTGGCTAGTCCCACTGAGGCAATGCAAATACAAGGCTGTGGGTTTATCGGTTTTGAAAAAATAGATGGAAAAAACTGGATATCTATATAAAAATGGTTATTATTATAGTTGTTTATTATTGTTGTTATTATTGCTGTTGTTATTGTTATTACTGCTACTACTACTGTTGCTGCACAGGGACAAGGAGTAAACGACCCCTTCCACTGTGTTGCAAAATACAAATAAAGCCTGACAAAATCCACCAATGCTCTAAAAGAAGCTGGAGGTGCATTGTTAAGGCTTTTTGGGCCTTATGGATTGAATAATACAGATGAAAAAATGCAATTGCATTTTGCATTTTGACTCTCCCTTGAAAGGCTCTTGCTGCTGCAGGCCCTGCTTTGCTGGTGCAGCACTTACCAGTTTTGTTCCTTGTTTGTGTTGTGGAGGTGGCAGATGAAACTGTGGGTGTTGCAATGAGCTGGGCTGTCCCTTCATTGTTCCAGCCCACAAGCCCACCTTCTGTGTCCCAGCCTTCCTGTTTCCTGGCCCAGCAGGGCAGCAGTGCAGTGCCACACCTGACACAGTGTTTGTGGCACTGTCCATTTGGGAATGCCTGTGGCACAGTGAGGAAAGGGCCAGGACACAGGGAGAAGCCTCCTTGCTGCCCCATACCAGTGCTGAATTCCCAGAGGTGCTCCCAGCTCATTGCTGGAGCCAACCCACTCCCCTCCAGCTGCTGTGGGGCAGAATCTGGGATTAGCAGTAGGCACTTGCAAATTGAGTTTTAATGAAAGGTGTCAGGTTATTTGCATAACCTGGTTTGTTTGTGCAACCATTTTAAAATCCCATATTTGTCAAACCCTAAAGATGTGTCTTTTAAGTCCTCAGTTAAGCAAGCTTTTCCCTTTTACTCCCTTTATTTTCCTACAGTCAATTGCTTCAGCAGACATGGATTTGAATCAGCTGGAAGCTTTCCTCACTGCCCAAACCAAAAAACAAGGTGGCATCACATCAGATCAGGCTGCAGTCATTGCAAAATTTTGGAAGAACCACCGGACTCAAATCCACGAGAGCCTGGTCAATCAGAGCCGCTGGGATAATGTCCTGAAAAACATGAACTGGAGAGTGGACCTGAAGGCACAGTTGAGGCACGTTGATCAGATAAACACTCCTGTTGCAATAGTTGAAATGGAACTGGGAAAAAATGGGCAGGTAAGCTTCCTTTTGCAAAATATATACACCAGATGTGGCTGCACTTGCACTGAGGGATATTGCCTATTGCTGAATTCACTGCATCCAAATCAACGCAGTGGTTGATTCATCACCACTGGCCCTTTAATGGACTTGAAATTGGGGGTCCATCTTTGGATACAAAGAAACATTCTGGGTGGTGAATGCAATTTTTGCTTTTTTTTTTCTTATCTTCATATAAAGAAGATATAACACATATACTGACATATATATATATGACATATATATTGACAGCTCTCTTTACATTAAGCTTGTAAACTCAGAGGATGTAGAAATCTAACATGATCTTATAATTCTGTTTGTATACCATGCACTGCAAATTCAATTAGTCTTCTTTTCTTTTAATTCAACACTAAAATTAGTTAAAATACGCAAAGTAGGAGCTAAAAAAGAGTAAAGTTCACAAATTACATTTTAGAACAAATGAAGGGAAAGATTCCTTTTTATTTTACATAACACCCATTCTTATGTTACTTATTACCTGTCACATTATGCAATCTGGCCTTATCTACCTGAAAGATATCTGTCTATATATATATGGCTCTATCAGTGCTGAACATTGCCTTCCTTTTTTTATCTTTATAGTCCATAGGATTGTACAGCTGAAGGCACAGATTCCCATCTTCACATTTGCTGTTCTTTTCTAACAGGAAATGTGTTTCAGTTTGGTATCTTTTCTCTCTGTGATGTTTTAGTAAATTTCAAAACCTCATTTCTTAGCAGTAGCTACTGCAAATCATGCCATGAGCCGATTTGGGAATTTTGATGTTAATAGTTAACGTTTTGCAAGGTTTCTTGTATTTCATAATATCGTAATAGCAAGAGTGCCTGAATTAGGAATACCTCATTCCATACACCTGGAATATACATGTGCATAGGAATGATTGAATTCCAGCTTGGCTAAGCCAGGGCAAGAATGAAGGTACATAATGTCTGAGATCCTACAGAGGCAGAAGGTATTGTTGGAGTCATTCTGTTGGTTCACTTTCCTTTGCAGTCAGTGGAAGCTGATCCTCCCTGAGCCTTCCACTTGTGGTTCTCTGCAGTGACCAATACAGTAATGGTGTGTGCCTTCAGGTTTTTTCCTAACCTCAGAGAAGTTGAGTTTTCTGCTCAGGATCTTGAGATTGAAAACCATTGTGTTCTATTAGCAGCAAATGGAAAAAAGGTTGCTTTGAATAAAAAGGTTACAAGGGAGCACGTTATAATGAGTACAGTGAGTACCTTAGTGAGCAAATGGCAGAAATACCTACATTCATTAAAAAGTGCATCCTTAACTCAGAATCGCTGTTGTGTTTCACAAGGGGATTATGTAGTTAGTGACTCCTGTTTTGAAACTGTTTTTTCCCCAGTGATGGATTTTACAGTAACATCAAGCAATATTCCTTTCACCCTCTGCAGAGAGAGTCAGGGGATGGAGGAGGAATACACATTTCTGAGACACTGTACTGTCTCTTACCAAAGAGCCCCAAAACAAAATCAAAATGAGTTATTTTAGCAATGCCCCTTCACGCTGCAAAGGGAAATGGTTGTGCAAATGCATTTTTGGAGCTGCCATCAAACACAATTTTGCCTCCTTCCCTGAGGGTACCAGTGAGCTGTGAGTTAAACTGGTCCTTACTGAAACAGCCATGGAGTAATTAGCATTGTCACCTCTTGAGTCAATGTACATTTGTTCTAAGGAACTCTGCTTTCACATAGCCTTTGGCTGTGCATTAAATAAGTTCTCTGCTGTAAATCTTTGGGTTGAGGCACTCTGCATCAGGCTCTATGCTCCTGTGATGGGATGAGGTTTGGGGTTTGGGGACCTCCTGGAAAGATTGGTCACAGAGACTCCTACTGGAGGTTGAACAACTCCTTGTTACACACTGGATCCAGCCCACTAACTTGAAACTGTCATGTTTTATAGTCTTTATAAGTATTTTTACTTTATTGTTAGCATATCTCTTCTAAATATCAAGTTTTGTAGCACATCAAATACACACATACTGGTACCTTCCCTAAGTTTAGAAGAGAACATATTTTCTAAACAGTTGTCAGCCATAGATGGGATTTGATGAATAATGAAGATCTGGCTTTGAAGAAGAAAGCTGGCTGATGATTCAGGAGTAAATTATTCACAACAGACTGTTTTCATTTGGACACATGATAACAGGGGAATGTACAAATGCATTGATATGTAATGAATTGACATGAATATTTCATGGTTCAGCAGAAGCAAAGAAATGCTCTGTAGAAAATGTACCTTTCCAGAAGTCACTCTGATTCTTCTCAGTGCCTCTGGGTTAGAGTTAGGTCTCTGCCCAGCAGAAGAGGAGGCTGCTTGGTGGAGCATCTGCTGCTTCTACTTCAATAAATAACTTTGCTTCCTGCTTGCCTTCTCTGAATTTTAGTCAGCTCTTTCATGAGGGGAAGACTCTGTGTGTGAAACTTGATGTGATTGGGAATGGGGAATTAATTGGAAGTGACTGGTTCATAAATGCCACTAGCCTGAGTTTACTTGAATTTTGTCAAATTTTTAAATGTTTTCTGGCTGGAGAGAGATGTTTTTGGGTTTGAGAATCCATCACAACTTGCACGCATTAATTCTTGCTAGCCTTGCCATTACTGATAAGAGAAAAAAATGAACCCTTTTCCCTAAGTGCTCTTGAAAACACTTCTGATGAGGAACATTTGAAAATACCATGCTCTGAACTTTGAAAAATTTGATTCAAGATCTGTAAATTGGAGTTTGAACTCTTCTTCAGTAAAGATTTTACAGCAACATTAAAAGTTCCCTTTATGCTGGTGTTGTAGTCTTTATAGATCCTAGCAGGTCTATATTAAGATTAAAGGCAGATGAACATGCCAGCCATCACCTTTGAAAGCCCATTTTCTTTAACAGTATGACTAAAAATAAAATTATAAAGCAGTTGCACTTTAGCCTGCATTTGCCTTCATCTTGTGATACTCAGTGCTCATCACTGCTGGTCCATTTTTTCCATCTTTTCTTTGGCACAATGGTTTTCTCCTCTTGGGTTTTTTATCTACCTTGCTGGCTTTCTCTTAAAACATCTGTAGCTACCTGTCCCCTTCTTTATGTCCTTTTTTATCTTGTTCTCTCTCTGAGCATGTCTGTAAAGCTCTTTTGGCATGAAATTTCAGACATCTTTTCAGAGGGATGAAGAGTGAGCTGGAGCATCCTCCCTCTCCTGCCCTTGCTGCCCCTCTGCAGCAGCCCTGCTCCACATGGTGGGAGCCACTGCTGTGCAGTGTTGGCTTACCTGCACATTTCAGTCCCAGATTTATACCTGTCCTTGCCACTGACAGAAAGTTACTGCATTGGTTTTGTGCCATGGCTTGGCACAAATATTATATTTAAACTTGTTTTCTGGATTTTGTCATGTTATTTTCCTTGTGAGATCTGCCTCTCCCCTGGGGCTGTTCTTCTTGTGGGCTGATTTGCTAATAAGTTTTACTTTCTTTATATAAAGAAAGTAAAATTATATATTTTGCAGTTTAATCAGTCTAAGACTGATCAGATATTACGGATTAGCTGAGAATTTGTTCTTGGCTTTTCTGCTTTGGCTTATTTACAGAATGGGTATTTCCACATACATTTCTTTTCAGTGTTTAAGTTACCAGTAATCCATGTAATATCACTTCTCTTGGGGCTTTGTTGGATCTTAAAGCATGTTTTATGATCAAAGAGTATTTTTTGCCCTGGTTTAACATGAAGCTGGGATTCTCCTGCAGGATTCTTCCTGGAAAGACCTGAGATAATCACATCAAGATTATGGATTAAAGGGTTTTTTTCCCAAAGTATTGTATCTCTCTTCTCTTTCCTTTTCTAAAAGCCTCTACCTGCCAGAGGGGTCAAACAGTTAATGATATACAGTAAGTAAATGCCACAATGTAGCAAATACTAGAAGCTACATACTAGGTAAGGAATTAGTATAGTTTCTTTAAAAGTAAGGGCAAACAGCAGCCTTTCATTCCATATATTTTCTCTGGTCTGAAATCACCAGGGATGTGTATCTTCACAAAAAACAAATGGTTTTCTTTAAAGAACAGGCAAGCATTAGTAACAACCTTTTCAGTGAAAGTCTAATATTCAATACTTATGATTATATTTTGATTGTCACCTTAAACTCTCCCCAGTGAGATAAAATACTTTCTGATGAAAAGGGCTTGCTGGGTGAAGTGCACCTTTGCCAGTGCAACAGCATACTTGATGCTGAAAAAGTAGGAACTGTCAGCTGGCAGTTTACCTACTGTCTGCTAGTGGCTGGGCCCAGACCATGGTAATTCAGAGAAATTAATACTACTAATAATAATTCAGGTAATAATTCTATTAGTTCATGTGTGGAAAGAGTTCATGAGGAGTATAGACAATTGTCATGTGCTGTATGTTGGAGATAAAATGCTTCCAGTATTTTGAAGGTCTGGAGCTTGTCAAGTTTTAGTTGCAATGATTATAAAGGTTTAATTAATGTTTTGAGGAGGAGTAAAGTAGGTCTCAAAGTAAACTTGTGGGAGATTAATGTTTTTTCTGACTTGTTAATTATGTCCATGCTACATGAATCTAGGCTGAATTTTCTATCATCTGTGCTATAAACAAATTATATTTATTTTTAGCATTCACACATGAGCACGCTTTCACGATGTAATAAAAAAATCCTAGAATTTATCTTCTATAAAACTTTATCCCTTGCTGGGAGTACACACTGAACACTGCTGAGGATTTGGTGGTGTTTTGTGCATTTTTCTGAGCCACTTTTCTCTTGGCTTTTGTCAGCTGCAGTTCTCCCCAGCCATAGCTGTCACTGCTGCAGAGAGGTCAGACCAAGAGAACATCAGGAGTACACTCATGCCACAGGGAGGAGGGATTATGGCTGTGCCTGCTTTTGCCTCTGTGTGACTCCAGGCCAGGCTGCTTCAGAGATAGGGCTGAAAATAGCCCCAGATAATGGATCTCCAGGCTTTTTTATGTAGGAACTGTTTGAAAAGGCAGATTGCTTTTTGTAGGGTATGGTGTGGGCAAAGTGATGCATGGGGAGATGAAAAGCAGCTCCAGGTACCCAAACCAAAATAACTCCAGCCAGGCCTGCAGAGAGGAAGGAAAAGCAACCACCAAACCATTTTTCCTTTCCAGCCATAATCTGTCTTAGTCCTTGTAGCTATTAACATCATCAGAAATGATGTTCCCATCAAAAATGGGAAAAGCATGAGCATTTATAAGCCAAATTAATCAACTTAAGTCCAATGGGCTTAATATTTTTATTTGATTAAAATGATGGAATCTGGTAAGTAGAAGTCAGTTGGGAAAAAAATCACCTTTGTGGCCAAGCTGAATGTAATAATTTGAGCTTTTGTTCACCTTGGAAATTTATGAGCTGGAGGGAACAGTTACATAAGGGCTGTACAGTGCAAAAGCAAATAAAAAATGGAGAGGGCAGCAGGTCACTCCACAGAGAGGAAACGAACACAGTTGACTGACTTAACTCAGTTATTTACTTAATCCTCTGCTTGGCACTCTCTGTAGCCCTTTGCTTTGACAGGTCAGTTTTTGTCATCTTCTTGGAGTGGAGAGAAACTTGGGGAATAAGAAGGGAAATTTGTTATTTGTGGTTCTTGGGATGTGGAAGTGTAATAAGTATGTTAAGGAGATAAGAGCATTAAATGGAGGTATTAAATAACTGTCTGACTCAAAGTGTCACTTTTCCACTGGGTGTATTTGACAGTATTTTTTTACCTCAGGTATACAAAGCAAGGATATTCTGTAATCAGTAGCACTGACAGTTTCCATGCTTGTTTATATGTGGATGTGCAAGTGCACACATACTCATATATTCCCTGTCTTTACTCTGGGACTGGATTTGCTGAAGTAATTAAGTAGAATGAGTTAACTCAGACAGAAGTATTGATTGTAGCTGAGCTCAGGGTATTACAGAGGAAATTCTGCATTAATTGAAGGTAAGCTGTATGAAGCCAGCAGCGATGCCTGCTTACTGCCTTTCATCTGCCTAAATTCAGATTCAGTCCTGGACCCTTGAAATTTTTACCTTCTCAGGTCTTGCACGTTACGACAGAGGACTTGCAATCTGTTAAATATGTAATATCAGTGATATCAACAAATATTTTGCAATCTAACATCAATCAGTTCACACAGAGCAATAAAGTGTGGGATAGCTTTGATGAAATGTCCTCCAGAGCATCTCTTGCAGCTTTGAGAAACAGAGTGCAACAAACCTGGGACAGGGGCAGTTGGGGTCAACAGACCTGGCTGTTGAAAATTGTCCCAGCAAAAGTGTTTCAGCACATACCTTATCTTGGGGTTGGCTCTGCAGAACCAGAGACCCTAAATTGCATCTCCCCCCTCTCCAGAGGAATTGTTCTGTTTGGGGCAATTTGGCAGAGCAGTTTCTGTGTGACACTTGCTCTGTTGTGTAAATAACCACAGGCAGTCCCACTGTGCAGTTCCCACCACCACGGACTTGGGGCTTTGTGGAGAGTGTCTGCAAACACGCAAATCAAAGCACTGCATTTGCACAGTGCCAGGCTGGCACCATTTGCCTGCATGACCTTGCAGCAAAGCCAGTCTATAACTGAGGTCAAATGTAGTTGAAGGATCAAAAACTGTAATCTCCCTAGCATCTTTTTAACAGAAGTCAAAAGTTTTGCATGATTCTTGAAAAGCATTTTAAAAAGGGGGAAATTTCTTTGCAGGAGAGCCTGCATACAGCAAATCAGAGCCTCTTTGCAACTTAGCTCTGGTGGTGGTGTCTGGTGTCAATCTGTGTTCTTCAAAGGACTTGGATATCAACATAAGCAAGTAATTTGTTCTTAGGAAACTCAGGGGAAAAAAGGAGTTGTTATGACCATAAATGCCTACTGCATTGGCTAACAATGCATCTTGTTTTTACAGGCCTAGCCTGGCCAAATACATTTAAAATTGTTGTTTTGCCAGTTAGCCAGCCTTGCCTCTCTTGACACAATGCCATGTTGCTGCTGAGAAATGCTTTGGAGATCCTTTCAGGTGTGTCATGATCTCTTTTGAGATCTCTGAGCATTGGCATTCAGAGTGCAAGTAAGAGCAAACAGGTTCTTAATTTATTTTATTGAGGAAGAGCTACTGCAGGAGAAGGTATTAAAAGATACAAAGGAGAAAGCTACCACATAACTGGGGAGAAACACTTGTAGAGCATGAAAGTCCTTTTGCTGCTTAATCCTTTGTATTCTCTTTATCTTAAATATATGTGTGTATCTATATATATTTGTATGCTTTTCATAAAAGATGGACTCCAGTTTTTGCTGTGAAAGAATTGATGCAGCAGAAGAAACAACACAGCCCACAGTGACAAAGCAAAATCCCTTCAGTTCATGGCTAATTCTCAGTGTAATCTTTTCATGGATCAGGTATTTCCATTCTAGTTTCTGCAAACTAGGGCTTTCCATCCCTCTACTCATCCTAGTTAAAAATGAAAAAGGATAAGCGTAATTTTTTTCCTTTTCTTCTTACCATTCTGTTTACAAAACCTCTGACAGAGTGATTCCACAGGTAGCTGGCTGGAATCTGTTGGTGGGCAGAGCTGTCCTTGGCAGTTGGTAGCTGAGCATTAGTGCTGAGGTGCTGAAATCAGCATGTGAAGGGCTTGGGATACTGGCCCCCTGTTTGGATAAAAGCAGGCTCTCACTCCTGCTGCAGTTGCTCTTGCTGTTACAAACCACCAGCAGTGCTGCTTAGGGACTTCCAGAGGCCAGCAGAGAATTTTGGGAGAGGTTCCTGCCCCTTTCCAAGGGAGTGAATGAAGACTCTAGGAAACAAAGCCTTTTTTTTGCAGGTTCACTTGCCTCTATGTTAAATGGATTTGTCTGCTCCTTGGTATGCTGGCTTCATCTTGTCAAAGTGTGGACTGAAAGAAAGGCAGTAAATGGAGCTGCCACAGAAGATCACACGTGGGTTTGAGAGGGCGGTTTTGGTGTCAGGTCTTTTCCTTGCTGCCACGTGGACTTGAAAACTTGCTGACTTTTGCTGCAGCCTTGTGCTGCCCCAGCAGTGATGTGTTCATGGAGCTGAAAGTGGCTGAGTGAGTCCAAATGAAATTTTTTTTTGTTCCCTCCCCACCCTTTTATTTTTTTTCACCCACATTATTTTTAGTGTGGATCAATTTGTTGAAGGGACAGGTTGAGGGCAAAATTGAGCAAAAGAAATTGAGAGCTCTGTCTTGCCTTGAAAAAAATGGTCATTTAAGCATACATGTTGAAAGAGCCATCATTTAAAATTCTAGCTAGTGATATCTGGAACAGAAATGAAGCAGCTCTCCTTGAATGCTGAAGATAACTTTTCTGAAGTGCCAATTTTTCTTCCAAGAATGGAGGAGGAATAGAAAATGAGAGGCACGGCTGTTGGATGAGTTTTGTATTGTGGAGTTCATCTGGAGAAGGGTGGGAAAGGTATCTGGTATGGAGATGATCTAAAAGGGGATCTGGAGGTGGCAATCTGTGCAGATTGCAGGAATGGGGGAATCTTGATGCTTTAACAGCATTGGTAATTTTTGTTTCTAGAAAGTTTCTCAGCTACATGGTTTTGTGACAGCAGCAATGAGAAGCATGATTGAAATACTGGTCCTGTTCCTTGCCTGCTTATTTTGTCTAGAGTTAGTGGGAAATGTGGTGAGCTGAGCCACAGCTTGGCTGAGTTGCCTGAAGTGATCCTGTAAGTCTGGGAACAGCAACAGTTGTACAGTCCTGACTTACATCTTCAACAAATAAACTCATGTGTTGTTCAGGGTTGATTTTTTTTTTTTTTATTCAGTAGTTATAAGAAGTTGGTTGGTGTTGACAGTTTCATCCTCAAAACAACTTTCTCTGTTTCCTTGCATGCATCTGGTCCAGTTTTTTTTTTCTTTTTGCTTGTTTTAAAAATACTTTCAGAGGTACTGGGGTGAAGCATAAGTTTCCCTGCTTTTCTCTGAAAGGAGATGGTTGGGAGGTGATCACTGGCAAGTGCTTTTGGTTAAGACATCATTGTCCTATATACTACTTGAGGAAATTACTACTTTGAACATAATTCCTGGAGCAAATCCTCTTCATTTAAAAAGAGATTCTAACTTACAAAAGATACAAGACAATCCTTTGGTTAAGAAACCTCTTGCAGCTGTAATTTTGCATAGACCTTGACACAAGGGGGTTTTTTCCTGTCCTCCTTTCAAATTATCAGTTGCAAAACTCCACAGAGATAATCAGACATGCAAATCTTCAGTATATTTTTAGTTCAACTTACTGATGTAGATTCATTAATATGTTAATATGACAAGGAAAGCATAATTTAAATTGCATATGCCTAATTTGGTTAATAAATGCTTGAAATACAGTCCCAATTTTAGAAGTAGCCATACTTGATACCAATTTTTCAGGACTTTTTTCCCCTTCTAAATCACAAGGAGAGTACAAAACCTCTTGTTTTATGTACAGAAATAACTTTGTGGTGTTTTTTACCCTGACTATGCACAACCAAAGGACCTTTAGGCTAGGAATCAGTGTTCCTTGTACACATTGTCACATTCCTAGTGATTGAATTGTAATCAATTGCATCAGTGGAGACCTAGTGAGGACTGTGGTATTGTAATTTGAGTTCCCAGACTGCATTAGGTAGAGTTAGACAGGAGATAGAAGATGAAAAGAGAAAAGTTTCCTCGTGTTCAAATATGGCCAAGCTCCACCAATGCAAATCAGGGATGTGCTTGCCCTGTATTTAATTTGCAGTGGCCTAACTAAATGAGATACAAATTACTACTGGAATTAGATTTAGACAGCTTCTGAATCTTGGTTGAACATGCAAAGCTGCTATAATATCTAGATTTTTTTAAAGCCCTGAAGTGGTATTTGAATGCTTACAGGCAATAAACTTTTCAGTCAATTGATTCCATTTCTGTTGAATCACCCTCCAAAATGAAGCTGTGCTTTAAGGACTATTAAAAAAAATCATTCCATTTAACCTGTAAATATGCCACAGGACTTGAGAAAATGAGTTTGATAATTGCTTTTTTTTGGAAGACTTCAGCCTGGAAGGCAGCATCTTAAAAGGGCTCAGCATTGAGGAGACTCTCTAACGGAGCCAGTTAGAGCCACTTACACTGGCCTGACCTCCTTGGGCTGAAGTAATGAGGTGTGACAGATCAGGAGTGCAGTGCATCATGGTCAGGACCAATAACCCCTTTCAGAAAATTACATTTCTGCTCTAAGCAGTCCTTTCGAGTTGTCTGCAGCTAATTGTAAACCACCTGCTTTTACAGAAAGGGAACTCTGATGTTTCCCAGTAAATATCACCATGATGCTCTGAGACAGCTATGAAGTGTGGCTGTCTGGGAGAAAGCTCAAGTCTGATCAAATTTAATTAGACTGGAACCTGTTCCTGCCTACAAACATCTTGATTATACGAAGAGACATAGTTGGCTTTTGTGATAGCTACTGCTGTGAGAAGGTGAAAGAGAGGTGTGGATTCACCTGCTCCTTCTCACTGAAGACTGAGCTGAGCAATGAGCTGTGTCTGCACCCTGGTGCTCCCCAGAGCTCACCAGAGAGGAGCTGGAGAAACCCAGGCTGCTTGAGGGAATGATAAATCTGTCTGCCTTGGACTATTCCCTCAAAGAACATGGACTCCAAAGGAAAGCAAGCATTACTAGGGCAGCTCTAGGAGCCTCAGGTTTGGTGAGATAGAGTCCAGTCTGAACTGCCTGGTGATTAATGCAGCTTGACAACTCCTCTCAGATGAGTGGTATGGATAAAACCTTGTCACTTTGCTCAGCTTATGGCAGTGGACGCAAACTGCCTCAGCCTTCATTTTTGAGGAAG
Organism: Ammospiza nelsoni; assembly: GCF_027579445.1. NCBI lineage: Eukaryota > Metazoa > Chordata > Aves > Passeriformes > Passerellidae > Ammospiza > Ammospiza nelsoni. The sequence goes on from NC_080635.1 coordinate 14,707,318, forward strand.
TAAAAGCAGAAAAGAAATGCAGCACCTCCCATTACACTGTGGGAAGTGTAGTTGAGTGAATGTCATTAAACTGTCAGCCAAAGTGCAGGCTGCTGGGTGAGAGACCTGTATTTGCATTAAATCAAAACTCTTGGGCTAAAAATTAATGCAAGTTATAAATGAAATTATAAAGAAAACCTCTTAAAATATGAGTTTCTTTTTAAAAGCCATATTGAACAAGCACTGAGTTTACTGAGCAGAAGCACTTGCAGGTTTAAGCACACCAAATGCTTTGCATACAATTAACAGCATGGATAGGCTGTGATCCAGCAGCACTGAGATATGGCATGGGCTGGATAGGAGGTGTGAGTGGGACACTTTGTTACCCAACACTTTCCTCTGCAAGCACACCAAGTCAAGAAAAAAGACAATACCTGCAGCTGAGAGCAAGGGTTTGGAAGATGATGGACAAAGGGATTGGTTTGAAGGCCTTGGAGCTGCTGGGAAGGCAAGGCAAGGCAAGGCAAGGCAAGGCAAGGCAAGGCAAGGCGGGGAAAGGGAAGGAAAAAGGAGAAAGCAAGGCTTGTTTTTCCAGACACAGAGCTTGGAGATCAACAAGACTCTCGCCTCTGAAGGGGATTGTTCTCCAGAGCTGCTGGAGAAGAACTCAGTTTGAGGGACGTGGGTGTTAGGTGGTGCTGTCACATCTCAGTGGCCTTTGGCCTGTCTGAAAGATTTTGGCTTGCCATGATCTTTGTGCAGAAGCTACCTGGTTAGAAAACTGTGTTCAGCAAATCTTGGTATTTTATCCTAAGCCATAGGCTCTTGCTCTGAGCAGGCAAATTCTTTCTTTCAAAGAGATATTGCTGTTCTCTGGCATTGCTTTTTGGAAGAGGATTTTTGGAAGGGGCTGAGATGAGAGAGAACTGAGATGCTGTGCTCCAAGCCTGGTCCTTCCTTCTACCCCTTTTTGTGCATTTGCATGACACCGTGTAGAGCTCTCCAGGAACTCTTCTGGCCCCCAGGAGAGTTTCAGCTCCTGCCTTTCCCTGGGGCAGCAGGCAGAGCTCCTGGCCAGGGGGCTGAGGATGGCCAGAGCTTCCATGTGCAAACAGGGAACATGAGGTTTGTGCCAGCCAGGAATTCGCACTGACTTCAGATACTTGTTGTGCCCCGGGCCAGCCTGGCTCATCATGTCCCATCCTAGGAAGTGACAGCAGTGTCCAGCAGCCCTCCTGTGTCCTGTCAGAGGGCAGGGCTTTCTCCTGAAGACAGGGAATTGTCACCAGGCCTCTCCCTTTGCTGCCCTCCCCATTTGGCAGCATTTCCCCGCCCGAGGCGGCTCCTCCGCGCCCTCCTTTCTTCTGTGCCCTTTGCTTGGCTCTGCTCGTGTGTTTGTTTTCTCTCCCACACTGACTCTGTTTCATTCACTGCCCAGAATAATAAGAGGTTTGTTGAAAGGGTGCTGCTAAGTAATTTGTCTTCTTCATTCATTCTCTCTTTGTTTAATGTTTGTTTTTGCTGTGCTTTGAATACAAAATTATTAATTTCATTGTAGTTTATTTCAATTGTATTTATTATTGTGGAGGCTCCCACACACCCCCTCTTACTGCTGTAAAAAACTCATAAATGAATACTTATAATAAGTTATGATGGTATTTTAATTCCCATTTCAAGGATACAATCAGAAGGTGGAGAACATAAAAAAAAGGATTTCCATTAATTGTGGTGGCTGGTGTGAAAAACCCTCAACCCAAGTTCCCAGAGTGCAAAGCCTTTGTGGTATTGCCAGGGTTCATCTCTGACAGTGCAGCCGTGGCACTGATGGACATCTAGTCCCCAGGAGCCTCTGGCTAAATATGGAAAAAATATGGAACATACAGTGACTTATCACCTAGACAAATGTTGGCTTGGACCTCCTGTATGCATACAAGAACATTTACCTGTGGGCAAAGAACTTTATTTAATGGCTTCATGCATTATAATGGCAGAATACTCAATATCTCTGAGCTACTGGAGAAAATATTAGTGGGATTTTTTTTTTCAGCCAGAGAATATGTGAAATGGAGGTATACTGGAGCAGATTGTTAGTATCCTCCCCATCCAAAGTCTGGGAAATGGCTTTTAGTGCTTCTCTTTCCTTTTCCCATTGTTAGAGCCTATGTCAAATGCTGCCTTTTATCTGAAGTGGTTTCCCCAGAGACCTGTGCTCCATTCCAGTTCCAGGTATTATTCATCCTCTGTCCTTCTCTGAACATCTTCCTTTTCCCAGATTTTCAATTCTGAAGCAATAACTTTTTCTACCTAGTAAAATGTAGTAATTTGGTTATATTGCACGCACTCTAATCAATCAGGTCAGTCCCTCTCAGGCTTTGCTAAAGGAGAAAGCAATCATGCAGTGGCCTCAGAGTCCAGCAGGTCCTGAGCTGCAGGTGTCACCCCTTGGCAGCAGCACAGCCTGCCTTGCTGTGTGTGAGGCCCCATTTCTCTCTTCTCTTTCTCTGCTGGGTTCTGCTTTCATTTCTTCTGCTTCTCTTCTTTTTCCCTCCTGTCTTTCTCTGCTGGTTCTGCTTTCATTTCTTCTGCCTCTCCTCTTTTCCCTCCTGTCTTTCTCTGCTGGTTCTGCTTTCATTTCTTCTGCCTCTCCTCTTTTCCCTCCTGTCTTTCTCTGCTGGGTTCTGCTTTCATTTCTTCTGCTTCTCCTCTTTTCCCTTCTGCCCCTCAGGCTGCTGTTCTGCCATCTTTTTGTTCCCTTGGTTTCATCCTCACTCCCAAACTTGGTTCCTTGTTTGGGATCTGCAGAGCTGCTGGTTTTTTCCTTTACTGGAGTTGTGCAACACAGCAAAAGACCGTGAAGGGTCCCAGGTTAAAGCTGCCCGTGGGCACAGGAAGGCACTGAGGCTGCCCTGGGGAAGGTTCAGGTTTGCAGGGTGTCTCCCTGTGCTGTTGCTTTACATCATCCCACTGAGCCCCAGTGCTGTTATGGAAACAGGGAGTGGTTCTTGCTCTGCAGCACAGCTGATTTTTCTGGGAAGCTGTGAACATATTGTATTCTTACGGTTATGTGTGGTTTGGTGTTTGGTTTTTTTTAAAGCAGTGTATGAAATTTTCACTTGGAATTTTTAGTGAAACTCCTTGTCTAAAATTCTGTGGATTTAGTGAACAGAGCTTTGAAAACAAGAGTGGAATACAGAGGAATTACTTGGCACTGCCTATTCTAATATGTTTGAAGTAATGAGCTTTATGTGGTACATTTGTGTAGCTAAGCTGTGAAATTTTGTTCATAATGATGATGATGCTGAGAACCAGCTTTGCTAGCTGAGGTGCATGTGAACTCAAGCAAGGCTTATTACCCTGGAGAGCTGATTAGAATTGGGTGGAGGGCAGTTGAAAGTAAGCAGCCTGTTTGCATTTAAGTGAGCTGTAGTAGCAGTGGAGATGTGCTCACCCTGTCAGTCAGAATTGTCCCTCAGTCTGGAGCAGCAGAACCTCATGCTGGTGACAGGACACGTGGCTGCAGGGTGCATGAGGACACTGCTCCTTCTGCCTGATGGCTTTTCCCCTTTGGAGCACTGAATCATGTGGCAAGCCCAGCTTCAAACAGGATGCTGTCAAGGGGTTTAATGGATTTACAGAGAGAATCGATTGTGCACGGGCTGGATGAAGTCTTCAGATGCCTCATTGAACATCAGCAAACCAAAGGGTCATTATCCCTTCCCCTGTCCCCCCCTCAACTCATCTGTCATCTGTTTGTAGCCTGCACTAATCTCCCTCTTCAGACCTTTATTGAGAACTGAATATGTTCTGCATTTGCAGGGTGCCCCATGGCAGGAAGGAACAATGAATCTGACTCCATGTTCTCAGAAGGCTAATTTATTATTTTAAGATACTATATTATATTAAAGAATACTAAACTAAACTATACTAAAGAATACAGAAAGGATACTTACAGAAGGCTAAAAAGATAATAATGAAAACTTGTGACTCCTTCCAGAGTCACAGCTTGACCCTGATTGGCCAATGAGTCAAAACAATTCACATGAACCCAATGAAACAATCTCCAAACACATTGCACATGAGAGCACAACACAGGAGAAGCAAATGAGATAAGAATTTGTTTTCCTTTTTCTCTGAGGCTTCTCAGATTCCCAGGAGAAAAATCCTGAACGAAGGGATTTTTCAGAAAATATGAATGTGACAAAGATGAACAAATGGGTCCATTGCACATGGAAATAAGTATTTTTTTTTTCTTTTCCTCTCCTCAGTGGTAAACATGCTTCACAGTATGAGCATTGTTAATGCAAATGCCAGCATCCTTTTGACACTCAATGGTATTTTTGATGAAGGCAGGGGTTGGGTCACCAAAGTGGATGGGACATGACTTTTTGTGCTGAAAATGAGAACATGGAGATCTCTTACACTTGAAATTATAAAGATGTGTTTTGTTCATGGTTTCACACTCCTCTGTACAAGCAAACCTTTATCTCTCAGGCTTGTGTTTAGTCTTTAGACTTAGCTGGTACTAATTAGAGACAAATCAGGTGAAAAACAATGAGTCAGATGTAGAGGGAAAGATGTGGGCTTAATTCTATGGAAGCAAAGTGCTTTACCCGTACACTCTGGATTTCTGGTTAAGCAGGAGGAGATTTTCATGTCTTGCCAGGATATCTTTTGAGTATTAAAGTAATAACATAAGAACGTAAACAGAAAAAAAAAAAAAAAAAAAAGGTTTTATGATCATGGGTATGTTACACCACTAAAGAAGTTGCATCTTACAGCTGCCACTGTAAGTTCTGTGTTGTGTTCATGGGCTGCAAATCTCACACTTTACAAAGCTAATGGCACATCTTCATGCCCCTAATAAATTCTCAGTGTATTTGGTTTCATGTGCAGCCTTCAACTTGCACAAACAGCTGGCTAAAACAAGCTGTTCTGGCTTTTTGTGCTCTTCATTTTGTCTCCTCTTCCTTCTTATCTTCCTTCTTATCTGATTTCCCCATTTGAGTCACTGCAATGTGTTAGGTACTCGTGTAGCTCACCCCCTCTCAAACATACATGCCCATGGACTTTTTTTGGAAACTTGTGTTCAAACCCACAAGGCTGCACCCCTGCCAACTTGCTGTGTGTGGGTGTGCCAGGAGTGAATTATCAATTACTGACAACGAGAGAAGGGGTCAGTAATTGAGGAGTGGAGGAGGCCCTGGAGATACCCTGAGCCTGTTTCATCTGAGGTTCCTGCAAGGATAGAGGTCTGGTTATTTCAGTGGGTTACACTGCATGGGTGACATCAGGCTGGCAACCTGGCACCAGTGGGCTTTCACTCAGGCCCAGAGCTCTTCACATCTCCATAAACACCTTGGACACAGATCTTCAGGGATACTAAGGAAGTTTGTTGATGGAACTAAATTGGGAGGAGCTGTTGACTTCTTTCTGAGGAATTTTCTGGAATTTTTAGAAGGAATTTCTTCACAGAAAAGGTGGATAAGGCTCAGAATGGGCTGCCCAGGGAGGTGGTGGAGTCATAGTCCCTGGAGGTGTTCCAGGGAAGACTGGAGGTGGCGCTTGGTGCCATGGTCTGACTGACACCATGGTGTTGGGTCACAGGTTGGACTCAGTGATCCCAGAGGTCTTTCCCAACCTAATCCATTCTGTCATTCTCTGGGTTAATTCCATATGTGATGCTTATGGATGGGCCCAATCCTAACCTTACAAAGATGCTTTTTTGTACTGTATTTTTGTGTTTTCAAAGATATTGCTTCTCCTCTAGCATTTAATTTCTAATGATTCCTATATTAAGAAAATGTTTTAAGGGGAAGAGAGGGAGAACATGCTGCTTTTACATCTCTGAATTGCTTATTAGTGGTAAGCTGCATCACCCTGGAATTGTTTCAGCCCCCAGGAACTCAAAATAATCATCATCATCACTTTTTCTTTTTGTGCACTTGCCTCCCCTTTCTTTTTCCACCCAAGGAAATCAGAATCTAAAATGGAGCCTTAGAGCTTGTCTTGTTTGAAAAACCTCCAGAATTCTGGCTTGCTGTCACTGTCATCATTGAACAGCATTGTATTCAGGTACCATGGTGATCTTAAACACTGTCACACTGCCTGCATGTACTTGTCAAATCATTTTTGTAAGGTGTTTTTTATTGCTTTGATTCCAAGGTGCTGAAAAAAGAGGCATATCTAATCCCCACTACAATGTCAATGCTATTTACCTAAGAAACTAATTTTTAATGATTTGCTTAGTGCTTATCAGCACCTTGCTCCTTTGTACTGCTGTAGCTGCACAGGAGCAGCTTCTGACATGGGAATCTGCTGTGTGAAAGTGCTTATCCCTGAAATGCAGATGGAGCTCTGCTTCTGGACATGGGCTGCAAATGGACACTGGTAAGGAACTCTCTGAAAGTAGAAATACAAAACAATATTCTCCTAACTTCCCTTGCCTTTAACTTGTTCAGGAAGCAATTCTTATCAGTCTTGTTCTGGGCTGGAAATGATTTTCTAAAACATGGAGAATGCACTGCACACAGACCTCAAGGCCATGGCCGCAGGTGGAAGAGCAGAACCAACTCAGAATTGTCTTTAGGGATCCCTTGTGGCACCAGGGCTGTGTAATTTCCCTTCCCTGTGATCCCAGAACATGGCAAAGCCTCGTGTGCTTCCAGAACCATATTGGAGTCCCAGGTAGAGCAGGATCCTCCTCCTTGGGGTGTGAGAGGGTTAGTGCCATGATCCAGCTGATATTGTCCTGTGAGGGATGCTGCTGGCAAGGGTTTGTGCTGTCTTTAAGCCAGTCAGGTTGGATTCCTAGTTCTTCCTAACCTGAAACATATCTTGTTTTTCAGCACTCAAAAAAGCTTTCTTTGGAGGGGCTGTGGAGTTTGAGAAAGCCAACAAACAAGTTCATGACAAACTATAAGCATGCCATAATTGTTTCTTTTTTCTCCTAATTCATGGCTCTCATAAGGATCAAGTGGCCAGAAGCACCAGAAACTAAACTTACTGGGAAACTGGGGCAGGGGCTGGAAATAAATCTTTGAGTGGGAGAGCTTTCTTCTGGGAGAACTTTTACAAATATAAATATCGAAACACAGGAAATCTGGTTCTATAATATCTAAATAACTTGTGTTGGCTTGACAAAGGCTAATTTTCAGTATCTGAAGTAAAAGGGGACTTCTGATTTTTGAGAGGATTATTCGTTATTAATCTCAGGATCTGAGATTCAAAATAGTTAATTTTTTTATCTCCTACTTCAAAAAGAAGGCCACAGACTTTTCCTGGGGCTGATCCCTGCAACGCCTACCTGAGGTCAAGCTTCCTGGGCAAATCCCTGGTGTTTTGTGTTCATTCAGCTTAAGTCTGTCAGTAAGGCTGGCCTTGTTTTTTGTAAAAGAGTCCAGAGAGCAAGATAAGGCTGGAGGTGATGAATTATTGTTGTACTAATGGCTTGTGTTTCACTGAGGATATAGCTGAAATGGGGCAACATCACTGCCTCAAAGAGGTGTTGTTACAGCAGGAACTGAAATAAACAGGGCCAGGAGACTTCTTTTGAAGGCCTTTATTAAAAGTGATCAGCTCAGGACTGGGCAGCTCGGCGGGGCTGCACTCTCCCGTCGTCTCTCCCAGGGCGACTCAGAGCAGGAGGATAAGCACAGCTCTGTCCACGAGGGGCAGAGCTGGGGAATCACATCCTCGTGGGAGCCTTTGGGGCGTGGTGATCCCGTCTGATGTTGATTATGCTGGCTGTCTTAGCAGGCCCTTATCTCCAGGGACGACTCCCGTGGTCAGGGCGAGAGGGGCTCCGAAGGTTTTCAGCATCTCTGCAGGCCCAGCACTCGGCTCCTCACGTCCAGACATCACTCCAGTCTCTCAACTCTTATTTGGCTCGTTGTTTTTGGGGTTCCTGCGCGTTTGGAGTAGGGGTCCCACAGCATGCTGGTCCTTGGAGTCACTTTGCATAGCCCCCCCCACCCTCTCAGGTCTCTTCACCCTTCTGGGAAAAGTACACCTTAGCCTAGGCAAGGCTCTGCTAATACAAAAGGAGCGATTAGCCACAACGACCCGTGATTACAATAACAAAACACGCAGAACTTCGGCAGGGACAGTGATCTGGCTGCCTTTTTGTAACTTTTTCTCACAAAAAAATATTAACCGAATTTTTGTTCATAACAGGAATCATGAAAATATTGCAGGGTTTTATTTACTTCCATGAGGAATTGGATTCCAGCTTTTCTATGTGATGCTCATCTTCCCCGGTGCAGCCTCCATACACTGGGCTGCCTGTTTCCCTGCTGCACAGGGGCTTGGGATGGTGTCAGAAAATGTGAATTACAGGGAAAGGAGTGGAATTACTCAGGGTTTAGCTTGTTCTCCCTCCCTTCAGCAGCTGAAGGAGAGGATTTGTTTCCCAAGTTCAATGCCAGCACATCAGTGAAATTCCTGACAGATGCTGTTCTCCTGAGACATGGCAGAAATTCATCCTTTTTCAGCTTGGCTGGACCCACAGAGTCTCCATCTGCAAGCAGGGTGGTTTTCCCCCTCTGCTATGGATCCTGATACACACCTCTGGGCTATTTCTTCAGGTTTGTTGATAATGGGACAGATCCTGGAGCTTGTATCCAAGGTGACAGAGGTATCCTTGGAAGAGATCTTTTCCCTAGGAGAATACAAAATTAATGTGACCTGATGGGCAGTCGAAATAAAAACAGCGAAGAAAACCAAACAACACAAAACACAGAATTCAAGCAGCTGCCTCCAAGAAGTACAAGGTGACATATGGGAAGATTTACTCCCCACCTAATTTTTGGCAGTCAGAATTGCTTCTGAATGGTGTGTGTTGAGTCTTGTCTCTGTAGGTTCCTTGTGTGGTCAGTGGAGGGAGAGGCTTCTCCAGGGAGTGGCTGGGGTGGGTTCGGAGGGCAGATTCAGCCTGACAAAAGCTGCCTTAAGCACTGCTGCTAACGGGGCTTGGGGTGAATACTCCTCTGTGTGGTTTATTGCACAAATATTTGTAAAAAACCTGTTGGTTGCTCAGCCAGCACCTCCAAAAGCCGCCTTCCAAGTTCAAGTGATGCAGCAAAGAGAAGTTTGTTTGTGGTACCCAGGCTGTCCATCCTCGGTGAGGATGAACACGACTGTTCATCATCTTTTCCTGTCCTGCCCTTTGATCCCTCCAAAACCACACACACCGATGCTTTGGGTGGCAGCCTTCTCCTGCCTCTTTTGGGAGGTCACACCATTTAATCTTTTTGTCGCCAGTGCTGAGTAGAGGTGAAAAGAAAGGGTTTGCTGTGAAAGGGATTTTTAGTGAGGTATTTGTCTCCTGTTAACTCGGTGACATTGTAACAGCTGTGCCTGTAACATTATCCTTAAGTAAAAGCTGAGAGTTTGCTGATTGTTCCCCTCCAGAGCTGGGGTGGTGTCATGTTCCCTCCTGTGTCTTTTACACTTTGACTTCTCAGTATTTAAAACGAGAAGGAAATTCAAGGTGAGTGCAATTTTTGGTGAGGATTGCACATTTATAAAAGTTGTTATACAAATAATAGAAAAATACTTTTATATCGATTAAAAAAGAGAGAGTTTAACGCTCTAATGCTCTAAATGAAGCAAAATCTTCATCCACCAACTGATCATCTGTTGCCCACAGAAATATTTCTGAGTGGCTCTGAGTAGTTTTCTAGACTTGCAACCAAAGATGTGAACATATCTGCAAAAACAATTAAACCTCTTTAATTCTGCTTTCCTTTCTCTTTCTTTTGCTTGAGACTGTTTTGCCTTTATTAGTCTTTAACAAGTGTATTTTTGTATCTTAAAAAGATGGAATAATTTAATATCATTAAATGGAATAAATTTAACATCATGCCAATATTTTTGCAGTGAATACCCGTTACAGTATAAAAGGTTTATCATAAGGTTAATAAAATTACCTAGATATTCTATCTTAAAAAACAGTAGGAAATTGTTATGTATCCAGTTGCTGACTGTGTGGTCTTTGGAGCAGGAGGGACTGGATTTGATAGCATGACTGTTAAAAACCCAGGTTATTTTATCTTTTCATTGGAAAATGTCAGTGTGTTCTAAAAACCAACCATTTATTCAGTGTTGAAGCATCACCTACAATGGTAACATGAATTCCTTTCTGTGTGAGCAGGAAGCAGCCAGCACTATCTACGGAGTTTTTTCACCAGGGATAAATCCACAGGAATGCCTGCTGACCTCTGTGTCTTGAACTTGTGGCTTAACTTAGCCTGCTTTCCCTGTTTATCCTGTGCACTCCTTGGGTGAGGGAGTTCCGTACCAGGGAGCAGCCCTGCTGATACTCAGAATTCTGAAACTGCCTGAAAAAAATGTACCAGGAAATACATAGGTCAACAAGAGGGAAATTGTAGTCAAAGTTTTATTGGTAATATTTTTAATATTCCTTTACAAGAATATTTGTTGTAAACCAGCAAGAGTTGTGTGCCTTTGCTTCTTAGGAAATTGGTAACTATTTATCTTTGAAATTACATATCAGATAATTCATGGCTAAGGGAAAACCTCTGTATTTCATTGTGTGGCTTTCTGTGGAAGGAGCTGTCTGGCCAAATCCTGCTCTATGGCTGATACCAACTTAAAAAAACTTCCCAAATCCTCACATTTTGATGTTATCAGCTGTCTGTGTTATCATAATGTTGCATATATTGACATGGACAAAAAAAAAGAGCAAAAGATGGTGTTGAAGTGCTGAGCTGGGGCTGTTGGGTGCAGCCTGGTGAGGATGAGCCAAGTGTTTGGCTTTGGAACAGGAGAGCTCAGCCCACAGCAGCCAGATTTTAAAGTTATGGTTTTGTTTCTGTTCTTCTCAGCATGAGGAAAACTTTGTTTTTGTAGCGTTTCTGGAGAACAAGGTTAAATTCTTTCAGGAGAAGTTCATTGTATCTGACCTGGAAAGAGGAAAAAATGTCTTTTATGCTTATAGGAAAAAATGTCTTTTATGCTTATCTCTAAAGTGTGTTTGAAATGAAAATGAAAGAAAAACAGTAAACAATGATGGATACGGGGCTATTTCTGGCATGATATTCTGCCTTCTGTCCCCTGTGCACACAGTGTAATTTATCATAGCATTTGTGCCTGCATGAGGTGAGTTCCACACCAGCCTTAAAGCATTTATGAATTACCTCTGCAGAATGATGTTTTGCAGGGAGTGCAGGGAGGAGAAACCCTTTTGCCTGGTGTTGTGGCAGCTGGGGGTCAGAGGAGTCTCTCTTCATTCTAGCAGGAAGATGTTTCCCTACAAATTCAGCTTTCCTGGTGGCTGGCTCAGTGCCTGGTGAAAGAGTAGAGGGGGAGAGGAAGCACCACAGCATCTCCTTCATCATCAGGGTTTCAGTTTAGCACCTTCAGGCTTTTCTCCATGAAACCATGGCTAAAGCTTAGCTTGCCTTATGCTTTATTTCTCCATGTTCACGTGGGAAGGATCAAGGCTCCTGTTGTTTTCTGGGCACTGGATTGCAGCCCTTGTTGCAGTGGCTGTGAAGTCCCATCTGCCAAGAAAGGCTGTTTGTCTGGTGGAGTGCTGCTGGCCCAGCTGGGCAGCACTTGGATTGCCTCAGCTTTGCTGCTGGGCTGGGCTGCCATCTGATGGAGGGCATTAACTCTTGAGATGCTGATGCCTGACTGTTTACAAATGGGTCCTTGAGGAAGGTTTTGGGGCAGGCTCTGTTTTCCTAGGGACAGGGCTTGTTTTCCCAAGGCGTTGCCTGCTGTCCTATTGCTCCAGAGCTCTGGCAGCTGTCCCGGGAGCCACCCACGGCACATCCCGGTGTCAGAATGCCCTGTGGTTCCTCCGCCACGGTCACCTGCAAAGCTTTAGGGGCATTTTGTGACCTGAAGCCAAGCTCAGAGTGTGAACTCAGCCCCTCAGCCCGGTGAGCTGATGTAAACCTTCCACCCTCACCCCGGTGAACGTGCCTGGGGCCCTCACCCCGTCAGGGCCCAGACACGTTCACCGCTGAGGGTGGAAGGTTTACATCAGCTGCTGTTCAAATAAACTTAATTGGTTTGGACTTTGTTTTTTGGACAATACACATCAATTGTGAGGCAAGGCTTTTATTGGCAGTTACATCTTTGCTTTTCCCTCATAAAGTTACTTATGCATCAGCAGTCCTTTGATTTAACACACCAGTTTATTGGGCAGACACGTACTGTGATCTCAGGTTACCCCTGTGAGATGTCCATCACCCATCCCTGAGCTGCTAAGCTTCATTTTCTAAGAGGGGATTTTAATGAATTTCTGTTTTATTCTAAATGGAGGTGCCTATTTCTAAGAATACTGTTTGTTACTTTAGTGCTACACCTTATAAAATACAAAAATATTTAATTATTACTGTTGTTCAGGAAATCTGGAATTCATTGCATATTTAGAAAAATAATCTGATATTTCATGCTTAGTTGATGACTAAGCTTTGCTTCAGAAATAAATGGTAATTCTTCAAATAATACTTGTTCTTAGAATTAGGTAAGAGTGGGTACTCTTTGTCCTAAAGGAGGGAGAAATTGATAGTGTTCAATATTTGTCCAGCTGTCTTCCCACTCCTCCCATAAGTTCTTAAACCATATGTAAATAATCACTTACAGTCCATTTTACATTGTTTTAATTTAAGCCATCTCTGCTTGCTCTGTAATTTCTCTTAGAAAAAACACCTATAACAAAAGTTTATGTGGCATGTTTGGCATGAACAAACCATCATCAGGTTCTACTAACCTTCTAAACCTTTTTATTTAACTTTTAAACTTGAGAGAAAAACAGATTGTTCAAGAAAGGATGGATTAAGCAAAAGCCTCATTAAGGTCATGGTCTTTTCCTACATTCACTTTGTATTTTTCATAGTCATCTGTTACTTAAAATATCTCCAGGTTTGGGTTGTTCTGGAGTTTATTTGGAATGCCTAATGACAAGCTTCAGAGGGAATATTTGTAATCCTGTGCCTTAGGGGGAGTGTCAGCAGCTGATAATCCGGGAGCAGGAGTTCAGGATGAGCCTGGGGAATTGCTGACTGTAATTCATCTGCACTTTCCCCTACCTGAGGAGGTGAATAACCATTTCCTGTCCCTCCTTCCCCATACTGTACAGCTGAGGCTGCTGCACTCCTCTGCACTGCGGCTCTCTCAGAAGCCTGTAGGTTTGGTAGTTCTGAGGAAAATAGAGGATAAACCCACTAATTTTGTTTCTAGTTCCTTTGGCATTCCTAACGTTCAGAGGATAAGGAGGGAATGATGCCTTTTAAACTGGATCATTTGTTTAGGTTTTAAGGGCAACAAGCTATTTTTAGAGCTTTATCTGTGGTGTGAGTTAACAGAGGTGTTTTGAAATTCTGTCCAACAGGAATAGGGATTGTTTTACCAGCAAATGTGAACAACTTTGTTTTGTAAGTTAAAGTCAGTGTTTAGTTACTCTGTCCCCATTTTTTTGTGGATCACAGTTGTGAGAAGATTCAGGACATAGATAGTGAGTGAAGCTGCTGAAACAAATGCACCCAGGGAGCAAAATTGAAAGGGCTTTGGAGATGCATTTTGCTTTTTTTCACATGGATTGCTGAAAATAATTTTGCTTTTCATGTTGCAGAATATAGATTGTTTTACATAACTTGCTGATGAGCTCATCAGTGTTCAACAGCATAAATGAATAAACCCAACCCAGATGCAGCATCAGCCTCAATTAAAACTTCATTAGCAGATTCCATAGACCTCCATTTCCTGCATTTTTTAGGACAAACTTCTTAAGAGGTATCAATAAACAAAGTTATAAAAGGCAAATGCTGAAGCTTTCTGGTGACCCTAAGCTAATTTCATATGTGCAGAAGGGTGAAGTCCTTGGCTGGGACCAGGAGGGGCCAGTGGGCTGCAGCCCAAGTGCTCTTCTCAGATGAAACCAGGAGATTCCTCTCCTCTCCTCTCCTCTCCTCTCCTCTCCTCTCCTCTCCTCTCCTCTCCTCTCCTCTCCTCTCCTCTCCTCTCCTCTCCTCTCCTCTCCTCTCCTCTCCTCTCCTCTCCTCTCCTCTCCTCTCCTCTCCTCTCCTCTCCTCTCCTCTCCTCTCCTCTCCTCTCCTCTCCTCTCCTCTCCTCTCCTCTCCTCTCCTCTCCTCTCCTCTCCTCTCCTCTCCTCTCCTCTCCTCTCCTCTCCTCTCCTCTCCTCTCCTCTCCTCTCCTCTCCTCTCCTCTCCTCTCCTCTCCTCTCCTCTCCTCTCCTCTCCTCTCCTCTCCTCTCCTCTCCTCTCCTCTCCTCTCCTCTCCTCTCCTCTCCTCTCCTCTCCTCTCCTTCCCAGATGATACTTTAAGGATAAATGTACTGCCAGCCTGTTGAAGATTAGCACACTGAGTGCTCTATTGATTAGGGTATCAAGTGCTTTGCTCTGTCCACCTTTAACCTGTTAGATTTTCCAAGATGTGCAAGTAAAGGCTTAAGAAAAACAAGTAATTATTGCTAATTAAAGCTCCAAACTGGAGTAACGTTCAGCAGGGCGAGGCACTTGGACATCAGCACAGGGCATCACACTCACCCTTGCTCTACTGAGAATATTCAAGCTTTGAATTAGTCAAGGATGTAATAGCAGAAGTTTGCAGTCTTGGTTTTGATTTGAATCAAAATTTGGATTATACTTTGGCCTTTGATGGATGTGGAAGGAGCTCTGTTTAGAGCTCTCATTTCAGAAGCACACACTGTAAAAAACTGAAAACCAGGAGAGAAGCCTTTGTAGGCAAGGTGTTTTCCTCTGTTCTTGATGGATGCCTGGATGGCATCCCTTTAAAAAACCAAAAAATTGAAATACAGATGAAAAATTCCTTCAGACTCCAGGAATAATGTCTGGAGTTGCAGATGGGAGCCAGTCCATTGCTTTAAGTTCTGGTGTTTCTTCTGGTCATTAATGATCAGCCCTCTCCCAGCATGGAGAGCTTCAAAGGTCTTCAAAAGACACTGACTATTCCTTATTTTGGGTGGGAGGAGGGGTAGGTAGGACTGCTTGCTGCCAGGACTTCAATTTCTAAGGTGGAAAGTCTCAAATGCAGGGGTTTTTTTCTGTGAATTTGGGGATCTGAAAGATTCCTTGGGTCATAATCTTGGGTCTTTTGCATCCTCTCACCTTCCTCTGAATTTTAGGACACAAAGGCTATTTTGCAGCTCTGAAAATTCATCCCAGCTTGAGTTAGGCTGTGAACTGCCTGCTTGTATTGATCTCTTGCTCACCAATGACTTTAAAACAAGTCAATTTACTTGAAAACGAATCCACTTGTTGTCATCTGACAGAGGAAATTGATTTGTGTGGGAGGCAATTGATTTGTGAGCTTCTTCCCTGCTTCTATAAAATGCTTTTTTTATTTCAAAGGAAAAAGTGTGGATTTATGGGTACTGTTATTAATGGAAGGTAAATACATCTAGAATTCATGTAAAGCTCACTTTGAAGGATAAAAGCAAGTGTCACATGAGCATTTATGCAAACATTAAAGCATCACCAATATAAACATTCATAGGTAGCATCATCTCATCTCAAACCTTTTCAGGGTCTTTTTTCTTTCAAGAAGGAACTATAATGATGTTTTTGGAAACTGGATTATAGACTAGACACGTTGAGCAAGATAAAATCCACATACAACCTGGTTCTCTGTAAAGCTTATGCAACAGGTTTGCAGCCTTACACAAACTGTTCCCATGCTGAATGTGATACAGCTTTGTATAACAGGAGTCTTATGTCATCTCTGCAATTTTATAGCAGAACTGGGTAATCCATGAACAGAACAGAAAGGGCATTAGAGCCTAAATGGGAGGCTAATGACTGCTGATGGATTACTGAATGTCAGGTTTTGAAGCTCTCAGCGTGGTCGCCTGCCCTGTGAACTGGAGTCTCTTTCAAATAACCAGCCCAGCTCAGGCATTAAAGGAAAAGCTTTGCAAGAACTTCCTTGCTGCAACGGGATTCACATTATTGAATTGGGCATGTTTGCTTTCTTGTGCAGACCACTCAGATACTGCGGAACATAAAATTCTGGTAATAAACCCAGTCCTTGATTAGATATTTGAAACACATGGTTGTCTTACTGTTCTCCTCATAGGAGCGGGGTGCTTTGTACATCCTTCCTGACTGTGCTTTCCTAAGCACTTCAAGCACATGACAGGTTAATTTAAACAACTTGTTGGGTTGAGGAAGAGGAAACTTCCAAGAAGCAGGTGAGAAGGATCTCGGGCAGAGCAATTCATTGCCATGGCTTTCCTCATGCACTCAGAAATAGCAGCTTCCTGGTGACCCTTTCTCAGGAAGGGGAATCCAGAAGGAGCCCTCTGCTCCCCAGCCAGACATGGTGTTTTACCACAGGGAACCAAACTCCTGAAAGGTCTGATTGTGTTTCAGGCTTTTTCTGATAACAAACCTTCAAAATCATGCTAAGGTATTGAAGCATATTTCTGAGACAGATTTTGTTTAAAGGCTGCTTCAGATTTTACTTTCCCATCCTAAGTTGCGTTGCCCTTCACAGGAAGTGTCAGAGTGCTCAGTTATGTGCCTTGTCATATCTGATTGTTTGCTAAAAGGAAAGAGAAGAAAATACATGCTAATTTTGATTTCTTCAGCCAGAAGCCTTTGGTGTGTGTTGGGTAATTATGTCTGTTGTAAAGGTTGTGAAGGGCAAGAAACATCTCCCTCAGCAAGAAACATTTCTGTTTTCACTTCAAAGACTCCTGGCCTGTTGTGTCACCTGTGAAAGCATTTGTACTGATGGAAGTTGTCTTCTCCCCAGAGTGAAACTGTACCTCCTTCCTTTACTGTGAGCTGCTGCACTTGGTACCTCCAAGGATGGACCATTCCTCCATTCTTCCACTTCTACACCATATTTTCCCCAACAACCCTTTTCCTACTATTGGGGTTTTTTTGCTACATCTGTTCCTTGTTCGCACTTCATGCAAAAGCACATTAATCATTAACATTTGTACCTGTGGCTGAAAAATGGCTTTGTCACAGCTGCTTTTAGGTGAGCTGTAAATATTGTGCAGCACATCCACTGGTACCTGTGGGACAGCACTTGTGAGATACTGTTGCTGTTAAGTGCCCCAGGTTTGCATTTGGGGGGCAGTGTTGTGTTGCCTTATGCTCTGGGATGTTCAACCCATGGATAACAGGCCCAGGAAATGAACAGCAGAATTAGGGAGAGAGGGGACATGACTCAAAACGAGTGTAGCACATGCTGGTATTAAGCCCCCTCCTATTTAATACAGCCTTGGGACAGTGCCTGTAGCATGGGAGCATCTTTTTGGAGTTGTGAAACCTGAAATATTTTGCTGTAACCTTTGGCTGTGTCACACATGGGTGTCTCTAAAGCAAAAATTTTGGTTTGTGCTTTTGGGGGTTTGTTTGGGGTTTTATTAAGGCAGAAAAACAACCCAACAACTCTGTTTTGCCCTTCATAGCTGAAAACTAAGAGGACAGTGATTAGAGCTTTTACCTACGACAAAAAATTAGGAAAGCTGCTTTTCTGGCCATTTTATCTCATAGCAATAAATCTCGTTGAGCTGAGTGCATCTGTCCATATGGATGTGGCTATTCTGAGACTAAAGAACTTTACACAGTGCTACTGGTGCCTCAGACCTAGGTGCCAGGCTCTCTTTGCTCCTGCAGTAGTTGTGTTCTGGTGGGTGAATCTGTAGACATCAAATAAAACATCAAATGCCAGCCCCTCATTATTGTTAGATCAATGGGTGTTAGCTGGGGGAAAGTATGGTGATTCATTTTTTAATGAAAAGAAAATGTCTTCAAATGTTCTGTTTCTGGTCATACAGTCTCTATGCAATGTGTTGTCTTTTGAAAGTCTAAATCCAATTCTAACCACTGTGGGTTTTGTTATTTGAACTTATTTCCAGCATCAGTATCTATCCCAGGCTATTATTTTTATATGCTTAAGACTCTTGTTTAAAAATAAAAAGTAGGTAGCTTGGAGTTTAATGCAGCCAGGTCAGTAAATATGAATAACTTTTCAGCATTTCTAGCTCTCCATCCTCCCCATCCACAGCTCCTGAAAGGGATCTCTTATTTTTATTGTCCCTTACAGATGAGCTTATCTCAAGTTATTATACCCATTTTAAAGGGGTGAGGGGAAGGTCCAGACAGCTGTTACATCTTCATTCTGTTCATGAATGATCCAAAGAACAGCATCCAATTCCTGGAAGCTCTAGAGCTTCGTTTTTCATTTTGACTAATTGTTTTTTGGAAGTAATGAGCAGCAGTGACTTCACAAATCACGGTCTCCTGGCACCCAGATCATTAATGACTCACTGTATCTTCAGTAGCAGTTAAAAATATGCTTTTCCACACTTTGAACAAGTCCTGGTAGTTTTGCTCACAAAGGAAGTGTAATGTGTGGTGGGAGTGAGTGGAGATTTATTTCCTTATCATTTTCTATTCATGACCATTTTGAGGCACAGAATCCAAGGCAACCAAAAACCAGCAAGAAAAGATGGGTTGCATTAGAGGTCTGGTCCAGATGAAAAATACTGTCAGGAGTGAGTTTTTTGACATGGCCAGTGACCTTCTTGCCTCCCCCTTAATTCCTCTGCAGTGCAAGGACCACTTCATATTTTTGAGGCTCATCTGCAGTGGGAGCACTAAAATGAGTCCCCTGTTCTGGAAGATTTTGGCTTTTTTGGAGATTTCATAGTGGAATTTTCCTCAGACACGTTCTTGAAGAGCAGTGCTGGGGGACAGGGGAGGGAGGGGAGTGCATAATCCCCCTGGGATAACCTCTGGGAGAGGTTTCCAGCAGGGGAAATCCCTCATGGCTCCTCTCAAGTGCTTCACAGGCAGCTCCATTCTCATCCCTACTTGTTTTTTCTTCTGAGGGCAAGTGATGTAGGGACCCTCAGTGTCTGAAGTGCAGGTGCATCCCTGAAGTTGCTGCTGGGGATTGACCCCTGACTCTTTCCAGCCCAAGGTCTGTGACTGCACTCCCCTTGGAGCAGCTCTTGGGAAGATGCTGTGATAGGAAAAACACAGTGAGGTTAAGAAACAGAAATCCAGATCTGATGTTGTCTGTCCCTATTTTATTGTTTAAAATTCAGCCTGAAAATTGTAATAATCCCTTTGCAGTAGCACAGGATTCTGAGAGTGGATTCAGTGTTCCTTCTGGAAAGCACCTCTGGGATGTTTTCCAGCCAGGGTGTGTTGTTCTGGTTTTATAACACACCCAAAATGTGTTAGATTTCTTTGTGTGACTGCCTGGCTTTCTTTAAAAGTATAATGGAAGTTACTGTTTTGAAAGTTATTCTCTTTTTGTTGCTTTTTAGGTGCAGGGGATGCTCGTGGTGCCTCCCCTGCTTTGCTGCCACAAAACACAAAAATCCCAAACCACAACCAAACATTGCCTCTGCATTGGTTTGAAATGAGGAGTCTGTAATGTCAATTTAAGGTATTTCATCAGCATTTAATTACAGTCCTTTGTCAAGTGGCTGCATACAGAAGTAGCACAAACCCATAAAATGGCAATGCTGAGTTCTCTTCAAGAACTTCTTTATTAGGGATCCAATCAAAGGAGGTCAGACATGCCAAATTCTCTCCCTGGTTATTTCAGGAGCACCATAGTACCAATACCTTTTTCATAACTCAGGCTGATATTTTAGAAATGTCTTTACATCTCTACAGCTTATTTCCAGAAATGTTAATTGGGCCTGTGGGATGAAAGGCCATTCCAAATGTGAAGCTTCTTCCCAGCACTCTTTATCTCAGAATAATCCTTTTCTCCAAGGAAATTAAGGCACATTTTATAATATCCACTATATTACCAAGCCTACAGCAGAGCAGAGTGAATGCAGGGAGCCCAGCATGCCACCTTTTTTCCTAGAACCTTAAAGCTGTTTATCAAACTTTTTTTTCAATTTCTGAGCAGGTTTGGCCCTTCTGAAAATGAAACTCCACTTCTGGCTTTGCCTCAGGCAAGGAGCAGGCAGGTCCCAGGGGTGCTGTGCCTGCACAGTGTCCTGGGCTCTGCTCTCCCTGCAGATGCCTTGGCAGGCTCTGGGAATTTAATCCCAACAGTTCTGGGGTGGATACAGACAACAGCTAGCATGACTTGAACCCAGCTTTGCTAATTAATGTATGATTTTTTTTTTTTTTAATCTTCAGAAGGGAGATGAAATGATGCTTTTGGAGGAGCAGTCATTTGGGTTTTGTAAACCCCCCTGAGGTCTGTGTGTGTTGTAGAGGCTTGAGAAGGAAGGGAAAACCAGGGCTGCAAGGGTTGGCTGGAGAGTGAAAATCCCTGCCAGGCATTCAGCAGGGGGTCAGATAAAAGCAAGCTTAAAGAATGGGAGGAAATAAACCTGAGAATTGAATTATTTATTGCTGCTGCAAAATATGTGCTAACTCCTGTCTCCTAACATTAAAGAAAGATGTAATAGGCATGGAAAGATGTAATAGGCATTAGCAGGGTCAGGGGAGACATGAAAATCCTGCAGGCAGGCAGGGAAGGCAAACAGACATTCCCTGTTCTCACTGGCATTTTTGCCTTTATATGCAGACCCCTTTTTTCTTACTAGCCCTCAAAATAATCTTTCCATACAGTTTCCACTACCTCCCAGCCCTTTCACAGGGCTTAGCTTCCCAGGAGGCAGGGGTTTGAAAAGCAAGATATTTAAACCAAAACCAGCTATTTTTATCACAATGCTGCACAGTTGCCCTGGCTTTGTTAGCACCTTTTGGTCAAGAGGGCAGCAGGAAGAGCAGCCATTGGTACAAGCCCCTAGGTTTGGCAGGATAAAAAAATCCTGTGCAGTGTTTTGATGCTTGAAAAGAGAAGCAGCACATGCATTTTAGAGACACAGGTCCACTCACAGATTTTACTCTAGTTCCACTTCAGGACAGCTGTCCAAAACCAGGCAAGAGCATTTAGCATTGCACATCATCCTCCCCTTGCCTGCTTCTTTAGGAGTTGTGTAATGCTCATTTTCTCCATCTCATGTCCCTGCCTGAAATCACAGCAGCATTCTGTTTTCTTTTATCTGAGAGCTGCTACGTGACTTCTTCTCCCACTCAGGAGCTGCAGAGAGCAGGCAGGGGATGGTGCTGGAGACAGGAGTGGTGTCCCTGTGCCCTCCTGGCCACGGTGTGCCAGGCCAGCATGAGGCCCACCAGGCACAGTCCTTGTGCTTAGGTGGGTCTCCCAGGAGGAAATCTTCAGCCTGATCCCAGGAATGGGGAGGAGCTGAAATACATTCTGTTTCTCACAGCCCTACAGCACAAGCAGTGACCTTACATCTGCCAAGGGGAGCCAGTCACAAATGGGACGTTTTCCTGATGCAGGAGAAGCAGATTTACCACGAGGAGACACCTGCCCACTCTGCTGGAGGCTGGTGTCCAAACTCTGGGTGCAGGCCCGAAAAGACAGGTGGAGAATAAAAAAATGCACAGAGAATAAAACTGCTGTTGTGGAGAATAACAAAACAAAGAGACTTCTCTGCTCCAAAGGCACAGAAAGCTAAATGAGCCATTCACATCATCTCCATTTTCCTTAGGAGAAGTGGTTAAGGTCTTTTATTGCCTTCTTCTCCCCTTGTTCACCATGAGAAAAAGAAAGAGACAACTAATTCAATATCTGATGTGGAGGAGCTGAAGCCTTTCTTTGCAGAGGTATCTTTGATTCTCATGTGTTTATTTTCCTATTCAGTTTTCCTATGCTGAGTGGATTGCTTATTAATTGTTAACTGACTGCTGTGCAACTCAGTTATGGAAATGATTTCTACTTCAGTACCACTTGCCCTTCAATTGAGAATGGGAGGTCAACCAAAATTAGATAACTTCTCTTCAAACATTTTATCTTTCTGGGAAAAAATATAGTTCAAACATGATGCCTGTCAAGAGGACTATGGAGTTCCAACCTTAAAACAATCCTTGCGCCCAAGCTGGTTTGGGGATCATATTGAGAATTAGTGTCCTGATCTGTCCTGATGAGACCTTTAAACAGATTAATCCAGGTGTGGGGTTGAGTGTAGGCTCTATTGCCCACATTCATTTCTAGAATGAATTGTGAAATCTCAGATTGAATAAAACAAAGTTGTAATTTTAACTGAGGCAAGGGGAGCTGTGTGGGCAGAGCAGGCAGTCCCTTGGCTGCAGTGAGATTCTGCTCAGGCAGAAATGTCCTCCCACGCTCGTCCCTTCAGGGTTGCACCTCCAGCTTCAGCTTTCACTGTGAGCCTTTGCTTTTCACCTTACACAAGAAAAGAGGCTGAAAAAAAAAGAAAAAGGAGTTATGTATTATGCAGCAAATAATACCAAGGACATGTTCTGTGGTTAAAAAAAAAAAAAAAGGCAAAGAAAAATGCAAATCTGGAGCTTTTCCTGTATTTTCAGAAGAGAGCTGTATTCCTCTGGTGTCTCCCTCCTGGCACACAATGCTGATATTTCTGTGCATTTGATCTGAAGGTCACTGAGGTCAGTGCAGAGATTCTCAGGATCTTCAGCAGACTTTGCACCACACTGAGCAGGAGCTGCTGTTGTGCTGATAAATCTGAGTGTGATGCCTGTCCCAGGCTGTGGAAGAGCAAGAGCAGCAGTGCTGGAGGGGCTGTAAACCAGGCTGGACTCTGAACACATGGCTGCCCCCTTTGCTGTGGGAGTTTTCTCATGCTGAATTGAAAGACAGCAGTTTGCATCTGAAAGTAATGAGGAAAAAAACCTAAAATTATTTAGACTGTTTTTTTTTTTTTTTTTTTGGCTTTTTTGTCCCCTTGTAAGTTCACACACTCAAATTGCACTAAAGAAACAAATACAGTTATTTTGGTCCCACTGAGGAGACGTGTTTGCAGTGGCCACAGAACTCTGAGTAGATCCTTTTGTCCTGTTCTATTTTCAGATCATCGGAAAGGTTAAATGCCATAAAAGCAGCAAAAATAAACAGCCTGTTTGGTCTGACTGCTTTGTCTTGTTAAATATTTTAAGAAGGAAAGCCCAGCTGAATGCATGCTGGACTGCAGGCATATTTTCAGGCCTTTGGTACCCTGTTTATGTATTTTTAGATGAGCAGTTCTGCCCAAATGCCAGTGACTTTTCCCCATGCATTTCAAGGTGTATTTGCCTGTAATTCCAGATGTGTGGGATCAGTGTGCCAGGAACAGAGGGGTAATGTTTCTGGGAGGAGATGGGGATGCTGCTGGGGGTGTGTGTGCCTGTCTTGTGCCAGCCTTGTGTCTCTCTCCTTTCTCTGATGGTGAAATGCCCTGGAGCAAACAGGTGCCTGGCATTGCTGCTTCTGTGAACAGGACAAGGAGAGAAGGGCTCAAACAGCTGCCCTTCAAAAATTATTTCTGTAAAATGCCATTTTGTGAGCACAAAACATGCTTGCTGTAGCTGGGTCATGCTGATCCCAGAGCTTAGGTGAAGAACATAGGAACTTTTTGAAATGGGGCTTTTTGAGAGCATTACCAGTTGCCATTAAGACACATAAATCAGCAGAGGGTTTGCATGGCCTTTACTCACTGTTTGCAAGACTTGCAGCAACCAAAATAAACACCTTTGTACTTTTAGTTCAGCTCTGGGTGTTGAAGCATTTCAGTAAGAGGAGCCACCTACCCCTCATGTGCTCTTGTTTCTGGCAATCCAAGTGCCACAGGGCAAATGTGCAGGGTTCAGAAAGGAGGGATTTAAACATATCTTATTCCAAAATGCTGTTTCAGAGTAATTCTAATCTTTGGTCTCCTCTCTGAGAAAACCAGTTTTGGCCTTGACTGATGACTGATTGGAAAGGAAAAGCCAAGATCCTGTGGCCTTTGCTATCAACAAGAGCCAGCATTGTCTGCTCTCATGGGAAATAAATTGTTTTGGGGTTACAGTATCAGCGATGAAGAGAGAGACAGGGACTCGGTGTGGTGGTCAAATAATTCTAATTTATTGTGAAGTACAAATGCTTATATAGTATTTTAGGAAGGCTAGTAATGTTTTACTACAATTACTGGGTTAATCATCACTTAAACTTACACATTTTAAACATCTCTTGCTTGCAGAAGTCTTGATGCCATGTTCTTTTTCTGGTAAGTCAGTCTGGTTGAATCTTCTTGCAATCTTGATTTAATCCTCAAAGTTCTGTTTGCTATTGCCAAGGCATCCTGTTATCAAATCTCTTGTGCTAACCAGGTCCAAAGTCCATCATCTGTCTTGTGTCCCAATATCCCAGTATTACAGAACTGTAGAATTACTTGGGTTGGCAGAGGATATTCATTTCTACTCAGCTTTTATATTTGAGCAGGACATTAATGGGTTCCTGAGTCATTTATGTAACACATAAACATGAGAGGGCTGTGGAGGTACAAGAGTGATCTGTCTTGGGGCTGCTAACCAAATTATTCAGCCTGCAAGCCAGCAGTACTCTCAGCCAGAAAATACCAGAATCCCAAGTCACACAGCATCCTAAAGGTCAGGAATTCTCTGCTCAGGTTTTTAGTGCATTCTTTAACTGTGGGGTTATTTCTAAACGTAGATTGCTTTAACTGTGTTGATGGTTTGGTATAAAAGTAATTTTTACCCCCCTGAATTCATTCCAGTCTTCCTGGTATTGTTTATTGCAGTAACAGAGAGGAATGTGGTTGACACTGATTTGATGAAATAAAAAGTTACATTCAAAGCACAGAAATTTCCTTGTGTCCTAAGGAGTTAACCAAGTTCCTGGTCTTGGGGATACCCTGTTACAAAAACATGCCCCAGTGGCAGGGAGGGTTTGATGCTGTGATAGGGTACTTCCTGAAACATTTAAGAAAATGGTAAATAATAACATAAAGTAGTTGAAACTTTGTTCTGAGAAAGTGTGGGGGGTTATGATAGAGTGGTGTTTGATTTTAATTTTTTTGCCATGCTGAATGATTCCCATATTAGGTAATAGGTAAATGTAAATGTAATGAAAATTAATTCCAGATCTAAAGAATGTTCTCACTAGAAAAGGTGGATTTAGTGTAAAAGCAGAAGATGCATCAGTAAGGACTCTTGTTCTTAGACTAATTTCACACTGCAATTAAGAGCTACAAGACTGAAAAAAAAAGTCTAGCCTAGTTATTGGGACATAAAACATGTCTAGGGAAAGCTGTACACTGATATTTCAGCTCCATGAGCAGCCTTAAAAACACCAACCAAACAAAACACTGCACAAGAAAACAATGACAGCTGTCAAACAAGGTAGGAAAATGTAGATCATAAGTGAGGAAGGGCATTCACCCTCTGAGGTCCCCTGCAGAGGACTCTGAGAGGAGAGCACCTCACCTTGCAGTGAGAGGCTCTGTCAGTGGAGAGCTGACACAGCAGGCAGGGCTTCAATAAGTGATGATGGAGCTTTCTCATCGCTGGTACCCTTGTGAGAGAGCCTGATGCCCTGCCAGAAATTGAGGGTTTAAATAGTTTTTATGTAGTTTTTCATGTAATATATATAACTGTATAAACTACATATGCATATAGTCTTATATAGTTATATATAGTTTTTATTTTAAATTTAGTTTTTAATACATGTTTTGTTTCAAACCTCACAGTGATACAAAGGTAATTTAATATGTTTTTTATTTTTTTATGCTGGCTTTATGTGCTTCCGTGTACAGTTTGATGAAGCTTGCAGATAACACTGGTTTTATTTGGTTTGGTTTTTTTTCCCTTTTAAAACCTCCTCATGCATTTCTTAGTTAATGATTTTAGCTCTGCTTACACCTTTGTTTAAATAGCAGCTGGCTCAAGGGCCAGGCACAGTTGCATACCGGGTCTCCAAGACAGTGTCATTAGCCTAAGCAGGTTAATTGATTTATTTGGTATGCCATCACACCTACTTACCTCAGGCCAGTCAAGCAGCATGGGAAAAATGCTGCTGTTAAAGATTAAATATTCCACACTCACTGTTTTAGGGTTTGAAAGAGCTGGAGCTCAGCTGTGCTTTCAAAGATGCTGGAATTCAAATGGGAACATTTGGTGTGCTTGCTTTGACAAACCAGTGTCTGGAGGGGCACAGAGGGGTCAGAGGAGTGACTGCTTTTGCATTGTTTTTTAGAAACAGTTCAGATACAGAGAGGTTTCACTTTTCATTCCTGCAGCAGGAGTTAGAGCACAACACTTTCTGTTCCCTGTCTCAATTCCATTCCTATCTCAGAACACACAAGTTCTGGCAGTGCCTTTGGCTGGGGTTCCCCAGCCCTGTGTTCAGTGGCCCTCAGCTGTGACCTGCTTAGATGGTCAGTATTTCCCAGGCCAGGCTGGATCCTTCCCCAGACTGCTTTGCACATCTCCAAGATAAAGACTATGAGGGAAAAAAAGCCACTTTTGAGGTTTTTCCTTAAACATATTTTTTCTTTTTTTTTCTTTTTTTTTTTTTTTAATTTTTTCATAGGAAGTGCTGTAATGCAGGGGGCGAGGGGGTTTTGAGGAAAAAAAGCAAATGGTAAACAATGGAAATAGTAAGCTCAAGGTGACTGCTAGGTCAGAAAGGTGCCTCTTGATGCCCTCATGAAAAAGAATTGCCTTAAAAATTCAGGATACTCTGAACACCTCAAGATAGAGTTTTTGTCCAACAGCTCAATTCCAGGAGGATTTAGCCTAAGCTGAGCATGTTCCAAAGTGCAGGTGCAGCATTGTACAGAGTCAAACATCCACCACTCCTCACTGAGGGAGAGCCATGAAGGGTTTTCTGTTTTGAGGAGCTCCTGTGACTGCAGCAGGTTTGTGGGGTGCCCTGAGCCTCAGGTAGCTGGAGGTGTTGGAGGAACCAGGTGAGCAGGCTCAGCAAACAGCAATTGATCAGGTGAGGCCACACAAAAAGTCACAGGCATGACCTTGCAAAGAGTCATCCATAAATGAGAATGAAATCTGCGTTTTGTCAGCATAACCAGGTTCTTTTTTTTGCATTGTGTTGGTTCCAGCAGAACTGTGGTTTTTATAACCTTTCCTTTCTGACCACAGCAAGCTGCCCTCAGCTCTGCAGTGTTTGCCTCCCCTGATCAGCCAAGGGTCTGAGGGACGTCCCCAGGGATGGAGCAGTGTCCTCCCAGCATCTGGAGCTGTGTGAGCACTGGGTGAGCAGAAATCAGGGATCACTCATCCCAAACCTGGGCTGGACATCCAGCACTTGTCCATTGCCAGCCTCTGTGCTTGCACACTGTGGTGGGAGGGTTTTGGGGGGAACAGTGGATAGGAAACCCCTGGAGTGATGAGTCTGTGCAGGGGCAGCACACAGGGCAGGGCACTCAGGGTGGGATGTGGGGAATGCATAAGGTCAGAAATCAGAAACAGTGTCATTTTTTTAAAAATCAAAAAGAGAGAAATTGGAAGGTCTACAGAAACCAATGAAAGTTAATATCTCCAGAGCCATATAAGAAGAGGCTTTCATAAAAGTATTGTACTTTTTTCTTGTTAATTAGTAAGAATCATGTTGCTCTTGTTAGCTTTTTAATGTGAAAGGTATAAAAGCTACAGAGTATGCTACCTTCTAATTAGTTATACTGATTAAATTATGGTTTGGCTTTGTTTTTTTTCAACACTTCCTGAAAAGAAAGCTGCACCTCCAAAAGGCACAGGGAGCAGCAGGTTAAAGTTGCATCCAGAAATGCTCATTTTTCATGTAGGATATTAAATATGAGGTATAATATTTTCAGGAGGCTCATAATGTAAAAGGAATGACATTACATTTGCTATGCAGTATCAGGGATCTGCTTTTATCCTTTGGAATTGTTCCATTTTCTGCAATCCTTAATCTGCTTCATCTATGATATTACAGGCTTGATGATACATTAAAAGTATTAAAAACCTGCAATGGAGTTAGCTTTTTTTTTAAGGGGATGTAATAATAATTTGCTTAAGAGGTTCCTGGTTCATGTAATATCAAAGTAATGGAGAATTAAAAGGCTCTCACAGTTACAAATATTTGTGCTTTATTTTATACAGTATTATGGAAATGAATTGCACTTTACATTAGAGGTTTTGAAGGGCATGATTGTAGATATCTAGCAAAAATAGCTCTAAATTGAATTAAAAATGATGAACTTAGTATTGTCAGATATGTGGGAGTGTGAAATCAGTGGATTGCAATTCGTTGCATTTTTTGTGGAATTTTCAAGATTTTGCTGTCATTATCATATGCCCCAGTACATCTTGCAGAATATTAATGAATATAAAAATAACTTGAGAAGTTTTCAGTGGGATCATGATTGATGCAATGTGATGGAAGAATCGATGCAGCATCTCACACTTTCGTCATTCTGCATTGGTTTGGGGCAACTTTTTGTGGTTTTGTTTTCTTTTTACCATCTATCAGATGTCCCTAAGACAAGAATCTAAATGGCAAAAATAAATTGCTCTCATAAACTTCTGACATGAAATATTTCCACCCAGTGGAACTACCCAGTTTAATGTCCTATAAGTGTGATTTTTCAAGAAGGA
Organism: Ammospiza nelsoni; assembly: GCF_027579445.1. Taxonomy (NCBI): domain Eukaryota; kingdom Metazoa; phylum Chordata; class Aves; order Passeriformes; family Passerellidae; genus Ammospiza; species Ammospiza nelsoni. The sequence continues at coordinate 14,735,706 of NC_080635.1, forward strand.
AATGCAAGCTAAAATCCAAGGTTTTTCATCTTTTTGGACCATTCATGCAAGGTGGATGTTGTGTATTGTGACATTCCTGCAGCAGATGTTTGAGTGAAAGGGGATGGGAGAGAGCTCTGCACATGTGACAGGACAGGTCCCTCCGACCCAGGCAGCCCTGGGAATGGTGAGCACCAGGTGTCAGGGAGAGGCCACCCAGAGAAAGGTTTGGAAGCAAGTTTATAGTGCAGGGGTGAATTTATCAGGGTTTATTTTGTGCCACTGGGCAGCACAGTAACAAATTCCCACAGTAACGAGTAAGGAAATCTGCAGTGAAGGAAGGCTTCTGTGATAGAGCTTGGCAGCATCATTGCAAAAATGACTTCTGGATGTGCCTTTTCCAAGGAAAATGTGTCCTTGCACTGTTAATAAGTGTCTAATTTCCATTTTGAATTTCTGGTTATGTTGAGATTTTGGGGGGCAGAGGGTGTGGTGTTTAATTTCTTTTCTCTTGCCTTTTTTTGTATTGGGGAGGGCATTTGGATTTTTTTTAATATCCCCTTCCCCCCCGCCCCTTCCATTTTTCTTCTTTTTTTCTTTTTGTAAATCAGGATTTGCATTTGTGTGCCATGCAAGCCTGAGCAGGTACTGGCTCAGGCAAAACCTGCTGTGGTGCTGAGCCATGAGGATGGAGGCTCAGAGCTGACCATTACTGACCAGTGAACCTCATGGACCTGCTGGGATGAGTCCCAAGGACAGTGAGGGAGGTGTTGCCAGGGCTGGAGCTTTCCTGGTAATTCAAGCTGGGATAATTCCTTTACCTCAGCCAGACTGAGACACTTTGGGTTGTTCAGCATGGAGAAGACTGGAGAGAGCTTAGAGCCCCTTCCAGTACCTAAAAGGGGCTCCAAGAGAGCTGGAGAGGGACTCTGGACACAGTCATGGAGTTACAGGGCAAGGGGAATGGTGTTAAACTGAAACAGAGTCAGTTTAGAGTAAATGTTGAGAAGAAATTCTTGACTGAGGGTGGTGAGGCACAGTTTCCCCAGAGAAGTTGTGGATGCCCCATCCCTGGAAGTGTTCAAAGCCAGGTTGGATGGGGCTTGGAACAACCTGGTCTAGTGGAAGGTGTCCCTGCCCAGGGATGAGCTTTAAGGTCCTTTCCAACCCAAGCCATCCTGTGATTCTGTGATTGATTTTCCTCCTGAAATACAATTACATTTATGACTTGGGATAATATTTACAGGATAGTCCCTGCAGGAGTTGTATTGGAATAGTATTTACATGGAATTAGCAATTTGGAGGAAGTGGGAGAGTTGACAGTACCAGATAAACCAGACTATTAGCAACAGCAGGTTATACCTAAGCCCCTGCAGGTGTTTTCTTTTACTCCTGAGAAGCAGTCTCTTAACACTTCTTTGCAAAATTGGACAAAAAAATATCAGCAGTAGATTTATTCTGAAACGAGTAGTTTGTCTTTTGTGTTTAATTAATGCCTTGGAACCAAAATGACATTTGTTTGTGCCCGTGGGTGTTGCTGGGGGAGCTGATGTGCTGTGAACTCCCGGGCACGTTTGCTGTGTGCTGGCTCCGAGTCCCAGCTCGCTGATGCCTTGGGCACCAGCTCCTTGTTTTGTGTCCTGGGGACCAGCTCCTTGTTTTATATCTTGGGGACCAGCTCCTTGTTTTGTGTCTTGGGGACCAGCTCCTTGTTTTATTTATCCCCATTGGTGTTTTGGTGTTTCAGCCTAATTTGCTGGTAATGGGAACGGTCCGAGATTCATCTGTGCTAACACATCTCTGGTTTAACCCGAGCTCTGCGCTTGGGTACGAGCCAAGCCCAAATTGTCCAAAATGGCAGCACTTCTGAACTCGCCTACTTTTTGATTGGAATTCTCACTTTTCTTTTGGCTCTGTTCATTAAAAAAAAAAAAAAAAAAAAAAAAGAAAAGAAAAAAAAGGGAGGAAGCTGAAAATGAGTGTAGGTTCTTAATCACAATGAAAGATTGTTTTGAAGGCAAGTTTTGGAAGACATTACAGACTGGGTTTTTACATATGCAAGGGGAAGCTAAATCTTTAAACCATCCACCCTAGAGAATGAGATCTCTTCCGGAGCAGTGCGATTGCATTGCTGGCAGGCTCTGCAGAGCCCATGGCAGCGCTGCCTGCTCCAAAGGGATCGCACCCAAACCCCTCCAATCCTCCCACTGCCCCGGGAACAGGCTCTGTGGGTGCCCAAATCCAAAGGCACTCGGCTGGCCGGCTGTGTTTGCACACAGGCACCCGGAGCTGGTGTTTTCTCACCGTCTGAAGAGCTCTCCTGGTAATTCAAGCTGGGATAATTCCTTTACAAAGAACCTCTAATAATCTTACAAGCACCGCGTCGAGTTGAGGCGGCTTCTAAGAGAGGGTCTGGCGCCTTGGCTGGTGGCTGTGAAATGCTCAGTGTTGTTGTAGGATCTTCCAAATCAAGGGGAAATGAATATGAGTGCAATGATATGCGAATTCTGAGGGCTTCCTTTCTCTTGTTCCAACGTAGTGGCTAAAACTTAGAAATACAACGTGTATCAAAGTTGCTAGAAAGCATTTTAAGTAGCTGGCCAAACTGATACAATAGAGAACAATGGTAATTTTTTCAAGTTTTCAATTTGTGAGGGTTGGTTTTCTAAAAATACATGGGGTTTTTAAGTATAGTTACTGAGACAGAAAAAGTCGTGCTTCTTTTAGTCTCTCATATAAATATTTTTGCAGCACTCTGTTGTTGCAGCTCCTCAAAAACCCGATTCAAGGCTGGGGCAGTTTGTGTTTCTTGGATGTTTTGTTTTGCAGCTCCTTTTTATAGCCCGGGAGTGAGAGGGGAGGAGGGGTGGGAAAGCGTGGAGGGACAAAGCCAAGGCGGCTGCAGGAAATGGGGATCCTTTCCCACACCTTCCTCTGGGCACCCAGCTCGGCTGAAAGCCCGGCTCCAGCCCGGGCAACAGCACTGCTGGGCTTCAGGACTTCGAGTCCCTGACTGGTTTTGGTTTTGCTCTACTCCAAGGGGGCTGGTTTATTTTGTAGCAGTAGGAAGGATCAGAAGGGATGCCTTGTTTCCTGCTGAGGATGAGCAGGGATACCATTTGTCCTGCTCCTGGAGGATGCTTAGGGAAGGAATAAGGATTTCTGTATTTCATGGCTCCATCTTACTTTTTGTTCTGGTTTTCATGGGGGAGATAAACTAACAAAGCATTAAATAAAACTGAAGCTCAGTTCTGAGCAGCCTGATTTCCAGCCCTCTTGGGTCAGGTTTTAGGTTGGTGCACATGAGAGTGGATAACCAGACACCTTCCAGCCCACATGGGAGAGGTTTAGCTGCTGTATAGCTGAAAGAATGTTTCCTGAGTGCACTTACATTTGTACCAAGTGGCAGTGTCTTTGTGTAATCAAAGAGTTCTGTGTAATCAAAGTGTTTTGTTTTGATCAACTTACATTCCTTTTGACTGACAAAACCTGAAGAGGGGAACAAAAAAAAAAAAAAAAAAAAAAAAGTCCTGCTTATGCTTTAGGCTCAGGCAAAAACATCTCCAGAAGTAGGTGCTCCCATCTCCTCCTGTGCACTCACATTCCTCTGTGATTAGGCCATGAAATCAGCTTTAGCAGATCTCAAAGGTTGCATGGGCAGCCCTGGCCTGTGGATGGGTTCACATGGCTCGGGGTGCAGAGCTGTGGCTGGAGGCCTGAGGAGGCACCAGGAGCTTGGCCTTGGAGGCCATTCCATGGAGGAGCAGGTTCCTGCACAGCATGGCACTGCCACTCCTTCCCAAAGGTCAGGACAGGAACCAGCCCCTGGCTGGAGCACACGTGGGGCAATGAGAGGTCAGGTTACAGAGAGCTCTTGTCGGATCGTTTGTGAAAGGAGACTTGAAATGTGTTACAAATACTGGGATTATTTTGGGCTGGTGAGAAAAGCTGCTCCTCCTGCAGGAGCTGTTGTGTGAAAGCCTGCTCTGGACTTTTCTAGGCAGGTCTGGAAAAGCAAGGATGCTGGAACTGGAGAGGACCAGCAGGAGCTGAAGAGGCATTGGCTCTGCAGTCCCAGTTTGCAGCAGCTGCTCAGGGTAGGCTGGTGCTGTCTGGCTCTGCTGGTGTCCATGGAGAATGGTTCACTCAGCAAGGCTCTGGGACTCCTCAAAGCCTCAGGGGTTAACTCATGGATTGCTTGAGATCTGACTTTTCCAGTGCTTCCTAATCAAGGAATGCTCTGGGACATACTCCAGGATTTTGTTCACACTTACTTAGGCAGCCTCCTGCAAACACATCTGCCTCAGGCAGATCCCACCTGGATATTTATCACTGATACAAATTAGTGCTCATAATCAGACAGGAAAATGCAAGAAAGTCCATGGACAAATGGAGTTAAGCTGTCAAATTCCTCAGCAAACTTCTGCACAGGGATCAAACATAATTGTTTTTCTCAAATATTGTTCTCTCTTCTTTTGTAGGAATCGGAGTTTCTCTGCCTGGAGTTTGATGAGGCCAAGGTGAGCCAGATGCTGAAGAAACTGTCAGAAATAGAGGAGAGTATGACTTTGTTGACTCAAACTACTTAATCAAATAAAGAGATTGCAACTTACAAAAAAATGACCCTTGGTACGTTTTCATAAATCCTATTTCAGCACATAAAATAGGGGGTGCTGGTTAAATCCAGATTATCACCCCAAGAATGGGCTACATCACACTGTGAAGCTTTCTCATCCCCTCCTCCCAACCTGTTTTCCAAGGCAGCAGCAACACTGTTTGCACAAAACTTTGCATAATCAGGCCTTGGGGTGTAGCACAGCTTTTCTCTTTATCTCCTCAGTCACTTCTGGAGTCTTCCAGATGCTGTGGATGCTGGGCTGGATGAACAGCAAAGGTAAATTGGCCAATTGTGGCAGAGGAGAAATGAGCAGAAGAAACAGGCAGATTAGGGGGAGCTCATGTTTGTGCTTCCAAACCATGGACTTTATAGGACAAATCCACCTCTGTGAGCTGTGTCTGCTCAGAGTTGAAGCCCAGGGAAGCAGATGAAGTGCAGGGAGTTCAGGGAGCAGAGGCACAAACACACCTCTCTGTAGCTGCCAGGGATTCAGTGGTTCCCAAGGTTCCCAAGCTGGCTGCAGAAGCCAGGGGACAATCAGGGCAGCATCTCCTGGGCAGTGGGAGGTGCTGGTTTTCCAAAAGGAACAGTCCTGCATGTGCAGAGCACCTGATCCAGCTCTTTGCTGGATGGTGCCTTCAAAGTGTGGGATCAATAATCCTCATGGGTCCCTTCCAGCTGTGGATGATTCAAGAGGTCTCCAGGGAATGGTGACCAAAGCTGACAGAGCTCCAGCAGTGTCTGGACAACGCTCCCAGGCACGGGGTGGGATTTTGGGGTGTCTGAGCAGGGTCTGGATGATCCTCATGGGTCCCTTGCAGCTCTGGGTAGTCTGTAATTCAGGAGGTCAGGGAGGGTTTGGGCAATGCTCTGGGATTTGGGGGAAAAATTTGTGGTGATCTGTCCTGGGCCAGCAGCTGGACTTTGATCCTTATGGGTCCCTTCCTGCTCTGAAAAGGTCAGGGAGAGGTTGGACAACACTCTCAGGTGTTGGGATTTAGGATTTTTGGGACTCAAAGATTGTTGTGGGTCCCTTCCCACCTCAAGGAGCATTTGGAGAAGACTCTCAGGGACAGGGTGGGATTTTGGGGTGTTTGTACAGGGTCTGATCTGCTTCCCCAAAGACCATCCAGCCTCATCCCCTTCTGGCTCCTGGGCCGTAGTGGTGCAGCCCTGGCACGGAGCTGCACGCTTTGTTTGAGGGGCCAGTGCTTTGTCAGAGCACAGCTGAACTTGGCTGCTCTCAGTCCTGCTTTTCATGGCTTGGTTTGACCTGAGAAAGCCTCAGATGGAACCCAGGGTTTCTTAGTGCCTACACTCAGCTCGGAATGTGGGTAAAGGAAAACACCCTAAGGCAGCCCGAGGCCTTATCAGTAAAACACTTGTGTGAGTGAAGAAATCTGCCAGAGGCAGGTCAGGGGCACAGGATCTGCACTGCCTGGGTGGCTCCTGGCTGCTGCAGTGCCACATCTGTGCTGGAACACCCAGCTGCAGAGCAGCTGCTGCCCCTGCGCTGACAGAGGCTCCCAGGAGGGTTTCCAGTTCCCTGGGCTTCCCTTCAGGGCTGTGACCTTGCCAGCCTGGTCACAGCAGGAAGTGCCACCACACTGAGCTGGCTCAGCAGGAGCTGAGCCTGGGCAGGCCAGCATTGGACAGAGCAGGATGGAAGGATCTCCTTGCAGCAGAGCTGCCTGGTGGTCCCTAAAAAGGTGACAATGCTGGCTCCTGGTTTGCTCTGTCACTGACTGGAGGGTGTGTACACACGTTTGGTTGGAGGCTACATTGCTTCTTGCCATTTTATATTTGCTTCATAAGCAACCTCCTCCTGAGCTAAAATTACATTGAGGGCTTGTACCAATATAGAGATGACAACATGAAATGTTCTCGTGCCATAGCTAAAGCTCCTCACTGCTTCTCCTTGAGAATTTATTGCTTGTGGAGTTGCCAGATTGCACTTGGACACGAAATCTCTTCAGAGCAAGGGAAGGGCACCTTTTCCCATCTGCCTGCTCAGAAGGGGAAACCTCCCTCCAGCCAATTTGTGTCCCTGCACAGGGAATTAACATTTCCTTTGCCATGCCTGTCCCACTGCCGCCTTTTCTCTCACAGCCTCCTGGCTCTGCCCTCTCGTCTCATGGGGCCCCCAGCACCTCTGTTACCCAGCTGCCTTCAGCTGATCCTTGTCAGAGGGGCTGGGCTGTAACCACAAACTGCTCCTCGTGCTGCTCCCTGAGTCACTGGCTGCAGCAGCGCTGTGAAACGAGCGCTTTGTGATTCTCTGAGCTCTCTGTTGCCTTTCTCAACTCACTTCATTCAAGTGCGTTCCCTGTTTTAGGACATATTAAAAAAAAAAAAAATCAGGGTCAGGGAAGGATCATGATCTTAAGTAGCTTGCACTGTGTCAAACATACTTATTGTTTTGTTTTAACATGGTCAGAGGATAGGAAAATGTGCTATAAATGGAAATTAAAGAGAAACAAACTGGGAACAGATGTCAGGAAGTATTATTTCATGCAAAGAATAATAAATATGTGGAATGGCTAACAAGGCAAAGAGGCTGAGGCAGAAAGTCTAGGGGAAATTTAAGAAATAATTGGATACTCTCTTAGTTGAGGTCTAAAGTGGTATGTTTTTATGGGTGGATGCTTCTCTCTCTTCCTAATCTTCCCTCCCCTGGATACCTAACCATCCTCATTTCCTTCTTGGTGGATCTTTCTAAACTACTGTGCAAAACAAAAAAAGAAGAAAAAAGCACTGAGTGTGTTGAGGACCACACTGCTCAGTCCTTGGTAGTCCCTGGGCAGCAGAATTGCTCCTCCTTCCCCAAGTTTGATGTGGCAGGGGAGGGGATGCTGTGCACCCCACTGCTGTAATCCTCAGCTGCTGCTGGGACACGAGGGCAGGTTTGCTCCTTGGCAGGGCTGTGCCTTCCTGCTGAGGAGGTTTCTGTGTGTGTGCATCCCTCTGCCCCTGCCTGCGCTGTTCCAGCCTGGTGGCCACTTCTGGCTGAGCCTGGAGGGGACAGGGCCTCCAGTGCTGCTCTGCTTTGCTTCCTTGAGTGAAGGCACGAGCTCCCATGGCTTCTGTTGGGATGTCACTTGCTATCTGTGGTCCTGCTAAATATCTCTGTGCTGCTGGCACATGACAGCTCCTGTTCAGGAGAGATTTCATAAATCCTCCCCCCAAGCCCAGATGTAAACCAGACTCATCCTGAATGCACGGCCAGGCAATTCCTGCACTGGTTGAGGGCACACGTGGCCGCTGGAATCCTGCATGGATCCAGCTGAGCCGACATCCCAGCACAGCCCTCTTGGCCACTGGGGCTTCATCCAGCCTTGGAGACCACTGTGGTTCCAGCTCCTGTGCCCATCTGCTGAGCCAGGCCAGCAGTGTGGCACCAGGGCCATCACCTCCTCTTCCTCCTCCTCCTCTTGCTCCTTCCTCCAGGGAAGCAGGCAGGAGTCACTTCACAGCAAGGGAACGAGCAGCCCAGCACGGCTAGAGGGGGAAAGGGAGGGAGGCAGGGAGGGAGAAGCAGCAGGAAGAAGGGCCGAAGGAGGGAGTCCCACCTGAGGGGGGCTTTCCTGCCGACTCCTCAAAGGCAGCCAGGGCAGGAGCAGGGACACACCCACACAGCTCCTGCCAGGCTCCAGTGTCCTTAGGCTGAGGAAGCTGTCCCCGCTGCTCTGGGCTTGGCTGGCCCCTGGGGCTGGGGCAGGCTGGGTTCCCACCAGGGGCTGGGTTCCATCCCACCTGTCCCACGGTGGCTGCTGAGCAGGGCCAGCCCCGAGAGAGCGAGCGGCACTTGGCGGCTGCCCCGCTGTGAAAAATGTGTATTTTATGATTGGCTTTTTGCAAATATTAAAATGAATATTATATGTGTTGTGTTAGAAAGTAATGCTGTATTAATTCTCTTAAGTAGAGTGGTAAATATAGTTTTAGGTTATAAAAAACAATGTTAAAATAGAAACTATGCTATGTGGGATACTTTTTTTTCCAAATAAAGGACTTGCACTGAGATAGCAGCCACAGGACACCTAAATCTTTCCGAGAAAAATTATTTATTGCCCTCTTATCAGAAGAAACTAACTTCTTCCTGCCTCGAAGGCGCCGATAGGATTCAGAGGAAGACGTTGACGCTGACCAGACAGAATCCTGTGTTTGAATGGAATTTATGCATCATGTATGAGCTGTATGAATATGCAACAGGCTGTTGTTTTTAAGGGTTAAACCTTTGTTAACGGGTGTCCTTTTTCAGGCTCGTGCTGCCCAGAAAAAGGTACCCGGACATCCATAACTCTTTGTATTTATTGTCTCATATTGTCCTAATCCAAATTGTCCAAATTATTATTACTCTAATTGTATTACTATTTTTATAACCATTTTATTACTATTAATCTTTTAAAATTTTAAAAACAAGTGATTGGCATTTTTCACAATGATATACTTATGTTGGTATTGATTTGCTTTTCGGTTATTCAGGTTGCTTAGTCTCTTTTTTTTTTAATTTTTTTTTTCTTACAGGCCCTTTTGCAAGTGTAAATAATAGTGTGTATGCTCTCATTGTGTTTCACACAATGGGAAGGATTTCACAGGAGCCCATAGTCTCTGCATCTTACTGTGCCTGGACTTTTTAATAAACTGATTGATATTTTGAGAGATTTTCTTTTCTGTGTGTCAATTCTTTGATACCTATTGATAAAACAAATTGCTCACCATTTTTCAGAGGAGGTTTCCTGATTTAAGTATTTACTCACCATTTGTAGGTGTGCAAGTATCTGAGAGGTTTTACTCACAGTTGCCATAGATTGCTCACAGAAATATTTTCTTCTCCTTCTGGGCAGTTTCAACAGTTTATTCATTCATTCCAAATATTTATGAAGAGGTCCTCAGTGCTGGGGACAGAGGGAGCCCTTTAAATAAGGGGAATGCAGTGGTCCTGTAGCAGCAGCCACTGATGGCTTTTTAATGTGTTGTGTTTCATGTGGCTTCAGACTGGAAAAACAGGCAAGGGCTCCTTGCCTTGAAGCTGGGCCTGTTAAAATCCTCCTCAAAAATTATTCCCAAATCCCAGGGAAGTGTGGCTGGGGGTGTCATTTAATCCAGTGTAGAGGCTAGAGCTGTGCTTTGGGGGGGTAAAGATGCCAACACAGGGGGACAGGCAGCTGTCACCATCAGTGCACCAAAATCCAGCTGTTCCCACCCATCCAGGTCACACTGGTTCAGCCAATCTTTGCCAAAGCTGTGGAAGAGGCCCCCTCTCCTCAAATAGCACACACAACACCAAAGATGCCTTTTCCCAGTAGTGTGAACCCTGTGGGTGATTCCCCAGGGCCACAAAAATCCCAGAGGACTGGAGGACACGGTGTGTGTCACGTCCCATGGAAAGGTGGCAAGAGGGACACAGCTGCAGCCTCACCTCTGAACTGCCAGTGCCACTTGGGAATTGTTATTTTGGGATATCACCTGAGCTGCTTGTCCAAGCACAAAATTGTGGCTGGTGCTGTGGAGCTTCCCACCAGATGTGATGGGGCTGACCAACCCCAAGCTCAAGTCCCCAGATGCTTTGCCCTTCCTCCTTCCTTTTAGTGGTAGGAAGGCAGGTCTTGCAGTGCAAGAATTTGCAGGAAAACAGGTTTGAAGGCATGGCAGGGGTGGAGATCCCACCTGGGGGCTTTGACCCTGGGGCATTTGCAGGGTTATTGCAGCAATGGGAGGTCCCTGAAATGCAGAGCTGGCAGAAGGCATCTGTGAGCAAGGAGGTACAAGAGAGATTTCCCCAAAGATGTTTTCCTGATTATAATTCTCTCTGCACACAGGTGACTTGGTACTTGCATTTTAATTGCCTTGGTGGCCAGCAGCATTGGAACTCCAGCTCTCAGCCATTAGCTCTTGTAATGGGATGGTATTGGAGAATACATAAAAACAGGTAATTGCATAAATGGCATTTTTGGATGCCAGCAAGTGCCTCAGACCCTCGAGGAGTGACATTTTACAGGAGTGGATGGGAGGAAAACAGCAATCACAGCACAAACCCCAAATCCATAGTGTTTCTGAGAGGAGCCTGGGAGGCAGCATCATCTCCTGAGTTTTCTGGCCAGTTGGCAGCCCTGGCTGAGCACAGCACTGCTGGGAAACTGCATAGTGCATTTCAGTAATTAGTGGCACTTTTTCTGCCTGGCACATCAAACCTCGCAGGGCATGAGAGCCTTCATGGCGTCTCTGCTCTTGGCAGCAAAAGGGACAAATAAGCAAAGCCACCTCGGGAGTGGATGGGTGGCCTAGGCAGAGAGAGATAGAGATAGAGATAGAGATAGAGATAGAGATAGAGATAGAGATAGAGATAGAGATAGAGATGAGATAGAGATAGAGATAGAGATAGAGATAGAGATAGAGATAGAGATAGAGATGAGATAGAGATAGAGATAGAGATAGAGATAGAGAGATAGAGATAGAGATAGAGATGAGATAGAGATAGAGATAGAGATAGAGATAGAGATAGAGATAGAGATAGAGATAGAGATAGAGATAGAGGTGTCTGCTTGATCCCAGCCACCTGCACGTGGCTCAGGGCTCTCCCTGCACTCACAGAACACAGCAGGCACCCCACCACCCTCTGAAAAACATGTGGTGGCCTCCTCCAGCATCTCACTCCTGCAGAACCTCAGAACAAATCTGCATTTTTCTGTGGCCGAGGAACAAGGTGTGTAGAGTTAAATCCCTTCTCCAAGATCCTGTGAGGCAATGGCATGCAGAAGTACAAGGTTACAAAAATGCCTCTAGAACCAGTGGCTGGGAACTGTAAATAGCTTCCAGGCAGTCCTTAGGCACATCAGGAGATGAGCAAGCAAAGCAACTGGAATTTATAAACTTGCATAATTAATTATTCTTTGCAAGGAGAACAAACATTCCCATGTTCCAGCTCTCTTAGGGCCTTTGACAATTGGGCTCCTTTCTGTAAATAATGTTATGTAAGTTTATACATTTCAGTTAGTGCTTGTTCTAGCCTCTTCACAGCCCAAGGATGTTTTCACTCCAGTTTATTATTTCAGCTGTGGACAGATCATTTTGCCCTGGTGCATCTATAATGGGATTTAAATTAAGATGCTTGCAAGCAGTGTAACAGTAGTGAAATAGTGTATGGAAAACATTGGTACATACCCAGGGAGAACGAAAGACAGAAATTAGCTTTACATTGCAGCACTGGGCTGGGTGTCTGCTGGGGGGCAGGACCGGATTCCTCAGGGCTGTAGCCGGGCTGCATTGCAGGGCTGCTGGGGACGTGGTGCAATGGCCATGGATGTTTTATCCCAGAGCACGGGAGCACCTTTGAGTCATCCAGCAGCCCTGTAACTGCAGCATGCTGCAATCAGGGCTGCCTGAAATGCTCAACCCCAACGGCTTCATCTCCAGCCATTCCAAATTAGTACAGCTCCATTAACTCCAGAGGACTATTTACATGGGGGAGGCTAAATGTGTACAGGATCAGGCACAAAACCTGCAGTGATTCTGTACTTGGGGCAGTGGTTTATGATTTACAAGGCTAGGTCTCATCTCTGCTGGTTTCTGAAGTTTCATTTATTTACAGTGAGCACATCCATGTCAGGGGTGTTTGTCCATCAAGCAGAATAGGGAAAACCCTTCATCTCCATCAAGCAGCACAAGGAAAACCCTCCATCTACTTCAATAATGTTGCTGATCCCAGTCCCTAATGCAGGATATGTCTTCCCTCCGTGTCATTCTTCAGTAACCTGTGGCTATGAGGCTAGATATTAAAACTTGATATGTGGATTATTTAATTTCCTTTTGTCCTGTTTTTTATTTCTGAATGATTATTTATTATATTATTTATTATCTGCAGATCCTACAATAACAGGAGAAAACCTTTGTGATCTCCTGCTTTGATCTGTTGTAATTCTGATGTGCTGGGGGCCACATCCTGCACCTGGGTGGCTGGGCAGTAATGTGTGAGTGTGCCTAAGTCAGCACTGAGGCATGGCAAGTAGCCTGTGGCCTCTGGGGTGGCTTTTAGGAGCACAAATCCACCTGAAATGGTTACAGGAGAACAATGCAGGTCTTGGGGGAAACCAGGTGAGTCATGAGCGCCTGGCTGGCAGAAGAAGCCATCGGCAGCGGGGTGGTGCAGGACAGGGAGCTGGGAGTGAGGCCCCAGGCTGGGCTCCAGCGTGCTGGACAGGTCCCTGCACCCTGGGCTTGTAACTGCTCTCCTGTCAGAGAGCCCACAGGGCTGGCACAAATCCCCTTCTGGACAGAGCCTCATGAGTGCCTTGGAGGGTGCTCCACAACAGCCCAGGCAGGTCCCACCCCAATGCTGCCACTATATAAATGAGCCCAAGCACTCTCTCCACCCTGGTTTTGGTGACCCTTCTGCTCCTGCCACCCAGAGAAGGAGCCCTCAGCCAGGAGCAGCAGGCACTGGTGGCACAGTGCCTCTGCCACTGGTGTGCAGCTCCCATGGGCTGAGCAGATCTCACTGTGGGAGCAGCTGTGCCCAAAGCTGAGAGCTTTGCCCAGGGCTGGGAGTGTCTTGGCAAACCTCCTGCACACGGTGTTGGCACAGCTTCCTTTGCCACCCAGAATCAGCCAGCCTGGATGCCAGCACCCTCCCAGGGCTGGTTTTAACTGGAGCTACCCAAGCTGGCACTGTGACAGTCCAAAGGAGTCTCATCCAGGAGGTGCCTGAAATCAAGATGCTTTGGAAAAATCTAAGTGACATGTGAGGACTGGCAGTTTTCCCTCATCTGGGATTTTGCTGTGCTTAAAACTGCATCTGCTAAAAAGTAAAAGCCAAGCAGAAAGGGTTTAGCTGAAGTGGGTCCAGTACACTTTTTCCTAGGTGTAAACAAAGGAGAAAAGTGACTTTGGCTCTTCACATTTGAAGAGTCTTGGCTGGAGCTTTTTCAGTTCTGCAGCTCTTCAGGTCTTGCTGCAAAATGCAGTGGGATGCCCCTGAACAGAGGTAAGGAGAAGTGCAAGGAGCTAATGTTTCCAGGAAAAAAAGATGGTTTGTATGGAGCAGGTGCCTTTTTTGTTTTTTGCAAAATAATTATTGTCCAGTTTCTGCTACAATAGAAATTGAATTTCAAGTGGATTCTTCCCCATCCTCTGGCATCCTGCCCTCTGCACTGCTGTGTCTGCCTTGTGTCTGCAGAGAAAGGCAGCCCCACATGGAGGCAAAGAATGCTAGTTACTGCAGCCTGTGTCTGAAAAAGGCAGGTACGTCCTTCCCAAGCAGGGAAACTGATTTAAATCCAAGCAGCTCAGGAGTAATTATTCTTGGCAAATGTGAATCAATACCAGCACAGTGCAGCTCTGCCCACAGCTTGCAAATGGCAGCACACAGCACAACAGGGGCACCTTTCTTTCCACAGTCTCTGTCCTGTCCTGCTGTGCCTGCAAGAGCAAAGCTGCAATGCTCCAGAGGAGAAAAAGTGTTGGTCTGAAGCACATGTGACAATCTCTTTGACTTGAGTGGTTTTGCCAAAGCTGAACCTGCCAGCCACAGCTCCCCCAGCTCACCAAGGTACAAAAGCAAGGGGAAGTGGAGCAGAAGGCCTCTGTAGCACCTGCTGTGCTGGCTGGCCTGTGTGCCAGGGGCAGAGGGTTGGGGAGATGACTGTGTGCGGAGACCACTGAAATATTGTGCTCATGCTGCTGGCAAGCCTTGCTGACAGCCCCTGCCTACCCTGGGAAAGGCTCTTTGCTTGTCTGAATTCCAGGCTCAAACTTATGGGTGGGAAAAACCAGGTTCATTCCTGGAGGAAAGGGGATGCTCCAGCTTGAATTGCATGTCACCTTTGCTTTTAAATTTTTTTTTTACTGCTGCTGAAGTGCTTGCACGCTACAATACTTAGTCTCTAGTCATTATTTAAATTTTAGCCTCTTATCTCCTGTTCTCATCCCCTTTGGTCACAGAAGCATGCTCGGGTTTGTCCTGTGCTCTCCATGTGTCCTCTAGCCAACCAATCTGTCCACAAAATCAGGCAGATCAGTATCCTGAATAGGCTTTGGTCCAGCTCAGAAAATGAATTCCAGCTGTCCTGGCCTTATGGAAGGGCTTTGACTCAGGAGAGCCAAGAGAGTCCTCACAGGTGGGGAGGAGGTGCTTCAGTACCTGTGTGCCTGCGGCGTTTTCAGCACAGGAGTGGGAGCACATTTTGGAGCAAGGGCTGAGAGATGTGGGTGCGTGTTCTGGGCACAGTGTGAGGGCCCTGGGACAAGCACTTCCATAACTCAGCCACTCCCTGGACACAGTGTGAGGGCTCTGGGACAAGCACTTCCATAACTCAGCCACTCCCTGGACACAGTGTGAGGGCTCTGGGACAAGCACTTCCAGAACTCAGCCACTGCCTGGACACAGTGTGAGGGCCCTGGGACAAGCACTTCCATAACTCAGCCACTGCCTGGACACCGTGTGAGGGCCCTGGGACAAGCACTTCCATAACTCAGCCACTGCCTGGACACCGTGTGAGGGCCCTGGGACAAGCACTTCCATAACCTCAGCCACTGCCAGCCAAGCCAGACTCAGGGAAAGCAGCTGCTCCGTGTTTCTGGCCGCGCTGAGCTGCAGTGGGGGACGAGCCAGTTCCCAAGGGTGGCTGCAGGCAGGTACCGGGAATCCCGGCAGCAGGCAGGGAAATTCCTGCTCCTGCTGCTCTCCCTCGCTGGGAAGGACGTGCCCGCAGCTCCGGGAGTGCTGGGATGTGGCTCCCCCGGGAATGCAGCACACGGCCCCTGGGGCGAGTGGCCTTCGGCCCGTCCCCTTCTCTCAGCACCTCGGCTCCGTCCCGCCCCTCTCGCTCTTGCCTTGCTGCAGGGACGGCGAGATAACCTTGAAGATTTTATAACCTGAATCTCATTCCTACTTCTCCTTTGCTCCTGGCAATGCATCAATTATTAATTAACAGGCAAATGTTAGAGAAAAGGCCAATGTACATAACTCGCTTCCATTGATGTAAACGCAGCAGTCCCCAGGTCAGCTTTTATTACAGTGAACCCAAATACTGTGAATAAATAGCTTGGGGAAGAAAAAAAAAAAAAAAGAAACCAACAAAACCCCCCCCCAAAACCGACAAAAATCCTCCAAACCAAAATCAAACTAAACAAGATCCCAGAAACTATTTTGAACTTGATTTAAAAAGCTGAATCTTTTAAAAGATTCTCTTTTCTGGCTGCTGTGCATGCCATGCTACCTATGGAAAAACTCGGGCAACAAGAATTTGTGTCACCAAGTGATGTGACACGGATGCCCTGAGACTTCCCAGTACCCAGCTCCTGGGAAATGTTTGCTGCTCTGGGCTGTACACTGCATCTCATCACTTGCATCATGATGCTGAGTGAAGGTGCTGCTTTTGAATATGCACCAAAAATGTTATTCCAGATTCAGACCAAATTAAAGCTGCTGCAGTCAAAAGGATTTGCTCTCTTTCTCAGGAGGGGGGAAAAAAAAGGTGCAATGATTTACTGCCATGTCTGTAACAAAACTTGGATTTACAGACCTGAAATATGGAAACCCTGCTTCTGCTTCCATGGAAGCAAACTGCACAACAGCTTTACCCACACATTTTCCAGGCCTCCCTTGGTTTCACCTCACACAAGCAGCCACCCAGGAGGGGTTGCGCATCTGTGCTGAGATGTGGTCCCTGCTGACCTGTAAATTGGCAGCACCAGGTGAGAACCATCCCGGGGCTTGGGACTTCGCATGGATTTGGATCCAGGGAAGGTTGAGTGACCTGCTTGGGAGAGCAGGGCTGCAAAATGAGCCCCCACCTCACCTTCCCTGGGGTTTTTAGGGCACAGCTGCCCTGAGCACAGCAGGGCCATCCCAGCCAGGCAGTGGTTTGAAATGTGCTGTGGGCAATGCCAGCGTTGGTTCCAGGTATTTTCCTGCTTTCAGACAACTGTTGAGGCCTGGCTGCTGAGTGGATCAGGGAATACATTTGTATTAAAACACCTCCCCCCGTGAAGGTCCCAAAGGCAGCCCCGTGACCAGCTCTGATTACAGAGGAGCAGGCAGGGCCTGGGTGTGGGACTGGGAGGAGGGAGAAATGCCTTTCCCCCAAAGGCAGCAGACCATTTCAGCATTGACCAACCCTTTTAGCTTCAATGTGTTTTTCCAGGCTCCTCAGCACCCAGTGTCATGGGATACACTGCTCTAGTTGATTTTTGGCTTTTTCTTTTCTTTTTTTTTTTTTTTTTTTACAGTTGATCTCAAAACATATAATTATGAAATCTCCTGTGCAGTGGAGCCAAGCTCCTGGCTGCCAGACACTCAATTCTCCTCTCAAACCCTTGTGTTACTTTAATAGACAACGATGTTTGCCAATTTAGGGTAATTCCTCCCTTTGCTGTAATCTTCCCGCTCTGATGAAAAGGACAGCTTTACTCAAACGTGAAGCACATATATAAATATTTGAAGAGGGATGAAATATGCAACATCCCTACCAATGCACTGTGAATGGGGATGTTCCTTCCAGACTCCCGAGTGAAGGTTTTAGAGCAGCTCCAAGAGACTTGCAGCAGCTTTCCTATTGGCATGCCATATTTGACACACAGAGTATGGGGAGCTGGGGATGTGCAGTGGGTACTGATGCTGCTTCCCAAACTGGTTGTGTTTAGGGCTGTGCACACCAGCTGCTGAATGCTGGTGAAAATGAGTGCTGTAAAATGGAAGTGAACAACCTGTGTTTTCATGGATCACAGGGACATACTTACCCCTCCCTTTGCAATGAAAACAATTTTTAAGTGGTTGTGCCAGGTGACATTGAGACAATTCCTTTGGTCGGGCCTCTCCTTATACTGGATTGAGAATGCAGGTGCTAAAAATAGGAACAAATGGCATGTGTTCATTTTCATCCAGGGAAGGACGAAAAGCTGAGAGGTTCACAGTCTGTGGGAACTGTAAATCTGTCTGCTGGTTGCTATTGATCTGTCCACGATAAGATGTGCCCTCTTTGCTGCAGCAGCACATATTTCTATTTCTATGTTTTATTCCAGTAAGCACCCCGGGTTCTTGAGAGTTTCCTTTGGTTTGTTTCCACTGGGACGTCTGGCTAGCATTTGTAGGCTCATCAACCTAGCAAGTAAGCAAACAACAACAACAAAAGAGGTTACTAATGAATGAGTCATGCACGATTCAGTATCGCTGCGAGGCGAATTTCCAAAATCGGAAATTCTCATGAACTTCTTTACTAAGGGAAGCCTTGACAGCCTAAAAACCCCCTTTGCTTCTCCTCCCTGAACTCTCCAGCAAAATCTTTGAAGACTTCCACGAAAAGCTGAGCCAGGTGCAAGGAACAAAGTTTCTTTGAAGAAGAAACATTAAAAAGTGATGTAGCACGGCGTTTCTCAGCAGAGCTGAGGGGTGTTCCCCTTTCACTTGAGGCCGTGTGGAAAAAACCACGAGGGGAAACTGTCCTGAGGGAATGGCCGGGGACCCGCGGCGTGTAGAGGGACACAGCACCCGGAGCTGGCTCAGGAGCCGGGTGTCACTGCGGCCACCTTTAGGAGGAGAGTGCCCGGTGCGGGGCCGTTCCCACAGGGAGGGAGCAGCCCCTGGCCCGGCTGGAAGGCGGACAGGGCAAGGCAGCGGTGTCTGCCCCCTTCCCCTCGCTCCTCACGAACACAGACACCTTTCCTGCGGTAAATGCCTCCCAGTTCTACAGCCTGGGCTCGGAGGCGGCGGGCGAACGCCGTGTCCTGCCGGGTCGGGACCGCTCCAGGCCCGCCCGCCCGCGCGGTCCCCTCAGGGCGCGGCCGCCGCCAACCGCAGGGACGGCCCGGCGCGCGCGGGGACCCCCCGGACGCTGCCCCGCCCGGCCCTGCGGGGCGCGCGCCTCGCTCTCCGCCAACCCGCGGCGCCGGCGGCCGGGCGGGGGGCGGGGCCGGCGCGCGCCGCTCAGCGCCTCGCCCCCGCCCCCTGCGGCGCGCGGCGGCGCCGGGCGGGGAGGCGGGCGGGGCGCGCGCGCGGGGCTCCGCCACAGGGCAACAAGTGAGAGGCGCTGCCCGGCCGCGCCCCCGCCCCGCCGCCGCTCCACCGCCCCCGCCGCCGCCGCCGCCTCCGCCTCCTCCTCCTCGCCGCGGCTCGGGCTCCGCTCTGCCCGCCGCAGCCGCGCACCTCAGGCGCGGCCGGCCCTGAGGACACAGCGGCGGGGTGTGCGCCGTCCCGCGGGGACGGGGGACGAGCCCTTCCGCGGCCGCCTGGGCGCCGCCCCGGCATCGCCCTCAGGTGCGGAGCCCCCGCCTGCTGCGGGGGCCGGCGGAGCGGAGCCGCCAGGGCCGTGGTGGGGCGGCAGGCCGGGGCCGGGCGGTGGGAGCCCGCGGCCGGACAAAGCATGGTGGATGCGGAGGCGGCGGCAGCAAGAACCCCGGCGGAGCCCCGCGGCAGCCTGGCAAGGTACGGGCGGGGAGCTCGGCTGCCGCCCCCGCCAGCGCTGCCCCCGCGGGCCGGCGGGGATCGGCGCTGCCGGAGCGGCTGAGGAGGGACGGAGGGCGAAAAAACCCCGGGTTTTAACTTAATTTTTGCCTCCCGTGCTCGTCGTGCGGTCGTGAGGTTTTCCTTGCCCGTCGCCTCTCGGTTGTTTGCGTAGCGACCGCTGTGAGCTGGCGGCGCGGGGGCGAACGGCCGGAGGTGTGAATCGGGGGGTTTTTTGGGCCGGGTTTTTCCCTTTCCCCGGCTGGGAGGGGACGGGCGGCGGCGGGGTGGGGTCACAGCACATGAGCGCGGAGTCCCTGGCCGGCAGCGCGGGCAGCCGGCACATGTTGCAGCCGGAGCGGCGAGAGAGAGGCGCAGTCTGCTGGGCAGGGATGAAACTCAGGCCAGCTCAGCCCACCGTATGTTTGTCCTCGCTTTTTAAATTTTTTCTTTAGGTTTTATTTTAGTTTGTTCATGTAACCGTGGGGAGGCGGCGTTGGGGCTGCCGGAGCCGTGAGGTTTTTCCGGAGCGAGCCCGAGCCGTGGGGCTGCGGCAGTGCCGGGGCTCTGCAGTCGCTCCCGGCGGGAGGGGAGGGACAGAGCGGAGCGGGGACACTCGCGGCGCTCCTGGGGTCACCTCGCAGCCCGCTGCCACCCAGCGGGTTAATGATCAACATCCGCCTCGGGGTCCTGGAGCGTGCAGTGCTGAAGCAGCGGCGCTAAACTATGGGCTTTGGTGCACCTGGAAGGGGAGAAAGCGGTGTTTTTGCTGGAGTTCGCCTCCTGAATATATGTGCTCCTTCGCGAGGTGATGCTTTTCCCGTCAAACTTCCTGACGCATCCTGTGCCCCGTCAGGAGGGGACTTGAGGTTACTCGCAGGGATTGTGGCTAAACTGCAGCTCGCGACTCATTCGTCATCCTGCAAAAATTTGTGGTGAAAGTTACTTGAGTAACCCTTTAATCCGGCTTCCCAAAATGCTCAGTGCTGTTGGGGTTGATTATTAAATACTCATGGTTAGTTTTAACTGTGTAAAATAAGAGCTTACGTGGTTTGGTGTTTTTGGTTTTTTTTTTTTTTTTTTTTTTTCCTTGTGGGGTTTTCTCCTTCCCTCCCTCCTTTTTTTTTTTTTTTTAAATTTTAATACATTTTGGACAGAAAGACTCGGTTTGGGCACAGAAGAAGTTTAGTCTAGCCGTAGAAAGATGCGTGCACAAAATTACATGCTGGACATGTCATCTGCGAGTTATTGAGGAAACATGATTATAGCGTTGTCCTTTTAGGGAATTTCTGGTAAATTATTGTTCACCGTCTTACAGAGAGAGACAGCCCGGAATCCAGCTCCCTTCCCAAGCTGCTCGAAGCCGTTTCGTGTTCTTGTTGCAGTTCCGCTTTGGCGGCAGGCTCGGCTGCTGTCACCGAGGGTGGGGCGGGGGCGGCCGGTGGCACTCGGGTGAGTGGCACGCTCGGGGCTCGGTTCGGATGGGAGTCCACGCTGCTGGCACCGGCTGCCCTGCCGCCCGGGAACCAGCCGTGGTGCCTGAGAAACCACCCGAGGAGCTCAGTGAGCGCTGAGCTGTTACGAAATGCGTGGAGGAAACGGAACAGAGAATCAGCTTTTCTCATTCGGCTGATCTAATTTGTAATGGTTTGGTTTTTTTCTTTTTCCTTTTTTTTTTTTTTTTTTTTTTTTCCTTCCCGGGGCTGTAAACAACTCGAGAAATAGGTATCTTTAAAAAAACAACACTGCTGTGGAGGTGGATTAAAATACAGAATCTCTGTCTTGTACCTAAAAATGTAATATTGTCAGACAGAGTCAAAGTATTTTGGCTTAAAAGAAACCCTGGTTTTGCTGCTTGCTTTGAACGTGTGACTTTCTACAGGAGATGTTGTGCAGTACCGAGCTGTATGGCCGTAGGGAACCTACGGAGAGAGCATAAAAAAGTAGAATGGATTTAAAGTAATTCTGTCACCTTGTCGCCTGTAAGGGGGTTTGCCTGGATTTGTGCTCATTTCTTTTCCCCACGATGAGGAAAATGCAGCAAGGTAACACGGCTGAAGGGACTTGTTTTGAAGGTCATGCTTTAGATGGCTGGGAGTGCTAGCTGGCTGCCTGATGCCCTGTTTCATAATAGGTAAAGCTCACTAATCTCCCCAGAGCTTGTTCCTAACCAACACACTGTCACTGGTAGTCAAAAAGGTAGTCAAAAAAGTTATTATTATTGCCTGGAAGCTGATCCTGAATTTTTAAAAATACTTCTGAGTAATGAAGATGCTGCTGAGGAGATCAGTGGAGCAGTGCTGTTTGCTCAGAGAAAAAGCAGCATTTGATGAGAAATGAGAGTGGATAAAAGTGTGTGTTGTATTCTGTGCTGGCAAATCTGGGCAATTGTCTGTATGAATAAGTCACAGAGTGTATAGAGGGGGAGGAAAAAAGCAGGATTTGAGTCGTCATCTTCTTGCCTGCCCTGGCAAAGATTCCTTGGAGAACCAAGCCTCTCGGAGGAGTGCTGCTCCATGGCGACTTGTGAGTGCGAGACTCTGAGGAATTGTCATTTTACTGCCACCTGGTGCAGCTACATTCACAGTGGATCCGGCTTTGTTTTTCCTCTGGTTTTTCCTGTTGGCTGTGTAATTCCACTTGAAAGAGGGAAGAATGGTAGTGACAAAAGGCTGTGTCAGTGCTGATGGTGTTAGCAACATAGGATGTGATCGCGGCTCCTGCCACAGCCGATATTGTCATTGTCACAGCAGCCAGGAAATAGGGCTGGCTTCTCATCGGTGCACTTGACCAACACCTGGATGGTCATATTGCTCCAAATTAACCAGAGGACAGGAAATAATTGAACAGTATCAATTCCAATCCTCAACCAAGCTCTTTGGTACCTTGTTCTTTCTCTGCAGATCACTGAATTTTTGACAAATGTGTCAGATGGTCTTGCAAAATCTTGACTTCAGGCGGGTTGTGAAACTTCTCAGAGCTGATTACTTGGTGGACTTTTCCTGTGTGCTGTCAGACTTGTGCCTTGTGCTGCCAAGTGACTAAAGCAGCTCTGCTGGAAATGCACCAGGCTGACATTCCAGATCTTCATCTTTTACTGGATTTGGTTAAGTTTCCTGCAGTATCAAAACCATAAATTGCTTCTTTTTGAAGAATTTGCAGTCTGCATAGTAGAAGCTGGGAGGTTTCTTGTAGGTAGAGCCTAAAGTGTGTAATTCTCCAACTTGCCAAGAACAGGCCATAGACAGGGTGGATGGAAGATATGGACAGGAGTGAACTTTTTCTGTAAAATGCACAGAATATAGAAAAACCACATATTTCATAAAAATATTAAGAACTTCTTGTTTTCATGTTAATGTTTCTTGAAGGCCCTCTCACAGGTTGTTGGTTTGGGATTCTTTCCTTTCTCTTTATTACATTTTCTATTACTCTATGGTAGAAATGCAGCAGTAATTTTGAAGCAAATAGGATGAATTTCCTTTTTAAATTCAAACTTAAAAGTTTTTTTTTTTTTTTTTTTTTTTTCAGGTATATGCAATATTAGTCCCTAACACATTTTTAACCAGAATGTTAACAGTTAATTTAGGAAGAAGGTTGGGTCATTGGGTGCATGTGCAGTCATGGGATTAGTGTTTGATGTTTCTGGTGTGTCATGGGCTGTGTTCATGTGAGTGCTTATTATGGAATCATAGTTGGAGCAGGGATCCCCACAGGGATCATTGGAGTCCTGCACGGGACAGTGCTTCATGTGGTTTGGAGAAGAATGTGTGCCTGTGAGTGCGGTTCACAAGAATTCCTAATGTGTTATCCCTGTTCTGCCATGTCCTGACCCCACAGAGATATATTTAGATGTTTTTATCAGTTCACTGTTGTATCCCTTTATGTAAGCAAGCACCCTTCGTGTGCTTAAAAAACAGCAAAAAGAGAAAGAAAATATGATGATGAAATACAGGCTCTTCCTGTCGTTTTAGCATAGAGTGAAGAAGTCACTGACCAAAAGTTGTGGAATAAATGTCAGACCTGTCCAGTCACCTTCTGCTTTTACATAGGAAGCACCGACAGGTACCTGGGACTCGATCCTGCTCTTTGCCTGTATCTTCCTCCTCATTTCCTTGAGCCTTTTAGGATTTCAAAAGTGCCTAAGTATAAACCTCCCCCAGTTTCCAGCTCGTGTAAAACCCGGTGAAAGACTGGATCATTAAACTGTCTTGTGATGAACTGTGCAGAAGAATGATTGAATTGGTGCCTCGTGAGAGGCAATTAGCATTTAAGTAAGGAAAAGAATTCCTGTGTGTGATGGGTGCGGTGCTGAGAGTTTTCATGGGAGAATTGATGAAACAGTTTCCATCAGCAGTTGGTTAAGAAAGCTTTGTTGTTTAGGAGAAATACAGCAAAGAATTGAAAAGCATTTAATTTGGAGACAGTTTTGTTCGTCTTTGAAAATAACTTCTGAAATTTAGCAGCTGCTTCATCTTAAGCACACTCAGAAGAGTTAGTCTTGAGAGTGAATTGACCAAATCCCTTCAACTGTAAGCCAGCTATCTGGATCAAATGAGCAAGAAATCTTGACTTGTGGCTGGGAATGACTAATTCCCCCATAAAAGGGTAATTCCCCGAAGCTCAGTGCTTTATGAAGCGGCAGACGACGTGAGTATCGCTATGGGATTTACAGGAGAGTTCACGGTGTGCTTGAAGGTTTGTGTGCCCCCCAGGTGTGGAGCTGTGTGCTGGATCCCGGGAGCATCCTGCTGGAACCCGGGAGCACGTTTCTGTATCTCGGAGCACTTCGGGGGCTGGAGCAGCGCCTGTGCTCCCAGCCGTGTGCTGGTGTAGCTGTTCATGCAGCTGGGCGGTGAACTGAATTGAGGAAATAAGCGAGTTGAGAAATAACCTCTTCTGTTTGCTTGTCTTCAGGGTTATACATGGTGTAACACAGTGAGCCACGTAAATATAGGAATTCATGGCCTGGGAAAGGGTGGAATCCTTTAAACTGAGTTTAAGGAGAGCTGCTGCTGAACGCCCGACTGAATCCTGAATGTAGTGCTGGTTTATCTCACTTGAGCAATTATATTTTTCAGTCTGGTATTTGAAAGTTAGACACTGCTAATGGGAAGCTGTCTTTGGGATGGAAATTGTTGTTGCAAACTTATTGTTGATCTGCTTTTGAATAAAAACAATTAAAACCCGTGCAGAGCAGCCCTAAGTTGATTCTCAAACCACTCTCAAGCTTTGTGGATGCTCACTTTGGTGTGCAGGTAACAGGTACAGAAGTTGCTACTGGGATGTAGAAGTTTCTAATCGGATAGATGCTTATCTGCTGTTAACAAAACCGGAGTTAGCTGCCTAGCCGGCTTAAAGATCCTTTACAAAATCCTCCTGATACTTATATGCATCTTTAGCTGCCTAAAGCTGCTGGAGAAATTGTTCCCTTTTCCATAAACTTGGTAGGCTGGAACGAGATCTGTATCTTAGGTTTTACAGCTTTGAAGGAAGACAATGAACTTCTCTGATTACAACTCCACTGATTTTTCTGAACTTTAAATGAATTATTCAGAAAGATTAAGAACTTTTCCTGTAAATGTTAATTACACCTGAAACCAAACCCACTTGAAGGCAAAAGTATTTTTCACGTATTTGCATTTTAAAATAGTAGGTTTTGCATTCTTCAATGCAAAGCTATTTAGCTCCACACGGTACTGTAGGTTCAGAGGCAGATCCCAGAATTCTGAGATGAATATTCTCAGTATGAATTTGGTTTGGATTTACTTCTGAGTAACCACATAGCACTGGCAGGGAATATGGCTGGGAATTTTACCCTCCCAGTTGTGTACCCCATCACACAAAGGCAGCAGTTTGGGGAAGTTAAATTGAAACCCAGCGTTTATTTTTAACCCCAAAGGACAGTGGTAACCAGGGGTAGGTGTTGACTTCATCAGCTGTTCCAAGTTACACTGTTCCTGTTTTTGAGACAGTTTTTAGTAGTGTGTTTTGTGTCTACGGTGGGCAGGAGACAGAGCAGAGGTAGAATTTTGATGGCCTGAGGTATGGTGCTTGAAGGATGTTTTTTTAGTTGACTAAATAATGGTTGCTCTCTGTGCAGACATAAAGGTGGTTGGAATATAGTTAAGGCAGGATTAATTACTGGTTTTATCTTTAAACTGGAAAAGATCAGGAGCAGATGAGTTGTCCTGTTTGTGGAAATCATGGTTATCTGCATTTTGCATAGGTTTCTAAATGATGAGTTGTATTTCAAATACAGCACAAAAGTGAGAAGTAAGAGTGTCTGTCCTGCAGACTTCCTCTTTTTAAATGCCCGCTGAAAGCATCAGTCAGGTTTGCAGTGTGTTATATCCATTCTTTCTCACCAGAACTAGCACTGATCCAAGCACGGGGTGTCTGCCAGGAATGTGCTTCCTTATCCACTTCCTTGGCTTTCTAGTAATTATGGGCTGATAAGGTGCAGCTGAAAGGAACCCCACGGCAAACAGCAGGTGTGGGTGGGTCACGCTGGGCCGGTCACTGCCCCTGACCTGGGTACAGAAAGTGCCAGAGAAATTCGGGCCCGGGGTGCACTCTGTGGTGGAATGGGTGGCCCCGGCTCTCTGTGCTCTGGGGCCCTGCCCGAGGGAGCTCTGGATGAAGGTGGGAAGCAGCAGCAGCAGCAGCAGCAGTGTGCTGTACATGAGAGCTGAGGCTGGTGACAGTGGGAATATGGCTGGATGAAGGTGGGAAGCAGCAGCAGTGTGCTGTACATGAGAGCTGAGGCCGGTGACAGTGGGAATATGGCTGGATGAAGGTGGGAAGCAGCAGCAGCAGCAGTGTGCTGTACATGAGAGCTGAGGCCGGTGACAGTGGGAATATGGCTGGATGAAGGTGGGGAGCAGCAGCAGTGTGCTGTACATGAGAGCTGAGGCCGGTGACAGCTGGGCTCTGCTGTGGTCTGGCCTGTTCCAGCCTTCCCGTTCTCCTGCCCCACTCCTGGTGTTTGTGCAGCACATCAGCGGGTGATGGGAGCTGGCTGAACCCTAATTGCTGCTTTGTTGTCGGCTCTTTATCGTCCTCCAGCTAGCTGAAATGATTCACCACAATCAAATCAGTGCAAAGGTAAATGGGACTGTGCAGCTTATGTATGCAGGGGAAGGAATAAATTACAGGAATGAGTCAGCTCTGACTGAAACTGTTTTAAACTGCTATGGAACTGTGCTCCCCAACTTCTAATTGATGTGATGAATGACAATTAATTTTGTTCCAAGAAATATTTCTCTGCTGACACTTGGTTAAACCCCTTCTCTTGATTCTTTATAATTTACTGTTCGTTCAAGCTGATGCCTGTCAAGTGAAAACTAAAATTCTTCTTAAAGCAGAAGCTGGCAGCTCTGGGTTATTCATAACAAATTTACAACGTCATCATTCTCAAGCTTGAACTGACCTTAGAATGACACAGGAATCTTCTGCATTAACCAATTGGGAAAAACAGGTCATATCTGCTACCACAGGCCCTCAACTACTGGCATATTAAACTTTAATATTCATTTTTATAGTGAGTTGATATATTGCACTTGATTGTCAGTGTGAAATCTAAATTACTGGAAAAAAAAAACCTCAAGACCAACAACCCAAACTATTTTTACTGTTAAACAAAGAAACCAAACCTTTTTTATCACAAGTCTTTTGTTAGTTAGGGTTTAGTTTTTTTTTATGAGCAGTTAGGAACACCTTCATAGCTGTCTAGTGTGGCTGCAGGCATGCCAGTGCAGAATGGTGATGTTAGCATGATGCACTAATTTATTGAGACACTGCCATTGTTTAAATTGACTTATGGAGGTGTGGTGTACATGTGCAGCTACATTGCTTGTTCATCCCTGTGGAAAACCATGACCAAACTCAAGTAGTCTGTACCAGTAGAAAAACTGGAATATCCATTAAACCCAAGATTGAGTTTACAGAATATTTTTCATAATGGCCTTTTCTTGCATATGCCTTGATCATCTATAGAAACACAAGAATTCAAATATGCAACTGAACGTTCAGCCAATCCAAGGATTTAATTTTAACAGTTTTAAAAAAAATATTTATGTATAACTTGCAGTGAATTCAGTAGGTGCACCATATTTAAATATTTTCTCAACCAAATCCAGAGCTTTTGTGAGAGACACCTGCAAATAAGTTAAAATACAGACAGAATTGGGATAATCTGATGATTTACTGGTAGCTTACTTATTTTAAAATGACTGAAAAAATAGATTACACTGGTTGAAGGTTTGGAGATTTCAGCAGTTTGGTTTGGGGTTGGAAGAGTTCAATTAGAGACAATGGTGAGCCAATGGTATCTCTTCCTTCTCTAAGTGTTCTGTCAAGCAGGAATTTCATGGAGGGTGATTTTAAAGAAGTTAAAAGTAAGTTTTTACTGTTGAATGACTTTGTAAAGATAACTTGATGCAAACATGACCCTGCAAACTCTGTGGGTGTTGTTGCAGTATTTCTAAGCACCAATATAAAGCCAACAAAGCTTCTGTTTCATAGATGTTATTTTAAATAGCACACCTTAAAAGGCAATGTTCTGGTAGCTTCTCTTTTCTGCTGAAGGAACTAGGGGTAAGGGAAGACCTGATATTAGTCCAGATGGTTTAAGGAAACATAGTAAAACTTACTGTGAAGATTCTGGAATTCTGCTCCTCAGAACTTAGCATTCAGCAGTAAATGAAAGAACTCTTTAGTCTTTTAATAGCACAGTTGAAAGCTGACATCAGTAGTGTGGGGCACAAATCAAGAAGGTATTAGAGAGAGGGAGTTTGGGGTTCTTATGAAGCTTTCACGAACCTGAATGCAGTCGGGATTTCCCCACCGGTTTGTAGCAGCTTGTGACGAGTTAACTTCTGGAGATTGACCAGAATGTGACTGCTGTGAGCAATGTGAGTTATCTGATCGCTTGGAGAAGCAAGACTGGGACAACAAAACCCTGCTGTGTGCAGGTGGTGGCAGTGTGAGAGATGTGAGGGCAGTGCTCCCAGAGCCCACAGATGGCTGCAGGGCTGTCTGCCCTGCTCCTGCAGCAGCTGCCCTCAGCCAGCACCTGGCCGGCTTGTGGGATGGTGCTGTCACCTAATGAAGGCTGACTGGCTCGGGGAGCCGGTGCAGGAATGTGGTCACTCGTGGCTGGGGCTGGAGAGGAGCCCTGCTGGAACATGTTCCCTCTGCTCCACTGTGGCTGTGACTTGGGTGAGCTCAGAGCCTGCAAGTGCAGTCTTGCTTTGAGAGCCGTCCCTTGTGTGAGGTGCTCGATGACTTCACAGTCTTTGTGCAGAACGGCTTACACCTCATACCAAAATCCACTGATCTATAACTCCAAAAAAAATCTCCACTTAATTTTAAAAGAGCTAAATTAAAGTACTAAATTATTTCTTTTTGTTGTCGTTACTGTCGTATCAAAAATGACCAGCTACAAGGGGAAGGGCTGACTGATGAAAGTTCATCGTGTAGCTTGTATGGTAAATGTATATAGAGAAAATAATGTCATACATTTAAAATCATTAATTAGTGCTTTCTGAGGGTTCCTCGCTTGTGTGGTAATAGAATAGTGAGTCATTGCAAGTTCTTGGTGTGGGGAGAAGTTGAGGAACCAGGATAATTCATAGAAGTTGAAAATAGAGAGTGATTCAAAAAAATGGTTGGACAAAGTCAGACTAGGTTCAGTTACATAAGTAAACATTGCTCAAATGCAAGTCTGGCCCTCTAAAAGCTTATTACAGAAATCCAGAGGAGCACTACTAGAGAAATGCCTCACTACCATTGGTTCTCTTGGGTGTGTATGTGGGGGTGTTGGTTTTTTTGGTGTTACTTCTGAGGGGTTTTTAAACAAAAATGTGCTGAAGATAACTAGTGGGAGACAGAACATGAAGTTACTTTGGCCTTTATTCAAACTCTTTTTAGTTCTTTATGCCTTGGGCTGTGTTTTAGGAAAATATGTGCATATCCTTCCCTAGTCTTGCTATATTTACTCGGATCTTGAAATTCCATGCCTGAGTTTCACTGGTGTCCTTTGGTATTAAAATACTGGAAGATTAGAATTTCTCCCAAAGCTAAATAATATGCTCAAAGTTGTCTCAAAACAGGTATATGCAAATAATTAAAAATAATGTTAAAACAAACATCAGCTGCTCTGAATTTCAGTGCAGTTGCTCATGCTCTGAGTGCATGCTGCCATCGTGGTTACTTTGCTGCAGCTGGAACATTGTTTCAGGCTCTTGGTTGGAGAACACAGAAAACATTGACTGTTTCCAGTGGTAACCTTCTGATTCTGCAGAAGGGCAACACAGATATCTGTTCAACATTCTCCTGTTCTTAAGGTCTTCTTAATTGCTGTCCTATGAAAGGGAATCTGTGTAATTCTGAGGGGGAAAAGAGCTTTGATGGTGTGCAATTAGAAAATAAACAGCGTTCAAGTTCTTTACAGCTGGAAATAGCACAGGCTCGGTACAACAGCCCGGGGCTCAGCATCATCTCACTCCAAAACTGCTCTTGCTCAGTCCAGAAATCTCTTGACTCAGTGAACAGAGCTGAGCTATTAGACAACTGATTCATCTCACAGGAGGTTTAGAAGGACTCCATATGGCTTGTGATGTGTTAAGTAGCTAAACCAGTTCATTTCAGAAGCAGCAGTGTCACTACTGCACGTGCTGTTGCTGGCACTGTCAGAAGTGGTGCTGCATGTGCAGCTGCTGCAAGGGATATCAGACCCTAAACTGAAGTTATATGGGAACATCCAAGTCTGCCCAGTTACAGTCTCTGCAAAGAGAGAAGGTGGTGATGTCTGATGGATACCTGAATTGCAGCTTGGCTTTGCCAGATTCCTGCTAGTTTAGTCCTGGACCGGTGGGGTGGTAGGTGTGATACCTGCAGGACATAGGGATTATCTTATCTTTTGTCAGCCCCAGTAAATAAATGGGCTTGTAATACTTGGGTTTGGCAGGCAGATAATGTGGATGTGGTACTCAGCCCACTTAGAAAATACAGCCTAACTCCTGCCCTCAGAAAGGTATTTACAGTGAAAGGCCATGGCTTCTGTCAGACTCCAAGGAGGTGGAAAAGTTGGGTGTTTTACCTTGGGCTTTTACATCAGATGATTAGATTGGTTCAGCTGCTTGTGGATCCACAGCCTGGAACAGGGTAGAGGCTGTGAGTATTTGCTTGTGGTGGTGTCACCATTTACTGTACTTTGTGAGATGGAGCCACTGTCACCATTTACTGTCCTCTGTGAGATGGAACCACTGTCACCATTTACTGTCCTCTGTGAGATGGAACCACTGTCACCTCACCACACTTGTACTTTTTCTGCTGAAAAGCTCCACCAAGCCCAACAGTAAATGGGGATTTTTCTGCCAGGATCCCTGTCTCATTTGCTGCAGGGGATTGCAGTCATAGTCGACTGAAGGATTTTTAAGTGCTTGAAATAAATTCTTTGTAAATGGTGTTTCATTGTGTCAGAAGAGTCTCAGGTCAAGTATCCAGATGCCTTAGAGGTGTTGAATACTCTCAGCTTGGTAAGCTGGGGGCTGTGACAGCTGAGCTGTGTGGTGCTGCATGTCCTGGAGAATCAAGCTTTGACTGAGCTCTTGTTTGTTGGCTGTCCCTAGGAGGGAGCAGTCACCCTGCTGTCTCTGGGGTCCCAGGATCATATGTCAGATACCCCCTCATTTGTTGCTTAGTGGGAAATGCTGTTGAGGACAGGGCAGAGAAGCCCTGATGTTCCTGCTGAGCTCTGTGGAACAGCACAAAACAAGGGACTGCTCCTTCTCCGGTATTTTTGTGTCTTGTGAAAGATAAATTTAGAAAATTAGTTTATTTATCTGGTTTTAGTGGCAGCTAAAGAGGAGGATGAAGTTTCTTTGAAGTCTATGTGACCAAACCCAGGGCTTTCTGAACAGCTCAGCTGTTTATCTTAAATGATGGCACTGACCACAAGTATGGTTTTGTCTTTGAGGTATAGAGGAAAACTACTTTAAAATTAGAACAGAAACTTCCTAGCCCACTGAGAGTAGAATGTGAAATAAAGTAGATCTGGCCTGAGCCTATACACAGATAAATATGCAGATGATACTTGAGGAAGCACAGGCATTTTTCTGAGAGACCATGTTTTCTAGGATTTGGATTTCAGTTCCAGAGAAACACCCATACACCCCCTTTTGGATTTAATAATGGGTATGGGTAAATAACAGAAAAAAGATTACTGATTATTTACTTGCTGCTTTCTTCCTAAATTTTTAGAAGTTCAGTGTTTAACTTGTTGAGGAGTAAAACAGAGTGCCACTGATGAAACCATAGGAGACCAAGGGTCAATGTAGTTCAGGTGTCTGGGGATGGCTGGAAAAAAGAAAACAGCAGCAAGTACAAGGTGTACTTCTCAGTCTGCCTCCCTGTCTGCTGTTGCTCTGTGACCTCAGGGCCTGAGGCACTGCTCACAGCTGGGCTTCCAGCAGTCAGTGCAAATTCTTTATTGCATTAGGTTTTTCTGGTCTTCCAATAATCATTTATATTCCTGGCACACGAAAGTGTCTTTGACAGTGAGTTCTGTATGTGACTTCAGCATAGTCTTTGTAACCTTCTTATTCATTCTGAATTATTTGTGGAGCTTGTACACTGCTGTACCCCGGGGCTAGTAAACAGTTTGGTAGGCACTGCTCTAGAGGAACAGGCTGTTTTCATGGTGCTCCTTGTACTGTGTGCCTTGTACCTGCATTCTGTCAGCTGTGGAAGAAAAGAGGGATTGATCCATTTTCTCCCCCAGTAAAAACTGAAAGTGGATCATGGAACTTTTCGTATGACAGATGTACACATACTGTTCCAAGTCTTGCATATGTGGGAGACCTCTCCTTTTTATTTCTTTTCAGGGTTTTTTCCTTCCTAGTAATAATTAAACTTCTACTTTCATTTACTGTTTGAATTCTTTTTTTCCAGTTAAGAGGGGAAAAAATTCCAAGTTCTTGTTCTCTTCTGTCTGAATATCAGCAATGCAGCTGGCAAGTTTTGTCAGCCTTTCTTCCAAGGAACAGCCAAGTGAAATTGTCAGAAACTGATTGTGTGCTTTAAAACTTGGCTCTGCCCCTTAGGTAGTTGGAAGGTGTGAGAGTGCAAGTATAAAAGCTTGAAACCTAATTTAAAAATAACTGACCTTATCATATAGCAATTTATTCTATACCCTTCAGCTCACCTTACTAGCAAAAAAAAAAAAAAAAAGTTTCTCAGTCTGCCAAGCTGAGGGCTCAGATTCTAATTATTATACAGTCAAATGTTTAAAGGGGATCTAAATGAGAAGCAGAAACTGCTGGCTAATTTAGACTCACCATGAAAAGCTGTGTAACTTTCCTAAGCTGAAAATGGAAACTTCACATTTGTACCACTTGGTGATGAAACCCCAAACCATATATGTGTGTATTAGAGACAGATCAGCCTTTGCTTCTTTGGGGGTGTAGGTAACCTTGGTTTTTAGGCTACTAACTTGCATTTGAAAGTAGTTTGCATTTTTAATGAGATCAAGAACTTGCTGTGAAGAAAGCTAAAAATCTTTTTTTGCATTTATTTCTAGATATGAGAAATGAGTGTTGGACGCAGAAGATTAAAGCTGCTGGGAATTCTGATGATGGTAAACATTTTTATTTATGTGATTGTGGAAGTCTCGAGGAGCGGCAGCCAAGACAAGAATGCAAAAGGCCGTGTTGTTATACCACGTAGCAAATTCTGGAGGAAATACACTCCTCACAAAGCTTATTGGAACAAACAGCAACAGAAGCTGGAGCTGCTCTACAACCCTATTCTGTCCTTGCTTTCCAATATGACTGTGGAAGAGAACTTGGTTTCTAACCTGAGTGTCCTCAATTCCTGTGACCCTGACCCCTTGGTGCACTCAGAGGTTAGTGACTTTGCAAACTTGCCAGACAGATTCAAAGACTTCCTCCTGTATTTGAGGTGTAGAAATTACTCATTGCTAATGGATCAGCCAAACAAGTGTGAACAGAAACCTTTCCTGCTGCTGGCTATTAAGTCACTTATGCCCCATTTTGATAGAAGACAAGCAATTAGGGAATCCTGGGGCAAGGAAATAGAATCAGGGGATGTGATAGTCAGAAGGGTCTTCTTACTAGGGCAGACCCCACCAGAGGATCATTTTCCTGACCTTTCACACATGATTAAATTTGAGAGTGACACCCACCATGACATTCTCCTCTGGAACTACAGAGACACTTTCTTCAATCTGACTCTGAAAGAGGTGCTGTTTCTGAAGTGGGTCAGCAGTAGCTGCGCAAATGTCCAGTTTATTTTTAAGGGTGATGATGATGTTTTTGTGAATACCAATCAGATCCTGGATTACTTGAAGAGCTTAACAAAGGAAAAAGCCAAAGACTTATTTATAGGTGATGTGATCAAAGATGCTGGACCTCACAGAGAGAAAAAGTTGAAGTACTACATCCCAGAGAGCGTTTATGAAGGTTCGTACCCACCGTACGCAGGAGGCGGTGGCTTCCTGTACTCTGGGGATCTGGCACTGAGACTGAATAATGCATCTGAGCAGGTACTCCTCTACCCCATCGATGATGTTTATACTGGAATGTGCCTTCAGAAGCTTGGGCTTGCTCCGGAAAAACACAAAGGCTTCAAAACATTTGATATCGAAGAGAAATACAGAAATAACATCTGTTCCTACACAAACTTAATGTTAGTGCATAGTAGAAAACCTCAAGAAATGATTAAGATTTGGACGCGCTTGCAAGACCCACATTTACGTTGTTAAAGTAATGTGCATAAGTGTCTTAAGTCTGAAAAACTTGGCAAGTTTGGATCACCGAAGCTCTGTTTAATAGTTGAATTTTTGCTGTAAACTTTTCCCTGTACTTCTGAAATCGAGAGTAATACTAAAATTTGAAGGGATGCCTTGAAGACTTGGTCCTGACTTTTCCACTGGTGGTCCTGGTGGTCGTTATGTTTCAATATTGGTCTTAATTTTAAAAAAGACTTGGAGGCTATAACTAGCTGTCAGTGACTGGTTAGCTGTACTGGAAACAGGGATTGCCTATCACAATGCATCTTTCATCAATTGTGATGGTGGAAAATAATTTTCCCTTGAGTGGTGTTTGTGTGTGGAAACCACTGTAAATTGAAAATACACAAATTGGGGGAATGCAGTTTTACTTTTAGATGTGCGACGGTTACAAGACTTCAAATTTTGGTTTTTTAAATTTTATTTACAGCTTTCACTTCTTTTGCACCCTGGAACAGTATTTTTTTTCCTTCGCTTATGATCCTTTGTGCAAAGTATATGTGTGTCTGAAGGATTTACCCTTTTATTAGATGAAGCTTTTTTTTTTTTTTACAAAAACCCCCATAATTCTGCTTGAAATGCCCCCTAAGAGCTAAATGTGTAAGGAAAAAGATGAGGCTTTTTCATGGCTGGGCAGGTAGGGCTGCCCTGCCTCAAGCATACATACTGAAGCTGACTCATTGCTCATGTTATCTGTGTGGAAAGCTACTCTGGTCAATCCTTGTTTTCTGTTTAGGCACTAAATGTGATCAGGTAGCTTGATTTGCTGGAAATGACTGAAATTGCACATTGCTTCTCGAGAGCGTGGCTCGGGTCTCCTGTAAAGCGACGGTGAATCCAGAATTGTGCACATCCCAAGCGTTTCGAACTCCAAACCAAACTGAAGTTTGCATGAAGCCTCGTGTAGAGTTCCATGTGTCCTTGAAACTCAGATCTTCTCTATTTCCAC
This sequence comes from Ammospiza nelsoni, assembly GCF_027579445.1. Taxonomy (NCBI): domain Eukaryota; kingdom Metazoa; phylum Chordata; class Aves; order Passeriformes; family Passerellidae; genus Ammospiza; species Ammospiza nelsoni. The sequence goes on from NC_080635.1 coordinate 14,770,498, forward strand.
ATCTTGCTTAGGAGAATTACTCTAAATAGTGGTCGCTTTCTTTGTATATGTAGAAGTGCCTGTCTATTTATTGTTCAGATTGAAGACCAAAACATTTTCTTAAATATATTTTGTGTAACATTTTATTTGTATAGTGTTGTCACTCGAATATTTAAATAGAGCATGATATTTTAAATCTGAGATGTGTAACGTGGTAAATAAAGCTAATTGTTATTTTTGAACTTGAAAAATAAAATGTGATTTAAATATTTCTGGTAATGCTTCATGTTGACTTGTAGAGGAGTTGCACTCTACATTTCAAGAGTTCAGAAACAAAAGGTTTAATTGACTGATATCTCTAAGCTTGTGTAGCAGACTATCAAGAAAATGTCACAGCTGTACCAATATTTATTAGGTGCTGGAATAGATGGACAACTCTGGTGAAAGCAAGGGCGACATTAAGTGCCTTGGGACAAACAGTAAGTACAGAAATAATTGCCTGTACAATACCATTGCTGGTGCAATTGAAAGGAGTCAAGGAGTGGATTGAATAGCTGGCACTTAAATTTTTGATTGAAACAACTTGGCAGCAACAGCTCTTTTTTGCTTTTTCACCTGCTTTCTTTCTCCTTCGTATACCTGGAAAAAATGGGGTGCTTTATTTGTCCAGGGAGAGGGGTGAGGTGTTCTGGTCTTCCACATCTTTGTTCTGTAGATGATCATGTTGACCCCAGCATGGATAAAAGACAGGCTGTGCTCTGGTGTTGTGCTGTGAGGTTTGACTCTTGTGCTTTGTCATTCCTCATGGGAAGTGACACCTTTCTGAAAGAGCTGGAGGTTTTACATGAATTACTTCCTACTCTGTTTCTTTAAATATTCATTATTTGGGCCAAGTGAGAGAAAATAAGTTATGCTGATGGTGAGAGATGCAAGGGTAGTGTTAAGTCTTGGTGTGGGGGAAGGAGGAAGGGGGAGAGAGAAAAGGTGAGGCAGAGATGAAGAGGAGGGTGCTAGGGGAGAGTGGAGACTGGAGAGGAAAGAGAGGCAGGTACAAGTGAGCACTGAATAAAACTGCTGAGGTCTGTGGGAGGATCAAACACAAACAGGAGGATTGCAGCAAAAAGAGGGATAGGGAAAGAGCCCAGGAATTAAATCGTGTGAGTAAGATAGGGTGGAGTGCACATGGGATGTTAAGTGAAACGGGTGTGATTGGTGGAGTGCCAGCATTAATTATTTAATTTATACCTTTCCTGGCAACCATGAGGTAAAAACCAGGTCTCTTGCGTGGGACATGCCTGATAAAAAGGAAAAACAGGCTGAGTGGCACCTGGGGAGGAGAAATGCTGTAAGAAAGCATTTCCCCAATTTCCCCACCCTCAGAAGGGACAGGAGAAGGGGCAGAGGACAAGGCTGAGCAGGTGGTGCTGGGGGAGAAATCTGACAGACCGCTTTTGTTTACTCCAAGTGTGAGGGAGCACTGGTGGCTGTGCCTGCTCCACTCCCACGGAGAAAGAGTTGTCTTGGCAAATAATTGGGAGTGTGTGGAGTGAGTGAAGAGTAAGGGGAATAAATAACAGAGATAAAGGAAGAGAATGCATCCAAAAGCACGATGGGAATGGGATCTGGACACAGAAGGTGAAAAGTCCTTAAAAAGTATGTGCAACAACCTATAACTGCTGCATTCTACTGCATCTTTCTTAAATGCTGTTAAATACTTAAATTTCAGTTGCATTATTTTTTAATTTAAGGGAAGGAGTCTACTAAGATGAAGGCATGAGAAAATTTTACTACAATAGAAAGAATGGAATTTGGAAACTGAAATAAGATGTGTTTGGTTGAGACAGCTGAATGTGGATGGAGTCTTTGTTCTTCCCTGAATGCAGCAGGGAAAATGAAGTGCTGCTATGATTAAATAATGCTGCATCAGGGTGAGCCATTAGAATCCATTAGCTTGTTTGTATAAAGGCTCAGGCCTTTGCTTCAAAATCCAGTTGGGAGGAGAAAACACAGGATAAGGAAGGTAAATGAGCTATAATTAATGCACAAATTATAAGGTTTATCTTCCAGAGGATGGAGTCCCTGTTTTCTGCCAGCTGGTTCCTTGGCCTGACTGCATTTTACACTTGGATCTCTTCCTCCCCTACCAGTTTTGTTATGCAGGCTTGAGTGAAATGTAGCACTTGACAGAGCTGGTGATAAGAGAATTCCTGGCAGTCCTTTTCTTTTCAATGTTGGGAGCACAGAAAGCCAAACTTCAAGAAGGTTTTTGACTGGAAAGTACAAGAAAGAGGCCCATTAGAATTCACTGGAAGGTTTGCATTGGGTATGCAAGTCAGCAAGGCTCCTCCTGCAGGTAATGCTGAATGTGGGGCTTTGTGATGCAGCAGTGAGCAATCCAGCCCTTATCTGGTGCTGCTGTTCTCATCTAGCCCACAGTCAGCATTGAAATCCTCTGGAATTTGGCCTCCTTGCCCTTCTGCCTTGCTGCACCTCATATGTGTAAGATTTCCACTCCTTGTGCTTGCTTGAGGGCACCAATCCAAATGAGTTCATGTCTGCACTGAACTATTTCCTTCTCGGAATAGTCATGAAACCAACTTAGCAAGCAAATGGGGCAGGGAGAGCTGCTTAATGGATCCCTTTCATGGACAGAAAGCATGGAGGTGGCTCTGAATGGAGCAATGGCTGTCAGTCAGCCCCAGCACAAAACACTCTTCAAATTCTCTCCTTTCTCTTCCTCTATCTTTTTAAAGCTGTTGCCCCCCTCCTTGCTGGATAAAGGTGAGACCAGGAGTGGGAGTGAGAATTAAAGTAAACCGCAGTTCTGGAAGCAAATTTTCAAAATGTCAGGAGTGATGAAATACTGAGCAGGTCAGTTTTTCTGTTGTGCTCAGACCAGGTATTTGATTGTTAATCACAATTTATATTTGTATTGGCTCAGCCTGCTCTAAGTAGTGTTTAAACAGCTCTGGCTGGATTCTGCTGAGGGGTGGCTGAGCAGCGCCTTGTGGGCTTTGCAGGCCAGCCTTTTCAAAAGATTAAGAGTCCATTTCCATTTGTCAATGAAAGCATTTGTTCCCTGTCATTAGAACACCTGACTCAACCAGGTGAGCTGGGCTTAAGTTGGTCTTGGGGTGTCAGTCATCAGGTTCTGTTAACATGTGTGTAGGTATGGAACGAATCCCTGTGACCTCAATTTTTGCTCAGTTTTCTGTATTTTCATGTTATTGCAGTTATTTTTTTTTTTAAGTCGCCTTCAAGCCTAAAGACTTCAGACATGAGCTGTGTGCTTCAGATGAGTGCACAGTGAGTTTCCTGTCAGATAAATCAAGATAAATTTGACAATTTCAAATTTTATATGGAGACAATTCAAATCAGCCTCCTAATTTCTAAGGTCCTTGATTTACCTCTGTGTGTTCAACCTGTGTCATTTGCAGTCTTTCCTGCCAAGCTCTCCATCTAAATGAATCCATCTTTCCTGCCTTGTCACATGTTTTTGTTCCCTCTGTCCCCTCGTCTCGCTCACCTCTTGGTGGACACTGTGCTTGCCTCTCCAGTAAACCTCAAGGTTTGCTGAGAAAGTTACAAAAAATTTACAAAATCACTTCTATCAGAGCCTGATTTCAAAGTGTTTCAAACAGGGGAGTAAATGGAGGAAAAATGGGAGTAAATGGAGGGAAAATGCTGAGCCGCCAAACAAGCTGAGAACTTTCTGATTTTGGAGTTGGCATTTCTGCTGCCCCTGCCATTGCAATTTCTCTAAACAAAACTGCTCTGGACAGATTTGGAGAGAGTTTCTACAGGGATTAGAAATAATCCCCAGACATCTCCTGTTATATTTTTAAGACCAGAGCTGCAGTTTAGGATTTGCTGTTGCTGTATTTTTGTGTCCTTTCCCCCTCTTCCTCCATCCCTCTGGATAAATTTTGCCTGAATTCTGCAAAGATGATTCATTTGTGTTTCCTCACTTGTCTTAAATGTGTCAGGTTTTTTTCCTTACTACTCCTATCACTGATACTCCCCCTCTTCCAGAAAAGTCAATGTCTCATGACAGCCCAAATTTTCCCTTTTTCTGGGGACATTACATCCACACTGTGCTGGCAGATCAGCCAGGATGCCTGTGTGTGCTGAGCATTTGAAAGCCCTGCTGAAAGGAAGTCACAAGATTTAAGAACACAGACCTTTCATTTGCACAATAAATTTGAGTTGTGACTTCAGAAAACATCATCCTTCAAGCCAATTCTCTGTCTTCTTACCTGTAGGATCATTCTGGTTCTTAATATTTTGTGCTCTGGCTTTCCTGGAATCCTGTAACATTAGATTGTGGTAGAGCTGGAAATAGTTGTGTATTTATGTTCAGTCTACAGAACTGCTTGGCCAGGTGGGAAGGCTCTCACCTGTCTTTGGCAGATCAGATCTGAAAGCTCACCTGTGAGCCTTCTATTAAAGCAAAATTTCACTGAAACTTGAATTATTCTTCAGCAATATTGAAGAAAGCAGAAGCCTGTTTATGTCCCTAGAGACCCCTTGGCTTTTCTTCTCTTCCAAAATTTGCATAAATGTTTGCATTTCCTATTGTCCCATATTCAAACACATACAAATTCTTTTTGAGAAACAAATGATGGGGGGAGGGCAGTGGGTGGGAAGAAATCCCCACTACAGATGTTACAAAATCTTGCCAGGGTAGGAAATACTATCCTGAGATTAACTAAAATATGAACCCTCACTTTGGTGGATATCTTATTTAGTCACAGTGGGAAGTGGCAGAAATTTTTTAAAGATAAAAATCTAAAGGAAATTGTCTCATTTTCCTTTCCTTTCAATCTTTCTCATATGTTAGGAAACAGACTTCTGCTTCAGATGTAGCAGCTTTTGGCTGCTGCCCAAGGGACCTACAAGTTTCATCATCTTGTTACTTGTTGACCACTTTGTTTATGAGAACATAAATGCCACAGAGGCCAAGTGAATTGTTTTCCTTAGGCCTGTCCTGCATGATTTTGGTACAGTGCCAGCAGTGATGATGCTTAGCAGCAGATAATGAGGAGCATCACCCCTATGAAGAAAGCTGAAACATGAGCCATGCTTTCTGATACTTGGAAAATGGATGGCTTTCAACAGAGGCGAGCTTTGTTTGTGCCCTTCAGTTTTCAGAGAGGCTCCTTGTTGGAGCTGGTCTGGGAATTTGTTCTTAGAGCTTCTCCATAAAAATACAACCTGGATTGTTCTAATGTGTGCTCAAGGAAGAGCTGGACCTACCCAGGGCTCCATCGACCCTCCAGCCCCTCAGAGTAAGAACAAAACACTTCTGGTAGCTCATGAGAGCCTTTAATCATTAGAAGCTACTCTAGACCACAGTGGTTGGTGACAAGCAGCATTGTCTGCCAGAAATTTGTCTTTTTTGTTTTTTTTTTAACCTTCACTGGCAAAGAGCTCTAGAACAAACCCTGTGCAGTATGAACATGAGCTTCCAGTGCTCCAAGAATGAGAATGTCAGTCAGCTGCTTCCTCCCTGGATACAGTTTGAGCGAACACTGGGAATACCTTCAGTAGCTTTTTGGACTGGACCAGCCCAGGAGGTGTTGCTGGTACAGCCATCAGTGATACAACTTAAACCTGATGCCCTGGTGATCTTTTAGCAACAAAGTATGACAGGAAAAACTGGAGGGTTATAGGTAGTCAGTGGTTATATATGCATTGAACAGGGTTTTTATTTCCTCCATGAAGTGTATCTTCATGTGATACGTGTCAGCAGTTCTTATTCAATGCTGATTATCCATTTATTCTTCTCCAGCTTTCTAATTTTTAATTCCTGTGCTTTCTTCCCCGCTAGACAGCAAGATGATCCATTTTAGCTATAAATGGAACAATATTAAATATGAAAAAATTGGGTTCAGAGCTGCCAGAAAGTGAATGCCCCAGTAGGGGCATTATGGAGGGATTGTCTTTGGACCTCTACTTGAAGCATCTCAAAACTTTTCAAGAATATTCACATTTGATCTAAGTCTGGAACTGACATCCTTCAATTGGCTACACTGAAATAGCATTTGCTAATGCCATAATTTGTTACATTTCCCAGCTCTCCTCTGTGTGGCCTGAGCCATCCTGTGTGATGGAGTTGCAGCTGCCTGCTGGAAAGTGAAGTGAAATATCTGCCTGTGTCTTGGGAGGAGGAACTGGCACAGACCCAATGCACTGAATCTCAGAGGATGCCTGGTCCTTATTCCACTTCCAGGCACTTCCAGCACATGTGAGGGTCCTTTCCTGCTTGCCTGTGCTTTTTCCATACTCTGAGTGTGTTTTAGGAGAGAACGTGGGCCTCCCGCTCTGTGTGGGTGGTTAAGAGCCCACATCTTTCCTACATTTATTTTTGCTTGTTCCCAGTTAGTCCATTCTGGATTTTCCCTCCTTGAGGATGTTTGTTATATGTAGCTGGTGTTTAATGCTGGAGATACCTGAATCATTCTATCAGGGTAATTGATACTGACCTAATTACGCAGATGAGTTTTGCACTGGAATTTTTAATGGCACGTAATAATAATAAGAGTCCTTCATTCCCTGTGTCTATGATTCAGCCTTTTGCTTCATGTGACTCCAAAGAACAAGGTCATTGGATGGAGTTATTTCCCTCTTTATTTTGTGTTGGGTAGCTCTCTGTGCCTCCTGCCTGGAGAAGCAAGGGGAGTTGCTGCAGTTCAGCCTCTCCATGGAGAAAGCTGTGCTTGAATCCAGTGACATTCTGTTGTCCCTCATCCAAACAGGATGTGGAAGTGCTCAGATCTCTGCAGGAGATTGCCAAGGTCAGATGAGGATAGGGACGCTCTCAGCACAGCCCTACTCAGGAAACCCTTAAGCCACATTTTCTGAGTGGGAAGCCTGCTCGAGGAGATCCATCTTTGTATTCCATCCTGTTGACATCCATCCTGTGAGGAGGCTCCTGCACAATCCAGGAGAGTCACTCCCCACCTTCCTGACAGGTGAATGTGCAGGGCAGTGTCCCAGAGCAGTGCAGCAAACAGGAGAAGCCCAGGTGATGCAGTCACCACCTCTCCCAGTTTCACCAGGCTGGAGAAGCTGTTCCAGGGCTGTGGGATTCCAGACCCAGCCGTGCCCTTCCCCTGGCAATCCAGCCCAGCAGGAATGGTCAGGGCAGGAATGGTGCCAAGCACAGCCCCATGAGGAGCAGCTGAAGGGGTTAATGATGCCCTTCACCTGCCTGTACCTGGCACACAGAAATATTTTAGAGGCTTTTTTCCCCCCTCTGTCTGTATCTTGCCCGTGATTTCAAGTGAAGCACAGTGGCTTTGAAAAACCCGTGGATGGTTTATTTCCAGATGCATGTTTACACCTTGCATGTCTCTGGGGGCCCAAACAGACTCCAGATCACCCGTGTGGGTGTAGTTCTGTGAGAGTGAGCAGATAAACATGGTGCTCCAGAGCTGATGTTATTGTTCCTATCCCCAGAAGGGAGATCTGTGAAAGGAAAGGGCACAAATTGCAGAAGAAAACAACCAGCCTTTCATTTAGTCACCTGGCATCTGCTTGAATAAACTGGTGCTGCTTTAACATTACATTAAACATCCCTCCCACCTACTTCTTTTTAAATTCCTCTCGAGTTTCTTTTCCTTTTATTCTGGTCTGTTCTGAATATCCCAGGGTCTGGAATTTGTCTTTTACAGTGATATACAGCTTGGCATGGTGCCAGCTTCAGCTCCAGGGGATTCTTGTTCATGTTAAGATCTGAAAATCTTTATAAACATACACTTGGAGGAAAAATAGTTTGGTATTCAAGAAGCAAGATAAAGAGTTAGAGGAGCTCCAAGTGCTCTTAGCAGCTGTGTCATATCTTACTGGGCTGACACAGAGTAAATCCACAGCCCATCCATATTTTCACTATGCATACAGTTTGGGTTTGCTCACCCCAAAAGGACAGAGGTGAACTGCAGAAGGTGCAGAAGGAGACACAGGGGCCCACACGTAGCAGCTTCAGTCTGTGTGAGGTGTGAGCCCTGGATTTGGGAAGGAAAGGCTCAGGAAAGGCCTGAGAGAGAGCTACAAGGTCAAGAGTTAGCCTGGAAAAGCAAATGGGGGTCTTCAATGGGAGTGAGCCGGAAGCACAGGGAAAACTTGTGGGCTTTTTTACACACAGCAGGCACTGTATTTTCCTGATACCAAACTAAACCTCCCCTGACTCTGCTTCATACCATTTCCTCGAGTCCTGTTGATAAATAACATAGAGCTCCCCATAAATTTTCAGCTCCCCTGAAGTTGCTGGGCAGAGCCTAAAGGCTAACTAACAAAAAAGATGAAAGGATGTAAAGGCATGCACTCAGGATGATAAATGTAGCTGGAAATGCATGTGTGGAGAAACTGAAAATGAGGTCTGTAGTGGGTTTTTGGCAAATTATGTAACAAGAAGCAACACTGCATGCCCAAAAAAAAGTTGAAGGAAAGGCCACGTGTAATATTGAAGGATTCAGTGAGTACAACCACCAGAGACCCCTCTAGATGACCCTCCAGGACCATAAAAGGCCTTCCAGTAGGAGACTGACTCATGCAAATTAGTTTAGGAGAAGTGATGTTTGTGTATAAGCTAGGAGGCACATTGTAAGGAATATGGATGATGATGATGGAATAAAAACTCTCTGCAAAGTCTCACCACACACCTCAGACTGAAGGAGACATCCTCCTGTGTGTCCTGTGCTGACAGAGGATGCCAGATTTCTAATGCTTCAAACTGTGTTGGAAAGTTTATTTTCTGGTGGATTTTGGGATCACTGTCACTGCCCTTGAGAGTGCTGCCCCAGTGAGGATGCTGAAACCCCACTGAGGTTTCCCCTCGGTCCCCTCTTGTCCAGCCTGATCAGACCAAGAGGCCTCAGCTGCTCCTCACACGGCTTCTCCTCCAGACCCCTCACCTTCCTGCTGTCCCCCAGGTTCCACTCACTCCATGTCACAGACAGGCTGTCCCTTGGATCAGTGCCTGCTCAGGGACGAAGGCTGAGCTGGCTTTCTCTGTGGTCATTCAGCACAAACCAGCCAGAGGCTGGGGAGGCCAGCAAGGGCCTGGCAGAGGAACCAGCCTGGGAGAGCAAGGCGAGGTTGGGATTGGAGAGGTTTGTGTGATATAAATTCTGTCTTTTGCTAGAGGGTTTCACAGAGTGGCTGGGAGCAGAGGGGGTATTAAAGCTGTTTGAGGTACCCTGACTTACTGTGCTGAGGTTTTTTTGACTGTCTCTAAATCCTCCTGCTCTAAGCAATGGTGCTGCTCTGTCAGTAGAGCTTAGATTTGAGACTGCAACTCTTCTTCTATATAAAATTCCTATCTTCTGATTTTACTCTATTAGGACAAAGTGCTGCATAGACAATCCTATTTACAGGCATGAGACAGCTGCTTTTCATTAGGATCATTTGCCACGAGCCCAACTGCCAAATTACTCCTGCGTTTACAGAATGCCTGTCTCAGCCCTGAGCTCCATGGCCAGCAGGCTGCCAGGGCAGGGCTGGCACCAGGTGAGCCACTGCCATCCAAACCAGGGCTGAAACCTCAAAGCCAAGCACAAATCAGCCCAGCTGGGCACAAATGCCCCAACCAGGAGGGTTTTTGATTGGGGCTGGTGGCTAAGAGCCACCAACCAGCCTCACCAGGGGATATTAAGGTCCTGTCCCACTGCAGGCACACCAATTTGCTGAAAATCCCCATAAATGTTACTAGATGAACTGAGCCCTGCAGAATTGTCCATGGCACAAGATCCTCCCTGGCTCAGCGTGGGTGGAACTCCCCTGTGGTGACCAAGTTACCATTTTACAAATCCCCTTTCCAAGCACCCCTCTTACTGCCTTTTTAAAAATTTGATGTTGATTTTCAGAGCCATGAAGGGCTGCAATATTTGCTCAGTCTATTTTTTTTTAACCAACAATTATTCTGGCCTGCTCCAGGTGGGATTTTGCTTTCTGGCTGGGGAGCTGCTGTGGCTGCTGGCAGCTGTTCAGCCAATGCACTCTGTTGCTCAGCTGGGTCCTTGCTCCTTCCCAGCCCAGCCAGCCAGGACAGAGGGGAAGTGTCACACACGGACACGGGGCCAGCTTTTTGGCCTGACTGCTGTTTTCAACATCTGGATTCCTTCATGTGCAGTCATTAACAGGAGTAAAAGAGAGTTCAGGCTGCAGGGGCAGGAAATTCCCCTTTGACAGCTCATTCAGTCTGTGTGGTTTGGGGATGTTCACGTTTGTGGCACAGTCACTGGAGCGCCCTGCTGGAGGAGCTGGCTGTGTTTCTGATTGTCCCTCCAAGAGCTGGTGCTGAGGGTGATGGCAGCTGCCATCCTCCCTGCAGGCACTCACAGAGCAGCTGGGATTCAGACCTTCCAGGCTGAGCTCATCTCTGCCTTGAACCAGGCAGGGCTTTGCCTCTGGCTTGGTTGTACAGCCCCAGTATGTCACAGACATCTTTTCATTAAAATCCTTTCGTTAGGATGTTTCCTGCCGAAGCTGAGAAGTTTCAGCGACAAAGTGTAAACAATTGTTATCTGCTGCTGTGGAATGCAACAGGTGGATCCGTGATTGGTCTCCTGTGGATGTTTGGATTTACTGACCACTCATGGCAGAGCTGCTCTCGCTTTCTGCCTGGACACAGATCTTTGTTATTCAATCTTTTCTATTCTTAGCTTAGCTAGCCTTCTGAGAACTTTCCCTTCTATTGTTTTTAGTATAGTTATAATGTGGTATATATATATAAATAATAAAATAATAAATCAAGTCTTCTGAACATAGAATCAACATTCTCACCTCTCTCTTCATCCTGAAACCCCTTGTGACCACTGTCACACCAGTACAACAGAAAGTTTCTGAGCACCCATTCCCCAAGGGGTTTCCACCAAAACACCTGGCTTTTGTCTGGAGCTGGGGGCACCACAGCTCAGGTCTGGGTGATTTCACAGGCTGTGCACAATATTTGGGAGCCATTTGCTCCCTGCACAGAGCAGGAAGGAGAACCCTTCTCTTTTATTGCCTTTGCTACTGTAGTCCCCCAGCAGCTTCATGGTGTGGGTTTACAGAGCAGTGCATCCTGCAGCCTTCCAGAGCTGGGATCTGTCCTCATTTTCATGATTTGTTTGTTGGATTTTCAACATTTGCCTCCACTTCTGCTCTGTGTGAGAGTCTCTAGCAAGAGCAGGAAGTGGCAGCTCTGTACCAGGAATACATTGTCATGCTCCAGAACCACGTGTAAATAACAGCACTGGAGGAAAAACTGGTGCCATGTTCTCACTTTGAACTTCAACACTGTTTCTTAAACCACTTCCTGACTGCAGTATCATCCTGAAAGCACCAGTTCCTTTGGGTTTTTTTTTTTTTTCCTTTTCACACCCCAGCAATCCCTGCTGCCTTCCTCCAGCACCTCCCAGTTTGGTGGGTGCCCAGTGAAGGCAGCAGCAGCAGCACATTGGAATTGAAACCTTTTCCCAAGCAGATAGTTCAAGGCTATGGCAGCTCCTGGAGCCTGTGGTGAACCTGCTCACTGTGGGAGGCCAAAGGATGGCAGGAGGGTTTATCAGCACAGATAAGGAAAGCTGAATGCCCCTGGTCTGGCCTCAGTGCCTGAGTATGGAGCAGTGAACATCCCGGGCAGAGCTCACCACCAGGCACAGCCCCAGCCTGGGGCAAACTCCTGGCCGAGGTTTGGGATCCCAAGCAAATCCAAGCCATGGGATCCCACCTCCACCTGCCCACAGTGTGTGTGACAGCCCTGGCTGAGGGGAGGGGAGGGGGGGTTACCCCAGGGAGCTCCTCTGGCCGGGGCTGTGCAGATCCACCCCAGCCTTTAGGAAAATCCCTCCTCTGGGGCCTTTGGCACCTTTGCCATGACACCAGGCTGGCTCCAGCTGCACTCCAGGCGTGCTGGGTCAGTCCCTCTGCACACCCAGCCAAGCTGGGAACAGGGACAACCCGGGCCAAAGAGCAGCTCGCACTGGGCCTGTGACAGCATCAGGACAGGATCCGTGCCACCCCTTGGCACCCCATTCCTGAGCAGGCAGGCAGGGAGTAAATCCCATCAATCTGGCCACAGCCCTTGTGGCAGCTATTTTATCTTTTTTTTTTTTTTGCTTTTCTCCCGCATATCTTTTTAGACTTTATTTATTTTTAAACAGGATCCCCCTGCCTCTCCCCCAGCTGTGCAAGGAGGAACCAGCACGGAGGGGAACAGCAAAGAAGCGTCGCGGCCGCCTCCCCCTCACGGCAGCGGTGGGCGGGGATGGCCCCGGTGACAAACCCGAGACAAAGCGGTGACAAAGCGGTGACAAACCGCGCTCCTCGCACCCGGACTCGCCGTCAGCCTGACAGTGCGGACGCGTCCCTTTCCTGTGCACCGCAGGCCGGGCGGCTTTGGGACAGAGGGTGCGACTGAACCTTATTTTGGCCAGGCTGGGAAAGTCCCCAAGGCGCTCCGGGGCTTTTCCCGGGCAGTGCCAGCGCAGGGACACCGGGCTGGGTCCGTCCCGTTCCTGGAGCCAGGATAGCACCGAGCCAGGCGGGAAATTTGGGGGATGCTGTCAGTTCCTGAAATGTGGTCGCCACAAAAGGAATGGTCGTTGAAATAGATAGGGCAGGAGATCTTTCTCCTCTAAATATCTTTATTAAAAATCAGCTCGGGTGGGGAGAACGGACGGGTCGCACTCACGCCGCCGCTGCTCCCAGGAGTGACTCGGAAGAGGAAGAGTGCAGCTTTGTCCACTGGTTTGTGGGCAAAGCTGGGGCTTCCATCCTCACGAAAGCATCAGAAGATTCCCATTTTTTCGGTTTGACATTCGAGGTCCTCTGTCCAGCCGACATCTTTAGGTTAGGGTGAGGGGTAAAAAGGGTCTTAGCGGACACTGGATTCTGTTCCTCACGTCTAGACATCGCTTTGATCCCTCAATTCCGTGTTGGCTCGCTGTTTTTTAGGGGTTTTGCTAGGTTTGGTGAGAGGCTTCTTCATCTGCATGCCAAGCCCGATGTCCCCTCCGATGAAAACACCAGGTGCCATCCTCCAGGAAGCAGCAGGATGTTACTCCAAAAAAAGGGGGAATTCTCAACCATCAACAACAGATAGTTAACGAAAAACTATTAACAAGAGGTGATCACAACAGTAAACAGTTAGAACTCCACCCCGGCAACAACTGGCCGAACCTGTGAATCCGGCAACCTTTTAAAAAAATGGGCAACTTTTCTACTCATAACGAGTCATGAGAGAAATGGCAGATTTGTCTTTACGAACAAGCTGTGGGTCTGCTGGTAGATAAAACTAGCTCTGGAAGGTAAAAGAAACAATGGGAAGGATTCAATTGATTGATGAATGGAAAAAGATATTTGCTTTTGCAAATAAACTTTAGGGTTGCTGATAAATGGAAATAGGCATTGAGAGATGAAAGAAACAATGGGGAAGAAAAACACCTAAATTCCGTAAGAATTAAAAATTAAAAGGGAGGGTTATGCATTCGAGGGAAGTCTTTGGGAAATCTTTGGTATCAGGCGTCTGTACCTCTCAAGTACCTCAGCCAAGGGGAAAGAGAGAAGGGAAATGCCGCTGGGAAATTGGGATAAAAGGGAGGCTGCGTCCTCCAAAAATTCAAGAGATTCCAGGGGAATGCCCCATGGCCTCTCCCTTTATTCGAATAAATCCAGAAAGGACTCCTCTGTCTCCTTTTTGGACATAAACCTCTGGTGGTTGTAAATGAATTTTCCTAACAGTCAGACTGTTAGACTTTTTGGTTTTGTTTTGGTTTTGGCTCTCCCTCGGTGCGGCTGCTTTTCGAGGGGAAACAGCTGCGTGCAGATGTGCCCGAGAGAGGACGGACCCACCCGAGCAGGGCGAGCTGCCTGGGCAGGAGGGTGGCACCTTCGGATGGGGATTGGGATGGAAAACTCCTCCGGCAGCACTGCCACCACCCCGGGCCACCCTGAGCAAGTCCCGGCGGTGCCGACGGCAGCCGAAAACAGCAATTAGCAGCAGAATAACAACCCTGCTGCTCCCGAGAGGCTCAATCAGCCCTCGCTCGCACAAAGCAGGGAGGATAATGCCACTCTCACCCTGGCTGCATCGCCCTCACTCCGGCTGCATCCCTCACTCTCACCCTGGCTGCATCACTCTCACCCTGACTGCATGGCTCTCACCCTGGCTGCATGGCTCTCACCCTGGCTGCATCACTCACTCTCACCCTGGCTGCATCACTCACTCTCAACCTGGCTGCATCCCTCACTCTCACCCTGGCTGCATCACTCCCTCTCACCCTGGCTGCATGGCTCTCACCCTGGCTGCATCACTCCCTCTCACCCTGGCTGCATCACTCCCTCTCACCCTGGCTGCATGGCTCTCACCCTGGCTGCATCACTCCCTCTCACCCTGGCTGCATCACTCTCACCCTGGCTGCATCCCTCACTCTCACCCTGGCTGCATCCCTCCCGTTTTCAGTCCTCACCAGCAGAGCAGCGCTGCAGGGGCACGGCAAAAGGAGGGATGCTGGAGCTCCAGCAGGGTGCCCGCTGGTCCTGAGGTGATTTTCCACCTGTGCTGGCAAACACAGCCCCGTGGGGGTTTTGTGCCCAGCCAGCCTGTGAGTGAAGATGTGAGTCACGATCTCGCAGCCTGTGAGGTTGCTTTGGTCTCCCTGTTTTGGACAGCCATTATTGATTATTTTTAGCTGTAAAAGGGGGAAGGGAGGAATGAGCTGGGACACAGCTCCCCGCTGCTATTTCAGAGGATTTGTTAGTTTTGCAGCTGACTGTTGAGAGATTAATAGACAAACCCCAAGCACTTGGGTATTGTGTGCTCTTTATTTTTAATATAAATCAGTTTTGCAGTGCTTTGCAGGACACAAAGCTGCCTGCAGCCTGGCTATCCTCCCAGCAGCAGCAGTGGCCCAGCTGGGTGTGAGCTGGTGGCTGGGGCATCCCTGCTGCAGGGTTTGCGTTCTGGATTTTCCTCCTGCTGCAGGAGGTGGCAGCTGTTCCAGGAATGGGATGAGCCTGCCCTGCCCGACTGAATGCCAGCCCTCCCATATCCCCTGGAGGGGGCCCTCCCAGGCCAGTCCTGGCTTTGGAATCTCCTGGTGTTGGAGAGATGGACATCAGCCCTCCTGCCTGCCACTGTCCCTCTGGTCTGGGGCAGAAGGGCCATGTCCACCCCTGCCAGGACAGAGCAGAGGGCCCAAATCCTTGGCTGGGGCAATAGCTGCTCTGTCCCTCTCATCATGAGCCACTTCACCAAACCCATCTCTGTGAGCTTCATCTTCTTTTCTGGGTGCAAGCAGCTTTTCCTGGTGGCAGGCGTGGCTGCTCTGAGTCCTTGTGTTGAAGGACCAATAAAAGTCACCCTGCAAGGAAAAAAAGAAAAAGAAGGGGATGTTTTTCCTGCCTTGCTATTGAGCCAAAGTGGCACAGAAAGTTGTCAGGGAGATGCTCTCTCTGGCAGCAGGATGCTCCTGATGAAATTTCCTCTGCTCTGTGGGATAATCCCATGAGGAAAAGAATTCCTGTCAACATCTGAGCATGCCCTTGTGGGCTAAACAAGATATTACAGCTTGGGTGTTGAACTTGGACTTCTTGGTGGGTTTTATTTTATTTTGTTTGAGCAATACTGGTTTTCAGCTAGATTTCTCCCAGCTGCACTAGGAGCTGAATGTGGGTGTTGCTGCAATCAGTTTTGCTTCTCTGAGGAGCAGGAGCATCCTTCAAGGGGAGGTGGGAGGTCAGGACCAGCAGCTCTTGTTTGTGGATGTACCAGTGGGTCTAACTTCTCTCACTGAGGTTAAATAAAAGCACCTGAGGATGCCTGGGTCGGGATAAAGAAGAAATAAATGCCTTGAAAGCCTAGGGAAAAATCACTACTAATATTTTTACAAACCTTGCAGGTGTACAATCTGTGCATTAGTCTGTAAAAATCCCACAAAACACAGAATTTAAGCTAAAA
Organism: Ammospiza nelsoni; assembly: GCF_027579445.1. Lineage (NCBI taxonomy): Eukaryota > Metazoa > Chordata > Aves > Passeriformes > Passerellidae > Ammospiza > Ammospiza nelsoni. Next base: position 14,786,420 of record NC_080635.1, read on the forward strand.
ATCAGTTATATTAACAGTACTACAGTCCACCATCAACACAGATGAAACACCATGATAAAGTAGAGTGTGATGGCATCACTCATGTAAAACATCCCTGAGCACAGAGCAGAGGATTTGCAGCTGAATCAAGGAGAAGCAAGTGGTGATCAAGGAGAGCCAGCTCCCTGCTTGAGGAAAACATCAGCTCCTGAGAAATCCCTTACCTTTGATTGTTGCTGAGAGTGCAATTGCACTTTTGGTCCCAACAGAGCTAAAATCAATCTGGCTGAGGAGTGACCCAAAGAAATAGGAATTTAATGAGTGACACACAGAAATGGGACTTAAACTGCTGCTTATCTCTGGTCACTGAATACAGGGATCTTGTTCTACATAGTGTACATATAAATAATAGAGCAGCCCCTGCAAGCAGAGCCCTCCCAGCTCACTCAGAGGGATGGAGCTGGTGAGATGAGCACCCTGCATCTGTCCCTGGAATATCACTGGGCACATTGCTAAGCTCTAAAGAATAACACAGCTTTTGAAACCTATTAAAAAATCTACCAGGGATGTTACCATTTTTCCAAAAAATTAGTCTTGTCTTTGAGAAAAAAAAAGTTTGTTTTGCAAACAGCTTTTAGCTGTCACCCTTTGTTTTGGACAGTAGTTATTTCTATTTAGTGAGGTGATGAGCAAAATCTTAATTTCTCATCCTACTTTGGCTCTTCCGTCTTGCTTTTGCTGCAGGAGAGAATTATGAATGTTAGCCCAGTGTGATTTTCACTTTCTCTTTATTCAGCAATGCAATCACTAGAGGGAGGCAGATGGTAAATTTATCTATCCTAAGCTCTCAGACATTCTGTGGTGCCTTATAAATGAGAGCAGAGCAGTTGTCAGTAGCAGCTCCTGGTGGATCATGCTGCCTGGGGGGGGGATTTGGACACTTGCTGAAATCAGCTAATTCTGTTGACTGTCCACGCTGTCAGCCCCCAAGGCAGCTGTGCCCTCCTCTGCAGCTGTGGAGGAGCTGCTTGGCTCCTGGAGGTCATGCTGGGTCCCTCAGCTCATCCTGGGGTGATTCAATACCCTCCTGAGAAATCAGGGGGGCAGGAGCTGGTGGAAAGGCTGTGACATTCCATTTGGGGATTTTGGCCCCATGGGGCAGAATTTGTACAGCTTGGCCCAGGCCAGTGTGGATGTGCCCACAAGATCTCCAGAGATGCTCTTGGGCCAGGTGACCCCAAAATAAGTAAAAATCAGCAACTTCTGAACATGAAGATTAATCAAAAGGGCCAAATATCCTAATATGTAATTTATGTTTTTATGGAGATTGGCTGAAAATCAAGACTTGCTACCAAACAAACAAACCAAGCACATTAAGATTCCTCACTCAAATACTTACATATCAGCACATAAAAAATAAACTTGGCCTTACGATTTATTTCACCATCTCTACCACCTGCTAAGCGTAAATTAAGCAAATGCTCCTCTTCTCTTCATTAACCAGAAGATGCCTTAGGGACCTCCCTGCTTTGCAGCAGGGTTCCCTTCCAGGGTTTAGGTCCTGGAAGCACAACACTGTTCAGTGTTCAGGGGGGCAAACCTCACCCACATGGAGTTTACACCACTTGGGCACACAGGAGTCTATGGCCCAGGGATGTTGTCTACTTAAACTTTATTAAAGCCTTAGATACCATTTCCCAGAGCATTCCCTTTGAAGGAGCTGGCTGCTCTTGCTATGGACAGGTGTAGTCTTTGCTGGGTAAAAAACTGCGTGGCCAGGCCCAAAAGAAGGGAATCACCATGGAATATCCTGAGTTGGAAGGGACTTACAAGGATCATCAAAGTCCATTTCCTGCCCTGCACAGAGCAGCCCCAAGAATTCCACCAAGTGCCTGTGAGTCAAACACTTCTTGAACTCCATCAGCTCAGTGCCGTAACTACAGCTCTGGGGAGCCTGTTCCAGCACCCAACCATCCCCTGGATGAAGGACCTTTTCCTGATATCCAAGCTAAACCTCCCCTGACACAGCTTCAGAGCCGTTCCCTCAGGTCCTGTCACTGGTCACAGAGAGGAGATCAGTGCCTGCCCCTCCTCTGCTCCTCCTCAGGGAGCTGTAACTGCAGTGAGGTCTCCCCTCAGTCTCCTCCAGGCTGGACAGACCAAGTGATCTCAGCCACTCCTCACAGCTTCCCCTCCAGACCCTTCACCATCCCTGTGCCGTCCCTTGGACACTCTCTAACACCTTCATGTCTTTTTTATACCATGGCACCCAGACCTGCCCCCAGCACTCGAGGTGAGGCTGCCCCAGTGCAGAGCAGAGTGGGACAATCCCCTCTCTTGCCTGGCTGGGGCTGCTGTCCCTGATGTCCCCAGGACACAGGTCACCCTCCTGGCTGCCAGGGCACTGCTGGCTCATGTTCACCTTGCCATGGACCAGGATCCCCAGGTCCCTTTCCATGGCACTGCTCTCCAGCCTCTCATTCCCCAGGCTGTACATCCAGGGCTGCCCCATCCCAGGTGCAGAATCTGGGATTTGCCCTTGCTAAACTTCACATGGTTGGTGACTGCCCAGTCCTCTCATTTGCTGAGGTCTCTCTGCAGCATCTCCCTGACTTGGAGGGAGCCAACAGCTCCTCTCCCTTGTGTATTGTCTGTGAACTGGCTCAGTGTCCCTCCAGTCCTGTGTCCAGGTCATTTATGGAGATGTTGAGGAGCACAGGGCCAAGGATGGAGCCCTGCAGAACTCCAGTAGTGACAGGTCCCCAGTCTGATGTCACCCCGTTCACTGTAACCCTTTGTGCCCCAGCTGTGAGCTCACCCATCCCAGGATGTGTTTATCCAGCTGAGGGATGAACATTTTGTCCAGAAGGATCCCATGACAGACAGTATCAAAAGCTTTACTGGAATCCAAAAGCACAACAACAACTGGCTTCTCTTGAACAGCTGGGTGGGTTACCCTGCCATAAAAGGAAATCAGGTTTGATAAAAGCAGCACTCTCCTGTCTGAAGAAGCTGTGCTGGCTGTGACTGAGGAGTGCTTTGTCCTTCAGGTGCTTTTCAATACCTCCCAGAATAATCTTCTCCATAATTTACCAGTCACTGAAGTGAATGTGACAGGCCTGAAGTTTCTAGGGTCATCCCTCTTGTCCTTCTTGACTATGTTTGCCAGCTTCTGGTTAGCTGTGGCCTCTCCAGATTCCCAAGCCAATTCACAAATCATGGAGGCAGGGCTCACAATGACATCAGCCAGCTCCTGGAGTGTTCTCAGATGGATCCCAGCAGGCCCCACAGACTCACAGGGGTGCAGCTGGAGCACTGGAATGGTCCTCAGGGCTCAGTTCAGGGCACTGGGAGCCCCTTACCCCGTCAGTGGTGTTGACAGAGACCAAGAAAGCATTAAACATCTTTGCTTTATGGCCCTGTTTGTGAGGTGACAATCCTCATCCTGTAACAGGCTGATGTTATCACTGCACTGACTTTTGTTATTAATGCATTTAAAAAAAAAACCACCTGTTTTTATGGTCTCCCACAGCTCTGGGCAGCTTTAGCTCCAGTTGAGTTTTGGCCACACAAATTTTCTCCCTGCAGTGGTGAACAGCACCTCTGTATTCCTTCCATGTCACCTGACCTTGCTTCCTTTTTAGCCATACTTCCAGAAGAAGTATGGTTCATCTGTTCAGCCAAGCCAACTTTTCATCTTGACTCCTGACATTTGGGGAATTCCCTGTTCCTGTGCCCTTAGAAGGTGATGCTTAAAAAATTACCAGCCCTGATGGATACCAGTGCCTGTAAAAACATTTTCCCAGGGAACCCTACCCTGAGCAGCCTGAAGTCATGTCCAGGGCTGAAGTTTTGCTGGCCCTTTTCCTCACTGTCAACAGAGATTTTTAAACTCGATGGTTTTGTGATCACTGTGGCCAAGACAGCCACCAATGCCCCTTTCCCTCATGGATCCCTCTCTGTGAGCAAGCAGCAAAGCAAGGAGGGCATCTCAGCCAGCTCTCTTAGTACCTGTACCAGGAAATCATCATCCAGCTGTTGTAGGAACCTTCTGAACCTGCTTGTGTCAGCTGTGCAGTGTTCCCAGTCAATATCTGGCAAGTGTAGTCCTCCATAAGGACAAAGGCTCCATACCTGGAAATAAAGATGGTAATTATTTCTATGAAAGTGGAAATTGGGAAAAACTTGGTTGACGCTTCTTGTCTTCCAGAGCTGGCATCTCCTTGGTTATTGGCCTATGTGCCTATAAGAAGCTGCCACATCCAGTCCTGTGGATGTGGTGCTCAGGGGCATGGCTCCATGTTGGGCCAGGCAGTGTCTGGTTAATGGTTGGACTCCATCCTCTCAGAGTGATTTTCCAAGATTCTCTCTTTCTGTGGTAAGTGGGAAAGGGGTTTTGCAGGTCTGTCCATACCTGGACAGCAGGAGGGGGCCTGGGGTCACTGTGTGTGTAGTTATGGACAGGTGGCTGTGGAGGGGAAGGTTTGTCCTGCTGCAAGAGTTACAGACTCTCACTGGCCTTTTGGTCATTGGGACTGCAGTGGGGTGGATAGAAAAGCTTAAAAATTGTGAGCTGGGATGCAGCTGCTTCCTCCAATACAACTGAAAACCCAGGCAGCTGGGACAGTCTGATGAACTGCTTGATTTGACCCCCAAAAAACCCGTGGGGGTGTTTGTCCCTGAACATCCATCATCCTGTCAGGCTGTGATGAGCTGGAAGGAAAAAAGAAAGATTTTTTATTTTGCTAAATGACGATTGACACTTTAAAAGCAACACTGTCAAAGCTGCATGTCAAACAGCCTAATTGCCTAATCTGTGTGGCTCCTAATGACAAGCTAGACTCTTACAGCTGAAAGAGTTTGAAGCATCTAATAATTTATACATCATCACCTGGGCTATTTGCTTTCCACACTTCAGTAAATGTAGATGAGGAGAGGAGCTACTTGTGTTTGGAGGCAATTTCACCTGCTTCACTCAGTCCTGTCTCAGGATGGTGCAGCCCTGGGGGAAATCACAGCCTTCAGCAGAAGATGGATAAAATGTTGTGATGAAAACACTCACTTTTACATTAGGACTCTTTTCTCCCCCACTCTAGTAGTTGAACATTATTTTGTTTTATAAGAAAACAAGCAGCTTGGGCTCTGTGTCACATAGGGGTATCAGCACCACTTTAATTTCAGGTTAGAACATTATAAATGGAAAGATGTTTTTTACCCAAATACCCAGCACAGAAACAACACTTGGGCAGCAAGCTGAAAGGACAAGTCTGTCCCTAACAAGCTCTAGCTGGCCTCATTTCATTGATTAGCTAATTGCTAATAGCTAATTGCTGGCACTGGTGAAGCAGGGCCCTATATGAGTGAGTGGGCTGCCAGGCTAGGCCCTTTGCTGCAGGGATGTGTTTTGGAGAGGGTCTGGGAAAGGTGGTGACCACACATTTGCTCTGCCTGAGGGATTATTTTAGGGGGAGACAGGGAGGGTTTTTTTGTATGTTTTGTTGTTTTTTTGTTTGGGTTTTTTTGTTGTCTTATTTGATGTTGTGCCCCTGGTAAACCCTTGCCATGAAGCCTTTGCCCTCCCTGTTTATTCTGGCCCTGCTCTTGATGCCTTGGGTGCTGGGGCCAGCCCCTGGGCAGGGTCCTGGGGTGATGCTGGGGCCTTGCTGTGATGCTGCAGCTGCTGCAGGGGTGAGTGAGGGGCAGGGGGATTGGTTCCCTGTGGCAAACTCCCCTCTTGGCTGTGCTGTCCTGCCAGCTTGCAAATCCTTCTCTCTTCTGCATGGCCCTGAGAGATTAAAGCCTGACTGTCTTTGCCTGCTGTGTTTTGGGGCTGGTTTTTGTATTGCTTGTGGTCCAACAGCACAAATCAGGCAGTGCTTCTGGATGTAGGGAGGGGAGAGGGTTTATAATCACATAAATTATGTGTAAATTATGTGACCCTGGGACTCAGTCCAGGTGCAGGCAAAACCCCAGCCCACCAGGCTGGGTTTGGTTTTCTCTTCCCACTGGGCTGGTGTTGGCATTTCTCTGAGCAGTGTTATAAACATTGGGAGTTGGTATTTGGGCCTGCAATTGGACTCTTTTCTTTGTTTATAGGCAAGGGGATCTTCTCAGGAACATTGGGAGGCTAAACCAGGTAAGAATTAGTTCTCAGATCAGCCTCTGGTTTTTTGTTTGCTTGCTTGTGTTTAGTTTTTTGTTTGTTTTTTTCATTGTATGGTTTTCTGTTTTTTTTTTTTTTTTTTTTTTTTTTTTTTTGTTGTTGTTGTTGTTGTGTTTTGGGTTTGCTTTTTTGTTTTGTTTTTTTTTTCTGTTCCCCCAGAACTTGTTGGGTGCTTTAAACCACCAATGAGTAGTGTGGAAAATCAGGAGCGACCATCTGACTGTGGGGTGGTGTGGAGAGGGATTGGGATGTGGTTGATCAGTACTGAGTGCTGGGGTAGGGAAAAACCACTGCTTGTGTAGGAGATAACCTGTGCCACTGTCCTCTGGCTGCCAAGTCCCCACCACAGAGCAGGTCCTGCAGGCAGGAGCAAAGCACTGCAGCAATTAAAACAAGTGGCGAAAGTCCAACCCAAACTTTAAGCGTGCTCCTCTAGGGTAAATCTGTCCTGAACTTGCCACTCTTCAGGCTTTGAGAAAGTGGTTTTGGAAAACACTGCTTTTCCCTGCCTAAGGAAAGCTTCTTTCCACTTTGGGTGCTGTGGGGCGATACCAATGTTGGGGTGATATTAATGTTGGGGCTCTAATGGCTTCTGGCTTGGCTGAGCCCTTTAAACCAAAGAGATTGCTCCCTAAACAGCCTGACCCTGCAGAGGAGAAGCCTCCCTGGTACCCTCTGTGTGGCTCTCCTGGGACCTCTGTGCTCCTGCATGGCCATGGGGGGCTCAAAGCATGGGTGTGCCCTGCTCTGGGACTGTGGGGGCACAGCCATGGAGCAGGAGGTGGTGGTGGCCGGGGCTTCTCCAGCTTTCCAAGGGCTTTGTCCCATGGTTTCCCACTCATGGCTGTCAATGTTGGCAGGCAAATGTGAACAGGAGGTACTAAAATGGGGAGGAAAGGGATCCTGAAGATAATTTCTGGAAATAAAGATGGTAATAATTTCTTTGAAAGTGGAAATGGGGGGAAACTTGGTTGCTGCTTCTTGTCTTCCAGAGCTGGCATCTCCTTGGTTATTGGCCTATGTGCCTATAAGAAGCTGCCACAGAGTGCTGAAGGACAAATATGGGGCGTTTTCTCCTCCAGCATTCCATGCTGATTTCCCTGTAAGCTTTTGGTGCAACTGGACAATCTGGGCAGGCTCCAGGAAGCACATCATCATTTATATCCAGGGATTTATCACTAAGGATGCTTGCAACAAAAATGAAGACAAAATTCTGTTTGAAGGAGTCTCCTCCCTGGTGGAAAACAGTGTTGTTTATGCCTGCTGGAAAAAGGAGATGCATGTTTTTGCCACCTTTGCTCAGGCTGTCCATGTTGTGCTGCTGAAGAGGTACTTGCCAAACCAGAGAGATGGAGGATTTAAAGGGAAGTACTACATCTTCCAAGACCAGCAGGGTGCCTCTTCCTCCAAAGATGGTGCAATTTCTGGAACTTCTGCTCCAAAACTGCAAAAGAAAGGTGGTGGTTTTCAGTCTGGCTGGGTTGGAAACCTTAGGGGTGCACTGGGCTTTGCAGCCACACGTGGCAGCAGCACTGTGCTGAGCAGTGAGCAGATGCAGGGAAGAGGGATCACTGTGGACACCACGGCTGTGGGAAGGCCTACAGAGCTTCTCCCACGTGAACGTGCAAGGACACAGGCTCTGGAAACAACAGCTCCTTCTGAACTGGGGTCTCAGCTGCTGGAGGCTCCAGGCATAGGAACACCTGAGGGAATAATCCCCACTGCAGCTCAGGACACCTGGGGACAGAATCCCTCCGTGAGTGAGGGCAGTGCTGTGAGTTCTGCTCCTGTGTACAGTGTGCCTTTGGAAACTCCTGTGCTTGGTGCCTTCCAGGGAGCAGAACCTTTCTGGCAGCCAGCAGGGGTGAGTCTGGAGAGCAGCCAGCCTGTCCTGAGCCCTACCCTGAGGCCAAAAGGTCTGGGCCACCTGCAGCTTACCATTAGACCAACAGGCCTGGCCCTGGCTGCACACTCTGAGCCTCTGTCCCCTGGCACAGGACAAAGCCAGCAGGGCACAGATCCCAGCAGGGACAGCCAGCTCAGCACAGCCAGCCTGGAGAAGGAGGGAAGCAATGCCCTGCTGAGTGTCCCAGCTGATGGCCTCACCAAGGGCCTGGTGCCCAGCCTGAGGAGCCCCTCTGACATGGTCACCAGGGATCACTTGCAGTCCCTTCCTGACAGAAGCCAAAGCAGTTCGGGGCGTTTGTCTGTGCCTAAACCTGAGCTAGGCACAACTGGCCTCCAGCATACCAAGCTCATGGATATTTTCCCACTGGGAAGTTTTGGGGGAGCTGTCAGGAGGAGAACAGCACTGCATCCCACAGCACCAGGGCTGGCTGCACCTGCTTTGGCAACAGGGCTGGAGCATCCTCTGACACCTGTGCCTGCCCTGGGGACAGAAGCCATCCCTGTGCCAGTGATCTCCTCCACAGTGCCTGTCCCTGCAGGCTTTGGCTCTCTGGATTTAGTTCCTGAAGCACCTCTTCCTCCACAAGTGGAGTCTCTGCCCATGGTACCCTCTCCACCAGCTGCTCTGGACTGGGACACCATCACTCTCAGGCAAAGGAACATCTCCCCAGCTAGCCCAGGAGGACAGGAGATGGTCTCCCCTAGACCACCTTGCCATGCATCAGCAGCCTCTGAACTGGGCACAGATGGGTCCTCCAGATGCCTTGGCCCTGGCAAGCAAAAGCAGAAGTTGGTGCTGGGACAGGGAGGTGAAATCACATCTTCTGTGGGCCTGATGGCCAGGAGTCCCTCCCCAGTCTTTGTCACTGTCCCAGGGCCTGCTGTGAGGCTTGCTCAGCCTGAGGGCCATGTCAGCAGAGGCTCTGGGGTGACACCAGCTTCTCTGTCGGATACCAGAGAGGTCCCAAAGGTGCCTGTGCAGCATCAGGACAGTGCTGCCAGTGACAAACCAGCTTCTGTCTCCATATCCAGGGGGTCTGAAATGCAGGGAGTCACAGAAACTGTGCAAGTGGGTGCAGGGCAGAGGACAGCTGCCTCCTTCAGCACCACTCCTGCACACCCTGATCTGCCTGCAGCTCCATGGGGAGAAGCACTGCCCAGAGACCAAAAGCCTTGGGAGCCCTCTGGTGTAGCCAGGAACACCCAGATGGCAGGAGGACAGCAAGGGAAACATGCTGGTAGGTGTCCCAGCACTTTGTGTCTTGGCACAAGTCATCTTTAGAAGTTAAAACTATTTGGTGGGGCAAGGGCAAGGCTGTGCCTTTCACCTGCAGTCTCCACCTGGCAATCCTAATCTGCTGTCTGGGAACAACTGGGCTGGACTCTCTGAGACCCTGGCAGGACACCAGGTGCCCTCCAAAGCTGCTCCTCAGCAGGACAGGGGAGAGAAAATGTGATTAAAGGCTTGTGAGGTGAGATAAGGGCAGGGAGAGATCACTGACAGCCTACCATCATGGGAAAAACAGAAATGGGAAATTGGTTTCATTTCTTACTAATCAAATTAGGGTAGGATAATGAGAAATCAACTTAAATCTTAAAACCAGCTTCCCCCTATCCCTCCCATCTTCCTGGGCTCAACTTCACTTCTGGTTTCTCCACCTCCTCCCCTCTGGAAGGGCAGGAGAATGGGACCTGCAGTCAGTTCATCAGACCTTGCCTCAGCCACTCCTTTCTTCTCAGGGGAGGACTCCTCACTGGCCTGCCCAGTGCTGGCTCCATCCTGGAGCTGGCTGGCACTGGCTCTGCTTCATGCAGCCTCTCACAGAGGCTTAGCTCCAGCTGAAGTGTGGATATGTGGCTCCAGGGGCTGAAACTACAGAAATCTTGCAGCAGGAAATGCGAAAATCTTGCAGTCTGAAATGCTGCCTCTCCTGTGGAAGTTTGCAGACTCCCAAAAGTCTGATATAGAATATAAAATGTAATATGTGATATAATTTGTGAATATAATGACCTTTGATTGCATGTTTCTGTTCTGTGTTGCAGATGTGTCAGAGCTGGGCCCTCCCTGGGTAACTGAGTTCTTTCCCATCAGGAGCTGCCACCGTGTCCTCCGGGATGGCTCTGGCCTGTTCCACCTCCCGCTGCACGTGGACATTAAAGCCAATATCTGGTGCAACTGGACCATCTGGGCAGGCCCCCAGAAGCACATTGTCATCTATGTCCAAGGGTTCCAGGGGAGCGATGGCTGTGGCAACAACCAGGACAGGATCATCTTCCAGGGGGTCTCGTCAAGCTTGGAAACCAAAGTGGTGTTTGCCTGCCACAACCGAGGCACGCTGGTCTTTGCTGCACAAGCCACCGAGGTGCAGGTGTTGTTGCTGTCAGGGAGTGGTTCCAGAAGCCATGAATACAGGTATTTTAGAGGACAGTACTATGTATTCAGAGACTCTGAAGCTGTGGACTCTTCAAATGATACCATAGCAGCTCCCCAGGAGCCTGTCCAGGAGACCTCTAAAAATGAGAGCTGGAGGACAGTGGAGACCAAAGGTTTGCTGTCCATGCTGACAGCTCCTCCAGGCCCACCCACTGCACCTGCTGGTGGCAGGATCCAGCCTGGCGTTGTGAGCCCAGAAGAGATGGGCCAACATTCTCCTGATCTCATGGAAGATGATCAGTCTGGTGCTAACCAGAGTGAGCGTGGTCAGGATGAAACCAGGCTGGAAAAGAACCTTAAGGACAGAGGCAGCAAGGGCAGAGAAGCTGAAGGTGACATGTTGATGGAGCCAGCTCCAGCTGGGCAGGACACTGGGGGCAAAGCTGAGCCACCTGCCTTGGAGCTGTCCCCTGGGACAGCTCTGGTCACTGTGGTCCCATGTCACCTAGCTGGCTCCCCTTGCTCAGAGATGCCCAGCAGCAGTGTAGGTGTCTCTGCCAGTGGCAGCCCCTCAGAAGTGGCAGCTGCTGCACATCACACACAGACACCAGAGCTGGCAGAGCCACCGCTGAGCACCAGCACAAAACCACCTCTCTACCCATCTCCTGGTGTGACTGCTGCTGATGTGGTGCCTCTGGGAGGAAGGACTGAAGAAATCTTAGGTAAGGTGATTTTTTTGGTTATTACTGGCTGAACTGTAATTGCACCTGACAATGTGCAATATCCACCTCCAGTGATGCACCACTCTCTTAAGGGGTTTTATTTGCAGACATGGCTGTTACCTTCAGCTGGGCTATATGGTACCACTCTTGACTCCTGTATGCAGGGATGGAGGGACTTGAGAAGACACAGTGTCGATTTCTCGGCTGTTTAGGTGGCCTGGAAAGGCCCAGGGATGGCCTTGAAGAGCCGACGCTTCAAAGGACGAGAAGAGACTTCTGATCTTTTCTCAGTCTCGGTGTTTATTAATTGTTTATCTAAAAGATTTTCTTTCAGCCCGACAGAGGTCTGCACAGCAAGCCAGCCATGAGCACACTGCAAGCCCCCGGGGCGGTCACTTATCTTTATACCCGAAGTTACGTGTACAATATTTATCATTTTTCCCCAATACCTTCTACCCTTATTAACCTGTGCACTTCTAGTAATAACCAATCCCAAAGTGCCACCATCACCACAGAAGATGGAGGCCAAGAAGAAGAAGAAGAACAGGACATGCCCCAATTCCTCCATCTTACTTCTTTAGACCCCCCTGTACAGAAATCCTAAACCCTGTGTTTTACACTGTAATTAACTTATCCCTTCACCATACACCCAGTGAAATCCTCCCATCCTCATACAGGTGTCGTTTCCTGTGTAGGATCAAAGCCCTGCCACCAGACACTTCTGGCAACATTCCAGGACTCCCGAGCCCCCCAAGGGTGTTCTCGGCCACTCTGCACCTCCATCCTGAGGTGCTGAGATCCCACATCACAGGATTTTCAGTTCTAACATGGGCATCTAGGGGATTATGCTACTCATCATAGGGACAGGCTGGTTACTAATCCAGGTATTCTGAGTTTTCCATGGAGGAGCCATCCTCCCAGCTGTGACTTCACCCCCAAAGCAGACTGGGAGTGCTTGTCTTGGTTTTAAACAGCTCTGTCTTGCACTGATTCCTCGGTAGCCTCTCACAGTGCTCCCAGGCATGATCACTAAGTTTGAGCTCCAGAAGCTGGAGAAAGGTTAGAAAAATCCTTTGTCTCTTAAGCAAGTTTAGGAGTTGATGGTAGATCACTTACACAGGAAATATTCAGCTACTGATATGTTTTAATTTCTGCCTGAAAGCAGATGTTTTCAAATGGTATTTCCTCACCTCCAAACTGTTCTAGCTCTGCTGTTGGAGATTTTACTCAGATTTTTTGCATTTGCTGGCATGTAATGCCCAAGCTGTTTTGCTCCACTGGGATCCAAGGCAGCTCTGGTAGTTTTACAGAAATAAGAGTTTGTCTCCTTCCAGAAATGGAAATGAGGTTTATTGGGGTGATTTCTTTCTAAAGAGCATTTTCCACTGTAGAGGAGAAGACATTGTCTTCAGAGCCTGTCATTTAATTTCAGAATGAAGAACAGAGGCAGGACCTGGAACATGGCAGTCTTTTTGCAAAGTGACACAGACCTAACATATTTTCCCTCCCCCTTACTGGTGCATCAGTGATAGCAGCGTGATGCTTTCCCTTGCTTTGGCAGATCTGATATCATCTGTGGGGAATGACACAGGACTGCAGTCCCAGCACCATCCTGGAGGTGAGCCATGCAGAGTTTTTAAGTGCCTTAAAACAGTGCCCTAAGCCCAGGGAGCTGCTGAGGCTGTGCTGGACACCACCTGCTCATTACACTTAGAAAGCAGTGGGAGTTGTTTCTGAGCAGTAACCACTCTGAAGAGGCTATTTTTTTAAGATGTCACTGCAATCCCACAGTTGTGCTTTGGCCACTTTGTGTCTCCCCTGGAGAAACCTGAGTTTAGGTGCCAACCCTGACATACATGCTGGCTTGTTTAAGTCCAAGCAATACTTGTTGGCTATTTAAATAAGGTTTTTCTAAGATGAATGAAGGTGAATGAACTTCAATTCCTCCAGTGTATTCCAATGAATGTCCCATGACTACCAGGATCAGAAATATGCAGAAATCCTGCTTCTCAGGCCAGGGAGAGATGGAAACTCTTTTAAGGGAGAGCAACTAAACAATATAAATGCAGGGTTTGTATGGCCCAGCAAGCCACAGAAACAGCTTGCACAAAGGAGTCAATACAGAAGGATCCTCAGCTCTGAACAGGGAGAAATATTGATGAACAAATAGGTTTTAAACAGCCAAGTGACAAGTCTGTGCCAGTCTGGATTCCAAGGGAAACTGGCTTTTAGGCTCCATCAATAACTATAACAATCCCTTTGGGAAAGAGAAGGGCTAAAGGCATGTGAATGTGATTGGATATGTATTGGATATGTTGCTTTGTGCCAGTTTTTCACTGAAAGATCAATTCTAGTGTTCATCAACAAGCATTAACTAAGATTTGTGTTCACCTGTTAGTCAACTTGTCCTACCTGATGCAGAGCCCCTGGAAATACCCTGTGGCACTGACCTGCACAGGCATGGTGCTGTCCTGGTGTTGATGTTTAAGGACTAACTCATTTAGGTAGCCTGTTTGTATTAGGTGCATTTGAACATGCCAGGATCTTGTGTTTTCTGGCAGATGTGCTGTTTGAAGTCACTGCTGAAATCAAACCCAAGGACTGGATTCCTCACGGTGTAAGTGAGGTCCAAAAGGGTCTCCTTGAATCTCTGAAGGATCATGTAAGTGTGGGGAGGTGGAGAAGAGCAGATGGGATGTCCCAAATCTTCGTGTAGAAGAGAGCATTTTGGGCTTTTATGTTTGGGGGAGATGACCTGTAGCTAAGCAAATGGAAACAACTGGGATTGTTCTGAAGAAAGGGCTCAGAGCAGTGGGCTATGGCTATGGGACATCTCTGCATCCCAGGGGGTTTGTGAAGGGGGAGAGCAAGATGGGGTGTTACAGTGAGAAAAGAATCTGTTTGCCATTGTGCTCCTCCTGGCTGAACATCAAATCAGCACTGGTCACTCTGTTCCTCTGTAGATCCAGAAGAACCTGAAGCTTTCTGCCAATAGAGTCAGTGAAATAAAACTAAAGGATGTCAAAAGGTAGGGTTAATGCTGTGCTGTTGGCTTGGCAGGGGGCTGCTATAACCTATAATATTCCTTGGATCAGCAGTGTGTTGGCTTCTCATTCTCCTTCCCCAGGAAGAGACATGTGTCTGTTCTTCTTCCTTGATCTGTAACTTGTCCTGAAGGTAGAAAAAAAAAGTTTTCTAGAGGAAAGATGGTGAAAATTGGTGTTTAGTATTATTTGGGACCTATATAGGTATAAAATGGATTTAAACTTTGGAGGAAAATGAGGATAATCTCACCTGCCAGTGCCTGCTGGAGAAAGCTGGGAGCTGTCAGCAGAGGCTGATCTGGGACTGCAGATTGCTACTATAATTCACTTTACATAAATATCTGATCATTTCAGCTTAGCTCCCAATGAGAAGCCACTCCAGGGCTTTCCTTTTCCCCATGGTCCAAGTGCAAAGCTGCCTCTTGGCACAGATCATCCTTGCAAGAGCCTGCAGCACCATGATCCCATGCCAAGGGTGGAAGGCCTAAATGGGCTGTCAGAGCTGGGCCTGCAGTGATGTTTTTTTCCTCCTGCCTCACCCTGGGCTCTCCCCTGCCCACAGGACGAGTGATGCCAACCTGCTGCTCACCTTCTGGCTGCACCTGGAGCCAGAGGACAGGAATGTGTCTCTGCTCCTGCGCTCCCACCTGGAGGAGCTGCTTGGCACCTCGGTGGGTGTGGAGAAGCTGCAGCTTGTTTCACTCTTCGTTGAAGGTGGGTGCTTCACTTTGTTTTATTTTTTCCTGGGATAAACCCTTATAATGCCAAGCCTGACTTGACTTGGGGCATCTATTCCCCACGACAGATGTGAACGAGTGCCAGGCTGGGCTCGGCCTCTGCGGGGAGGAGGCGGAGTGCTTCAATGGCGTGGGCACCTACCTGTGCCGCTGCAAGCAGGGCTACGAGGACCATTCTCCCACCAAGTCGGGCACGCTCTGCATCCGCGCTCCCCGGGCAGGTAGGGGATGGGACTGCGGCTCTGCTCCCTCCCCGGGCTGCTGCTGCCCTGCCCTGAGTGGGGAGAGCCGCTGGAGGGAGTGAGCACACCAGGGCAAGGGGCTCTCTCCTAGCCAAGGGTCCTGCCCCTCTGCTGGTGTGTGCTGTGAGTGGCGGCTCTAGGTGTCCCTGCCACGTGTGGAATGCCTTTGCAAGGGCTGGGAATAGAACCTCTCCGTGAGCCTTAGGCTCCCTTCCCCCAGCCTGCTGCTTTCTCTGCATCGGGGCTGCAACCTGGCACATGTGAGCCCTTAAGTTATAAGCAAAATGTGGTAAGGGGTGGTTTATGAGGCACCTCTGCTGTAACTGATGTGATCAGGAAACCCGGTGGCTCCTGGGGGTGCCCTTTGGTCTCCTGTCACCCTGTGTAGATCTTGATAAGAAGGGCAGTGATGTTCCTGGTGTTTACTCCAGCTTTGACACAAGGCTCAGCAGATGGCATGTGGTGCTTGACTATAATCAGAGGTGGCTAATCCAACCCAATTGCAGAGTGATGGAGCCTCAGAGGCTGGAAAACAGCAATATTCTGTAATATGTGCTCCAAACACTGCAGCTGCTGTACCAAAACTACTTCAACACTGCTGCAGTGGCTTAAACCTTAAAGTGAGCTCATAGCCAAATATAATTTCTCACCCATCCTACCAACTCCAAGTTAATTAACAATTTGAGTAGTCTAAACCTGTACAGATCAGCTGGTTGTTGTTATATTCTGACACAGGTAATTTTATGACTCCATCTTTATCTGTTGGGCCATGGGGAGGGTCTCTCCAGGCCTGGATGGGAACAGCAGCAGACCTTTTATTCTCCATGTAGCTGCACATGGCTTTGGCAATGGCTTTGCTCTGACAGAGTTCTTTTGGGGTAGCACCATCCTTGTGCTGCTCTGGGCTCTTGGTCTATATATGTCCCTGGGATGGAGGGGACATGGGAGATGTGCTCGGGCCTGGAGGCAGGTGTGAGGGTCCCTGGAGGGGGCCAGGGGCCATGCTGAACTTCCCAGAGGAGATGTGGGGCACTTTGTGGGCACTGGGATGAGCCCATGGCTTTTCTCTTGCAGGGATCAGCACCTTCCTCCGCCACGCTGACATGCTGGTGGGGGCAGCCCTGGTGGCCGGCCTGGTGCTGCTGGTGGCCTTTGGTGGCCTCTGTGTCACGGCCCTGTGCGGACAGGCCCCCAGGAGGAGCCCAAGGCCCGAGGAGCCAGCGGTGAGGGCTGTGGAGGAGCCAGCCATGGAGCTGCACAGCCTGGGGCAGTGCCTGCAGCTTGACCCCTTGCAGCTGAAGCTGCGGGCCAGGGCCCCCGAGTGGCTCTGGAATGTCCGTGTCCCCCCTGGCCAGGCGGGACAGGGACAGCAATTCCCAGAGCAGCCTCCCCCACTCTGAGGGGGCCGGGCCTCGGTGGCCTGTGCAGGCACTCCTGCATTTCCCCGGGTTTCTGCCACAACCCCTGGCTGTGCCAACCCTTCTGCTGTGTTTTATGGACCATGAATATCCCACAACAGTGTTCCTCATGTTGTAATTTAATATTTTTAGTGCTTGCTCAGCTTGGGGAACAAAATGTTTGCTTCACACTGCTGTACATCTGATCATTTACTCTACTCGAGATCCGCACAGGAAAATTAAAATCTTTATTTTCTTTTAAAGAAAAAAGGAAGTAAGATGTTTTGGTCCTTAATATGAAATTAAAAATTTTTCTGCATTGTGCTCAGTGCTACCTGCTTTCTCCTGCCCTCCAGGCAGAGCTCTGTGGGGAGCCCTGGCATGGCCTGAGGATCTGTGGGGTATTTCTTCCAGCCTGGCTGAGAAACACCTCCAGAACTTGACTTAATTTTGGTGAGAAACCTGCTCAGGTTATGGCAGGTGGGCACTCACTCACTGAGTGACGGGAACGGCATTTTTGGTGCTTGCAGCATTTTTGGATGCTGGCTGCAAAAATCCCAGCATCACCTCGGCCTGGCCGGATATAAAGCACAGCTGCTTTCCCAGCCTGTCCCGCAGCTGGAGCCTGGCAACTGCGTTTTTTAAAGGGGGTTTCAATGGGCATTCCCCCTTTCCCCGGGAAGAAGCGGCACGGAGCGTGGCAGGCGCCCCACTGGAGGGAGCTCTCTGCCTCCGAAAGCCGGGAAGGGAAGGGGAAGGGCCGGGTTGCGGATCCCTGCCTCAGTCGCTTCTCGGGGATGGCGTTCCGGCGTCTGTCGGGCAGCTCTGTGCCCTGGAGGTGTGCGCTGAAGGCAGCGGAATTGCACAGGGATATGCCCAGCTCAGGGTTTGCTCTGCACCGTCAGCTTAGAAGAGGCTGGGAATGGCCCTGCTGTGTTTGTCTGCAGGTGAGGATGCTGGCGAAGGAGTCAAAAGAGGTCCTGGGGTGTTTCTCTAGGATAACTCCCTTCCATACTCCTCCCCAACCCCCCGAAAAAACAAAAAAAAAAACTAAAAAAAAAAAAAAAAAAAAAAAAACCAACAAAAAAAAGCCCACCAAAACAGAACAAAAAACCAACAAACAACCCCCAAAACGACAAAAACAAAAAACCCAAAACCAAACAAAAAACCCCCAACTCTGAAACCACCAAAAAATCCCAACCAAAAACAAAACCACACCCCACCCCCTCCCCAAAAACCCCCAAAATCAACCAACCAACCAACCAAAAAATAAAATCAAAGAAAAAAAGCAACGGGCACTTCCTTTATCTCAGCTGTTGAATTGCTGAAGAAGCAGCATTTGCAATGTGGAGGGGGATGGATTTGCCGAAGCATTGATTCAGCACAGATTGGGGCACTGTAAATGGCAGTGTTGTCAGAGCCAGATGAGAGCACGGTGTTTGCACTGAGGTGACAAAGGAACAAACACTCTCTGTGTCCCTCTGGCGAGGCGTGGCTGTGCTGCTCTCCCAGGCTCATCCCAATCAGCTGCTGGGGCTCTCGGCCTGCAGAGACAGACGAGGCAGAGCTGGTGCCTCCCTGCACTCACTCTCAAAAGCAGCTCGCTTCAGCATTGACGCCATCCAGGTTTGGGCAGTGAAACAGAGAAAAATGCATCTCCTGAAGACACCCTGACCATTGTTTCCTTTGGCATATGTGGAGCAATCACCTCTTACCAACCGTTTTCTATGCATGGTTTTCAAAGTATTTTGTAAATAGCAGAGAATTAAATGCAAACATCCCCCTAGGAGGCAGGTAAGTGGGTGTAATTTTCCATTGTAAAGAGAGGGAAACCATTAATGTGTTTGCACAGAGTGTGCTTGTTTCCTCACTGAGATCAAAGACAAGCAGCAGGGGCTAAAATAATACTGTCATTACCTTGGTCTTGGATTTGGTCAGTCACCATCTCCCCTTTTCCCTTCTTGGATCCACAAAGGGGGCTTGGGGGCTCTTCAGGTTGCTAACTCTTCTCTCTCCCAGTCAGGTAAGGTTTGGATCCCAAAGCCAAGCAACTAATAAGCAAATGGATGCTTCTGCTTTCTTCCCAGCTTTCCCAGGAGCAAGGTGAGCCTCACACTGTGCTCCCCTGTTGGAAGCCAGCTCCTTTAATGCAGCTGCAGTCTGCTCTGTAACCCAAGGATGAGGATCACCCATGGATGATCCTCCCATTGTTTCACCTTTCCCTGCAGCTTTCATCCAGACAGAATGTCCTGCTGCTGCTCATGCACAGGGCACAGAGGGATGTGCCTGGGCAGGGCTTTCTGCAGCCAAACCCAGGGCAGCAGCAGGTCCACCTGGGCTCTGGGTGCATGCAGGAGGTGGAGATGGCATGCTGCCCCCTCCTTTCCTGGTGTGCAGTGACAGCAGCTACCCCTCAGGGCTGTGCCTGGGAGAAATGTCAGGCTTTTACTGGGAGCACCTAAGGTATGTGTGTGATCTGTGTGTGAAACAGCAGGACAGAGCTAGGGACCAAGTCCATTGTGAGCAGTAGTTTTCCCTGTTATAAAAATCCAACATTTCAGTCCCAAATAGTGTTGCTTTTTATTTTCCAGTATGTCTAAAGAAACTGTTTTGCCTCATGAACTCTAGGCTGGGTTTAAGAACAGCCCATCCCTCTTTTCCTGCTCTCCCAGTTGAACTGAGAGGGGCTGATATCCCAGAATCCCAGGATGGGCCAGGCTGGCAGGGACCACTGTGGATGATCTGCTCCAACCTCCCTGCTCCAGCAGGGCCATCCCAGAGCACAGGGCACAGGATGGTGTCCAGGTGGTTCTTGGCTATCCCCAGTGAGGGAAACTCCACAGCCTCTGGGCAATCTGTCCCAGTGCTCGGGCACTGCACAGGGAAGCTCTTCCTCATGTTCAGGTGGAACTTCCCCATTGTCCCAGTGCCTCTGGACAGAGCTGGTCCATGCTCTGGCCCCTCCCTGCAGGCACTGGCAGACATGGATGAGGTTCCTCTCAGTGTCTCCTCTCCAGCTGAGCAGGCCCAGCTCCCCCAGCCTCTCCTCAGAGCTGAGGTGCTCCAGTCCCTTCCCCATCTCTGTCCCCTCTGCTGGACCCTCTCCAGGAGCTCCAGGTCTCTCTTGTCCTGAGGATGCCAGAACTGGAGCCAGCACTCCAGACTGGCCTCCCCAGGGCTGAGCAGAGGGGCAGGATCACCTCCCTGCCCTGCTGGCACTGCAGCTCCTGGTGCAGCCCAGGGTCCCCTTGGCCTCTTGTCCCCAGGGCAGGGCTGGCCCATGGACAGCTCCTTGTCCAGCAGCACCCCCAGGTCCCTCTGTGCCGAGCTGCTGCCCAGCAGGGCACCCCAGCCTGTGCTGGTGCCTGGGGCTGTTCCTGCCCAGCTGCAGGACCCTGCCCTTGCCCTGTTCAGTTCCAGGAGGTTCTTCCCTGCCCATCTCTCCAGGCTGCCCAGGACCCTCTGAAGGGCTCAGAGCCCTCTGGGGTATCAGCCCCTGCTCCCAGCTTCCTGGCACCAGCCAACTTGCTGAGCAGGCACTCTGTCCCAAACTCCCTTCCCTCTGCTGCAGGTCAGGGTACTGGCATCTGCTCTTCTCTCACAGCTGCTGTGGATTTAATTAATAGACAATAAAACAAGACAAATCTGCTGGATCTGTAGATCTGAATTTGCTCAGAGATTGACTGGAAGCTCTGCTGCTTCTGATGTGCAAAATGAATTTGTCACTCGCTGTGCAGCGCTCTGCTTGCTCACAGCCCTTGGCCATATGAAATGACATACTCTGGTGATTTATGGGCCACCACAAATGATTTTTTTTTCTTTTTAGAAGGAACTGTTCTCTCTTGCATTATTGCTCTGTGACTGAGCTGTGTGCAGAGGTTTCAGAGGGTCCA
Source organism: Ammospiza nelsoni (assembly GCF_027579445.1). Taxonomy (NCBI): domain Eukaryota; kingdom Metazoa; phylum Chordata; class Aves; order Passeriformes; family Passerellidae; genus Ammospiza; species Ammospiza nelsoni. The sequence continues at coordinate 14,806,879 of NC_080635.1, forward strand.
GGATTTCCTTGGAGGTTGGGACATACCCTAGGAACTGCAGGTGAAGAACAGTATTTGTACATCAGCCAATTTTTGGGTTTTTTTTTTAGAAAACATTTACTAAGCCTGGTTGAACATGTTCTCCCCAAATCCTTCAAGTTCATCTGGCTGGATTTTGAAGCAGACAGGGCAAACCTCATCTGGCCCCAGAGCACTTGGACATGAACCATCAAGCTGGGGCAGAAGACATGGAGGCAATTCCTTGTGGGAGACCTCTCATTCTATTTGCACCTACTTCATCAGAAGAGCCAAGAAAAATGGGAGAGATCTCATTCAGCCTGTGGTGGCTGTGGCTGGTACCTTACCCTGAGTAGTGAAAGCAACAAATAATGTGTGGTGAGAATCACTGTGAAGGGAAATGCTGGGCATAAATTGGGTTTTCTTTCCTACAACAAGCAGAGAGCTGGGAAAGGGATGTGGGTGCTCACAGCTCACTGGGACACCACTCCTGTGTCTTTGCTGCCCATCACTCTCTGCCACTTGGTAGAGGCTGGGGCATTGCTGAGGTCATTGTCATGCTGAGGGAGACCTCCAGAGGCTCTGATGTCCTTGTGTGAAGTGGTGCATGTAGGAGGACACTAGAGTGAAAATGTGGGAATGTGGCTTCATGCTGAATGGTTTGAATGGCATTGAGCTGTAATATAACCACAAACCAGGGAGAAGGTGGGTTTTGTCTTATCAGCTCAAGTGCAGAAAACTGTAGCAGTATTTTGTTGACTGGCTGAGTGATACTTCCTCAAGTGAGTGACTGTGATTAAGTGAAGATATATCTGCAACAGCTTCAAATTAGTGAGGCAGAGTAGAGAAATGAGGCCTAGAGCTGTCACTTTTCTTCTAGCCTGCTCTAAAAGCCTGTGGTCCATCCCAGAGCACGCAGCTGCAGCTCCCTGCCTGCCCTGTGGATATCACCTGAGAGTTTGAGTTCTCTGCTGGAGCTGCTGCCACACACACAGTGATCACCTGCAGATGTCTGTGCCTGCAAGCAGGGCTCTGCAGAGATGGAGCCTTCTGGGGAGTGAGGAGCACTCTCTGAATAGTCATATTTCCTGGAAGGAGGCAGCACAGACTGTGAATTGGGTCTGTTCCCAGAGCATCTTAACTCACAAGTGATTAGCTGTTAATTATTATGCAATAAATTACTTAATAAATGAGTATTCTTCACAGCACCTATTGTGCCACATGGCATCAGCTGAACTGTGTGAAATACATGTAATTACTGTCGCAGAAATGTAATTATAGCTCTCCCCACCCTCAAATTCTTGTGTGTCCATCAGCCTGGCATGGGCACTTGGACCAGGGCTCTGTGCAGACAGTGCCACCGTGCACCACCAGACACTTTTCCCCCTCTTCCAAGGCTGCTTTCAGTTTCCAATCAATCTCAGGATTCAGTGCACAGGAGGCAAAAAAATCTGTCCTCAGTTGTGCAATAACTGTGTCTCAGTCTCAGTGTCAGGCTTAAAAGCAGCCTGAAGGCAACATTAAGCTCTCATAGTTAGCCTTGAAAGAGAATATTTTTAAAAAATCCTACTACACATGCTGAATTCATCCCAGTTTTGTTTATAAGTGTTTTTGCTTTATAAGGCTTTAACAGTTAAAACCCCAAGGAAGGGTGCATTCTCCTGCTGGAGTACTTCAGTCCAAAATGTTTTTGCAGTGACCTAACTTTGTTTGTGTCCCTGAAGAGGGAGAGGTGGAGTCTCTTAACTGAGATCATCAAAATATTTGTGCTGGTATGTGCATTTTAGATCTGCCCTTGAAATGATTCAGCTTAGCCAAGCCTTAATTTGTTTTGGGCATTTGAACTTTAAATTTTCCCCCTAGTTCTTGTTTGTGTGACTTGTGCCAGTTAGCTGCGGGGGTCTGTATTTGTGGATTTGGTGTTTATTGTGGGTTTGGGTGTTTTCAACTGCTTTTTGGGAAATGCAGTGGTCTGTCTGGCTTTGCTCAGAGGTGGAAGGAGAAATAGGGATGGAGAGAAATATCTGCACATGACTGAATAAGTGCAACAGTTTGAACTTAATCAGCCAAAATGGCTCTCTTAAGGGTGGGTTGCACATGTGAAAGATATATTGCAGTAAAGATGTGCTTGATTATACCAATAAATGTGGGATAGCAGGAAGCTATCATGGAAAATAAGCACTAGATATTACAGTGAGGATTTCTCACATTGCTAGCAAGGGGAAAAGCTGCCCTGCCCCTCTGCTGGCTGAAAACACCATAAAAGATATTTCCAATTGTTTTTTTCCCCTAAAAAGGATCCAGGCAACAACATCCATGTGCGCGCTTCTGTCAGCAAAGCCGGTGCCTCCATTTTTCTTAGTTTGCAGCTCCCACTGCTGCAGCAGCAGACAAACCAAACTGTGAGCACTCCCTGAACACAGCCCAAAAAAAAAAAAGTGCATTATTTACATGTCTAACCCATCAAAGGCACACAGAAGGGAGAGCAGGAACGAGCTGCATGTCAGAAAGCTAAAGAGTGATAATGATGCACAGCAAATGGGTGGGAAATAACAGGGCTGTCACTGCAAGGCTGCTGGAGCACTGAGCCAGCCAGGGTGCCTGTTCTGCATACAAACAGCACCAGGGTTTCTGCAGGGCTGACTCACACGTGCCTGGAAAAGTGCCTGGTCCCCAGAACATGTGGGAAGGTCTGTGCTCTGGATGTCCTTCATGTAGGAGGGAGATCTGATGGCACAGGATGGGCAGAGCCATGTCACCTATGGAGCACGCAGGACTGGATGGGGGCTTTCAGCTTTGGGGGAGAAGTGTCCTCAGCCTTCAGGCCCAGGACAAGGTCTGTGCTAAAACTGATGCCTTGTGAAGGCTGACCTAGGACAGAGCTAAAGAATAAAGTAGGGATTTATTAAAAGCTCTCAATTGATCCACCTTGGGCAGCACAACCCAAAATGGTGACAAAATGGATCAGTGGTCACGGGGTCTCACACTTTTATAAGTTTTGGTCCATTTGCATATTGAAGTTAATTGTCCAATTACAGCTTTAGCCCATGAAGTCCCATCTTTCTTGTTTTTCTCTCTTCATTCCACCACTGTTTATGCTCTTGGGCCTGAGATCTGGATCAGCTGTCCTTGGGTCCCCAGCTAGAGAAGGAATTGCTTTTTCTCCCTACTCTGTGAAGAGAGCTTACCATCCCCTAATATGAAGCTTACACACTAAAGCAGAACATAATCTGAAAAATATAAAAGCTAAAACCAGAGGCATCAAAACCAAAGCAGGAAAATGGCTTAAAGCATTGCACAACTTCTCTGAACATCCTGACCTGCCCCCCTCACCCCAAAGCTGAAGAACAGTAAGAAATTATTATTATTTTATTCTACAAGCCCAGATGGTTTGTTCAGCAGGGCAATGGACAGAGATCCTAACTGAAGGAAGTGGGGATCAGTCCATTCTCCCAGGTAACAAGTGCTAGGACAAGAGGAAACAGCCTCAAGCTATATCAGAGGAGGCTGAGATTGGATATTAGGGTGAATCTCTTCACCGAAAGGGTGGCCGGGCAGTGAGAAAGGCTGCCCAGGACAGTGGTGGTGTCATTGTCCCTGGGAGTGTTCAGAAACTGTGCAGATGTGGTGCCCAGGGACAGGGGGTAGTGGTGGGCCTGGCAGGGCTGGGTTATCAGCTGGACTCCACAATCTCAGAGGTCTTTTCCAGTCTTTTCCTGTGATTCTATCACTCTGTAATTGAAAGCTGTACTGAGAAATGCAAACACAGGCAAATGTGTCCCACCCTACTCACCCTGTTGGGTTGCTTTGTTGCAGGTGATGTTTAGAAACAAATTACTCTTTCAGTGCATCCTAAAAAAACCCTCAGAGAATTTCCCTTGGTTGAGTTTTTATTCTTATTATCCAATCTCTGTTATCACTGCAATATTTCATGCTTCTGCACAAAAAAAATAAAAAGGTCCTATTCAAGAACAAAGAAACCCACAGCTTTTCTTCATTTCAGTCTTTTGTGTCCAAAGGGCTGTCCTTAACTCAATAACTGAGTTTTTATTGTGTCACATTTCACTGTCCCTGACTGCAGCCAGCCCGGCTAATCCTTTTGCTGCTGCCTTATCAGTATTTCCCCAAGAAAAGACATTGTCCTTTTTGTCCTTTTATTATTACCTTGACACCTGCTCCTGAGTGCCTTGTGGGGTTTGAAAACTTAAAATTATTTTTTAAATGCAGTTTTATTTTGGAAAAAGGAGCAGCTTCAAATTATTTTCTCACCTCATGTTTTTATACATGCTTTCCTAACCATGATAGATCGTTTGGAAATGGGAAAAAAAAAAAAGAAAAAAGAGTGAGATTTAGGTTCCACCAGGATTTTGAAAATGAAGGTGTTCAAAGTCTTGCTGTTCACCTACTCCCAGCTGCAATATAAAAGGAAGATTTGTTGCATTTCTGGTTGCAGTAAGAATTTGCTTCAAATTTATGTGTTTTAAAAGCAAAAAACTAAAATCAAATACATAGCCTTTTAGCTATATTTTAATTGTTGACTATTACATTCATATATTGCAGAAGATACTCAACTATCTTGCTCTTGCAAGCTTTAATCTTGTGATAAATTTTGTATTTCCTGTGCAAACAAAGAGAGGAGAGATTCCCATGCTAAAATCCTTTCTGTAATTGAAACAGGAGCTCAAACATTGACTCACTGACTGGCAGGAATCCCTCTGGATTGGCACAGGCAGTGGCTGCATGGGCTGAGGGGCTCTGCTCAAAGCTCCAGCAGGACAAGTGATTATCAACAGGTATCTCTGATATCTTTCTTACCTCCATCAATTCAGCTGATTGTTTTCAATACATGGAGAGTGTGGTGACTAAAGATGCTCAGGCATTTTTTCCTGATTATTTTACTTGGGACCAGCATGGGCCTCCCAGTGTGAATATAGAAGGATCTTTTCTATACCTTAAAGAGCAACAGTGCCTTATTTCACAGACTGCAGGAACTCCTGCCCTGATACTGGATGCTCAAGGCAGCTCTCAAGGAAGTCATGAATACTTTCCAAATTCACCAGGGAAGCCACAGGCCTTGGCTGTTCTTGCAGCTACCTGCCAGATCAGTTCATCTCTGTCTACAGTTCCTGTGTTCTGCCCATGTCTCTTGGCCAGTAAATGCTTCCCAGGGACTATATTGCTTTCAAACCTGAGACCATCTGAAGAAGAAAAAGTGCTTTTTTTTCCCCATAAGAAACTACAAAAGTTGCATGTATTTAATGAATGTGGAACTGAGTGCTCTAGGCTGCTGCTTAGCTGGGGGAATAACATTTCTGCTGACTCCCTGAAGATTTCAAGCTGGTAAATTTTCACATTTATTTTCTTTTAATAAATTCTCTCCTTCATGTACCCAGGGGCAACTTTGGTGGCACCAATCATCAACATACACATTTTCTGTCTGTGTTACACTTCTTGAACCTATTTATTCCATTATAGTTTAAATTCTTCTTGCTCTTATCAGCTGACCTTTACATACAGCTTTGCCTGCCTCCTTTAGCAAACTCTATTATCCTTGCTTTATTTGAAGCACTCAACAAGGTTATTTTTAATTGTTGCTATCCAACCTTTGTTCTGGAGAAACAAAATTTGTTTTTCAAAATAAATGATATCTGCAGCCTTTCCCAGCTATTGGCCATCTTATCAGACTATGTAATGATGCCAATTCTGCTTCATCAACTCTTTAAAGATTCACAGTAAGTCCAGTCCAGTTTATAAGAGACAAAGGCAAGAGTGAAATGTATGATCTCATTCCTCTGGGTGCAATTCTTTCAGCAAATGTAAAGAGTGAGCTGTTGATATGGAAAGGTTAATGCTGTACCCTCTTTTTTATCAATTGTCTGTTTTCTATCAAATCTATGTCTTATCTTGTGTCTACTTTATCAGATCTGCTTAAGTAAGGTACACATTTGAAGCCTCTTCTAAATTTAATTTCTCCTTCATGAAAGTCCTGCAACTATTAAAAAAAGAGAAATCCTTTTACAAAGTCTATTTTAGACAAGGGACACAGGCCAAGTCCAGGTATAAACCACTTGCCAACTATGCCCTTGATCACAAAATACTCCTCTCATCTTCAAATTGATCAGTAACCTAAAATAGAGCATTTTAAGATAATGCACCCATTCCTAATTTCTTTTATTCAGTTAAAGGAAATACATTGGTACAAATTTCCCTTAAAATTGGCTGTTGACCTTTCCTGACAGTAAACTTCATGAAATAAAATAACTGATTTCTGTTCCCAGGCTCTAGCCACTCAAAGATCATGATTGTGAAGGGAGAGCTGCTGGTAGCAATCAAGAGCATAAAAAAAAAAACTTTTTGGGGTGTTCTTGGCACAAACTGCAGTGTGGCAGAAAGCCACTGTTGTACAGCTTCTGTTCAGAACTTTCTGGATGCTGCTCAGTGAACTCCCCTGTGTTTCCGGTGGTTTTGGGTTCCTTCCTTTCATTTTGGTTTCCATCTATTCTCTAGAGATGAAGAAAACCACCAACTCCCCTAGCTGCCCAAATACTTGCTCTGCTGAATCTTAAATTCTCATGTTCTACTTGTGTATTATTTTTCTGCTTGCTTGATGCCTCACCAGCTCCTGTGAAATTTGGAAACTGAAAGGAAGTTTCATTGTGAAATTAAAACTGATAATTATGAAATTAAAAATAGACCAGCAGATCTGTTAGGAAGCCTGAGCAGAGTGTAGGTAGAGATCTTGTGTTTATCAAATATGTTGCTGAAGATTTCCCTCACAGGCTGGTTTTTACCTTTGCCATTTCCAGACAACTCTAATTCTAACAGTGTTTTTCTTAATTCTATTTCCCCCTCCTCCTCCCCATCCCCAAAGAGCTGTGTGTCCTTGTGTCTTTGGCTCCAGTTATCTTGCATAGCAATTTGATCTTCCAAATGCATAATTTCTTTATCACTAAAAGCAAGGATTTTGAGTTATACCTCATGGCCTTAGCCTGGAGGCCAGTTCCTTATTGCCAGCATTGGTGTATGGTTGACTTTTTCAGCTTCATGTTGTTTTTCATGTACTTAGTGTTAAAAACCTTCCTTCAGCCCTGCTTTTAGCATTCTCCTGCAGTGTGACTGTGGTTGACATTAAAATATGCCCAATATTCCCCTTGCATCAGTAAAGAATGTTTTGACAAGGATTTTCTAATGCTGGAAAAGTATTTTTGAAATGCTGTAACTTCTTCTTAAACCTCAGCGTGTCCCCCTCAGGCTCTGATTACAGGGCTCTAAATGTTTTATATTAACTGTTAAAAGACACTCTTAGAGACTCTTAGAGAAATCCTCTCTTTCTGTGCAAAAATCCAAGATGGTAGTTTGCTTTAAGACAAAGGGGTATGTGCTTTGGTAACATAAGCTTTATAATAATGAAATGAAGAAGAAAACTTAGTGTAATTCATTGTCCCATTCATTCATGGATTGAAAGGAAAATTAACCATTTTGGTAAAAACAAAAGCTAATGCCTTTTTCTCACTTGGGGTTCTGTAAGCTTTAAATATTCAACAACTTTAAGCATAATGTGCCTTTTTCATGTTGGACTCATCTTCCTTCCAACCCTTTGAGCAGTTTGCATGCTTGTGCCAGCTTTCAAAACTGACAACTCCTGCCCTGCTCAAAGGTCTCAAATTTGGGTGTAAAATTTATTTTAACGTTTGATCTTCATCACTCCTTGACAGAAAAAGTGAACTTTCAGCCATTACCAAAACTGCAGAAGATAGCTTAAAATTTAATACACATAACAGGAATGAGAGAACCTTGGTATTTGCCCTGGCTTGGGAGAAACAGGTTCTGCCTTTCAGTGACATAAAACTACTTTTTTAATGACTATAATTTTGTTACTGCTCTGTCTGGGAAAATTGCACTGCTCTGACTTGATAGTTAGAACTGTAGCTAAGCCAAAGGAGATGAGCATAAGAGTTTTGTGGAATGAATACCTTTGAAATTACATGCTTAGTATAGCAGTGAGGAATTTCTAAGAGCTGGAATTACCTGGAAGACCATCTCTGAAAGTGCAGTCTTTGTTCACTAGCTTCTTTTTGAGCCTCAAATCTCTTGGGGAGAGAGAAAGCCAGATGTCTTGGGGCTTTTGTTTCCAGTTTGATTTTGGGTTGGGTTTTTTTCCTAACTGAGGTATCAGACATGAAATTTGTGCAACATATCTGGAAAACAGACAAAACTGGTACCAACACAAAAAGAGTGTAGAAAAGCTTTATTGTAAACAAAAGATTTTTGTGCAAACAGTGGGGAAAAAGGCTTCTGGTTTTTTAAAAATGCCACAACTTTGTAAAACTCTCCAAATCTACTCAGTCCACAAACAGTCCACTCAGGTCAGTTATGCAATTGGCTTTGATTTTTCTTGCAGAAAGGAGCTCCATCCTCTGAGGTTTAATGTTGGCTCTGGAGCGAGATCTATTTTTTTGATACCTCTGAGGCAAGAAGGCAAAGAATGACCCAGCAGAACAGAAACAGAACTGTGGGTGCACTGGGCCGAGCTCTGTTACCCCCTGAGGCCCTGGGGGCCCTACCAGCCCCGGGAGCTGCTCGGGGCGCGATCTCCGGTCCTACCGGCCCCGGGAGCTGCTCGGGGCGCGATCTCCGGCCCTACCGGCCCCGGGAGCTGCTCGGGGTGCGATCTCCGGCCCTACCAGCCCCGGGAGCTGCTCGGGGCGGGTCTCCGGCCCTACCAGCCCCGGGAGCCGCCCAGGCTGCTCAGGCCGGGCGCGGGGCGCTGCTCCTCCAGGCGGTGGAACTCGGTGAGGCGGAAGCGAGTGGCCAGAGTGTTCACCATCCTCCTGAGGGCGAAAAACGCCGCCACCACTTGGAAGGAGAGGAAGGCGGCGAAGATGATGTGGACGGCTCGCTCCAGAGAGTGGATTTTCAGACCTTCATTAAATAGCAAGAAGAGAATTATAGGCAACTGCGGGAGGAGAGTCAGGAGCCAAAACCCAGCCAGCTCAGGGACCTACAACAGGGAGACATCACCTATTAAAAACCTGACAGCTGGGATGAAAAAATCCAAAATCTTGTGAACAAAACACATTTCTTTTTAATTTTCCAAAAGCCAGCACATAATGTGGAAAGGCAAAGTGGGGTGGCTTCCTATTTCCATATCCTGTGTTTTTAAGCACACTTGTATTTTCTGACAAAATAATTTTAGGGAGTGAGAGAGTTCTCTTCTGAGGGAAAACTACTTGAAATTCACAAAATTAAGTGGAAGCCAATGCGAAGGGAATAGAAGATGTAGCATGCAACTGAAGAGAAACAACCATGTCCTCAACTTAAATCTCTTAAATAAAATGCCTGCCAGTTAATGCTCAACTCCCAAAAGCAGAAATTCTTGCAGAAATTAGTGTGTCCATCTGGTAACTTACTTTCTCCAGGAGATTGCCCACATATCCCAGGTAGAGTCGAATGAGCTCTGTCAGAGAGACCAGGATCATGATGGTGACCAGGATGAACTTGTAATAATCTGATAAGGCTGGATACTGGAAGAGGGGAAGAAGAAAGTAAAAGTTTCTGCCATGGTGTCTGATTAAATGAAAATACTCTGTGCTTCTCTCAGTCAACAGTATTGGCATTCAAACACTCCTGAACCTCCAGTTCCATGAATTCCCAAAACAATGTAAAGACCTCTAACTGCAGTGAGCTGTATCCCACACCAGGACGTGTTTGATGTAACATAGATTTACAAACCAACACTTTCCTTCCTTCTCACCTTCATGTAGAGGATGGCAACTGTGATGAGCCACCAGAATGGGAAGAAATAAACATTGAAATAGAGGGACATCTGCAGTGGCAAACTGGAAAGGATTTCACAATCTATACAGAGAGAAAGAAGATTTTATCACTCCAGCTGCAAATATGACAGAAGGATACTGCTCCATCTTAGCTTCACGCAGGGCAGTAATTTGACTCTTCCCACTCAAATAAAATGTAAAGAAAAATATTTTTGTTTATCCAGAGGAAATCTTCACACCCTATCTGGAGTTACATAATTTCCTGAAATCCAAGGCACCTTTTGGCTTCTGGGACCAAGCATTTTTATAATACAATCATATAATCAAGCTGAGTGTCCAACTGTTGATTACTTGGTGGCTTTTACCTTACTCCACCATTTCTGAGTAAGGCTTAGCTCAAGAGAGCTGCTAGAGAGCAGGCTTGCATGGCCCATTCTTCACTTTCAACATTTTATTTAAATGGATACTTGGATGTTATTTTGTCTGATTCTTAAGAGATAACTGTTTCAAATATGTGTCAAACTAAAGTTCATCCTTTCAGGCTGGCACAGGACAAGCTGCATCACATAACTCAATGTAGAGAAAGGCAAGTCTCCAACTCCAACATGTGGGCAGTAAATTCTGTACTTATGACTTTATAACAGACCTACAAGGTCAGACTTAAGGAAAAAAATTACTTAAAAACAAAGAAGCCAAGAGTTCAAATTTCAATTGTCATCACAATGTTTAGGTATGTTAAAGCTTTCCTAGACATGGCATTGCTATTTATAAATTCTGTGCAAGTCCTAAAACTGTGTTTGGATGAATATTTAAGCAACATAAGCCAATTCTAATTAATTTTCCATCCCTAAATTAAATTAATACTTATTTGCTGGGATTGCTAAAATTAATGCAAAAGCCAGACAGTATTGCAATGGCTGTTGCTACAGCAACTCCCCGAGATATGTATGTGTAAAATGGAATTTTTGAAATCCCGGTGTCCAATAATTTGAAATTGGATATTAACACAGGAGTATTCTATACACAGCAAGCCAAAGAAAAAAAGACTAAAGACAAAAGCTACTGGTGAAGTGTCTGATAAATGAAATGAAGAAGTCATAAGCGTTAGCAGTGTTACTACACAAAGGAAACGGGAACTCCTCTCTTGAAACAAGAACCTCTTGTTGATTAATTCGATCGGCTTAGAATGGATTTATGGGCTGAAATCACGGCAGCCTCTCTGTGCAGGCTGCACTGTGCGCACTGCCATGGCTTCTCTCGCGGCAGAGGTTTGAACAGGGCGCGGGCTGTGCCGCAGCCACGGCTCTCCCCGCCAGACCGGGCGCACACAGAGAGCCGCCGGCCCCAGCAGCTCCTGCGGGCGCTGCCTCCGGCGGGCCCGGCCCGGCTCCGCAGCAGAGCCCCGGGCCCGGTGCCGCCCGGCCGGCCGGCCCGAGGCCGCGCTGTACCTGCGCGGTAGCCCGGGAAGCCCGGGGGGGCGCGGGGACCGTCGCCGAGCGCGGTGCGGTGGCTGTCGCTGAACACGGAGCTGCTGAAGGACACCAGCCGCCGCCGCAGCGGCTCGGGCAGCGTCGGGGGCCCCTCCGGCCGCGCCATCGCGCCCAGGCCGCGGCAGGGCCGCGCAGGCGCCGTGGGGCCCGCAGGGCTGAGGGGCCGGGCCGGGGCTGGGGCGATGGCGGGGCTGGGGCGGGAGCGATGTGGCGGGGCTGGGGCGGGAGCGATGCCGGCGCTGGGGCGATGCCGGCGCTGGGGCGGGAGCGATGGCGGGGCTGGGGCGGGAACGATACCGGGGCTGGGGCGGGGGGAGCGGAGCCCCCTCCCCAGGGACGGAGCCCGATCCCCCGGGGCGCGGCTGTGGCGGGACGCAGACGTGGCCGTGCCCTGGCACTGGGAGCTGCCGGTGCCAGCGGCTGCCCTCAGTCCCCGCATCGCTTTGCTTCGTTTGGCATCAATCCGAGGGGATTTTTTTTTTTCTTCCCCTGTGTGGTTTTCTGAGAAGGTAACGGGAGTGCTGACCTGAGGAAAGCTGCTGTAGAAGCGCTGTCCTCTCATCTAGATAAACCCGGGAGAATGATGGTCCTCGATGAGAGTCAGAGAGGGAATGGGGATTGGAAGAAGGGTGAACATTCTGTGTTGCCACTTAAAGTGGATATGAATGACTCATTTTACGAGAGATGCAGGTGTAACTGAGCCAGAAAATACCTTTTCCTTAAGGAAATCTCTGTGTGCTACTCTGAATTTAAAAGCTGTGGTTTTACCAAGACAGCTGAAGCCCAGTCAGCTTTGTCCCTTACTGGGGGTTTCATGGAATCACAATAAATTAATATAAACCCGATTTCTTGTGCTTCTTTTATTTGGAAAATACAGGCAGCTTGTGCCTTTTACTATGAGAAATTTTCTGCACCTAATGCGACACAGAATTACAGGATGGTTTGGGTGGGAGGGGAACTTGAAGACCACAATGTTCCAAGCCCCCTGCCATGGGCAGGGCCACCTTCACTGGGCAGGGCATGCCAGCTCTCCTCTCCTGCTCCCCCACCCCAAATCATGTTCAGCCTCTTCCCGGGGTGATCATGCTCCAGTATGACTTTCCAAACTCAATTATCTCCAACTAAATAATTTAAAGCCTAGTTCAAATTTAATTTCATCCTATCCCACTGGGAGGACTACAGAGAAAGATGACTAAACAAGGAGGAGTTCTGAGAAATCCATTTGACTTTTGAGCTCGTGAATGGTGTGCTATTGACAATAAATACTTTCCTAAGGACTTCTCCAAACATGGGTATGCCAGCAGGAGTCTGCATTAAAAAACAACTGAAATTATAGAAGAGTTTAAGAATCACTTTTATATTTGAGGAAACTTTATGAAATCCAGAATTAATGAATTTCTGAACTTTAAAAAGTGCAGTCTGCATCAGTTATCTTGCCAATTGCCAGTAGGTGCTGGAAATTATTTCCTTTTAGGCTCAACAACTGTAATGGTGACTTTTGCACTGTTTAGCCAATATGTTCATAAAGTTCTCTGCTATAGAAAGGGGTAAGGTGAGGAATCTCAATGAGATTGCCAGAAATTTTGTTTTACTGTTGTTACCTTGGTCCTGACCTGATTAACCACTCTACAAGTTAGGAAGACTCTCATCCCATACTCTCAACTACTTGGACACAAGAAACAGGCTTATATGAATCAAAATGTGGCAGAGTTTTGATTAAGTCAGATATTCATGGAAGTCTCAAGGTTTTTTCCATGGTATAAGTTGGTGGCATGTAAAAGTTCAGCCTTTATGGATTTTCCTTTTGATTACTTTTTCAGAATGAAAGATGGAAGAATTTTTCCTGAACTACCCAATGTTATTGTGCCTTTTCCTGATGCTGGTGGCTTTGAGTGGGGACCCTGATCATCCTAATGCTGCTTTTCTGATGTTCCCCAGTTCTGAAAACCTTCAAACATGCAGCCAGGTGTCCTGCCAGCAGCTCTGCAGCAGCCAGTGGTGTTTTGCAGAATTGGGCTCTGCCCTTGTAAAAACTGAAACAATCCAGTTTAGCAGCCAGGGAAGTGGGTAAAGGAAAGGCTGATGGCATGCAGACACCACAAGAAATGTATGGATTTGCCATGCAGGCTCAGCTTCCAGACTCAAGGTGTGACTGTGATATTTGGCAGCCTTCCATTTTCAACAGATGGCCCAGCATTCTGCATGTCCCCACAAAATAAAGTTGTGCAGACTTTTGTTAAATATTTTTGTCTGTGCACACACTTCAAATATTCCCTGAAGAGAAACTCTTTGTTTTTACTAATTCTGTTTGATTTTTGTTAGACTACAGCCTCCTATTTTAAAATTTTTATCTCTCAGCAATTTAATGATCAGAATTCTTTTGATTTTCTGTAGGGAGGGATGAAGAACATCCTTTCAAGTGGAAGAAAACCTTAAAACTTGAAGGATCAGAATACCTGGGGCATCTCCATTGACACATCAGAGCTTTCTGTAACAGAAGGGTAAGAATCTGTGCCATAAGGAGTGGGAGAAGGAAAACACTGAACTCTTACATGGCTGATGTAACAGAGACCATGACCATCTGCATAAATAGTGTCACATTTCCAGCTTTTGTGACAAAACTCTATCTGGCCTTTTCCTTTCTTCATGAAGAGGCATTCCCTGACTGAACCTCTGTCTAACATCCACAAATGGGTGTTTATGTAGAAATAACCAGATTTCCAGTTCTCTGTGCTTCAAAATAAGATATTGAAATGTGAAACTGGAAGAAATAGGCTCACAGTGGCACAGCATTTAAAATTACTGTTTTATTTCTCTCCACACGTGCTAGCTATAAAAAAACCAAAAGTCTCTGAAAAATCTGCCTGAAAGCTTTAAATCAGAGCATATTGGATCTTTGTGTATCCACAGCAGTCCAGCTGACTTGGTAGACACTGGCCTGGCTCCCAGACCAAAGCTCCTGGGGCTCTCTGGCAACAACACAGAGCCATAAACACCAGATGCAATATATCTATCGAAATGAAATATCAGCAGTTTTGCACAATTGGCATTTCAGCAATGCAGGGTTCATTTAACTGGTTCCAGTGGTTTACCTTTGCACCTGAATCACAATTTCTGCATTTCTGAAGGTGTTGTTGTGGAATCTCACAAAAGCTATTTTCCCTGGTGTGCCTGTGCTGCTGTCCCCTGATGTGTGTGGGCAACAGAAATTGCTCACCTCCTTGCTTGCTCCCTAATACCTGCCTGGTATTGTAGCAGCAAAGGTGGAAAAGATGTGAGCAATACTGCTGAGCCAAGGCAGAGTGCAGCCTTGCTTCCTCCTCGTGTCCTAAGAATGAAGTGGCAGATTGGGAGTTTTAATAAATCACAGATGCCACGAAGACTCTAATGTGTGTGATTGAAAGGATCATGTTATTAGCTGTGCCAGTGTCTGCCAGAGTAATTTCACAGTTGTGCTTCTGCCTCGTGAACCCCAGGACAGTGGTTTTTTTCTCTGTGTCACTTGTGCAGGTTTTAATTTCACACCTATGGGGTATTTGTGTCTGGTAAACAATTATTGCTGCTGCTGAGACTTAGCCCAGGCCCTTGTGTCAAGTATTATCAAACACGTATCACTGCAGGGATTCCATGCATTAAATGTATTTTGGCTATTTTAGTTTTAAGCATAAAGATAGCAGGGAAAAAAGAGGCAAAAAAAAAAAAAAAAAAAAAAAGAAGAAGAAAAGGCTGTTACTTGCTCCTGCAGATTGAATTTCTTCTTGCTGTAATTGGCATTTAGTTAGAGCCACTCCCTACTTTTATTTATTTTGCTGATTCGTAGTTTTGTCAAGCATGCTGGGAGAGTCTGAAAGCTGGCATGGCTATTAAACAAGTTTTACTGTTTGTGTTGCAAAAGTGTTCAAGATTTTCATGGTACATGAGAAGGTTACAGAGAGTGGATGGATTTTGAGCCAGGCTCTCACTAAAGATCCCTGATGGGGTTTCAGCCTTGGTCTCATCTTTGCATAGGCAGGCAAGCTGATCTTTCATGCAGTAATTTAAACTGCCTGAGTATTATTTGTAAAATCCAAACCAGTTAGAGAGGCTTCACCTCTCCTGGGTTCCTTCAGAGGGTAGGAGCAATGTCTGAATGTCTCTGTCCTTCTCTTCTGATTACCAGCAGAGTCTCGTTGTTTTCCTAAATCAAGGTGCACAAAAGGTTTAAAATTTAAAATTAAGATTCTTTATGGGGATGTAAGCTCTCCCAGATGTTGCTCTGTGGGTCTGAGCTCCTCCAGATGGTCAGACTAGTTTGTATTTCCTGGGTGCCACACCAGATGCTTCACCTGCAGTCTGTGCAACTCTTGCAAAAAGGCTTCCTGGAACGTGGACCCTGGCAGTTCCAGTGATTTCTCTCTTTATTGCAGAATCCAAAGATGGCTCAGTATTTAAAAATTTACCTCCAATCTGTATCAGCTGTGCAAAGGAAGGATTGATTTTGCTGTTGCACACTGCTGTCAGGTCCCTGTAACAGTTGCTTTGTATCCTCTGCAATTAGCTCAAGCCTGAATCCTGAGTGAGTGATGGAGGATAACACTTGTAATTTGATCATTTACGGGAAAAAAGAAAGCCACAAGGCAGAGAGGACTGTTGTTTAGTTAACAAACTGCTCTCAGTGTTAAGGCTTTTTTGTTTTTTTTAAGTCTTAATTTTTCTATTTGGACAGTTAGATAAATGCCTAATTTCCACAGTGTGAGTATGCCACAGCTTCTGTGGAATTTAAGTGGGAGTGGTAGCAGCACTCTAAATTGAGGTTAGATATTTGAATTCTTTGATATACATTTGGATGTCTAAATTTGGATTTCTAAGCAAAAATAATCTCTCTTTCTGGTTTGAAGCTTTGCTGAATGCAAAGGTAAGTATGAATGTGAAGTGCTGTGTTCTCAGGTCAGCCCCACTGTGTTTCCTTTGTTCTTTTCACCCAGGCCAGCTTCATCCTTGTGAGAGTGAGAGGTTGGCTGGGAATCCCACAAGTCTCACTGCCTGAGAACAGCAGAGTTCTGGTTCCTTCAGCTTCCAACAACGTGGGTTAGGCTTTTGGGGATGTTAGTTCAACACCACTGCAACCTACAGCATTGCTCTGTTGCAATGTGCGTTTGGCTCCCTACTTCCTTTTATTCAATAGTCTGTTGGCATTGGGCTCTTTGCTGTGCTTCCAGACAAAACAAACTTGGCTCAAGTTCTCATCAAGTAGTAAGAAGAAAGAGTGTAGTGATTCTCAGAAGCTCCAAAGAGCGCTTAATTCTTTTTTTATTACATTTTCAATTGTTTAAAGCAGGGCCTTGTTATTTGTGGGTACATGCTGGCTACTTGTGCCATTAGACCTTAGTCTCAGCTGTTATAGCTACTGTCTTAGTACAAATGATAATTTTGAACTTCTCAGCCTGCTGTCTTTGAAATGTAAAATTTCTGTATTTCTTCTGTAGATGGAGTTCCCCATGGAACCAGAATCTATATATGGAACCAGAATCTTAAGTGGTGCTTAAGACTGGAGAAAGTCTAGAGGAATTCTTACTATAACAATATTGCTTAAAATCAAGGAATTCCTTTCCTGCATGCTGAATTGTTCCCATTCATAGTGGAGGACAGGACTGAATGATCACATCCAGCTTGCAGGCTTGTCCTCTTTCTCCCTGAAATGCTTTATTACAGAACTCAATTAAGAGCAAATTTCCCCCCAAACTCTGTCTCACAAGGTCATGTCTGCCTTTATGAAATATCGAATCTGCCGCTGCAGGATTTATTACAACAGTGTTTTAAAACACATGATACTGGTGCAGCAGCTCTAATTAGAAATGCCCTGAGCTCACTGTGCAGGCCAAGTGTTGTTTCCAAACTGCAGCATCCCCATCAAGAGGCAAGTTTATACATGTTGGAAGGACAGACAGAGATGCCTGTGGGAAAAAATGGAGTCTGCTGAGAAGTACTGCTATGCTGTGATTTCCTACTCCTTGAATTTGAATTAGGTCAGTTTGATCCAGGCTTTTGCCTCGGTAGCCTTACTGAGTTGCAGCAGTTTGGTGGAGAGAGAAGACCAGGGCTAAAACCTTCGGCTTTGTGTTACAGTGTGACCAATTGCGTGCTTTGCCACCGTGGCCAGGAAGAAGTAATTAAAATGGAATGTGGGCTGATGCTGGATGTTTATCACAGAAAGGCTCCCCTTGTGAGGAAGTCCAGCAGGCAGCCACAGGAAAAGATCCAGGAGATGAACACACCAGAAGGGTTCTGTTGTACACTACAAACTGCCCTCTGCTGTACCAGGCAGCCTGTGCTGATCACACCCAAAGAACATCTCCTTTCCTGGAATATGAAACATGGCAACCCACTGTAGGAGGGCTCAGGATTGACACTCTGTCCTGCAGGGATAATGAGGAATTTACCAAAGCAGAGCAGCAGATGCCTTGAGAGATGTGAGTATGATTAACTCCATAAATACGTATTATGAAATCACGGGCAGTGTTCTAACTGTAATGAATTTCCCCTGAGGGAAAATATGCCTGAGTAAAGAAATCAGAAAGAACTTGATGCCAAATGCAGAATGGAAGGGAATTACTGTAAGGCTGGAGTCTATCCACATTTTTCTCTCAGTAGTCTTTTCCTTTGAAGACTCAGATGAGGAGTTATTTCTCTTCATTTTATTATTCTCTAATCTCCAAAATCTGTATCACTTTCCTAACACACACTGGATGTATCATGTACATATATAGCATTCCCTGGGAGCCTTGTTACTGCTTTATAGTCACTGCAGGTGAATTTGTTTATAAAAAGGCAAGCACCTACTTGAGACAGCATAAGTCAGTATTTGCTCCTGTGCTGAAAGTAGATTTCTGAGTGTTATAATGTAAAGGAGATGATGGGTTTTTTTCTACAAAACTGTGAGACCAAATAACCCTGGAGGTGAATTCAAGCAGTCCTCATAAAGACTGTTTATTATAAAGTCTCACTTGTCAGACATGGAGGGCTTTTAACATCACATCTGGGTTAGTTGCTTGGGTTTGCAAATTAGCCTTAAAACTGCTGGTATTTCCATGGTGTTCAGCCTTGCCTCAAGAAATCCTTGTGTAAAACCCACTGAAAAAATTGCCTGGATAGTCCCTGCTTGTCCGTGTGTCCTGGCAGAAGGTGATGAGTTATTCCTGCATCCCGAGGACCCTTGCTTGCAGGAGCATCTGTTGGCAGCAGACTTGGCACAGAGGAGCTCATGAATTCCCCCAGTGTGAAATCAGGTTAGGGGAGCACAAAGCTGTGTTAAAACAGCCTTGTGCCAGGAGTGGGCTCTGGTGGCCTCAGAGCCTGGACTGACAGCACTTTATTCCAGCCATTGTGTCCCAAAATCTTATTCTGGCAAAGGGTGGAGTCAGTCAAAAAACTGTCCTTCTGTTATGTCCATTCTGATCTCCATGTTTCTTTACTATTCCACAGTGAACTTCACTGGTAAATATCTTAGAGCAGGTTTGGTTTTGTTTTTTCTGGTTTTGTTTTTTCTGTTTTTGTTTTTTCTTTCAGAGCAGAGAGAAGAACCAGTGCCCAGTTAAACCAAGGTTCAGAATGCCAGGTTATCTGTGAGAGAAGGCTCATCAGTGACAGTTTTCAGTGCAGTGGGTAAAAAGCTGTAATTCCTTGGGGCTGGCTTGATTCTGCGAAGAGCAGACAAGCAGTGTAGCCCTATCTCCAGTCCTGTGTGCAGTCAGGGTCCTGACAGCACTGGGCACTCTGCTGAAGTGGATTAAATACATGGTTTGGGGGTTTTTGGGTGAGGAAGAGTCCTCTCTAACCTCACAAGTGAAACAAGCCATATAACTTCACTGGGCCCTTCTGCAGTGAGCTTTATAAGGCTGATGGAATGAGAGCTGGTTTCTTGGCCAGTCTTGATTTGACTAAGCACGTGCTTAAGAGCTCTGCTGAGTCTAGGCTGAAAAATAACTTTTCATGTGGGAATGCTGCAGAAAGGATAATGATCACAAGAGTCTGGTGAGAGCAAAGGCTTCATTCAGCCTGCTCCCTTTGAGCCTCAACTCATATTGCTTTGACATTAATAAGATGTTGAGGTGTAGACTTTAGCTGAATTTTTAATCAGATATCTTTAACTTGGGTTTTGTCCCTTTTTGCATCTGTGTATCTTTCAAAAACTTCAGAGAAATTGTAATTTTAAAATCCTTTTCCAACTGCCCCTGAATTTTCAGTCATGACTTTCATCAGATTTAAATGCTATTTGATTTGTAAATGTTGGCTGATATTTGGGCTGATTAATTTCACATACTGATTTCTGGAAGCTGCAATACTCCATTTCACAGACAAATACTGCCCCAGCATATGGAAAATGGCAAATGATCCAGCTGCTTTGGGGCTCCCAAGTAGGGATGCATTAAAAAGATCTGGCTTTTCTGCATGTTTCTGCCTTCTGAAGTGTCTCTGCAGCTGTTCAATTGATGGAAATACAGATTCCCAGATAGTTTGCACAGTTGAGAGTTTGTGGCATTCTAGGATATCTCCAAAGTCAAGACTGATACATCCATATCTAATATCTGTAAGATATCTATGCCAATTTTCCCAGGTGTCTCTCAGAAAGTGCCTTAACACATCTCTGTCATACTCAAGCCAAATTAGGAGCAATTGTTTGTTCTGATCTAAAATTCTGATCCTGCTGAGAGCAAGAGAAGTTTGGTTGGTGGGAGTCAGGTATTTGGCTGGCTTCTTTCAATTGTTATCTGCAACTTGCTTCTCATTTTGCTTTTTGAATCTATCACTGAGCTTCCTCAGTAAGAGGTTGTAATTTGTACAGCTGGAGGCTGAACGAGCCTTTGATCACCAGCTGTGGTTACTATTTCTGACTATTCTTCATCACTTCAGACACTAATAGTCAATGTGCCCCCTGGATCCACAGGGTGCTCACTCTTGCTGTGGCAATATAATTTAGTGGTTAGTGTTCAGTCCTGTGTCTTCCACACACAGGATTGCTTTGTGATTGGCATTTTGTGTGGTAAAGAGGGGATGAATTGGAAACTTCATCCTGAAATAGAAGTGCATACACAGCCTAGGTGGCTTTTCAACTCAGCCCAATAAAACAGAGTTTATTTCCTCTCTGGTAATTTTAGAAGATATTACTCAAGAATATTGTTTGTTTCAGACAGCTCTGCAACTCTTCCCTCTTATCACCCTAGGAACTGGATATAGGTGGAGGCTTTTTGATTTGTGCAGGTGAATATTTCATTGCCAGAGTTCAAAGACTCTTCAGAATGCTCTGGCCTCTACCAAAACTGGATTCCTCCACTAAAAATTCACAGTAACCTCACTGACTTAAAAGAAAAAAATTGCAAGTGCAGTTGGCCTGAGGGGTTTTCATTTCAAGCTCCATGACTTTTCTCAGATGTTTTTCTTAGGTTGGGCATTTTAGAATTGTTTAGGCTCATCCCACAGTGATCTTGGCCTTCTTGGGTCCCTCTGCAGTAACAGCTGTGTGAAGATGAATTCCATATTCTTGTCAGGAGCTCTGTTACTTTGTTGGCCAGTGCATTTAGAGAGGAGCTGTCATTCTGGCTGATTCAATTCCACAGGACATCTTGATTTTTTCCAGTGCTGCTCTTATTACTTTATTCCTGCATGTCAGGTGGTGTCTCAGCATAGGCAGTGACCTACATAATAGCTAGTTTTCTTCTCCCTTTTTCTAACCCCAGTCTTACTTCAGTGTGAATACTCATTGCAAAGACATTGCTTGGCTTGGTTGTAACCTCCCTATTTGATTGCTTCCTCTGCTTGCTGGGTCCATCAGAGACCTACTGTTTCTCTAGACATCTCCCTTTTGATATATTTCAGCTTTTTTTTTTTTTATTTCTTCTGGCAATTTATTGTCCTGGATTTTTTCTTTATTATATGTTTCTCATTTTTCCTGTCAAAGCCCGTTCCATCTATTAAAGACATGAACTGGATTTACAGTGCCTGAAATATTGTTTTGGCCCTAGAACTCACCCTCTGCCACACCATTAGAAATTATTGCTGCTTCTGTGTGTCTTTACTTTAGAGAACCCATTGAACTCAGGCAGACATGTGGCACCTTTCTAGCAGGAGAATATTTATTTAATCGCCGTGTAGAAGAGCAGAGAGCAAAATCCTAAATCCATTCAGATCAGTGGGGCTTTTCCTGAGCTCCAGCTGAGTCGTGGCTTAATGATCAGGTTTGTGCTCTGTAGTCAGCCCTGCAGCAAGAGGAGAGAGGAAGCACAAGGCAGGATTTTCACTCCCATGTTCTGGCAGTGTGCTGCAGAAAGAGGTGAGGGACTTGAAGGACAAAGTTTTCTTCTGGTTCTGGCACCAACCTCCTGAAAGATACTTTAAAATTCATGTTCTCACATTTTGGCTGTGAGAGGAATGGCAGATTTGTCTTTACATATGAGCTGTGGGTCTGCTGGTAGATAAAACTAGCACTGAGAGATAAAAGAAACAATGGGAAGGATTCCATTGATTGATGAATGGAAAAAGATATTTGCTTTTGCAAATAAACTTTAGGGTTGCTGATAAATGAAATTGGACATTGAAAGATGAAAGAAACAATGAAAGAAACAAAAAGAAAGAAAATATGAAAGAAACAAATCCCCTAAATTCCGTAAGAATTAAAAATTAAAAAGGAGGGTTATACATTAGAGGGAAATCTTTGGTATCAGGTGTATTGGGAAGTCTGTACCTCTCAAGTACCTCAGCCAATGGGGAAAGAGAGAAGGGAAATGCTGCTGGGAAATTGGGATAAAAGGGAGGCTGCGTGCTCCAAAAATTGGAGAGACCCCAGGGGAATGCCCCATGGCCTCTCCCTTTATTATAATAAAGTGAAAGGACTCCTCTGTCTCCTTTTTGGACATGAACCTCTGGTGTTTGTGGATTAATTTTCCTAGCAGCTGTAAAATAAGAAGGTTTCTCGGCAGCACAGCACAGTTTGAATGAAGTTGAGCTGGTGTGTTGTAGTTGTATTTGAAGTTCTGGAGATGAATTTCTGGCTGGGACTTGAAGCCCACAAAGCAACAGATTAGAATAAGCTGGGCGTTTTTTTCATGTGCTCAAGTGTGTTTCTAAAGGGAGCCCTAATTTATTCCCTGTGAATTGTGATGATGTGTCTCTGGTTTGATGGCAAGCCTGGCTTGTTCTCCCAGCAGAGAAGTTTGCTGAAATAAGGGGGTTAAAAAGGCTTTCCCCTGTTGCTGTCCCTTGCTGAAGAGCAGCTGGAACAGTGAAAACTGTGGAGAGCACTTGTTCAAAGAAGCAGCGTTGGGAGCTGAAGATAAGAGCATTTATCTCTATGTCAGCCCTACTCAGTGTCTTCACTGGACTCCCAACACAGCAGTAAGAAGAGCTTAGGCTGGAGATGCTGGAATGCAGGAGTCCAGGGGGCTGTTTATCCCCCCAAAACATGGCACGCATCAAATCAACTACACAGTGCCAGTGTATTCCCCTGTCACCAGCCAGTGCTGTGAGCTTGGAGAAATTATGTTCTCCTGGGCACCAGAGGAGTCTCCTCCCTTTGGATGCTGATTGAATTTGAAATGTATATTAGGGGAGAGAGAGAAAAAGAGGGAGAGGAGACTGAACCTCGCGTGTTCTGCAGCAAATTGCCACATCGATCTTGTCACTTGGCAGACACAGTTGGACCTGAGGCTGTGAGATGTGCTGTATTTCTGTCATGAATTGTCAGCCTCAGAGAAGCTCAGGAGAAAGAGAGACACGGTATCAGAGTAGAAAACCATTAACAAAGGGACCAGCAAGCTGTTTAACAGCAAGTCAGAGCAGCTGCAGTTTTGGATTGTGCTTGCCTCCAACAGCTACACATTTGCTTTGTCCTCATCTCCTCCCCCATGAAGCAGTGATGGGGAGAGGTGAGGCATTAGGGAAGGACTGGGGTTTCCATGGAGGCTGCTGTTCCTCATGGCTGATGGCACCTGCAGGTCTCAGAGGAGCCACCAGCCTGCCCTGTGCCTGCCCTTGTCCCAGTCCCACAGCCCTCCCTGGGTTTTTCCCTCCTCCATGCAGGATTTCCCTCTGGGCTTCACCCCAAAACGACAGCCTGTGTTACACATCACTGATGGCCACTTTGGGAGCTGACAGGATCACACTTAACGTCTGCAGGGGCCTAATCCTGGAATCAGAAACTTGCCTGAAATAGCTCTGTCCATCAGGAAAGTGGCTTAAAATCCTGATTTTGCTTAGATCACTGGAGGCACCGCAGGTGGAGCCACAGCCAGGCAGCAGGAGCAGCATCCACCAGGAGGTGCAGTCCAACCCAGCAAAGGTGAACGCTGCCAAACCCATCCGGATGAACGGCAGACCTTGGGCATCCCTCTGCCCGGAGGCTTGTACCCTGTGGAATGATGTCAGTGCCTTGGGATGCTCGAGTTTCTCCCAGGCAGAACCAAAACACTAGGGAGCGCCATGGATTTGCAGATTTTGGCTTGGGAAGTGCAGTCTGAGCTGTGAGGGCTCCCTGAGGAGGGGGATGAAGAGGGAGCTGTGCTCGGGATCCAACTCGGGAACACTTGGGTATGGAGAGGGGCTTCTCTTTGGATTCGGGAGCTGCAGGTGCAGACCAGGATGAGATGCCTCAGGAGATGCCCATGAGGAGCTTCACAGGAGGACTGACTTTGGTTTTGAGCTCACACTTCCCAGTGTCCATGAAGAAAACTTTAAATTTCCGAGTCATTCAATATGACGGTGTTCACAGGGGTCTTAGGATGAGGGAAGAGACAAGGATCTGACTCCATGTTTCAGAAGGCTTGATTTATTATTTTATGATATATATTACATTTAAACTATACTAAAAGAACAGAAGAAAGGATTTCATCAGAAGGCTAGCTAAGAATAGAATAAGAAGGAATGATAACAGAGGCTCTGTCTTGGACTCTCTATCTGAGCCAGCTGGGCTGTGATTGGCCATTAATTAGAAACATCTAATGTAGACTAATCAAAGATCTACCTGCTGCATTCCACAGCAGCAGACAATCATTGTTTACATTTTGTTCCTGAGGCCTCTTAGCTTCTCAGGAGGAAAAATCCTAAGGATGTCTGCGACACTTCGATACACAAACAATGTTTAATATTTCAGTATGTTTGAATGGCCGAGTCATTTTTTTAAAAGCAGGCTGGACCAGATTGTTCTGCTGTCTCTTATTCCCACCCATCCAGAAGTCACAGACTCCACATGGGCTTCACATGGGCTCTACCCTCTCCATCCCTGTGGGAGGGTGAGGAGCTCATGAGCATTTTAGCAGAGCCCTTGCTGTTCCATCATGCTCTGTCCTGGATCTTCTCCCACCATCCAAGGCCACCTGAAGCTCCCCTCAACCCTGCCTTGGGGAAGCTCTCTGCATGGAATCATGCTCCTCTTAATCACTGATCATGTGATGCTGATGACTAAACTTTCATTATAATGAGCTGTCCTTTTTTTAACTCCCCTGCAGAAAAGGAGGCTTTGCTGAAACCTCACATCTTTCAGAAGATGCCCATATCCATACATGCATTTTTTCACATAAAAAATTAGGAGTTTTTTTAAAAGGGAAGTGATTTGTAAATATGTTGGGATTTTAAGTTCACTATTTTTCTCCTCCTTTTTTGGTACTACTTAATCTAGGAGGCTAAATGAAGTCTTGCCATTATTTTTCCTCTCTTGTATTTTTTATTGTCTTGTGGGATCTTTTATTATTTTGACATTTCTGAAAATATTTCCTGTTGTGAGAGCTCGAAAGTAATAAAAGTGAAAGAAAATGGTAGAAAAGGAAAAAGATGGTAGTGAAAATATGCTTAGGAGGAAATGTTTCTATTGAAGTTGCTAGGAGGAGGAAAAAGATGAGGGAACACATTTTTTTCCTCCCCTCATCAAAATTCTTAATGATGTAGATGTTTAGAAGTTTAATTGAGGAAAAAATCAGATTTTGGCAGGTCTGAATGGATACAATTTGTCCTGTCCTGCTTTGACCTTCCTTGGCTCTCCCTGGCGTTACTGCCGGCCCTCTCTGCCCTTGGGCTGTGTCAGGAGCACCTGGGAACAGCAGATAAGGAGGAACCTTGGGGCAGAACATCGTGGAAACAGTGCTGGAGGCATCTGTGTGCTTGGGGAACCCCATGGATACAAAGAGCTTCTGTCCAGGGGGAAAACATCCAAGGGGGAGCCTTTCCCCCCTGTGCTCTGAGAACTCCTCTCCTCTCCTCTCCTCTCCTCTCCTCTCCTCTCCTCTCCTCTCCTCTCCTCTCCTCTCCTCTCCTCTCCTCTCCTCTCCTCTCCTCTCCTCTCCTCTCCTCTCCTCTCCTCTCCTCTCCTCTCCTCTCCTCTCCTCTCCTCTCCTCTCCTCTCCTCTCCTCTCCTCTCCTCTCCTCTCCTCTCCTCTCCTCTCCTCTCCTCTCCTCTCCTCTCCTCTCCTCTCCTCTCCTCTCCTCTCCTCTCCTCTCCTCTCCTCTCCTCTCCTCTCCTCTCCTCTCCTCTCCTCTCCTCTCCTCTCCTCCATCCTGCACAGATCCAGACTGCAATTTCCAAGCATGATGATGTGCCTGGCAGCAGGCAGAGGATTACTGGCTGCAGAAATAAGTTTTCAGGAAGTGTCTTTTTGAGATATTATCTTCTTTTGTTTGGACAATGTTGGAGCTGTGCAAGTCCCTGAAGAAAACAACCCTGGACACAACTCTTGAAATGAAGAAAAATGAACACTAAGTTAGAAAAATGGGGCAAAACACCCAGAAATACATTAGAGTTCAGTGGAGGTGTTGGAAGTAGATAATAGGAAGGATCTGGAAGGTTTTGTGGTGGGAATATTGCCAAGCTGCAAATATGCTATAAATGTCTTGGGGACTGAGGCACACAGGATATAAACCTTCTGAAAAAGAACAGATTTCATGGCTCTGCTGCTCTGAGAACAATGTGTTTACTGGGAATGTTGGATTAAAACTGAATTTCTCCATCAACAACTGTCATCAGTGTGTGCTGTGTTGTAAGTGGGCAGGGGACTTCTGCCTGCATTAAATTAAGGAATGCGGTGTTAGGAATAGTTTCCTTCCTTGGGATGGCGTCACTCCAAGCCTCAAGGTAATTTATATTTCAGGTAGGCATGCTGCAGTTTAACAAGGCTAAATATGGACAAATGGAAGCCTGATGTGGGAGCAGCTGCACTGGAAGCAACAGCAGAGTTTATGGAGAATAGCTGAATATCCTTCATATTGTAGGAACAAGCATAAGCAGTTGTTTTTATTTTAAATTGTATTTTGGGACAAAGCACAGCTGGTACAAAGCTTTAGCATGAATTCAAATGCTGCTGGTTATTAGTGCAGTAACTGATTATTTACAAGTCCTAGGTTTTTCTTTGCTGTTTAATTCTCTGACAGCCACAGATCTATGTAGCAAGTTGCAAGCATAAGGTTTTTAGGGAAAATCAGCTGCTTGTTCTTACAGTGTTTGGCAAGGCAGGAGAACTTAGTCACAACTTGCTAGAGGTAATCTTGCATCTTCCTTGGCAAAGAACGGGTGGGAAGAAAGAGACAGAGAGGGTGTCAGTATCCTTCTGGTCAGTGTAAAAATAGCAGGTTGGAAAAAAGTCAGACAGATGATTTAACTATTTTTCATCTTTTTGCTTAGAGAACCAGGGAAAAGTGTGTTTGACAAATGAGTTATCAGGTCAGCCCCTCAGCAAAAGAAAACCTTTCTGAGCAAGAAAGGAACTCTCCTTTCCCAGTTACTTTTTAGTTTTTACTTTAGTCTTTTGTGAATAATGGTCATTTGGGGACTGCTTTTAAAGTGTGGTTTTGTTTTTGTTTTTTTCCCTTACAAAAAAGAAAGAAGCCAGCATTAGAGACATTAATTGGTTGTGCCCTCCTTGCTCCAGGAGTGCTGGTGGAAAAAGAAACCCAGCGATGCTCCTTAGTGCACATGGGCTTCATAACACTTGGCACCAGGCAGCAGGCAGGATGAAAGGGTGTCTCTTGACAGCCAGCCTGTACTGGCAGCCTTTACTGCAGGCAACAAATTAATCCACTCCACTGTGTTCTGCATAATTGTTGATACTGCCTTAATTGGTGCCATACGTTTCCCCGTGCCGGCACGTCCATCACGTTAATGTCCAGGGACTGCTGTTCCCTGGCAGCCCAGGAGCAGCACAGCCTGCTCTGTCCCAGCTGAACCCCCACCTGAAAGGCCTCAGTGAGGAATTGGATCTTATGGCAAAGTGAAAATGAAGGGCCATGTTGGGGCATGACTCAAAATTCATGGGAATAAGGAGTGGGACTCCTGATTTCAGTAGTGTTTGGAGATGAGCCAGCTCTTCCAGGGCTCTCTAAAGGCAATCCATTTCAGCTGAAGTCAAATCTGAGGGCAAAGGAGCTTATTCTCCTGCTCCCAGGAAATCACTGGCAGGGGCAGGAAAATGTTTTCCAAGCTGTGGAGTGTCCAGGTCAAGGCAGCTGCAGAGCTAATTGACCCCAGAGCAATGGCTCTGTGGGCTGGGATTATCATTCCAAATTTCATCCATTAATAAAGTGGCAGCCGAGGCAGAGCCTGGAGTGCAAGTGCAGCCTGCTGTCCCTCCTCCCTGTGCTGTGTTGTGCTGACAGGGCTGGAAGCTGCTGGGAGGGCAGGCAGGGAGCTGGATGGAGCCCAGGCTGAGGGGAGCATGCAGGGCCATGGGTGGGGAGCTCCTGAGAGGGAGCAGCATCCCAGGAGCAGCAGGCACAGGCTTGGCTGAGCCCTCCCTCCCTGCCGAGGCAGGCTGCAGGCACTGGCTGGTGTTACCTCCGAAGGGTCAGCCTCAGAAAATCCCAAATTCGGCCCTGAAATAAAAAGGCTCTTGTGGCCATCTCTGTGGTCAGTTGCACAGCTCCTTAAAGAAGAAGCACCACCATCCCTCTGGATCACTGAGGAGCTCACAGCCATTGGGGTTTGGAAGCAGCCAGGATCCTTATGATGGGCACCGAATGGTTCTGTGCTCCAAGTGCTGGGACCATGAACTGTGTGCCAGGCACCAGCCAGCAGACAGTGAGGAGGATCAAATGTTGGATAATATTTTGTTCAGTAGGTGACACCCCTGCTGAGCACTGAATTATCTGGTTTGGGGGAAATGGCACACAGTTTGGGATGTAAAGTTCTACTGTAGAGTAAATGTACAGGGAGGGCAAATAGTGTTTGTCCAGGTGACCGTGCCTCAGACACCTCTGGGTGCCACTTTGCTTCTGCAATGAAATTGTTCCCTGTAACATTGCCTGTGCACAGAAACATGCACACACACACACACACACACACACACACACTTTCCCTCTCTGTGCTCCCAAGCTTAATTGATGCGAACTTCACTTATTTTCATCATTTCATGTGGCATCATTTCTTGTTCAAGCCGTTGGCTGGTTTTAGGCAAAAATGCGTATGTAGAGATGAGAGAAAGAAAGTTTTTTCCCTATCCTTTGTAAAGCCATTAAGGTGTATTTAGGCTATGGCCAGTGCATGGTTTAAAAGCTCATTTAAGAAACCAGTAAAACACTGGGAAACACCTGTTTTGCAAAGGTTGTAAATTCTAATGTTGATATTTGGGTGTGGAGCAGAGAGAAGCAGGAGGAGAATAAATGCCAAAATAAATGTGTTACCATAATTTTCAGAGGAATATTGTTGCATGGGTTTTTTCAAGTGTAGCTAGAAAATATAAGTCTGCTGAGCCATAATGTTTTATTTAAAAGTCTTCACATTCTCAAAACCATGTTTTTTGCACATGGAATGCAGTGGCGGTATTGGTAATCAACATGCCAAAATAAATGTTATTTTTTTTTTAAAGCTGTGAACTCCCTCACCCTTTGTGGTTTCCAGGAACTGGTATTGGGAAAATAAAATAAAATAAAATAAAATAAAATAAAATAAAATAAAATAAAATAAAATAAAATAAAATAAAATAAAATAAAATAAAGTAAAATAATATAATATAAAATAAAATAAAATAAAATAAAAATAGAATAAAGTAAGATAAAATAAAAATAAAAAATAAAAATAAAAATAAAATAAAATAAAATAAAATAAAATAAAATAAAATAAAATAAAATAAAATAAAATAAAATAAAATAAAATAAAATACTGCTTCAGAAGGTTCATGTGAGAGACGGATAAAATGTCTGAACTAAAGGAAAACCTTTATGAAGAAGGAAAAAAAAGCTAAATGAGCCCTCCAAGCTATTTCTGGAGTCTCTTTGTATACCTTTGGTGAGCCAAAGTACATCTGCAGCACTGAGAATGCCCTGTCTGATGCAATTTCAAGTTTGGAATCACAGCTTCCACCTAAAATCCTGTCCAGCCTCAGAACTCAGAGGATATGGGCACCAGTTGGATGAGTTTCTTCTTCCCTGAGGAGCCTTCCATCAGTGCAGGGAGAGGTGCAGCTGAGAAATGCAGCTTTTCCAGGCAGCAGAGGGAGGAGGCGTTGGCTCCATGCACAGAGGGGTCACAGTCCCTGGGCTGTCCTAATGGCAGCAGCAGCCCAGGAGCTGTTTGGGGCCTCTCCCAGAGGCAGAGCAGGCTCAGCACCTTGTCTGTGCCCCCTGGAGCAGGGCAGGGTTGGGCCACTGCTGCTGCTGCTGCTGCCTGGGGATTGCCCTGATGGAATCTGGAATAAAGCAGGGATCCTCCTTGGGATCCTCGAGTTGCTACTAGCAGGTGTTTCTGCAGGGGAAAAAAACCTTTTACATTCCTTCAGCCTGCTAGGAAATCATCTCAGCTAAGCTGTCTGGAGAGATCAAACATTTCCCCACGCTTGCACTGTAGCAAGAAGTCCTTAAAGAATCCTGAAGTGTGTTTTGTCAGCACTTGAAGTCGGGATTACATCATCTTGTAATATATGTCTATAAAATCAAGGCACAGCAGCCTTCCCTTTCAGAACATGTGCTGCTGTGAAGGAGACTTGAACACTGCAGCTGCTGCTCAGAGTACAGTACTGCCCCTTTCCCCTGCTGCTTTAATTGCCTGCAGTAGCCTTTTCTAGTACAGGAAGTTTATATTATCTTTTCCAATTGGAACTTTATTAATGTTGAGTAAGGAGCTGGACTTTAGATACTTTGTCTAATGTAGTTACTTGAGCACTTGGAATTTAGGGACCTACAGTGATAACAAACTGGACTGCCTAATGCTTCAATATTACATGTTATTTTTGATGAGAATTCTACTTTAGAATATATTTCTACGATACAATCATCAGGTGCTGTTTTCCCATATGATTCAGTTTAATCCAGATGCCATTGTTTACTCCTTCTGTGTTTCTAGTAGTATGTTTTGGAATTTTTGGGGGAAGTAAAGATCACAAATAGAATTGGCTCAAATGCTGCATTGGCTTTAGGTTGCTTTTGCTTTTGACCAAGTCTAAATATTTCTTATCCTCCAAAAATGTCACTTCTGGAAGTGGGAATGCTTTGCTGAGGCTAATGCCAGCTCAGGCAGGAATCACCATTCCTTTTTTGTCTGTTACCACTTCTCAGAGGCTGCAGTGCCAGGTGCTGGAGCTGCCAGCTAGCTGAGAGCCTTCATCCCCCTGTCAGCGCCCACCTTGCCCTCCATAAACACCTCCAGCCTTGCTCAGCTCCTCAGGGGAACCATTTCAGCCCAAACCAGAACCCCTGTAAATCACAAATTAAAAGTGTTTTGCAAGCCTGTGCACCAGGTGGGGAAGGTGCACACAGGGCACATTGTTCTCATGTGGCTGTAACTGAGGCCACAAAGGGCAAGAGAAGGTCCCAAAGGAGGAGCCCCCAGCTGGGCACCAACAGGACCATGAGCCTGGCAGCTTGCTGGGGATGGCTGCAGCTGCATTCAGCTCTTGGAAGCCTTCCTGAATCCAGAGGCACGGGAGGAGCCCCAGGAGCACCCAGGAGCAGCAGATACTGAGCAGGGCTGCCCCGGGCAGGGCAGGGTGCAGGGGATCACTGCAGGGGAGCAGGGTGGGAGCAGGGGAGCAGGCAGCAGGGCACCTGCAGGGGTCACAGGGGCTGGCTCCCAGCTTTGAAGGATGGGGCTGTTTGTCAGGGAGCAACGAATCACTGTGAGACCCAGAGGCAAAGGGAAAATGTCCTGAGGATCTGCTCCAGTGACGTTTGTGGTGCTGAGAAAGCAGCTGGGCTGCTGTCACCCTGTGGCCAGACACCCTGCACTCTGCAATTTAAATTAAACTGTCATGGACCTCAAGATTTTTGTGCTTTCATCCTGGCCCACCTAAATTCTGTCTACTTGATTTTTTTTTTCAAGGATGCAGGCAAGACCAAGGGAGACACAGCCTTACATTTAACATAATTGTAGTATTTATATTTGAGGGAAATAGTTTGAAATTTGAGTTTGAAGTAGTTTTAATGTTTAGCTGTGAAAATGGCTTTAATATTTTAGATGGGCTTTAATCCATCCTCCTAAGTCTTTCCTTTTTCCCCCGGGTTAAACTTGAACTTTGTAAGCACTGATGATATGAAAAGATATAATTAAATAAATGTATCTAAAGAAATTAAGTGCATTAGGATCCTGCCAAGCTTTGTGCAGGGCTCACCTCTCCTACCTCTTATTTGGTGTTGTATCTGGGCTCTCTTCCAAAGCTCTGCATGCCTTGTGTGGCTTTCTTGGCCTCACTGGAGCTGCATCCCAGTGTGCAGTGCCCCTGGATGTTCCATGGGGGTGGGATGGGTGATTCCCCACGCCAGAGGCTGTCCCAGCTGTGGTGGGAACACCTCAGAAGACAAGGGGGTGCAGCACAAAGCTGTGATTGAGTTCCAACTTTCAGAGCTGATGTGAAGATCACATTTAAAACCAGAGCAGGGTGAGGCAGCTCTGGGCTGCCCTGGATGTTTTATCAGCAGCTGGTGCTGCTGCTGCCTGTGATCCTGCTGCTGGGGAGGTGCAAGACAGCGAGCAGTGACTCCTCTGCCACCTTGGTGTCTCCCACCTGGGGCTGCACTGCCCAGGGGAAGGGTCTTTGTTAGGAGTGGTGCTGGGAGAGGGGTAACCTGCAGCTCCTGGAAACTCTCACTGGTCACAGCCTCAGCTCAGGACTTTTATTGACCTTATTTCACTAAAGGTGTTGTTTTGGTTGTTGCTGCCCGTTGTCCTTGCCCTGCTCACCTCCAGCGGAGCCCAGCTCTGTGACCACCACAACTGTGCAGCAGTGCAGAGAACAAATGGGCACTTGGCCCCTTTCTCAGAAGCAAGAGGAGATGAGTGAAGAGCTCTGTACTCTGGCTGTGAGGAGAGTGAGGTCATGGTGATGTGATGGTGCTTTGTGTTGGGGAGTTTATTATTAATTGTGTTATCTTGACTTTCAGGCTGTCTTTGTGAGGTACCAAATGCCCACCATCCTTCAGCAATGCAAAGCACTCCATCCCTGGGTTACAGAATGCCTCTGGGTTCTGGCTTTCATTACATTTGTTCTGCTCTGTGTGTGCACAGCATTCCTTTCCCATTAACACAGGCTTTTAAGCAAGCCAGGCCATAAAAATATTTACATTTTCCTATAGCATTTGGTCTGTACGCAGTCAAACAAGCATGGCACTGACTAAGAACTTGTGGGGCTGGGATTCAGTGGGAACATGGCATCCTGAACTGCAACAGGCTGGCTTGCCTTGCTCCCATCCCTGCCCTGAGGAGACAATCTCACACAGAAATGTCTCTGGGGCCATCAAACTCCTTTACAGGCACCAGAAAGAGGCTCTGTGTTGTGCCTATCTAGACATAATTCCAAGTAGCAGATTGTTAACATTATTTTACTCATAGGAAAAGCTCTTCTCTGTTTTAAAGAACGATCTGGTGTTTGTTCAAGGTGTGTTTGATGCATTTGAAACCCCACACATAGCAAGGAGACTATAGTAGGTGCCCTCAGCACTGCTTAAAGCTTTTAGTTAGAGGTGTCTTGTCACAGACAAGTTTTATGAAAAATCCTTTCCTTAGGATTTTTTCTCCTGAGAAGCCGAGAGGCCTCAGGAACAAAATGTAAACATTGATTATCTGCTGCTGTGGAATGCAACAGGTGGATCTGTGATTGGTCTTATGTGGTTGTTTCTAATTAATGGCCAATCACAGTCCAGCTGTCCGGACTGTCTCAGTCAGTCACAAACCTTTGTTATCATTCTTCTTTTTCTATTCTTAGCTAACCTTCTGATGAAATCCTTTCTTCTATTCTTTTAGTATAGTTTTAATATAATATATATCATGAAATAATAAATCAAGCCTTCTGAAACATGGAGTCAACATTCTCATCTCTTCCCTCATCCTGGGACCCCTGTGAACACCGTCACAGTGTCTTCTCTCCTGAGTCAGTGTTGATCCCTCACCTCGTCCCCTGATGCTGCTGACACCAGCTCTGTGACTGATGGTGCAGGATCTGGGTTTGGGGCTTATCTTGCAGAGCAAAGGTTGGTTCCATGTTCCTTGTTCCCCGCTCTTTGTACCCCTGTGCGTGGCAGCTGGGGAAGGAGAGCTGGAGGGGACTTTTGACAGGGGTGATAGGAGAGAATGGCTTTGGACTGGCAGAGGGCAGGGTTAGGTCAGATATTCGGGAGAAATTCCTTACTCAGAGGGCAGTGAGATGCTGTGATTGCCCAGAGAAGCTGTGGATGCCCCATCCCTGGAGCTGTTCAAGGCCAGATGGAATGGGGCTTCAGCCACCTTGCTGAGTGGGAGCTGTCCCTGCCTTGGGAGGGGGTTGGAACTGGGTGAGCTTTAATGTCCCTTCAACCCAAACCATTCTGTGCCTCTGTGGTTCAGTGAGCTCAGTGGGACCAGCCAGGCTGGGGCAAGGACAGGGCCCAGGACAGAGCCCAGGACAGACAGGGGCTCCAGCCCTCAGCACGGGGAGTGCTTGGTGATGGAGGGGCTTGCTGGAGCTTCCTGGATCCTGGTGTCCCAGCTCCACTGAAATTCAGTGGAATTCTGACTCTAGGCACTCTGTCACATGTCCCATGCTGTTACAAATGAGCCTTAAAGTACAGAGACTTTCCAGCATGCTTGGCCACCTTGCTCCTGATCAATGAAAGGCAGCAGCTTTGGCATGTTTGAAAATCCCACTAAACATTTAGTGCAACCCTCCTCAGCCACAGCCCTCCTTCAGGCTCCCTCTCCTTTTGGCTGTACTGGAATAGCCCTGGAGATGGAGGAAACAGAAATGCAGGAATCAGGCCCCTTGACTTTTCCTTTTTCCACATGTTAAGGCAATTAGCTGTCTTCCTCTGTTATGAGAAAAAAAAAAATCTTGGACTGGATTTATATCAATTTATGTATTTATATATATATATATATACATATGTATGTATGTATATTGTTGGGGTTAGGCACAGTACACACTAGACTCTGTGATGTAACCACTAAAAGTCAAGAAACAGTTTCTGTAAGAGCCACAATGTATTTCCATATGTAGTGGGTGGATTTATGAATATGATTTTATGTATCCTTTCACATATAAATGTCTGCATAAATACAAAAATACGGCTCTGTATCTATCATTCCATGGCTCTCATCTGTCATTTCTCTATGGACTGTCTGTATGATCTATCTATCCATCTATCTATCTATCTATCTATCTATCTATCTATCTATCTATCTATCTATCTATTTAAGTTTAGCCTTATATTCATCTTGGAGATATCACAGCAAAGTGTTTGTGGTTTTTACAGCAATATTTCTTTTTGCTTTGACACATGAATCATCTTGGCAGGGTGATGCTCTGAGGAGTGCACTGAAGAGCTGTGAAGAGCTGGGAGGTGGCAGACACAGGGGTGGCACACCTGAACTGCTCCTGCCTTCCCTGGAACATCCCCCTGAAGCCAACATTTATGGTAAATACTCCCTGCTGATGGCATTATTGCAGGAAACACTAAATGGATCTGATGTTGAATTCTTACAGCCTTACCTTTCCTGATAACTCTATGTTAATGTAACATTAATTATTCCTGACTTACAATGCTGTTGAATGTTGATAAAGGCTGAATTGCTACTTGAAATGCTGATCCTGACAGCCTTGTGGCAGGCACTAAAATGTGCTTTCCCAGTCTTAGGGGGGAAAAAGGGAATACATTACTGCTCTGATTACAGCACTTCAGAGGGAACATATTCCAGTCACATCTCGTGGAGCGCTCACCTGAATCCCTCTTGCCTTCAGTAGCCAGTACCTTTGCACAGGACATAAAAGGAATATACATTCCCCTTTTCTTTATTTAAAATTTTATATCAATTGCTGCTGTGAGTTTAGTTCAGTGTGTGTGAACAGATCCCTGCAGGAAGGATGCTGTGTGTCCATGGAGCAGTGGGCATTGCCTTCACCTGACAGTGGGCACATGGGAGTAAAACTTGTGGAGCAAGCAGAGACCAATTCCCACTGGAATCACCTTCCCTGCAATTTTGAATCTGAGGGTTTTTGCCTCCAAACTCTGTCAATCTGCCCATTCTGCCCCCACTATTTATCTCTGGTGTAACAGTGCCATTTTCATGGTATAAAGAACATGGGAAGCGTGGCAAAGTTGAGGCCTGGCAGGACTGGGAAACCACAGGGATCAATTTCCAATGAGCCCATCAGCCCATCAGCTCTGTTCAGCTCTTGTCCTTTAAAATCCTCTCCTCCTCAGTGCTGTAGGAGGAAATCACCTCCATCCCTCCCCAGAGTCCCCACCTGTGCGGCAGGGGAAGGGCTGAGGCAGGGAGGAGAAATGCTCATAAAGTGGGATTTTGAGGAACCTTCTCCCACTGTCCTGAACAAGCAACTACTTGTGGCCTTCCCTGTAGGAAAAAAAGTTCCATCTCTCAGAGGGTGTTTGAGGTTGCTGTTTGTTTGTTTATTTAAAAAGAAAGCATCTGGCATTTGTGTGCAAACATTAATGAGTCATTAAAAATAGACTCAGCACTGCACTTGTGAGGCTGGGATCTTCCAGCTAGAGGAGAAGAGATGAGAGGGAGCTGGCACACCCTGAAGGGCTGCTTTCCAAGGATCAGGAGGGGACACAAATTTAATTTTTACCTCCCTCCTTTTCCCACCTCACCACGACTCCTGGAGGCACTTCCAGCCTTCTAAAACTCCCTTGGTGAGCACTTTAAAAGCAGAGCTAAAATGGGATTCTTGGAGGCTGCTGTGCCCTCTGTGGAGAGCCCAGCACTGGGCTGTGGGTCTCTCCAAGGAAAGCAGTTTATTTCTGGCACTGCCCAGGCCACAAATAGACCTGCTGGTGGGGAGGGACAAGTGTGGGTTGGTCTGGCTCTGTCCTTTCTGCAGTGTCAGCTGCAGCTGGAACCACTTGAGTCCAGTAAAATTCAGAGATATATGAGAGAAGTGAGGCTCGAAAAAGACTCAGCCATGTTCTCAGAGGCTTCTGAGAAGGACAGCAGGCCAGAGAGCCCTGGCTGGAGCAATATTTGATTCCAGTAGTGTTCCAGCAGATGGGGATCCATTGCAATGCTGGGGCTACAGGAACTTCTGGAGTTTCTTTACAGGAGGAAATTTCCCAGTATAAATAAAACATTTAAATCTCCAGCAGTGTAACACTCAGAGAATTCCAGTTTGGGGAGAAATAAACCTTCCTGCTTTAGATGTATCTCTGGGAAGGAGCTGTAAACTAAATCTCCCAACAGGAGAAGGTACCCTTGTGTCAGGTTACACTTCCACCATCTGTTCTGTCACTGGCAGCAGCATGATGCTGTGCTGATGTGCCAACTATTTTCCTTCTGTAAAGCCTACACATTCCAAGATTATTGGAAAGAAGCTACTGCATCATGTACAAGTACTTGGTTTTGTTTCCTGCTTGGTTTTGTCTATTTCTGCTTCTCAGGCCTTTGCTATAGAGAGGAAACCAACTGAAGTAACTCCAGCACCTGGGATATGTTTGAGAAACGGAGAGATCTGTGTGATCCAAGCACCTGCTGAAAGTTCCCCCACGCACCCAGAGATGCTCTCTTGTGTTCCCCCGCTCTGTCATAATGAACTCATTCACCTTCTGAATTGCTTTTCATAGATGGCTGCTGAATCATGCCCAGAAACTCTCATGGAAGGGAGAGCAAAGGCTGCCTCAGGCAGTGCTCAGCACTGAAGGGTGCTCAGATGCACTGTCCTGGCTGCTGCTGCTGCAGCACAGGCTCAGGACATGCAGGTCCAACATCCATGGCAATGGAAGTAGTTTGCATTTGAGGAAAAGCTATAATTTAAAAAAATTATTTTAGATAGGTGTAGCTTAATTCCTCTTGCCTTTGGAAGCAGCTGTGCCTCTGTGTGTGCAAGTTTTACTCTGTCACACTCCAGAGGCTCTTTGTGCTGCACCAGCCTCCATAAACCCTCACAGCTTCCATGTGGGGATGAACCCTTGATGTCCCTGCATCTCCTGGGGGTGTCACAGCTGGGCCCAGGCTCTTGGCATGTAAAAGTGATTTCAGTCTGTCAGGGCTCTTTTGCAGAAGTGATGCAGCTGCTTTGTCTGCTGAGGTGGAGCCTGGATCGCTCCCAGAGATTGCTCTGCTGTTTGGTCACCATCCCACGGGCCTTGCAAGGAAGGTCACTTAATTTTGAGCAGATTCTTCCTACTCCTGAGTACTGCACGCTCTAGAGTGCTGTGTGGATGGAAGGTTAGAGGTGAACCACATAAAAGTAGATAGGAAGAAGAGAGTAGGCACCTTTCATGGTTAAATTAATTGGAAACCAGGATGCCCAAACAGGGACAATGCTGCAGGGAAGGATTTTGGTGATTCTTTCTTTTAGTGCTGCTCGTGAGGTTGAAAAAGGACACCTGGTTACACAAGAGAGAGCAGATATCCAGGGCTAGAAATGTGAGTGGTGAGGAAGGAGGGGAAGACAGGTGAAGTGGTTGCTGAAGGAATCACAAAACATCGAGGAGTGTCTGCAGAGGGGCTGAGCTTCTGTAGCCAGGCTAGTGCAATAATTAATCCTTTGTGATCCTGACAGATGCCTGCAGAGAAGCAGAAACAAAAGATCGTGGTCTGACAGTGATTAATGCATCATTAGTTGTCAGATTAGGACTTTTAGAAGTGGGTAGATAAGCCCTAGGCCAGGTTGTTGATTGTGTTTGGGAAAACTGCAGAGGCTGACAGTGCCGGGGGGAGCGGAGCTCCAGCAGTCCCTTACCACGGGCACTGACTGTGCTTTCTCTGAAACCAAGCTGTTAACAGGACAGGAGGAGAAATGGTAAATTGGTAATGGTAAATGAGAAATGCCTGTGCAATCCCTCAAAAAAAGCTCTGCCTCGAGCGTGGGTTATACTGAAAAAGTGACAAAAGCCAGAGTCGACCCCAGCCTGTGTTACCCTGGCACCTTTGCAGGGCAGGGAAGGGGCTGCAGTGCATTGCTGTCACCCAGGACGCTGTGGCAGCCCTGAGAAGGAGAGAAACACAGCTCCTGCTGTGTGTGCTCAGGGCTGGGAGGCTGCAGGGGCTGCTGGGGAGATCCTGGTGCCCCGCAGGATGGACGGCAGAGAGGATGGGAATGCTTGGGACAGCACAGGGGTGCTCCCAGGAGTGTTCCAGGGACAGCACAGAGGTGTTCCCAGGGACAGCACAGGGATGTTCCACGGACAGCACAGGGATGTTCCCAAGGACAGCACAGGGGTGTTCCAGGGACAGCACAGGGATGTCCCCAGGGGTATTCCCAGGGACAGCACAGGGATGTTCCAGGGACAGCACAGAGGTGTTCCCAGGGACAGCACAGAAGTGTTCCCAGGGACAGCACAGGGATGCTCCCAAGGACAGCACAGGGATGTTCCAGGGACAGCACAGGGGTGTCCCCAAGGACAGCCCAGCCTCTGGTGCTGCTGCAGCAAAAGGCTCTGCCTCGGCCCTGTGCTGCTCCTGCTGCAACCCCCTGGCTGGGTCCTGCTGGGGATGGGGGCAGCCCTGCCAGCCCTGCTGCCAGAGCACGGCAGTGTCACTTGAGAGCTGTAGTGGGGATGTTTGGATGGGAGCAGCTCTGAGCACACCTGGGAGCAGCTTCACAGCCATCCAGTGACTCAAAGCAGAAGGCAGTGGGCAAGTTCAGGCACCTCCAGGGCCAGGCAGCAGCAGAGTAGGAATATGGAGCTCCCAGATTGCAGTTTCCAACCAGGGTGCCCAAATTGTGCCAAAATCTTTCCTAAGGTGCTTATGGTACTTGCCTATGTTTTACTGTAACAGCAGCAGCCTTTGATCTCTGTGGTTCGTGCTCTCCTGCTGTAAGTTGGAGTTACTTCTGCTGAACCGTGGTTTGCAAAGGGAGCTAGCTGCTTGTCCCTGTGTGAATGCTCCTGCAGACAATCACAATATTTAATGTACAGCATCGCTCTGTGGCTCTGCCTAATTCTCACACCAGTTTCCAAGCTTCTCAACATGTAGATTTTTGTCAGTTTTTTGGAAGAGGGATTTGCTGAGGAGCAAATCTCCACAAAGGGCTGGAGAGAGAGGCTGTAAGCCCTGCTTAGCCTTGGTTAGTTTGGCAGGAGCAGGGCAGGGGCTGAGCACATCCCTTCACCTGCCCAGCACTGCACAGGACCAGCACTGAAGTGTTCGTTCTAGTCACACATGGCTGTCCTGTGTTTGCCCATTTTCCTCTGGGTGGAAGTGCTTTAATCCTTTCAGTTCTTCCCAAGAAAAGCTGTTGACACCCTGTGTCTGTCCCACGGGGGTGATGAGTGTCACACTCTGATCCTGCTGTTCCCTGTGCACCAGGAGCTCTCTGGAGCCTGCTCCAGCTCTCTCCCAGCCTCAGCTCCCAGGTTCAGTCCTAAAGTGTTTTATTTTGTTTTATTTTGTTTCCTCTTGTTTTCCCATTGTCATTCACAGTGAGGAGAGCTGCCTCATTTCTTCTCCAGAGTAACACAAAGCAAAAGAGCCTTCCTGGATTTCTGCACCTTCCCACATCCTCCCAGGCAGGGCTCATTGTCTGTAGGGGCATCCAGCCTGCAGCACCAAGGAGCTGCTCCAAAACTTCCAGGAGTGAGCTCCTTTCCCTGAGAACGTGGAGCTGTGTGCTTGGGCTGATGTCAGCTGGTGCAGCTCCACTCATGTCAGTCCAGCTTACACAAACCAAAAATGTGGCTTGAAGTCAGTGAATCACTCTGCTGGAATGTAGCCAGCTCCAGAGCACACCTGTCCCATGGGATTGCTGAGAAGTGAAAGTTGCTTCCACCCTTTTGGACTGGTAACAAACAAGCCCCAAATCTGCCGTGGAAGAAAGGCTGCAGCGCCATGTGTGAGTCCCTCTGCCCTCTGTAAAATGTCACTGGTTCTGGAGAGGGATAGAGACAGTCCCATTATTTATACAGCTCCATAAATGAACTCACACATCCATCTGTTGTCTTTATATTTTTTTCTTTTTTTGAAATTTTCTGATTTCTCTGGGGGATCTCAACTTACTGGTGCTTACTGGTGCCAAGGCTTCTTGCAGTTAGGGGTGGGGCTGCAAGAGCACAGGCTCCAAAAGGGACAAAGAGATGGAGCAAGACAGAGGCAGACTACCAGGCACTGTGACCCTGGGGTTTCCCTGGGGCTGCCCATGTGTGAAATCACAGGATTTTTGCAAGGTAAAGCATTAGCAGCCGTGCTGATGGAACAGGAGTGAGCACTGCCAGCCCTACAAAGCTGAGTCCTGGACTGAGCTGCTGGGCTGGCAAAGTGGAGTTTATTTACTCCAGATTTCTACAGTGAGGCTGGCAGGCCAACAATAGGGCCTGAACACAAAGGATCCCTTGCAGATATAAATCAGGGGAAGGCATCTCCAAGGGCTGCTGCCAGCCTGAGTCACACAGCCCAGTGCCAAGTGCCAGCAGCTGGGTGGCAGCGGGCCCAGGCTCAGTCACAGCTCCCAGCTCAGGGGACAGCTCTGGTGAGCAAACCCAACGAGGATGGGCTGGGCTGGCTGCAGGGCTCCCAAACAGAGGGCTTGTCCCTCACTGATGGACAGAGGAGCTTGGGGGCAGCTGGTCAGTGTCCAGGGAAGAGGAAGAGGTGAGCTGTAGGTCCTGTGGGGGCTCAGGTGAGGAGAGGCTTTAGGGAACAGCTAAAGGATTTGTCCCTGATGAAGGAAGTGGGGCAATGGCTATCACTGTCCCAACTTCATAACCCTCCACCTGCTTGGAGGTGTTTAGAAACATCTTTATTGTGGCAGGACCAGATGGAAAGGCTGGAAAGGTTATCTCCTGCTGTGCTTGATACAGCTCCTCAGCTGGAAATAAGCATCCCTGGAGCTGAGCCAGTACAGAACACATGTGTGTGCACCCTTTGTGTGTGCTGGCACAGCATCAGCCTTCCTGAGGGAAGGATGGGAGCCTGAGCCTCCCCTCCTGTGCCTGCAGTGGACTCACACTCACCCAGCTGGCAGAACTGGCAGCTTAAACCCTCCTAGCCCTGCTGGGATAGGGACCCTTCCCTTTGTGCAACGTCCTTAAGGAAGGTTTAGTACAGGTTTGGGGACATCAGAAACAGCTGCCAGGATGGGGCAAACAGCAAACAGCCCTCTTGTTGTGCTACTCCTGGGCATTGTAATGTCTCTCACCCCTTGGCTCCCCTTCAAATGCTGGTGGAACTCACTGACAAGCGAAAGGTTTCTGGTGGGTAAATGGGTAATTGTTCCTTTTTTTGTTCGGTTGGTTTGGGGTTTTTTGTTTGTTTGGTTGGTTGGTTGATTACAGCGCAAAGACCATATCTGGGACCTGATGCTAGGTCAGAATTGGAACTGGAACTTTAAATACAAAGCCCCAAAAGTCCCTGTAGGCTGTTCTCTCAGCCTTGTACTCAGGTCTAAGAGCACTGAACAATTTTCTTGCTGATGCTGAACACACTGGGGAATGTGTTTTGCTGCTCAAATCTGTCCTGTACTCACTACTTTTCATGTCCTTTTAAATAACTGATCATCTTGAATCTTCCCATTGCTGCTTGGAATATAAACTTTTCATGGGGATGGTTTCCTGTTTGCACTCTTCCTGCAGATCTTGATGTTAATCTTTGATTGGGACCTTGTTGGTATTTCTGCAGAGTAAACAGAGTTATCATCTGTATCCAGAATTAAAATTCAGGTGAGAGCATCTTGTGTGGGTGCAAGGATGAGCATTGCAGAGATGAGCACAGGCAGAATAGAGTTCAGTTATTTTTCTTTCCTTTTTGTGCTGCAGGACAAACCTTCCCCAAAAATGGAGGCTTTGCCACATGTTTTCTATAACCAGCCAAATAAAATATTATGTTTTTTAGCATTCTGGGTCACAGAAATAACTCAGGCTCTGGGCTTAGCATTTTTTCTTCCTCACAGTGGCTTCTGCTGAATGATAATCTTTAAAACCAGTCATGTGGGGGATCAGATCCTGACCCCCATTGCATCTGCTCTGCACTGCTGCAAAAACTGCCCAGCAAGAACAAAGTGAGCTGAGTTGGTTGCTACAAGCACTGGAAACTTTTCTGCACCTGGAACAAGAGAAAATCAAGCTGGAGTGGGCTGGAGTTATTCATAGAGCTCGCTGTGTTGAGTAACCCGGTAGTTGTCTTTGAAGACTCTGAGTAGCTTGGTTTATACAGCTTCTATTTTCACTGTTTAAAATTTATATTTTGTTTTAACAATAATTCAGTCTTGGCCAATTTATTTATAAAAAACAGTCTGCCTTGAGTTTATCCATAACTATACACCTCTGGAATTTCAATTTTGCCTATTCTCCATTTTCTCACAACTTGACAGTAGTCTGAGCTTTCCTAAGAGGGATGGATCAATGGATCATGGAACAGAGAACAAGGAGGAAGTTTCCATTTTCACTGCAATATAATATCAAAAAGCATCAATTTTTGTGGGGGGAGGATTTTGGTTTTGTTTTCCATTGAAATTTTTTCTTTGCTTGTGTTTTTCTGTTCTTAAACCAGCAAGAGGATTTCAGAGGCTCCGTTTGCACATTTATCCTTAGGAATGATAATGCTGGGATCCTGCTGAATGCTGCAGGACAGCTGCTGCAAACTGCACTGCATTTCCCTGATCATTAGTCCCTCAATCTTTCCAGAGTCCTCCTCTGTCCATCCCACTGGGGCTGCAAACCTGGCAGGCAGGGTGGGCACCAGGGATACCCACTGCTAGAGGAAAATCCCAGGGAAGAGGGTAGAAGCACAGGCACTTGCTAGCTGTACCTTCAGCCAGGACTTTGCTGCTAGTAATGGAATTGTATTTGTTTTAAATCTCT
This sequence comes from Ammospiza nelsoni, assembly GCF_027579445.1. Lineage (NCBI taxonomy): Eukaryota > Metazoa > Chordata > Aves > Passeriformes > Passerellidae > Ammospiza > Ammospiza nelsoni. The sequence continues at coordinate 14,850,308 of NC_080635.1, forward strand.
TTTGTCCCAGGTTCCCACAAGGATGCATGCTGTTCCCCAATGGTTCTATGAATGCTGCTGAATACCCCCAAAGCCCCACTGAGGAGGGTCCCTGTGATGTGGGGCCATGGCTTCACCTCCTGTGCTCCTGAGCACTTTCTGCTGCTGGCTTTGCTCCTCTACCTGCTGTTTATAGTAAGCACCCGTCACAGTAAGCTCATTAATCACCCCAAGCCATGCTTCCCTGATTCCATTTATAGCTCTTCTCCCTCTCTATTCCTCTTCACAGCCCCCATCTCAGTCACCACTCGATTCTTGGACTCTGGGCTTTGCCTTTATTTAAGCTTGGAATGGATAAGGCACGAAAAAAGAGGGAAATTTGGAAAAGCAGACTAATATCACAACAAAGTGTATGTAGGATGCATTTAGTGTTAGACTACTTAGCTTAAAGTGTATTGGCAGAGACTGGCAGCAAAGCTATTGCATTAAGTGAAAGAGAGACCATTTACCCTCAGAGGTGAACAGGCACAGGACAGACAAACAGGAGCCCTGTTACCCTCCTGGGATTCCTTGTGTCCTGCCAGCAGCCCAGATTGCTTTACTGCCCTTAGCACTGGTCACTCCAGGGCTGACCTTGGCCACCAGCCTGGCTGGGAGTCCCATGGGCTGCCCACAGGAGGAGGGGAAGGGTCATGAAATGTAAAACTCTGCAGAGGGATTCGGGTGCCCAAACATGCAGAGAGGCACTTCTTGGCCTTTCAAAAGTGGGGTGGGGTGAGCACCTCTTCCCCCTCCTCCTGCACTGACCCTGGTGTCTGCAGAGCTTCTCTTCTCTCTTCTCTCCTCTTCTCTTCTCTTCTCTTCTCTTCTCTTCTCTTCTCTTCTCTTCTCTTCTCTTCTCTTCTCTTCTCTTCTCTTCTCTTCTCTTCTCTTCTCTTCTCTTCTCTTCTCTTCTCTTCTCTTCTCTTCTCTTCTCTTCTCTTCTCTTCTCTTCTCTTCTCTTCTCTTCTCTTCTCTTCTCTTCTCTTCTCTTCTCTTCTCTTCCCTTCCCTTCCCTTCCCTTCTCCCTTCCCCCTCCTCTCTTGCTGCAGTTATGTCTGCCCAATAACTGGTTTTCTTTCCTGCTCACAGAGGTTGCCCCAGAGGCATTTCCATCACTCAGGATTGTCCCAGCATCAGGTCAGTTTGGCCCTGTTGGATGTGGGGGATGCTTCCAGCAGCTTCCTGCAGAAGCCACCCCTGCAGCCCCCCATGCTCTCAGCACCTTGCCATGCAAACCAAACACACTTAAGGTCTCTGGGAGATTGGAGGGAGAGAAAAGGAAAATTCCCATTTCAGGGATTGAGTCAGAAGAGCCTGACCCACTTGGAGGCCTTGGGAAACCTCATGGGGCACCTCTCTTCATGTCCAGGTTTCTAAACACCTTGGCAAATGTGCTCCAAAGTAGTTCTGACTTCTGCTGAGCAGTTTCTGCCTGCCCAGGGCTGGAAACAGAGTCTCAGCAGAATCTCCTGGCTGTGTGAAGCTGCTGCCTGGCACTGCAGTGTGAGGGTTGTACAGACCCCAGGGATGGAGAAGGACTCCTCCAGCAGCATGCTCCTGGCTGACATGGGTTTGCTTGCAATAGGTCTGTCAGCAGCAGCTGGAGAGAGCTCTGGTCCTGGAAAACAAAGTGTCAGCTGCCTGGGCTGGGCTTGATTCTTCAGTGCTTTGTCTGAGCCCAATGTGCAGCAGTGTTGCTGTGGGGTGAGCTGTGACCCCAATGTGCAGCAGTGTTGCTGTGGGATGAGCTGTGACCCCAATGTGCAGCAGTGTTGCTGTGGGGTGAGCTGTGACCCCACAGTGTTGCTGTGGGGCTGTGGGGTGAGCTGTGACCCCACAGTGCTGCAGTGTTGCTGTGGGGTGAGCTGTGACCCCACAGTGCTGCACTCCTGCTGCTCTGGAGCATGGACCTGCCTGTCCAGGCCCAGGAGGGGCTGCCAGACATGGACTGGCTTGCAGGGCTGGTCAAAAGCTGCACAGATCTGCAAACCTCTTGTATTTATATAATTCTGTCAGTCTCTTTCCACATCTGAATTTTAAATATCTGTTATAAGGCAGCGCTGCTTTAGTGGTGAGCCAAGTTTCTCCTCTAAAACACATGTTCCCTAAAGCCTTCATCCTTTATTGCCTTTGTTGTGATTTATTGCCCTTGCCTTACAACATGTGTGAAGCACAGTGGAGGAAAAACTACCAGACCCAATAAAGCAGTCCTCTCTTCCCTCTTCCCAGCCCACATGCATCAGGATTAACACCTTGAATAATTTACATCAGGTGATTCAACAGTGAACTAACTTCTCTCTAATTTCTTACCTGCCTTCATGTAAATATGCTGATGAAGAGGATGTTGATAATGTGAGAATTATGGTAAACCCAGAAAAAGCTACTGTGGACAACTGAATAAATTGAGTAGACACTAAATCTAGAAAATGGTGGTGACGTTAAAAAAATAAAAATTATTGACTTCCTTTTCTGAATTGGCATTTTGTGGATGTAAATTTTTATGTGACTCTTATCAATAGACTCAAATGGCCTAATTTGTCAAAAACTCTCTCCCACAAAATAAAAGCCACTTTTTGGCATCCCAGGGGAAGCATCAAGCACCTAGGCATTCAATTGCTAGTGAAAAAAAAACTGTGGAAAACGAAAATATAAAAAGTTGGGAAGCTTGTATGGCTCTATGAGATAGAAAAGTTCTGTTAAAGTTTTTGTTTGGATGCTCTTGATGGGAAGCTTGTTGTCATATTCAGGCCTGGTAACTGTATAAGTTAACAAAGGAAAGCATTCAAAAGCCTGCTCAGAGGCATATTTGTCTTCTTTTTCTTTCTTATTTTTCTTTTCAATTTTTTTTCCTCCTTTCTAAATGGAAACCAACTTTCCTAGCAGAATGTTTTACAGAATCTGCTTCCTTGAAACCAAAATGAGGCAACAGCTGTGCTTGCAGCAAGTTGCAACACCTCCTTGCTGGATGGAGGCACAACTTGTCCCAAGTGGTGCTGGTAGCAAAACCCCAAAGAAAGAACCTGCCTGCCTGCCTGGGGGTGCTCACTCCTCTGAGCTGAGCTGGAGACACAATTTCCCTTGGTTTCTTTGAAGAAAGAGCTCTCTACTCCACCCAAGGTCAATGAACTGAAGCTTCAGTAATCCTAGATGAAATCCTAATATGAAATGATCAGACTGCTGCTTTGATGAAATCAGAGCACAAGTGTTGTAAAATATGCATCACTGAGCATCTTTAAAATCATAATGCAATGGTTTTAGACTGCTTTCAGGTCCAATTGAGCCATGCTTAAATAGTGTACATGGTGCCAAAGTCCAGTAAATTATTTGTATTCACATGTCTTGTGTGGTTCTTGGAAGCTTTCTGAATGTGCAAACCCTATTTTGTTTAGGGGGGAAAAGGCAAACCACACTTGCCTGCTTGAAAATTGCTTGTGGGAAGGTCTTTCTCAGAAAGACTTGAGAGCCTTGGGCCTTTTTTTGTTTTCTTAGAAAACAGGAAATGAATTTCAGTTCTGCAGTTGATTTCTTAAGTGACTTGCTTTCTACAATCACTTCTGGGTTCTGGAATGCTGCAGAAATTATCTGAGGGCATTTTCAACACTTCAAAATTAAAATCAAATTGCTTGAAATTGTGCCAGCATTTTAATGAAAATTATTTTCTTTAAACAAACACTTGAGGACTTTCAATATTTTCTTAATCACAAGAGTATTCTTAACCTAAACACCTTTTCTTTGTGGTTTTTCAAGGACCCTGTCTGCAGGGCTACAACCAGATGCGTCTTAGGATGCAATCAAATTCAAGACCTGCTCAGCTGAAAACTAGGTGAGTGGGGAACACTCATTTTTCACACAGCACAAGGCTGCAAGTAGGTGTGACTGCAAGCACCATCTCTGCCTCTGTGCCCACAGAAATGTCTGGGCAGAAATGCCAGCAGGGCTTTTGCTGCAGGGAAAAGGCACAGAGAGGGCACTGGGGCCTGTGCAGCTCCCAGGTTCCCTCCAGTCCATCCACAAATGCTTTTAACCAGTGCTGTCACCCCTTTGCTGAGAGGGACACGTGCAAGCAAAAGTGACCACGCAGCACATGGCATCCCAAGGCTTCCATGTGTTTCTCCAACATATTGTATTTTCTGATATTCACTGGGAGATGAACCAAATTAGAGCAGGCTGCCTACAAGATAAATTCCCTAATAAAAATGTTGCAACATCCCTAACTTTCCTGGCCTTTTCAAGCATCAATAGGTGCACTCTTTAAAGAGCTGGTAGCAAGGGAAACAGTCTAAGTCCTTAAGATCTCCCCACATGCAACCATTAAAGTTAAAACACTTTGACCTAGAGATGCTAAAAAAAAAGCTACATAAATATCCCTTTTAGCCCTGTGGACATGGCAGCCCTTCAGATCATGACTCCAGGATATTCTTCTTTGACACATATTGCCATATATTCTAAAGATAAATGCTGTTCCCTCAGCTTGCTTCTGGAACTGCAGAGAAATCAGTGCACCCAGGGCCTCCCAGAGGCTTATGCTGGCTGGGGAAAAAGATGTGGAATATGTCCAAATCAGAAGAGTCTGGAAGGAGTTTGTGATGGTCTGTTATTTCACTATTAGCTGGGAGATGTGAAATTTCCTTTTCCGGATGAGCACATTTTGTGTTTTGCATAAGAAAGCAATTGCTTCTTGTAAGACTTAGCAATTCTGCTAATTTAATGAGCTATCCATACAAATGGGCTGCATTAGTCATTGGAAAGACCTTTTTCAAGTTCCCCAAGCATGTTTTAGACCTCCTGATAAAGCCAGTAGCATGCTGGACTTTCACAAGCAGAAAGACCTCCCAAAGTATGCAAGTTATTCATGGCATGTTGTATTCTCAACATGTCAAGGAAACATGGATTATTTTTACACAAACAGGCAAATCAAAATGGCTCCTTAGCAAGCTCCCATGAACATTCTTGGACACTGAGAAGGAAAAGAATAAAGAAAAGTAAGAAAAACAATTGCTTCTGAATTAGGTTTCTTAGATGGATGTGTTGCCACACATTCAGAAGTTCATTTGCACCACTCTGGACCTGTGATGAATGGTGGAGGGAATGAAGGATAAAACAGAAAGAACAAACAAGGACCATGAATAATCTGGATATTTTATACTTGAGTGGATTTTTTTTCCATACTGTGAATTTATCTTCAAATGTAGACTGTGATGAACTGCAAACACTTATGGAAGTTCTTTTAATAGTTATTGATTAGGAGATGATGTGAAGGTGTTGAGAGGGAAAGGATCTCTGGAGCTGAGCAGGCCAGTGTGGGAAGGACACACCAACATCTTGCTGCAAACCACAAAGCAGCAGAGCAGCAAACCCCTGGAGTGTCCTCAGCTCCCCTGACCCTGCAGCACACAAACTCGGTCTCACAAACACTGGAGGAGCTGTTTTGAAACTCCCTGTGAAGGATTACAAATGCTGACTGCAGTTTCCAGACAAAGACAATAAGATATCACAGCTCTGGCCCCAGCTCGGTGTTTTGTGTCTGAGCTCGTGTTACCATGTAGGGTCCCTGTGCATTAAATTGCCTCAGCCAAAATCCAGTTCTGACACCCACAAAATAATCCTGTGATTTACCATAATCCTGTGATTATGGTAAGACAATATAAAGTACTGCCTGACCTCAGCATTTTTCCCATTTCAGTGTAAAGACCTATTTTCCCACACAGCGAAGGGATTTTTAACAGAAAAGAGACGTAAAGCAAGCATAAATAGTGACACTTAATGTGCAAGTTCCTTCTGTAGGTAGTGTGTTTACTGGTTCCATCCTCATGTTCAAATTCAGGAACAGCTCTTGCTGCTTGGGCTTGCTGTAGACTCAGCCAGCTGCCTTGAGCTTCATCTTGGCCCAACCACTGTCACTAATGCAATGGTACCAATAACTATCAATGATTATACCTTCACTCAGTGGGAGGGTGGTTTTATTGCAAGTGATTTATCCCAGGAAAAACAAAAAAGGGGAAGAGGGGACGTTTGTGCAGCCAAAAGCTGCAGCAGCTGGGTGCTGTTGGGTTTGGTGCTGTGCAGGGCTGGGACTCAAGGGTCCCTGTGGGTCCCTTCCAGCTCTGCTCATCCTGGGACCTGGCAGTGGCTCCTCAGCACAGGGACACTGCTGCTGTGTGAGGTGCATTCTGTCGGCAGGAAATCAAAGTTCACACTGCCTTCTCTGTTTTCCTTTTATTTTTCTAACCTTGCACCTCAAATTTGCCCTCTCTCCTCTGACAGGCCTCAAGAAGAAGCTTTGAATGTGGTGACAGCACAACAGCAGTGAGAGAAGATAAGACAAGTACCTCCAAGATGTAATAAATACTACTGGTATTTCCTATTGTTCATCTGAACCTCCACTCCTGAGAACTTGAGTTAAATCCTAAATTTTCCTTTTATTTTTAGGCAGAATATCCAGCAAGTTAAAAAAACAGCGTCACAAGGAGGTCCTAAGATGGGGCTTGCTCCAGTTTTCCTGCTGAGCATGTGTTTAGGAATTGCTGCTAAAAAAAAAGTCAGAGAGGATGGTAGTTGCTGTGCTGTCACATGGCCTGATACAGCACAGAATCTGCTTAGCATTCTTGAAGGGAAATTATCCAGTGCTGCAACTCACAATTTATAATTGGTTGCATATTAATAGCTAAAAAAGGCAATAAAATCCACTGTGTGTTTAAAAAAAAAAAAAAGTAAGTAGGAGTATTACAAGCTGAGCAGTGAAAATCTGGGAGACTTCTTGGCTAGAGCAGGGCTGTGTGCAGCGTTGTTTCTCCTATATTAATTACAAGCAATTTTAAATCATCTCCTTCCTTCAAGGAAGGATTTTGTTCAGCGTTTTTTGTTAATTTTAATCTTGCTAACGTGATACTCTCTTGGAGCCTCTCCCTTGTGTCATAACAGTGAGACATGCTGCCTCTTTTGTCCCTGCCCTTTGGGAAACGCAGTTACTGCTGCTCACTGCCTAACCCTGCTGTCCTGACTGTCAGTACACCTCTCCTGAAAGGGAAAGAAACTAAAACTCAGCAGCAGAATTGTTCTTCCCCCCACCCCCCGAGTTCACTTTTATTTGCAGTATTTAAGCTAGACTGTGTGAGTGCTTCGAGAAAATCGGGGGTTTAAAATGCATGGTGCTGTATTAGAGTGGAAAGCTTGTTATTCAGCACAGTAATTATTTGAGTCACTGTATTTATGAAATGTCATGTAATAACACCACCATGAAAAATAAATAGTGCAAAAGCAGACACTTTATGATTTTGACATTTTAGTGTGTAAACATATTCTCCAGTGTCTCTGGGGGCTACTGGGAATCAGATAATGTTTTTATGACATCTAAAAAAATGACATTGAATTTCATAATCTGTAACACTCCATATATATTGTTAGTGTTGAGCATTTTATTACAGCCTCAGTGGCTTATATTGCAAGTGTCAGCTGAAAAGGGAAAATGTGCAAAGGTGGGGCTGTGGAACTGGGGGGAAACAGGAGGGTAAAGCCTTGCAGTGCACACCTCAAAGCCCAGGGACCAGCTGTAATGGCAGATCCCAGGCCATGCTGGGACATCAGAATCCCCCTGCAGCTTTTTTCATTTCAGGATGGATTACAAAGCCCTTGCTGAAGGAGGCTTCCTGCTCACACTTATCACTAGAGGGTAAGTAAGTCTGGGGTTTTGGTGTTACTAGGGTTGTGGGTCATTTACTCGAATGCTGGGAGAAGTGTCTTTTGACATAAGTTATCCAGCACCTTTTGGGAAAGGGGCAAGGGATGAAGAAGCAGTCACAGCTTCAGAAAAATCAACTTGTCACTGAAAACAACAGTGAGAAATGAAAATGAGAGGAAGCCATCACTGCTGGTGGATAATGGGGGTCAGTCCTCCCCTTTCTGACTCAGTGCAGGACAGCAGCCTCTTGCCAGAACTGCCAACCTGCTCCACATGGACATGGGTACAGAACAGGCCCCTGAAACCGTGGGGGATCTGGCTGGGTCCAGCTTCCTCTGGAATCCTCTGATTCCTTCCCCTGCAGGGAAACCCCCAGAGCCCTCCCTTAGAGAGACTTACCATGGAGTTCTCCCCAGAAATATTTTTCTCATTGACTTTTGCTGAACAGGGATCCATCCCAGCTCCTTTCCCCACATGTCCCCTCTTCCCCTGTTTCCTCACTGGTTCTGGTACCTTTGGTGGCTGCCCCTTCGTCCCTGAGAGCCGATGCCCTTGGAACTGCCCCCGTGCCCTCCCTGCTCAGCCTTGTGCAGAGCACATGGTCAGCCTTTGGTCTGTGGCTGCCCTTGGGCATGCTTCAATAAACCTCGCTGGAACTGACCACATAAAAGGCCCTTCAGCCTCTCTTTACTGAGCTTGATGTGGTGAGGGTGGACTTCACTGCCTTCCTGAACACTTACCCAAGTGGCTTTTCCACAGGAGATGCTTACTGGGAAATAGGTAGCAGCGACCACCATCTAAACCTCCCCGCTGCTACAGTTTCCTCTGAATTTACAGCATTGGCAGACTGAGGTGACACATCCCCCCATTGGATGGGTCCTCAGCATTAAAAAAATCCTTGCCATTAAAAAATTACAAGGAGTGTGGAGTGTCATCTACCATATGTTTTGCTGGAAGTGGTGAAATGATTTACCCTTTCCACATTAGGACAGACTGCTTATTCTTAGAAAATTCAGCCCCCTGAGCTTGTAGACAGGGACAGGGAGCAGAAAAGACCCCCTGACATCTAGCAGAAGGTAGGTGGTGACCTGCTGTGCCACTTAGATGCTCACAAGTCATTGGGCAGAATGGGATTCACCTGAAGGTGCAGGGGGACAGAGTATGGGTAAGTGAAGGGGGTATAGAATGTAATCTTATCCCCTAAAGAGTTGCAGCTGAGCCAATTACTAAAGATTAGGAGCAGGCCTGATCTTAACAGGCCACAACTGTAGCCAATAAGAAGAGTGTTATAAAAGAGTGGATTGGTGAGCACTGGAGTCAGTTGGCTGCTGTGAGGACAAGGAAGAGTCAGTGCTTGAGGAGCTGCCTACAAGAAGGTATGAAACTCTAGAAATATGGAACCCTTGCAATGTAATGACAACATGGGGGTGCTGATGGGGGCTGCTGGAAGGGCTTCCCAAGGCACTCCCCATCATCCACCACCAGTCCTGGCTGACCCCTAAGGCACTCCCCATCATCCACCACCAGTCCTGGCTGACCCCAAGGCACTCTCCATCATTCACCACCAGTCCTGGCTGACCCCAAGGCACTCTCCATCATTCACCACCAGTCCTGGCTGACCACGGGGGTTCCAGGTGATGGAGGTTGCTCAGTGTGACACCCATCCATCCACAGGAAGGGTTGGAAGGAGGATCTGGGGAACCCCAGGCCTGTCAGTCTGACCTCAGTGCCTGGGAAGGCAATGGAGCAGATTTTCAGTGATCACAGGGCACACACAGGAGAGCCAGGATGGGTTTCAGGAAAGGCAGGACCTGCCTGACCAGCCTGATCTCCTTTTATGTGCTTGCTGAACACAGTAACCAATGAGTGGAGGTGACACTCAGTGCTGGGGTCTGGCTGACAAAGTGGTGATTGGTCAAAGGTTGAACTTGATGATCTTGGAGGTCTTTTCCAATCTCAATGATTCTACGAGTCTATGATGTTATGTTGTATTTCTTTTCTGACTTTTCTATAAATACAAGCAGCTATTAAGAATGTCTCTGACTATTGTATCCAAGGATAAGTGTTTGAGATACATGAGAGATACTCAGGGAATTGGTAAGTCTTCAGTAGAAAAAAATGTCCTGAGATCAATTTCCTGATTCAGTAGTGAAGTTGTCATATCATATAAAATGTAATGTGATTGTCCATAGCCCTAATAAAATCTTGACTTTTCCACCAAGCTTTCATCTATAAAAATCAAATTTATCTGGCATTTGTCTGCATTTTGAAAGGGATAGGGATTTTTTGAAATAGATATGATAGTAATCCTTTATGATACGTTAATATAGGAGAACAATAATTTGCTGCATTTTCTTCACACAGAAACAATCAGCTTGGAAATGTGCATAGTAATTGTCTTTGTCCTTCATTGTCACAGGCCATTAGCTAATGAATTTAAGCTGTACTTGGCTCTTGCTCCAATAAGAAAACTATATTAGAGATCTTGCAGCCTTGGTATTATATAAAACCTCTCAGTGGGTTTTATTTTAGCCTCAGTGAGGTGATGCTGCCATGGGCTGAGGAATGCATCTCAATTTTGTGGTGAGCAGTGAGGTCAGCGTGGCCTGATGTAGTGGGTCAAGCAAGCTGTAGGGCATCTACAGTTATTGAAGCTGCCAGGTGCTAGACCCTCTTTGTTTGGGTCCTTATACTTTAGCCAAACTTTTCATGCCTGCTCTTGTGACAGCTTCTGGTTCATCTTTTGGCTGGGATAATTTGCTCAACTCATTACAGCAGTACCAAGATTCATGCTAGGGAAAATAAGTATTTTGGGCAATGCTTTAAATAAACAACAGGCTCACGTTAAGTTGATCAGTTTTACTGCTTATGCAGTTTGCCCTCTCAGCGAAGAGGCTGGCAAAAGAAAATCCTGTGATGGAAGAAGTGATCTTTGCTGGCCTGAGCAAACAGGAGCTGTTGCTGCTGCACTGGACACTGGGACGTGCAGGCCAGCAGAGGGGTGCAGTGGGATTGCCCTTTGGGATGCCAGCTGCTGCAGCCTCCCAAGGGGCACTCCTGCTGCCCAGCCACACTGAGACACACCAGTCCCCCAGTGACCCTGTCCTTGTCCCCAGCTGTGACACCCCATTCCTGCTGCCTCATGTGTCACTGCCTACTTGCAGGAAAGAAACAACCCATGAGTTCAACTGGGTTGCTGCCAGAATGGTGTGCAGAACAGCAGGAGCATAAGGCAAAATCCATACCACTGTCATTTGTGTTTGGCATCTTAAAAATATCAGAAAAAGGGACCTGAAACTCCTGGGCATTGCTTTGTATCTGAGTTCATGGATGTCTTGGAAGGAGAATGGATGGTGAGCGTGTGGTACACATCTGCTGGAGACATCTGAGTAGAGCATCGTTCTACAGCATCATTCTGCTGTTCAGACTGTGTCTGCACACCACAGCAGTCGGGCTGGCTGTGGCAAAACATGGTCGAGTTTTGCTGTGTCCTGCAGAGAGAGATGGCCCCAGGCAGCTGGCAGTGCTGGGTACTTCACCTGCAAAGTAATGTGAGAAATGGGTTGGGATTGCCACTCCTGTTAACAGCACCATTTGCTCCCTTACCTCTTTTCATCTCCAAGCCTGGACTCTGGGCTTCCCATTGTAGGGGGATACAGTATGAAGGTGGTATAGAATGTAATCTTATCCCTCAAAGGACCAGGAAGAATCAGTGCTTAGAGGAACTGCCTATAAGAAACATCGAGGAGGTATGGAACTCTGAGGATATGGAACCCTTGTGTAATAATGATAATAAAACTCTTGATATATAAGACAACATCCCATGGCCTGCCCTGCATTTGGCTGTCCCATCTTGCCTCCTTGGGCAGATGTTTTGGTGGACAGTGCAGATGTTCTGAATGCTCTGCCCCAATCCATGGTGTAAAATGAGGACTGCTGGTGGCAGAAGCAGTGGCTGGAGAGCTTTGGTGCTCTGAGGTGTGCAGGAGGCAGGTGCTAGGTAGCAGCAATCACCCATTTTCCTAAACCGGCAGCACTTACAGCCCTACTGACAGAGGTTGACTCACACCAGAAGTAAATTCAATATGCATGAAAGGACTCTTGTTCTTCCTCAGTGGAGAGCATGAAGACATACTGTCAGACAAATTAATCTCTCTCTGATAATTTTCTTTTCAACGTCATTGAACTGTCATTTCTCCTGGGCTTTGCCAGAATGTTTGATATATCCGTTGTTTTCCAAAACAGAGATTCTGCTAGTTTGGCGGATACAGGAATTTCTGCCAGTGAGAGAGATGCTGAGATGCCTCTACTAGCCTTGTGCTGTTGTTGTGCAGGTCCTTTGCTGAGCTCTGGTTAGGGATGAGAGGAAGGTATCTTGGTGATTGATTAGGTTGCATCTCTTATTGCAGCAATGGAATTATTCCCAGCACTTGACCTGGGCTGGGAGCACATTTGCTGGGGTTTTGGGATTCTACTTTTTTTTTACTGGAGAGAAACCCATTTACACCTCCAGATCTTTTAACTTCAAAACTAGTGATTCAAGGTTGCCCCAAGCACAAGAGTGTCACCTATTTCCACTTAGGAAGTAGCTGCAAATAGAGGTTTCCTTTGTTTTCAATCGTCCCTCTGTATGGCTGACCAAGGAGTCACTCCTTCTAGGCATGTGTGAAGTGTCAGTAAGATTCCTAAAACTAGTCGGGGAAAAAAAGAATTTCCCATTCCAGAGCTGTGGACGAAAGCTATCTACACTGACCTCCTTCACAGGAGACTCCTTCAGACTGAGACTCACTGAGGACTCTGCCACAGGGCTACATGGTCCTTAAGCTTGCATATCCTCCATATCCTCTTGCAGAGGAGTTTAACAGAAGTAACAGAAATAAAATTCCGAAGTGGGGGAAACAGAAGGAGCCCAAACATGACCATGATCTGACAAAATAAATCCTACATCCCATTTGCCAGCTCTTTTATTTTTGGAAGATAACTGTCCCCATGTTTTCTGACAGTGTGCCTTTATTGTATACAGTCTCAAAAGTATAGAGGGAGAGTAGTGATAACTCAGTTAAAAATAACTTGCAACACCATTTAAATCCCTGTGGGTTAATCTGGGCAAAATGAAAACCAATTTCTGAGTCTGGAATTATCTAACTTGGCTGTGATTATCTAGTTTAATTTCCAGATTAACGAGAGAGATTTATCTCAACTGGGTGGCTGCTGAGGTATTAAAAGTAGGAGCTGGAAACTTGGAGTCATTTTTACAACACAGTTAATTGCTTGTCCTCTCAAAGCTGAGTCTCTCCACACCATTTCACACCTGCCCAACACCATTACTGCAAACTCTTGTTCACTTGATTGTCTTGCATACATGAGCAGGTCCTTGGAGTTCATTTCCATGAGCTGTAACTGTGATAACTGTACCTCTTCTCCAGGCTGAAGGCCACACCACACACACATATTTCCACCCTGTGCTTTGAGATACTTTTCCTCAAGCACCAATGTCCCATTGTGTGATTGGGATTCTGGTTGTACGAGCTGTTAGCTACAAATTTTCCCCCTTAGTTGGTAGGAGCACCTTTTTGTGTAACAGATTATCTTATCACATCTGTAAGGTAATTGCTTCTCCACTGGCTTCCAAGAAAGCCTCATATTTGATGTATGATGGCCTGTGCATTTCTAATGCCTGTACTCCAAGGAAATGTACCCCTGATGCTGATGAACTGCATAGATGACTGATGTTGTAGATCCAAAGTTAACTAGGCATTCTCTTGAAAGGTGACATGTATTATATTTGGGCAAAGAGGAGGTTCCTGAGTAATCTTTAGAGACAGCTGTGTTATATTTTATTATTTCTCTGGTAGTTACAGAAATGCAGATAAAAAACTTTATATTTTTCCATCTTATTATTCTGATTGCATGTCCAGCCACTGATTTTTGGATACAGGTTCCCAGCAGAAAAAAAAAACGCATGGGGCTGTACAACCTTTACTCCTTGACCTTCCCACCACTGAATCTGCAGCTTCCTTAGTGCTACCATAAAGCATCTACAGCAGGTTAATCAGAGATTTGTCATACCCAGGATCATGTAAAATGGGCATGGGAGCCAGGAAACAAGTCTGCCTCTGAACTTGCTCCATCTCTTATTTTCTCCCATAGCTCTTAGAAAGAGCTCCACCTGGCTTCACCTTCCTGTCAGGGAGTTGTAGAGAGGGATAAGGTCCCTCTTGAACCTCCTTCCCTCCAGGATGAGCCACCCCAACTCCCTCAGCTGCTCCTCCTCAGAACTGTGCTCCAGACTCTTCCTTGGTTTCACTGCCCTTCTCCAGACACTCTCCAGCACCTCAATGTCTTTTTTGTCCTGGGGGGCTCAAACTGAACACAGAATTTGAAGTGAGGCCTCACCAGAGCCCAGCACAGGGGATGATCACTGCTCTGGTCCTGCTGGCCACATTATGTGCTGTTTATTCTAAAAAGAGAGGGAGGAAGGCATTCTTTGCCTCATTAGTGCTGCAGGATATCGTATACAAGCATAATTATACTCTGCAAAAAGGCCAGGGAGACCACACAGGAAGGGTATTGAAGAACTGGAAAGGGTACAGGAGACACTGAGCATGACAAAAAATTGAAAGTTGCTATTTATGGACAAAATACTGGCTGCTTCTTTTGTTTTTTCGATTTTTTTTTTTTTTTGAGAAGAGAGAAGCAAGGGCTTCTAAAAGGTGTAAGCAATTTAATGGGTATCAAAAGGCAATGGCAAAACTCAGACCATTGCAAGGTGACTGACAGATACGTTGATAATAAATTTGGAGAAAACATCACTAATCGAGAGTGTTCTGATCTGGAAAATACTTTTTGTAGCATGGGGTCTCCACCATCAGTGCCCCATCTTTTCTCTTGCTTCCACAGGCTGAATTGCATTGTGACTTCTGCATTTCAGGAATGTGACTCCTGTCCTTGACCTCCTCTGCAGATAAATACAAGGTGCCCTTTACTGCTGAGTGGTTTGGGAAGAATGACAGCCAGACAAGAGAGGGGAGAGAGGAAACACAGGTGAGCATGATTTTCATCTGCTCTTTTTCTCCAGAACCATCCTTTGCCTACAAGACTTTGGGCAGTGGGGTTAAGAGGAGCATGCCAGGGGGTACCTGGTGCCTCTGGGGTGGCACAATGAAGCTGGGCACAGGAGAGCAAAGGGCTGTGACATGAGGCTGTCACTCGGGGAGCTGGCATTTTGGGTACCCCTCTGGCACAGAGTCAGGAGGGGAGGCACAACAGGGTCTCACCACATAAAAGCTCAGGCTCCAGCCACAGCAAGGAGTGGGAGAACAAACAGTGCATAAGAAATTTGGGCTGGTGAGTTACCCCAGCCCCTGGCCCTGCAAATTGCTTTTGGCAGCAGAGTTCTCCAAGGGGGCAGGCTTGGGATTAGGTTTCAGACAGTGGGTGCCTGTACACAGCTCCACTGGGGCCTGGCCTGGGCTGGGAATGCTGCACAGGTTAGCTGGTCCATAGGCAAGAGCCAGGCTGGGCTGCCTGCCTCAGCCTGGGCAAGAGCAGTAACAAAACACAAACCCACCAGAGTGCATCCCAAAATCTGCTGCTTTGGCTGGCAAGGCAAAAACAAATGGGGGTGTTTCTGTGCCTTGTGCCTTAAACACAGCTTAAGGGAGTATTGCTGAAATGCTCTGCTTTCGGTCTAGGCTGTGACAGGAGCTGGGCTGTCTGGTTCTGCAATGTGGGAATTGCCTTTTCCCAGCTGCCAGTCTCAAAGTGAAGCTTTCTGAGCACAAATAAAATGGGATATTGCACACACAAAACCCTTTCAACTGTCACTGATATTTAGCAGAGGGAATATCCAAAACATTATTCCCTCCAATACAGAATGACTGCTGGGTCTTACCAGACCATGTGAAATGACATCTGAGTGGAATTGTATCAGCAACAAACAAGAAACAAATGAAGAAGGGAGTATTAAAAATTCCCTTTTTTTCCCCTATGTATATTATGATTTGTTATGTATATATATATATACACAAAAGGTCTTTTTAATTACTGTTGGGATGTGAAGAAGCAAAAAAGAGCAAACAATGTAATGTTACTTGTTACAGAAGGGAATGTTAAAGTGTCAAGCACAGTTAGGGACATGTTGGGGAGCAAGAGGGTGGTACTTTACACATATTACTGAGGTCAGCACAAATTCTCCACTACTTTCATTAGCAGGGGATCAAAGGTTTGATGGGATCTAGAAACACAAGGAGGTTAAAACGTGGCAGGTGTGGGTAACCTCATGTACACAGACCTTTGCCTCAGAAAGCGGAATGTTCTTGCAAATCCGACAATCCAATTCCTTGATTTCCTCAGTGACATTTCTGCAGGCTCATGCACAGAAGGACAGGGAAATGGAGATTTATGACAGCTATTCCTAGCAAAGGTCATTTCTTGATTGGTGAACAACCTGTCCTTAGTCATGCTGATGACGAGGCGTTGAGCGATAAGGGAGAGGCTGGAGAGCTTTAAAGCTTGACAGGGAATAACAGAAATAGAGCATAGATCATCTCTCTGCTTGGGCCAGGAGACTTGAATTCTTCCACCATCAGTCAAAGCCAGGGAACAGGAGGCAAAATCCTGAAAAAAATATACACAGGGATTTCTGTGGAGATTGTGAGGGAGTCTGAGTGTCAGGATAGCAAGGGGAAAAGAGGAGGCACAGAGCAAGAGTTTTTGAATAGTAACCGGGTCCTTGGTGAAACCAGCTGCTGATAAAGAACAGGGTCAGGTTATGTGGGGTTTCCCTAGGCAGCCCCACCAAGCTCCCAGCTTGAGCAGCTCTCAGCATCCTGTCCCATGCCACTCCCAGGACAACACAGATGATACACAAACAACACAAATATACACAAATACACCTCCTCAGGTGTCCTTCCATGGGCAAGGAAGGCAGCAGGTGTGATGCACATATGGTTTAAACAGATTGTGTCATACACGTTAAATAATAAAACAGTACCTCCCTATTCATCACATGACTATTCTTCCTGCTTGCAGAAGAGATTTCGCCTTTTTTTTTTTTTTTCTAATCAGAAGGACCCCTCTGGGAGTCACACAAGAGTTGTTCACTCAGCTGCTGACCCTAAAAGAGAGCATTGGGTACCTTGGTGTAACTAGCTTTGTTTTCAAGCTCATAATATTGGATTAAGTAAAAATGCCACAATTTCCCCAAGCTTGGCTCAGATCCTGAGCTGAGCATTGGTTTGAGCTGGTCATTGTCACAAACCAGGCTTGTGGCCAGCAGGACCAGGCAAGAGATGTTTGCAATATGGAAATGAAGCAAACACGGGGGCTCCTTGCTGACCCATCCGAGTGCTCTGACCCAAGGAGGAGCTTTGGGGCTCTTCATCCATGTCCTTGCTAATCCCTTTTTGCCATTCATTGGTTCCTCTGGGCTCTGAGCTGCCAGCAGAAGTCACAAGAGCTTTTGAGTTGGTCTGGTGCAAGACTCAGTCCAGTAACCTGAGAATGCTGCGGTGGCCTCTGGCTTCCAATCTGCAGCTGAAGATCTTGCCCTTCTTCCCACAGAAATTCCTCTCACCCTTTGAAATCACCTAAGGCTTTCTCCAAAATCACAAGAACTGAGGATGGCTGCTCTAACAAACTGTAAAATACATAACTGGTGGGATAATTGCCTGTGTTGTATTTCTCCCCACACAACAAAGGCAAAAGCAGCCTTATGCTGCGCACTTCCCAGCCTGGAGTAACTTGAACCCAAAAGCTATGAAGGAAATGGAAAATGTTAATAAATAATGATGTTTGAAACACAAGTCACTGAACAAACCATCAGACCTCCTGTGTTTATTCCACTGGACAGAAAATGTCTATCTCAGTTTGAGGAAAGTAAGATCTTGGTTGTAGGTATGTCTTAGGAATTAGCCTGGGTGCTGCAAGTTATTCAGGAGATAAATCAGAGAAGCTCATGGATTAACTTCTGGTAATATACTCAGAATAAAGACAACTTCTGAAAGAAAATCAGCACAACTGATTACTTGATATTTCTCTGGTATGAAGAACCAAGGCTCTCCTCAGGGCCACTGGAATTTTAAATTGCCTTGTTTGAGCCACTTCACAGCTGCCAGTTTTCCATCTGGTATTTTCCAAGTCAGAACCAAGCATTTGTGTGCTCCATATTGCACGATCTCAGTGCGATGTGCTCTGGAAATCCTGGCCTCATTTCTCAAATCCTAAGCAGGTAATCTGCACTTAAAAAGCCCAGTGATGTCTCCCTCAAGTGTGTTGAGGAATTACTCTGTGTGTATAGACCAGCGGCAAAACTGGGACAGGTACGTTAAGACAAATGTACAAAATCTTCAAATCTTTTTGCTTAACTTCAAACATGTTCAGGGGAAAGAAAAACGGATTTTCCAAGAAAACCTGTATGAGTAGTACAACTGTCTGCAACATTTCAGTGTAACACTTTCAAAAATAGAGAATCACTGCCTCTTCCAGGACAGCTCCAAGTGCACACCCTCTGGCAGCTGGGGTAAGGGCTGAAGAGTAATACATTATAAGCAAAGGGCTGGCCTTTCCAATAGCCCAAATATTCAACCTCTCTGAAATAACTTAGCTCAGCTTAGGCCTGTGGCCATTCACACAGTCATTCTTTCTCTCCTTTCACTCCAGCCACTGAATGCTGGCAGCCTCTGCCATACGCCACAACAGCGAGAGGCAGCTTCGGGGAAAGGAGGAAAACACTGGGACAAGGAGCTTTCCAGGCTGTGGATCAGGCTTGGACTCCATTCGGTTTGTCATGGGAAAGAAGACAGAGGACTGCAAAGCCCCGAGGCTTCAATTTTACAGCTGCTCTCAGAGCTCCACAGCATTATCTTCGTTATTTCCCTGTGCTTCCACTTGATAGCTGGCTTAGTTTCTGGCTTGGATGGCTGATAGGTTTAGGATTAGCTCCCAGAGATCACGCAAGCACCCAGAGACCGCTACCCTGACTCTGGAATTCACCTGCAGCAAATGGCGCGTTGGGATCCCAAACTTGAGCACACCTGTACGGGTGTGCACAGGGAACGTGGGCAACAAGAGCAGGAGCCGGAGCAAGCCATGGGCTAATTTTAGATTATTGCTGGAACCCAGCACCGAGGCTTTGCATCTGGGTCCCCACACCTCCTTCACGGCACTGCAGTGCAGGAACAGCGTTCTGCCGGCGTGGCCAGGAGGGATTCAGAGGCGCATCGCACGGAGACTGCCCCTCTCACTGCTCCGCTCTCCCTTGCGGACACTGTAACATCGAACTGCGCACGGCATCCAGCCCCCGCCGCCTGGGGGCCGCTCCCTGAGCACGCAGGTTAAATCAGCACAGGAACATCCTTCTGCCTGCGGTATTTAATTCCCACCAGTTTCCAGCCGCAGCCGAGCTCCGGAGCCCCCACAGGAGCGGGGCCTGTGCGGCAAGACCTGGGTCAGGCCTGGCGTTTGACCGCCCCCTCCCCAAGGCGGGCCCAGCGCGGGGACTGTCCCTCGCCGCGGCTCCTCCTCCCCTCCCACCGCCTCCATCCGCAGCCGCTCGTTGCCTCCAGCCTCCCCGCGCCCGCCTCACGGGAGGCATCACTGCTTCCCTCCCCGGCTCCCTCCGTCCCTGCCCCGGCCCGGCCCTTCCCTTCCCGCCGCTCCCCGGCCCTGGGGCGGTGGCGAGTCCCGGGGGCGGTGGCGAGTCCCGGGGGCGGTGGCGGCGGAGCCACGCCCCTGCTCTTCGCGCCGCGCCCCACCCCCGCCGCTTTAGGAAGCGCCGCTGACAGACGGCGGCGCTGACCTATCGGGTAGCCCCTACTCAAGAGGGCTCGGCCTCCTCGAGCTCGGTGACCAATCAGAGTAGGCTGGGGCGGGAGATGAGGATCAGCGAAGCTCTCTCCTGTCACCACCTCTCTCCTCCGCTGCGCGAGATGATTGACAGGCGCGACATCCAATGGACCGCGGAGGGCCCGCGGCGGGGCCAATGATGCTGCGTGGGCGGGGCCCCGGCGGGTGGCGGGGGCGGGGGAGCGGCGGGCCGGGGCGAGGCGCCGCGCAGCGCCGGCAGGAGGGCGATGGTGGCGGCGTGAGGCGGGCTGCGACCCGCGCTGTCTGCCCGGCCGGCGCGGAGAGCGGCGGGGGAGCCGTGCTCGCCATGAGGCTGCGGGAGGACGGGGACAGCCGCGGGGCGCTGCCGGCGGCGGGGCTGCTGCAGTAATGGGCAGCGGCAGCGCTAACTCTCGCCTGCCGTGTGGTGCCAGCGCGCCCGCCCGGCGGGACCGCCCGCGAGGAGCCGGCGGCAGGTGAGTGCCGCGCGGGGAGCCGCCCGTTCCCTCATGCCGCTCCCGAGGCCGCCGCTGCCCTCCTTGCTCTCCGCCGGTGGCGTTTTAATTTTTAAACGGCTCCGGCTCCCGGCCAAGGGCGGGGGGCGCTGCCCGGCGGGCTGGGCGCGGAGGTGACACGGGCTGCTGAGGCGGAGCGGAGCTCCCTGGGGACCCTCTCTCCCGGGGGCCATTCCACTTCAGGTACTCTCCTCGCCGGCTCTGATGCCATCCTAGCCTGACTTCTCGCCAGCTGCGGCCAGCTTCTGCTTCCCTGTATTCGTAATGAAGAGGCTTTTCCCCCCGCAGCCAGCGCAGATGCTGCTTTCCTTTCGAGGGAGGAGACCCACCTGGGTTTCTGCTCTCCCTTTTCACTTCCCTGATGATCATTCCTCAGTGCAGGATGGAGACATTTCCATTTCAATATGATGCAGCGAGGAAGATGGGGAATCCTGGGTAGCCAGGACTCGGGAAATGCCCCTTCCTCTCTCGCCCTCCTCCTCACCCTGGCACGGGCATTTGGGCAGCAGCACTCCCTTTCTGTCATCCTGGCTGATCCCTCTCTTTGGACCGAGAGATGAAAGCGGGAGGTGTGTTAGAGGAAACAACTGTTACACCTTTTGTCATCAAGACAAAGAACTTCATCTCCCGGTGTCCCTCCCTCTGGGTGCATGTTGGCAGCACCTCAGCCACTTTGCACTGCTTCCCGGAGATGCTGCACAAGGATTCCGTGTGGCCCCGAGCTGCCCTTTTTTGTTGTTGTTGTTGCCAGTTATGATGTTGCTGATAATAGGATACGTTGATATGTTTCCGAACAGTCTCGTGGTTTGAATTCCTGAAATTGCTGCAGTATTTTTATTTATTTATTTATTTATTTATTTGGGGTTGTGGGGGGTGTAGATGACAACAGGAAAGGGCTGTGTTCTTGTGGTTGCTTGTAGTTCTTTGAAAGGTACGAGATCACGTGCAATTGCAGCACTTAGTGAGAAGTGTATTAACCAATGCTGTCTCTGTCTTATTTGTCTTCCAGTCCTGCAGTCTTCCCTTCATCTACTGTGTGAAGAATGGTGATTCCATGAGAGAATTCCTTTCCATTACCTGTCTACTGCTACTGCATGCTGCTCCTGGCCAGTGCTGAGCCATTCCGCTAGACTGGGATTTACCCTGAGGAGGGGAGAGGCAGAATATGGATTGTAGACGTTCTGTCAAGTTTCTCCCACACTCTTTTTACTGTGTCTGTGTATAAACCTGCTAGTTTCAAGCACACACGCTCTTTGAAACCGACGCTGGTGTTCACGCAGCTGCTGCTGTGTAAGAGGACTGGTGTTTCTCACCACCATGGCTTCAGTTTGGAAAAGGCTGCAGCGTGTTGGGAAACATGCATCCAAGTTCCAGTTTGTGGCCTCTTACCAGGAACTGATGGTTGAGTGCACCAAAAAATGGTAAGAAGCAGCTCACGTGTAAAAAATAATGGTGTAAGTTGCTGGTGCTGAAATAGGAAATGCTGCTCACTGTGTATTGTGTGGTAGGTGCCTGCTCTTGCATCCCCCAGCCTTCTCCTGCCAGCCCATTGCGGAAGAGCTGCATGAGCTGCTTGTCTTTCCCAGTGAGTGCTGGCTTTGCTCTGTGGTTACCCTGGACCTGCTGGATTTGCTCTGTACTATTGATTTTCTGGGCTGAAATTGTTTTTACCTTGCAGAGGGGGGTACATTTGTTAGCTCACATCTGTGACTTGGTGTGGTTTTGGTTGTCAGTTTGGGGTTTTTAGTGAGGCTTTTTATTTGGTTCTTATTATTCTTTTGAAATGTTTCCCATGAGCTCTTTTCCAGCTGCCAGTTCAGCTTGGTGATGCTGAGGGTTATCTGCTGACCCTTGAGTTGTTTCACAGGGGCATTGGAGATCAGTCCTGGACATGGTGGTCATGGGACACATGGGCTGGATGCCTGTTTTGGTTTTTGACTTCCTTACCTGAGGAGGTCATATTTCTCTTTCTGCTTTTCCATTTTTCATTTCTATCTTTTAACAGGAAGGGTCAAGAGGCAGGTCCTTGGGAATTGCCTTAAGGTGTTTGTTTAATCAGGCAGGAATTTTGTTCGATGGTGGTCCAGTTGGATGGCTTTGGAGCTGACTAGACAGCAGTTAATGGTGTGGGTCTGGCACATCATCTTTCCTGTGCAAAATGAGCTTAAATAAATCTGCTAGGCAAGACTAGAAGCAGCTTTTAAGTAGTCAGGGGAAGATCTCCATTATACAAATACTTAACTGCTGTTTTATATGTTTGGAATATTGATATTACCAACATAATTCCTCACATTAGTGTGAGCATGTAGTGTCAGGGGATGAAGAAAATACTTTCCAGACCTCGTGGACTGAGATGTTCAGATTGCCTTGTAATAAACAGCAGCCTCCTTTCTAATACTTGGCCTTTCTTCTTGTTGGCAAGTTTGGCACATGCATTGGCTGCTTTCACTGGTTATGAGTAATTGCCTCTACAAATTTAAATTCTGTCTCTTGGAGTAGGAAATCTCTGTCAAATATGCTGGAAGGCTGCATACTGCTCTGCCTTAAAGGAGCACTGTCAGGTTAAACGTTTTGGATTTTTTTAGCAAGTTGTCTTCATGCTTAGGATGTTTAAGAAACAGAATTTTTCTGGAAGTTGAACTTGGTTTCACAGAGTAAACTACAAATGGAAACATTGTAGAAGTTCACAGAAGCTGTCCTGATTATCTTTTGGGATCTGCTGTCCCAAAGAGGCCAAGGAGTTTTCCAGAGTAACTGTAGTTGATCAGGTTTATTTCAGCAGTTGGGTTTATTTCTTTTTATGTTCTCTTTGCATTAATGAGGGTGTTTTAGGTTTCATTTTCATTTTGACTCACTCGTTGCTGAGAATTTGCAGGATGCTTCAGCAGTAAAGTATAAAATCCTGCAGGGGAATGTTTGCATTGGAATTGCAGCTAACCTTTCCTTGGTTTAAGAAAAAGTCATACACAAAAGTTATCTTGTGAAGTATCTTATTATTTTAGAAACAGGCAGCTCATTGGTTAATCATAACTGAGAGTGCCCACCTAGCAGAATGTCTGGGTATGAAGTTGTGAGAAAGCCATTCTAAACCTCAGATATGTAACTAATTTTTTGCAAACAGGTCATCCTTCTGAACCTTCATTCTACATTCTTGAGTTTAAATATAGACAAGATCAGTGCTTGTGTTGGTTATTACAAAGGAACAGTGTGGTGGTGAAATGTGGATGAATTCTAGGAAAAATCACAATGGGGAAAAACATAACTCATGAAGTCCTTTGACTGTAAGCTTTTTGATTCTGCTTCCTGTTATTTTGAGAACCTTAACAAAAAAATGTTCTTTAAGCATGCAACCTAAGATATTATTTTTCTGCCATAAATCAAACTTCTATAGAAATGAAGGGTTAAATATTTATGTATTTTGAGAGCCTTCAAGTAAATGTTTCGCTAACTTTGGAGAAGATACAGTTTCTGTGCATGCCCAGAGGATCACTGCTTCATCTGTTTCTGTCCTGCCTCTGAGTTTGGCCCATGTGAGAACAAAGCACCAGAAATGAACTCCATATGCTGCTCTTGCTGAAAGCACTCAATATATATTAAGTGTCAGTGCTGTAGTCTGTAGTTTGTTTGATTGAAATGTAGTAAGCAGTAAGTTATTTTAATGTACTGGCATTTTAACAATGCAGTGTTTCTGGAGGAAAAGAATGCTCCATTCATATTTTAAAGTAAATGACAACACAGTCATAAACACACTGGGACTGAGAAGTGTCTGTGAGCAAGGATTGTGCATGACCAAAACAGGCTGTGTTCCTTTTTGTGAACTGCTGTCTTCTGTTAGCTTTGCATTTGTCTGACTCTTCAGAAAGAGACTTGTGTTAGAGTATTTTTGTACTGATTGTGGATGGTGTGCAAGGTTGGGTGAATTTCTGGTTGGCTTTAATACTCTGTTTCCTCTGGACTTGTATTGATTGGAGTTTTTGGTTTGGTTGTTGTTTTTATGTTTTATTTTTTTTAAAAACCTAATGTTTAAAATAGCTCCTGCTCTTTTTTTTTTTTTCTGGCATTCTCCTGGCACTGTAAGAAGTTGCCACTGCTGTAGTGTTGCTGCTTCACTTTTTAAAAGGATTTTATTATCTCTAAGCATTTGGCCAGATTGGGCTGAAACCTTTCCTTGCTTTTTCTCCTCTCTATAATTTCTAATTCTTGTCCCTACCAATGGTTACAGACAGCCACTTACAAATGATTGCTTTTCCTTGGTGGTGTGTTTGGGGGAGATACGTCGTGATGGAGTGTCCAGTGTTGTCACTGTTCCTTATTTTTCAGATAATTAACAGGACTGAGTCACTTCTGTGGCATTTTGGCAGCTCCCACTGACCCAGACCTAATTATTGTGGCTGCTCGGTACCTTTGAAAAATTGAACAGTTGGCTTATTTAGAACCTTTCATTAAAAATAAATAAATAAACAGATGTAGTCTTGGTCTTTAATATGGATTAGTGACTCCTGCTACTGCAAAAACATAGTACTTTGCATTAATCATATAAGCAGTTGATTTTTTTGAAGGGTGCTTGCTTTAAAGTGCTGGAGTGTGTCATCCTCCATTTACCCTTGGACTAAGCTGGGGCAGCTCAGGATTTTCCACAGAGCCTCACTAGTGAACTGCAGCCCTGGCCTGAAAGGACCACATGTGACACCAGGGAGTTAATTCAGTGCTTATCCTCAGTGCAGAGTCATTGAGTGAAACCAGAAACAAGCCTCATTCATTTTGCTTGTGCTTGCACAGAACAGCTGTATTCCCTGCCAGGCAGAGGGTGCTGTGTGGGGCAGGAGTGTGCTGGGCATCCCTGGCAGCTGGAATGCTGTGACCTGTGCAGGGACCCCAGTGCAGTTCCTGAACATTGGTGTCAGGCCCTGCTTGGGGTGCCCTTGGCTTTGCTGCCAGTTTGAGGAAGCCCAGGGCTCCTGTTGGTCCTGGCTCAAGCTGCCAGCCCAGCATGAATGTCTGTGTAGCCTGGGGCTGCCCAGCTGCTGGAGGCCTCTGCTCTGGCAGCTGGGTCAGAACAGAGATGGGTGAGATCCAGGCTCAGCACAGGAGGAAATTCTCCTTTGGACCAGAGATCACTTCCAGTACTTGGACCTGAAGCCCTGATAGCAGTTTTATAGAGCTGCTGAAACATCTACTGATGAACACATGAGCTCTTTAGGGTGACTTTTCTGTTTCCTTATTGTTGTGTGGTATCTCACAAGTCAAGAACTCAACATAGGCTTCAAATGTAATACTGACTGGTTTCCACAGAGAATGGCTGAACTTAGAGAATTCAGGCTGCCAAGTCCCTAACTTGTCATTCCTCATTGGATGCTTTTATGAGCAAGAAAGCTGCTCACCTGAACATAGGTGCTAACTGCTTACAAAGGCTGGAAAAGTGTAAACATAGAGGCTTTTATACAGGATTTGTGTTCAGGAGTTGCTTGAGAGATAAAGAAAAATGTTATTTTTGTACAATGTTTGTAATGTCTGTTATTTCTTACATGAACTGCTTTGCTTTTAAATCCTGCTTATAAATACGGTGAGCTATGATGTTTAAAAGGGTTAAACTTTCCATATGTTCAGAAGCTTTAACTGAAGACAGGCTTCATGTCCATGAGGCAAGCTGCCTATTTTTATATCGATTAGGTATGGTCTGAAGTGGGTTCTCTCTTTTCAAATACACATATTTCTCTTTTGGAAATGAAGTAAGGCTTAATATTTTTTTTTCTTTTTTTTTTTTTTTTTTCTTTTTTTTCCAAAAGGCTTTAGCCATCTGTTTTCCTCTTCTATTGTAGTTTCATAACTGGATGCTGCAGGAATCTTAATATTTGGCATGCATTGTGCATGGGAGAGAAATGAGCTTTTTGAGATTGCATGGTCACACTGATCTGCCTGCCTTGTGCTTGCTGCTTTCCAGCAAACCATCAGTGCCAAAGGCCACCAGGAGAACTGGGATTAACTGGTTGCTGTGGAATCCCTGTTTGCCTGCATGGGGTCAGGCTGCCACATTGCTCACCCAATTTTCTTGCTTTGCATGGTTGTTAGAGGGGATTTCCTGAGTCCCTAAGTGCATTTGACTATAAAGGGTGATCATATTGGATCTCTTTGGATTAGTTTGGCTGTGCACTGTGCTGTTGTGTCGTGGGCTTGCTCTGCAGAGGTTTTGATCAGACTGGGGTGTTGCTGATACAGGTGTACTGTAGTATGTATAACATGTGCAAGGAGAGTACCATGCAAGTTCTCCTGTGTTTTATCTTCTGTTCTTCTCACTGAAATTGTACTCTGTCCTTATACTTTTTATTGAGTTCTAATTCCACACTGAATAATCTCCATTTACAAATACACTTCAGCATTTTCTTTGCCATTCATTTCTGGTTTTGACTGAGGATTTTTTGAAGGCTTAAACTGTGTGTCAAACATACTCTTTCCAAATAATCACCACCAGCTGCCTTACAGCTGTCTTCTCCCTTTCTTTCTGCAGTCAATTAAAACACATTTACTGTCCACACACAAAGGCAATTCTCCTCTGTCATTTTGGGTCTCTCTTCTTTGGATCAAAAAGAAAATCCTTCATTGCAGAAACCCAGATTTGCTTCTATGGACTCTGCCTGACTTCTGTCAGGAGGTTGTCTATGAATCCCAATTCCTTAATGTCAGCTGCTTTCCTTCCCTATCTTGCCAGGCTCCCCTCCTAAACCTTTTTACAGCCTCAGGTCTGTTCCATGCACCACAAATTAGGGATTTCTCATCAGAGTTGCTGGCTGCATATTGGCAGCAAAGAAATTTCAGTAGGAAAGGTGCAGGTGTTTGTGAAGTCTTTCTTGCTGATCACTTTATAGGTTGTCAGTGCTGCACATTTATACTTTTGCAGCAATGTTTTAAGACTGCCTCTGTCTCTGTGTCCAGTTTCTCAAAGAATGCATTGATAGCTATAGGCACAAAGTTTAGGATCTGTAGGGTCGAAAGATTTGGCATAAATACTTGTTCTGAATTTTGTTTGTCTCTGAAAGACACATTTCTTTTCAGCAATTCCTTGTTTCCTGTCCTATCGGTAACAGAAATAATTAGCAAAAGCAGAAAATGTTTGATTATATCCAGGTGTAGACTTATTTCCTTTTAATGCTCAGAGTGGTGAAGATGTCTCCTTGAATGAATAAAATACACTAACTTATGTTCTAACATAGCTTTACTTTCTGAGAGAGAAACTCTGTGTTTGTGCATGACATCTTCACACAGCTTTTGGAACAAATAAAACCTTGCTCTGTTCCTGCAGGCTCTGTGGTGCACACATGCAGTAAAGAACCTGTGCTGTTCATTTGAACCCAGTGACTTGAACTGCAATAAAGATTTCAATTTGTTTTTTGGGGTTGGATCCATGTGAATATTCTTTTCAGCTCTTTGTGCTATGAGGTGAAATAAAATGAAATATTATGACATTGTGTAGGCCTCATATGAGCTGAGTGTGCCATCTCTCAGAGTGCTCAGGCTGTATAGTGCCAGTCTGTTGCTTCAATTAGTTTTTAATTGGATGGAGAGAGCTGAAGTCCCTTTCACAGTTCAGTGTGAATAAGGAGAGAAGGAGGAGGAGGAGGAGGCTGGTAAGGTTGACTAAATCTGGGGAAACTACTCTTATAAAACAAACCCTTCAGCTAGGGTAGTAAAAGCATTCTGCCTGGGTGGCTTTCTGAGAATATGGGGGTGGGGGTGTGTGTTTATTTACTTCTAAAAGCTTTCCCAGTTTACTCTGAGGAGAGTGTGTGAAGTGTGTGTTTGTTTCCCTTGCCCCTCTCTCTCCTTTCAGTCCTTGGGGCAGAAGCTGGCCCTTGCAGGCTGTTTGCTGCCTTGTGGGACACTCCTTGAGCTCCCCTCTGCACAAAGTCTGTCTTGTGTGGCCTGGAGTGGACTCTGAAACACAGGAACTGTGCAGATGAACTTTTGTTCCTATTAAGATATGCGCAGAGCAGTAGGGTAAATAAAGCTGTCCTTGTTTTCTTCCTCTTGTCTTTATTTGAAAAATGTCTTTCTGCAGTGTACAGTTTCTGTAAGTGCACCAGAGCCTCTCATCTGGAAGCTGTGTATTTTGGCACTTGAGGTGTAGGGTAGCTGTGGCTGTTGGCACCTGGAGAGGCATTGCAGGGATTGGGGAACTGTGGGTAAAGCACGAGCTAAAATTAGCAGAACCAGAACTAACATTGCTGTTGTCCGAGGCTCTGACTCATGAGGTTTTCTGGATTCAGAGGTGGAGCGGGATGTCCCTGTCCCTAAGCAGCAGTGGTGTTCTGCCCGGGGGCAGAGGCAGGGTGACAGTGAGCCTGTGAGGTGTTGTTAGTATTAAGTGCCATCAACTTCAGCTCCCATTTGTGAGGCGAGTGTGAACCACAGCAGCTGAGGAGCAGGCACACCTCCCTTATGCTGCCCTGGTGCAACGGGGAGGAAAATCTGCCAGAGCGGTGAGATGAGCCACAGCTGCAGGCAAGAGCATCTCAGAGTGCTTCAGCTAAATCACCCAGATCCTGAGTCAGTGCCCTGTGCTGTCACTGTGGGGCTTCAAAGTGCACAAGCTTTTGAGATGAATCAGAAGTGCATGCCCTCCTGAACTACAGTTTCTAGCTGCCTGCAAACCTGTAAAGATGAGCAGTGCAGAAGTAATTCTCGTTTGCCTGTTGAGACTCTCTTTGTAGTGGAGAGTCATTATTGGGGGCTCTTCTTGTTTCTATTTTATTATTTAAGGAGACTTTCTTGAGGATTACTCCAAAGCTATGGCCAGGCTCTGCAGCTGCCTAACTGTCTGCAGCTGCTGAGCTGCAGTTTCTGTGGCTCTGTGTATTTATTTTAGCACAAACTGGTTTGGGGTTTTATTTCATGTGCACGCTCCTGCAGTGTTCTGTGGGCTTTGTTTTGGGTGAGCTGCTGTATCAGCTTAACAGCACACAAGCAGCTCTGACCTTTCATTTCCAATGGATCTGTTTTGAAAAATGACTTAGGTGCTGACCAAACATCACAAAGGCAAAATAATTTCTAGTTCCAGGAACAACTGAATTAGAGCAATCCAGGGTATTTTAAGACTCTCTCCTACCACATCAGTTTTGGCTCCTGTATTACTGCTGCTCGTTTCCTGTGTGCCACCTCCACAAGCACCTGGAATGAGCAGCCACCCTTCATGTTCAGTGGCTTTTCTCACCAGAGAAGTGCTGTGAGCTGCCTTGGTGCTGTAGGACAGGTCAGAGCTGTCTGGGGCTGCAGGATGGGTGGCACTGGCTGCTGTGGTGGGAGATGTGGCTTCTGATGGGTGCAGCTCTGCTGGGAGTGTAAATTCAGCTGCTCCTGTTGGGACAAGCCCCATCACCTTTCACCTACGCTGGGCAGACAAAAGACATTCCCTAAGTCAGCTCTTCCATTAGGTATGCTGCTGCCTGATGCCCTGGGATGATAGCTGTCCTGACCTTTCTTTAGAGCTAAGGCTGATGCAGTGGTGCCTCTGCTTTTGCATCCAGTGCCATAAACTAACTTTTCCCCTCCCAGCTGTGCTTGGGAAGAGTATTTGCACTGCCAGTACTGTTAATACCAAAAGCTGCGTTGAATGAAGTAACTGGAGAATCTGGATCATTGAGTCCAGTAGGCAGCACACTGTACTCTGCCACTCAGCAAGTACTGTGAATTTCCTTGACTTTTTGTGTCTGCTCATTGAGCAAACTCTGAATCCCTTTGTTTATGTCAGTACACAGGAAGATATTTAAAAGAACAAAAAAGAGCTGTCAAAAGTTCTCTTTTGCAGCAAAGATCTAACTCAGATCTGTGAATTTCCAAACCAACCTGTTGCTGATTTGTCTTTGGTTTATTAGCAGAGGATTTAACCTTGACACTTCCTGGTGATACCTAATGTGGTTATAGCTCTGGAGTCACAGCTCTGGTCATGCTGACAGGTGGGCAAATCTATTTGGCTGTGTTTTCTAGCTGTACCTGTCTTCTAAGAGTTGTGTCACTTTGTCTCTTGGAAAACTGATTTAGTGGTTTGTCATTTCCTGGAGGTAACTTGAGCAGTAGTTGTATAAAGCTGTGAAAAATTTCAAGAGAACAAGATTTTTAAACTTCTTTTTCTCTTCAAGAGCAGATCTTAACTGCGTAGAGAAGTTAAGGTGGGGAGATGTTTCTGAAAGCTGACACATGACAAAGAAGTGTCACTTGTGCATAATAAGTACATATATAATATAAGTATATATAGTTCAAGATGTGTGTATGGATAGAGTGCTTGGAGTGTCTCTTGAGTGAGTGAATTCCCCTGCATTCCTTCAGCTTTGACACGTAAGAAAATTTTAAGAATGAGAAAGGCCTGACCCATTTTTTACCACTTCCTCTCATACCACAAAAATTGGAAGAATTTATAACGGCATTACTTGGTTTTGAGGCATGTTTAGGATGGCTTTTACTGTTCACACTTTCTGAAAGATACTTTTTAAAAATACAATGGGGTTTTCACACCCATTCCCCCCCTTTTTTGGGATTTGTGCATGTGGAAAAGGGAATCATGGGTTGTAAGCTCTACTTTTTTTGTTTGTTTGTTGGTGGATGGCTGCTCTGAGCTCCAGTGTCTACATATCTGTTCAAGATACTGGGACAGACAGTCTTAAAGCAATAAAAGAATTATTTCCTTTTCCATAGATTCCTTTTTTTCCCTTTACTAAATGAGATTTGATTTTTTAAAATTTTTAGCTGAAGGCTCACCAAGAGTAATCTTAACACCCTAAATTCTCATAGCCACTGATATAATCAAGGGGTGTTTTGCTGGAGGGTTGAGAGTGAGTGATCACCCGTAGTGCTAGAATTACAAATGTGTGCTGCTTGAGACATGGTGCTTTCTTCAGTCTGTGACTGTCCTGTTGACTGAGAGGGGGAAAGGCAACTTTTCCTTTGTGCCTCCACACATCTTTCCCTCTTTCCTTGGAGGAAAAGCTGAAAGGCTGCAGCTGCTGCCAGGAGAGGGCTGGAGCAGGGTCCTGCAGAGCCCTGGGTGAGAGGGGCTGTCCCTGACACGTCCCCTGCCACCTGTGGGGCTGTGGCAGCCCCTGTGCCCCACACTCGCACCAGCACTGCTGCCAGCTTGCTGAGAGCCAGGACACCTCCAGGCAGCCAGCACTGTTGTGCTTGGTGGGTCCCTGCTGTCAGTGGCTGTGACAAGTTTTCTGCTGTGTTGTTGGTTTGGAACCTTGGGCCTCTCCCTTATTTTTAGCTTTGCTTCATAAAGGGAAAGTTTTTTTGTGACGTTAAAACATGCCTGAGTTTTCTGTCTGGCCAGCAAATTTGGGATTGGATTGGAAAGTTTCAGCAGGCAATTCCAGCTAAGGTTTACAGCTATTATTTCCATGGGTTGTGTGACAAAGGGCCTCTGGACAGAAGAGAGGATTCTTGGTCGGGCCCTATGGCTGCAGGTAAAAATCCATACCTTCACCTTTAATTAGACACTGGAGAATCTGCAAGGGCAAAAGATGCTGGCTGCCCAGCCTCTCTCCCTGTGCCTGGAACTGGGGTTTGTGTCAGCCTGTGCTTCCATGTGGCCATTTGTGCAGTGTATTTTTGGAGCAGGGAGCTGCTAGATACATTTCTGTGTTTCTCTGCTCCCCATCTGTTCCTGGAGCTACCTCCTGCTCTAGCTGCCTCGGGAGAAGCTGCATTGCAAGGGAAGGTGGCAGTAAAACCAGGCATTACCTGCATTTGCAGTGTGAGGGTTGTCCAGCCCTGGTGCTGGGTGCTCCTCTGACCCATCAGCAGTCCCTTCAGTAGTGCTGCTGGTGGCTGATGCTGTAGCACAGTGGCAGGTGACAGTGCAGTCCCTTGTCTCCTTTTCTGCTGCCCTGCTGGAAACAGGAATATGGACATTTGTGCCCATAGATTCAGTCTTGTTGTCTGGAGTGGGCTCTAATAAAGCATTTACAGTACACAAAGCCTGCTTCCTCCTGGGGGGAAAAATGCTGACTTCAGTAAATAAATTTATTTCAGACAAACTTGTTCTTAGGGAACTAGATCATGCGCTGTAGGGGGAAGAATAATACTACTGCTTTTAGCAGCAGCTGTTAAAAGGAGGATGCTTACTTGACTTGCAGTTAATGGTAAAGTCAATAAACTGTAATTTAAAAAAAAAGAAAATAATCTTGAGTTATTCTTGACTATACAAAGACTGAAATGTACCCTGATTTGTTTGTGTTCACCTCATTGTGAGAACTGTCAGTACCTCTTATGGCTGACCCCATTAGGACCTTAGGACCTAGAGGAGCAGAAACCTGCTGCCTTGTTATCCTCACAGAATGAGTGCTGTGCCATAGATGGGCTTCGAGAAGCCTTGGTGGTCTTCTGTGGGATCAGTTTCTTCTTACTGCCTTAAGAAGCCTTTTAAAATGGTCAGCCTTGCAGCTTTTCCATGGAATATTCACCTGTTTTGTTTCAGCATTGCACAGAGATGGGCAGGATGGGCTGTGAGGTGGTGTGAGCTGGTGGGGAAGCACCAGGGGAGTGAGGAGCAGAACGTGAGGCTTTTCTCCCTGTTTGAATGTCTTCTGGTCTGTGTGTACAGGATAAACAAGGCAGGTCCTGATGGGTCTGGAGGTACAAAAATAGAGACTTAAATATGAGCAACCACTGTGTGAAATAAAACTAATTATTTCAGGGAACAGCCAAGGAGCCTTCTTGTGTTTCTGCCAATATCATCTCTGATTAGTTTGGGTTTTATTGTGGGATCTTAACTCCTTATTCTGAACATCCCTTCCAGCAAAGAAATTAAGGTGGGGAGATGTTTCTGAAAGCTGACACGTGACAAAGAAGTGTCACCTGTGCATAATAAGTGCAAATATATAGTTCAAGATGTGGTGTGTATATGTAAAATCAATGTATGTAATGGAACCCTCTTAAGGGGATGGAAAGCCTGGATGCTGATGGTGAATAGCAAAAGGACTGGCTGTTGCCAGTAAGGGACAAATTTTGTCCACCCTTGGTTACTCTGGGAGATTTCCAGGTGTGCATGGGCTGAGCAGGCCAGAAATCTTGCTTTCCTTACAACCTCAAGCCTTCTTGTTGGTAAATTAATAAGTAACTTTGAAATAATGAAGCTTTTAATGTTACTGAAATACTCAAAATTGTAGCAGCCCCCCAGGCCTTTGTTCTTCCATTGAATACAATCCCCATAATCAGCTGTAATCAGATTTTTGTGTTTTATTCAGGCAGATGTTTGCTGACCCAGACCATGGGAAATTCTTATGACCAAGTGTGCCCTCTTTAAAATGGGAACTCAGTGTGTCCCGTGGAGCTTTCAGCCCTGGTTTTGCTGAAGAGGCAGTGTGCACAGATGTGTGCTTGGACCTTGTCTGTAGGCAGCAGCTCCACTGTTTCACTGTGCTTGAGCAATCATACATGTCCCACAACCCCATCCTTCCCTCTGGCTTTGCCAAACAGAAAGGAGTGCTTCACTTTCAGAATTCATGATAATCACAGTTCTTTCAGAAATGGTTTTAAAAGGGAGGTTCCACCTTTTCTTGGTGAATGCTAATCAGGATTTCACCTCTTTTTGAGTGAGTGTGATAGTAACAATCATACAGTGAACAAAGAAGTCTAAAGTGTTCTGGGAATTCGTTTCTGTGCTCAATAAAAACAAACTGCTTTATTTAAATATTTCTACCTTTAAGGCACAGGTAGAGAAAGTCTGGATATTGATACAATATTAAAAAATTCTGAGTATTCTTTTTATAACATTTTCTAAGACTTACAGCTTTGCAAATAAAACTGCAGTATGTGCAAAGGTTTTCCCCATGCAGTTTTACTCAGTCCAAATTGATGTTTCAATATCTTCAAGCTGATGTATCCTTTTGTTGTCATCACATTGCATTTTCTTCACTGTATCTGTGTAAATGGTTTTCCATATTGGTGCCATGTTTGGGTTTCCAGGTGGCTGATGTGAAAAGGGGAGGAATAATGCAGCATACACAATATACACATGTGCTATGGAGTTTTATTTTTTCCTATCCCAATGCAAGTTCCCAGTCACAGCAAAGAAATTGCAAATAGTGTTCTCTGTCTCTGTTCAGACGTAGCCAGAGGCAGCAGAATGATTTTTGAGAATACTGAAACTAGAAGAGCCTGCAAAAGCTATACAGGCTTACAGTTGCTAAAAGTGGTAGTAAAAGTTATTCTTGTTCCTTATGTAAATAGTTCTGTGTCAGTTTAGCACCTGCCTTTGTTCAGAGCAGACTTGATACATTTTGTGCATTTTTTTTCTGTTTAGGTATTTTTTACTTGGAGGGTGGAATAAAGTCTTTGCTTCTCCTTCTGCAGTGTGGCCTAATTGTAGAAATAAAACTCAGAAAAAATCCTGGTTCTGCTTCCTTTCAACTTGCCTTGTAACTGTGCAGAAAAAGCATCTTTTCTATCACTCCCTAATCTGTGTGCACAAATCATCTTTCATCAACTTTTCTACATTTTGCATCCACGGTTACTTATAAGCAGGATTTTTATCTCCTGTTAAAGGCCAGATGGTAGCAGCTCTCTGTTCAGTGGTAATGGTGTAAAACTACAAAATGACACTTAGCTGTGTGGAAATAAAGTGCTAACAATTCCTCTGCACAAAAATTCTGCAGCCACACTGCTCCTTTACTAATCCAGCCTTACAAGACTGATAGAGAAAAATGATCCCTGTTTTATGTCTCTGAGACAGAAATTGTACAGAAGGTGCAAGGAACACTCTCTGTACTGATAGGAATTGTATGAGCGCAGATTTATGATAGCAAGGTGCTACATAACTAAAGAAAAAACTGCAAGTTGTGCTTTACAAACTTAAAAGAGTGGCCCCTCCCTTTTAGTTTTTTCAATATGAATCATGTTAATCATGAGCTTATTTACAAGTGTGTTTGGTCAGAGTGGAAACTCTTGTAGCTCAGTATTGAGGTAGAGCAGGACCAGTGAAGCAGAGTATGTGAGAAAAATAGAACAGATAACTCTGGAGGGGGATGACCAGTGATTATTGATCTACAGTTCCTGGTTTTTGGAAGGTTTTTGTTGTGGGGAAAGTTTTTTGTTTGTTTTCTATTTGCTTCTGAAATTACACATTCAAGGAGTGATGTGTAATTAAGAGTATGTATACACACTGTCTGGATTAGAATTGCTGATCTTTTTTTTTTTTCCCTCCTCTCTACATTGCTGTAGAATTTATTCTGTAATTTATTTTCTGCTTGAAGTTTGCATTATAGCATTTTCTTTCATATCACATCCATAAAATTGATCCCAAAATGTAATGCTTGTGGAAGAGAGAATGTGAATATCGTGGGGGTGGGGAGAAAGAGACATTTTATTTCCTACCCTTAAGAAAATGCCAAGAAATCTGTGCAGTGTGTTTGATGCTATTATTTTACTTGTTTGTTGCTCCAGCATATCTGTCCTGTGACTTATTGTAGGAAGAGCTAGGGTAGCACATGAGACATCTGAAATATTTATGAGGTTAAACTGCCAGAATGGCTCTGTGTTTGGTCAGAGACAGACTGTATTTTTGCCTCTTGACTCTCTCTCCAAGCAAACCTTCATCACCATTCAGAATCACCAGCCTGCTCTGTGGCTGATTCTTGAAGACCAGGATTGTACAGAAACCAAATACTTCAAAGGCAGAAGGAAAACGTAGGTGCTTGCTGTATGTCTGGTGCTGTTAATAATGTGATGAAGCTGGCCTTGTGTCATCTTTATTTTCCTGGTTTTTTTTCTCTTTGACTGAACTTCTTTTTCTTTGCATTGTTAGATTTCCTTGCCTTGTGTCATGAAATGATGTGTGCAAAAGGCAATGTCTGGCTCTGGTTTACACTTGCACTTCATTTTCTCCAGAACACTTATTTCCATTGGCTTTGAAGTTTGAGGGTTTCAGTGGCCCAAAACATCTTTGCCCGTTAGCTGCATTGAAGTGAGTGAGTAAATTCACACCTCATTTGGTGCTGTGCTGCTTGTCTGGCTGCAGAACAAACAAACACAACCCCTGTTTTAGTCAAAGCTGACCAGAGCAAGGAGAATGAACCTGCCGACGTTGCTGCAGTGGTGGAAGGGCTGAAGGCTCGGGCCTGGCAGGTCTCCTGGGTGCCTCTGTCCGGGGTGGGTGCAGCTGGAGCTGCGGTGCTGAGCAGAGCAGTTTCACTTCCTCACAGCTTTGGGGAAGGAAAGTGGCTCAGAAGGTGTTGGTGCTGCACGGGGCAGGGAGTGAAGAGCTCTGTGCCAGCTGTGTCTGTCACAGCTGGGGGAACAAGGCTGAGTTAACAGGTCGAGCTGAGATAAATGCTCTGTGTAAGGTCTTGTCTGTGCTCAGAAAGTGGAAGAGTTAAGGAGAGCTGCTTAAAGCATGAAGTGCATAAATAAAACCTTGCTAAATACACTCGATTCATGAGATTTGCCCATCACTGTGGTACAATTAATTTTCCTGAGTGTGCTCCACGGGCCTGCCCTTTCTCTTGGAAGCTCCTGTGGTGCTGCAGTGGGGTGAGCCCGTGTGTGCTGTGCTGGCCCTGCCAAGCCTGGCCTTCCATCTGAATGCTCCAGAAGGAAGTATGTAAAAATTTTGCAGGCTTCAACTTTTGGGCCATGTTTGTTTTAAAGATGAAAAGTGCATTTTGTATAAAATACGCTGAAATATGTGGAAAATCTTATTTTGCAGAATCCAAGGAGTTTGTGTGCCCACGCATCTCTATTGTCCGTGTTGATGATTCTGCACATAGCTGGTTTTCCCCCCCAGTGCTCAGTGAACTCTGCACAGCTAAAATTCATTCTCATTCCCTTGATGGTTAGTTTGCAGAGTGGATTTTATTCATTTGGCTTCTTTGACCTTAACTAGACAAATGTATTAAAATTCCTATTTGAAATGGAATAATTTACAGCAACTTATCATAGTTTCTTTTACTGTAATACCCTTCTAAAAGCTTGAAATTAAAATTTTTCCTCCTGTTTATCCTCACTTACTAGATTCTGCAGCCCTTAATCTGGTAGGAGGTGTGTGCCTTTCACTGTGAGGACACTGTTCCTCCCTTGGCACAACAAGGTCTTGCAGTACGTTTGAGAGGCATTCTTTTAATTTCAGTGGATGGCTCTCATCCCTTTGCCAGATTAACAGTATATTTTCCTCCAGAAACCAGTCTAGCTTCCCTTTTTATTCACCTTTCTGCTTCCAAGGAGAACTGCTTTACACACCAGACACATTTGTATTTACAGATAAAAAATTTTTGAATTAGACTAAAATTGAAATCTAAGGTGAGACAAAATACTTAATCTTTTAAGCTGTATGCACTGTGGGATAGAGTGGCTCTGTCTCTTGATCCCTTTGCCTCATTTAATGGTACAAGACTGGAATCCAGCCTGCAAGACATCAAATCCACATAATGAAAAATCTGGCCAGCACCCAGGCGTCTTCTGTGGCTGAAGATTTTGCTTTACAGCTACCCCATGGCACAGCCCTTCAGCTGTGTAAAGAAGCCAGCAGACTAAAACACAACCAGGCATTTCACAGTAGCAGGGAAAAGGTACAGGTTCTGTCTGTTTTAAGCTGAGATGGGAAACAACCATGACAGCACAGCCAGAAGAGAGAGGGCAACACAGGAACCAAGGTAGTGGCTGGCTTTGGTCTCAGTCTCCAGTTAAAAATTTGACTTTGAAGGAGTTGATATTTGTGTGTATGTGTCTTCATTGGGAATGTAAGTAAGGACAGGATGGTGTTAACTTTTAGCAGCTCAAATCTCAACAATTCTGGGTATATAAAGGACCTTGAGGAGTGTCCTCCTTGTGGTTGTTAGTAACCAGAGTGGGTACAGTCTGGTGTACTGAAAAAATATGAAGGACCACTACTCAATTCCTTCTGTAGGGATGCTGGGACAAAGGGCTTTGTTGGTGGAAGTGCCTAACTTGAGTGAGAGCTAGTTGTAACAGAAAAATATTTTAAAGGAAGTTTATTTAAAAAAATACCAACCTGTCTGGCTGAAAGGTACTATTTCTTTGTGAATGAATGAATTCAGCCACAATGCTGGTGCTGTAGGTTTGTTTTTTTAACTGAAAGCCATGCTTAAAGCAGTCAGCATAAATATACTGTCACTTCCCAGTTTAACTGATCTTGAAATGAGTAGTTAAAATCTAGTTCAAAGTGCTGCTAGGCATCTTACAAGCAGCTCCTATTGGCAAAATCTGTCCAGGTCCTTAATTGTTGCTGTTCTTAGGGAGGTTTTGGATCTTGGAACAGCAATGTTTCATCAATTGTATTTGCAAAGTGTGAAATTTGTATTTCAGAAACTTTACAGTTTTTAAAAGCTGTACCTTTTTTTGTTTGTTTGTTTGTTTTACATTTCAAAACAGAAATAGAGGTCTTTCAGTTAGGTTGAGGGTTTTTTCTTCTTTTTTTCCCCCCATTTTTGTTTTCAGTTTATTTTTTGCCATATCAAGCCCCTAATGTTGGCAGGAGATTTTGCTTTGTTTGAAATATCCATGACTAAACATACCTTTTTTATTAGCCAATACTTGCTGCTGGATGTAAGCCATGGGTGTTATTTGAGGGCATTAATTAAAGGCTTGGTCAGTTATAACTTCCTAAAATGATACAAATTTTTAGACTTTGGGTGCACAAAGAACTGTTGAGCTGTAAATGGGAGTAATCTGTGTTGGTTTTGGGATTGACTTCTGTAATCAGAAGTGGCAGCTTTTGTTTCAGGAAGCAGCTTGGAAGCAGTGTAACAACTTAAATAGATTGAGCTAGAAGACGAAGAATCATTCTAATTTTGCAGTCTTTGGAACAGTTATTTAGCTGCAAATACTGATTGAATAATTTTACTTTTTATGTCCACATCTCCATCTTAAAACAGCTCTTGATAGGTCACCAGTATGAAATGGGACATCTCATGGGAAATGATCATGGCAGTTTCCAGTTCCCTGGAAACCATAAACAAAAATTTTGTAAATCTAGTAAATTTTTCATTAACATGCAAGAAAATCATAGCTTTGATGTTGACAACATCTACATATAGCTTACTGCTGCTAAATTTGCCACGTTGGCTCATTCTCAGTTTTTACATTTTGACAGTCTCACTAAGCTTGGAGAAGATGAGGTCACTTGAGGCTCTGGGGTTTTTTTGTTTTGCTTGGTGTGTAAATGTGTGACTTTGGTTGGGGCCCAAGTTTCAGTGCAAGGTTCTTGTGTTTCTCTGTGGTGTTTTGAGGCTGTGCCTGCTTCAGAGATCTGCAGTAGCCAGTGCATTATTGCAGTTGGTGAAATGTTCTGGTTTGGTGCCCCTGGAGGGTGGCAGAAAGGTGTGTTGTTCCAGGAGTGTTGCTCCAGGAACTGGGAGCTTTGCTGAAAGCAGGTGTCATTCTGTCCTGCTTGTTCATACAGGGGATGCCAGAATCAGGGCACAGAAAGCAGTTCAGGATCCCATCCTTCAGCACTTTCCTCCCCCAAAAGTGGGCTCATACTGCTTGGTGCCATCTCTGTTGTAGTTGTGGCTGAGAGCACCTGGCAGTATTTGCAAAATCTGCTCTCCTGGGCAGTGACAGGGACAAGGAGCTAGCACAGCATGCCATGGTTTCACTAGGCACTCTCCACAACCCTCCCTCTTTTTTTTTTCCTCCTTGTGATACTAATTTGCAAAAGCAAAAGGAGGCTGCTGACAGATGAGGAAGCCTTAATTGGGGAGCTCACTCTGCGTGAGCCACGAGTTGCCTGTGTCTCAAAATAAATATGGATTAATTTAGGGCTCAGTAGAGTGATCATTTGCAAGACTAAATATGAGTTTGTATCACACCAGCCCTTCCACACGGCTCCTGTGGCATGGACACAGCTTATCAGGAAATCTGCCCCTGAGTTTACTGAATGCTTGTGTTAGGCTACAATCTTCTGTGGGCTTCTGTGTAACTCCAGAGTTTGTGCTGTTTTTGTATATTCAAGCATTTATCCAAGCTTTTCAACCTTGCAATTATCAGAGGCAGACTGCTGTGTGTCATTTGGGTTTTTGTAGGTATCAGCCTTTTTTTTTTTTTTTTTTTCCTGGCTTGTCTAACCATCTCGGTTCCATAATCTGGGCACCTGAGATGGTGGTAGGAATTTTCTCTTCCAGACAAGCTCTATGAACTGGTATCATTCTACCCATGCTGCCCACTCAGAAGCTTTTAGTGTGTTCACAATTTCTGTGCATCTTCAAATGGTAGAAGTTGCTTTGTGTAATCTACAACATACTCTTAAAAATAAAAACAAAAAAATACCTGGTGCTGTTGGTTTGGAAGGGAGCTTTAAAAGACATGTGGTGCCAGATTCTTCTGCTTCTGCTTTTGCAGAACTGTAATTTTCTTTGGGATGTGTCCATGGATAGCAAGCAGAGCAGGAGGATGGAGGCATTAATGCACTGTAGCTTCTGAAACTTGCTTTGTCTGAGTCCTGATGTGGACATTGGAATTTCTGTGGAACAGGAGTATAAACCTTTGTTCATGTGTCTATGTGTAAATGCCAAACTTGCCCAGGCAGTAATAGCAGCAAAGATCATCCTTCTCTTTAATTGCTCATGGTAGGCTATGCAGAATTTCTTAAATATTTTAGACAAATTGGAGAAGGAAGTGTCTGTTGTGAATAGTTGATGTTCCTGAAACTGTGGTTTTGGTGCAAGATACAATTTTCTGTTCTGCAGGAATGACAGAAAAATAGTTTCTAATCTCTCGTTTTTGTAGACTGAAAACCAGTAAAGCCTTCTCTTTGAATACTATTTGACACAAAAATAAATTATGCAAAAGAGAATAGGGTCTGATTAAAATTGGCAATGGTGTGCCAAAAAGTCTCTTGCATATTTTTAGTACAAAAAGTATGGTTTGTGTGGGCATTTTTGATGGGCTGAAACTGTGTTTCAGGCAGCATTTGTCAGTCAAAGAGTTTCATTTTAATTGGTTTTTTTTATTAATACTTCTTATCATGAGAATGCACCTAGCAGTTATACTTCAGAGCTTCAGAATAAGAAGGGGTAACACTCAATTGGGCATCCTCAGTAATGTATGCACATTATTGTATAAAGATAATTTTTGGTCTGTAGGTAGAGGTGTGAGTAGGACTAAAATCAAAGGGAGGTGATGTTGCTCAGTGTCTGTCTTGAAATTTTCTGGATGCTGTATAGTCAGTGAGGACAGGAGATGGAATTGGAATTCAGAATTCCCTGCTCAGTTTGCTGGATCTGTTTCTGGGTTGCTGTCACGGGTGTTTTATTGTCCCATGGCACGGTGAGCCCGAGAGGGGCAGCGCTGACCAGGGTGTCTGCTGAGGACGGGAGGGATGTGGAGGTGCTGGGGGGCTCCAGAGCAGGGACACGGTCGGGCCCTTCTCCTTCTCAGGCCGGCTTTGAAATGCACTGTTGTGCCCGAGGTGAAATAGTGTTTTTTTTTTCCTGTCTGTTTTGTGTTTATTCACGTGGCAGCTGTCAGGCCCAGCTCCGCAGGGCAGGGGATCAGCAGCGCAGTGAGTTCACAGCAGGTCAGGCCCTGGCGGGCGGTGCAGGCAGGTTTGTGGAGTTCCTGCTCTGCTCAGGAGGAGCAACCTACCAACTTGAAACACAGAGTTTGTTTTTTTTTGGGTTTTTTTTTTTTTTTAAAGCATCTTTTTTTTTCACTGTTAAAATGTAGACCAAGTGTTCTGGCAAAAGAGCATAAAAAGGAAAATCAGGCATCTGAAAAAGATCTGGCAGCTCCTTCCTGTGAACTTTCCACTGTAAAGCAATACTTTCCATTCAGGGTTTGTCTGAATGGCCCCATGCTCCTCCCTGCCAGTCAGCCTGAACAGAACTGACTGGTCGGTGTCACCATCAAGCTTTCCTGGAGCAGCTCCTGGTTATTTAGGAGGTTATTTAGGCATCATTAGGTATGGAGTGCTGGGTGGTGTTTGTGAGCTCTGGTGTGGACAGCTGTGTGGGGTAAACGTGTGGATTGAGCATTGCTGGAGTAGATGTCTGTCTAAGGGGAGTGTCTGTGATTGTGCCAGAGTGAGATAAGGAACCCACGTGGCCCTTATCCTGCAGTACTGAACCCCTCCTGCTGACAGCCAGGCTGAATTGGACCAGGCAAAGAAAGCTTCCACGTGGAGAGCAGCTGGATGGGACCTAAAATTCAGGGACTTGTCAAGGCATCTTTGTGTTACTGCCTAAAGGATGTAAAAACCACAATTTCTGAAGACTAGGGTCAATTTGTGTATTCTGCACTGTAAAACTCTGTTGAAAAAAGCTTTAAGACAAGACTTTACTAGATAGTTCTGCAGAGGGTTTTTTGCTGCAATAACTCTTTGAAAAATGAAGTAAAATCTGCCCTTGTCACTTTTTTCTGAATAATAGATGAACTTGGGTTTTGTTTAATTCAGCTCATCCTACAGATTTCATTTGTGTTTGGTTCGAGAAAATCAAGTAATCAGCAGTACATACTACACATTCCACTCTCAGCCTTGCAGACAGACACTGTGCAGATTCAGTAGGTCTGACTGCACTCGTAAAATAGGTCAGAGTGTCTTGCTTTTCCCCTATTTTGTATAAACCAAGCAAAGCCAGACTAGAGCTTCTTTTGAAAAGCAAAGCATAATCTTGAGATGTAGGTCTTGTAAGAGGCCAGTCTGTTTAGCAGCAGATGTGTTAAAAAATGGAAAATTCACTTCCCAGGGCGAATTCTGGTCTTTCATTGGGCTTGTGTAGTCTTGGAAAAATCTGTAGAGACCTCTGGTGGGAAGAAATGGAGGAATTTTCTGTGTTAAAAAGTGAAGATGTAGAGGTGGATGGATCTCAGCTGTGATGTCCTCTTGCTTTCCCTGTTTTAATGATTTCTCTTTTGACATTTCCCAGGCTTGTTAAAACTACTGAATGGTTTCAATGATAGAAGAGCAAACTCTGCCTTTTTTTAGGGGCTTGGTGCATAGTCCAGAATAAATTGTGTTGAGGGGATGCTCCGATAGTCTGACATAATTCTGTGGGATGGCACAGGCCTTACCCAGGAGTCCTTAACTTCCACCATGGAAGTTAAGGTGAAGTGGGGAAGAAGACCCCAAGCCCCTTCCTGAACTGCACAACTTTCTCTTGTAATGTACTTCGTCTTATAATTACCTCAGAGGGGTTTTACCTGCACTGCAGTTTATTCTCTCAATGTCTCTGGCTCTTGCAATCAGTGGTGTACCTGCACTCAGCAAGAGGCTCATTTGGCAAATGCATCAATGCCTGACATCATTCCTCCAGTGTCTCTGGGCCTGTTTAAAGCATTGGCAGTATCTGCCTGCACTTCCTGCATGCAGCTGTAGGCAGCTGTGAAATTTCATTGATGGTGACCAACAGGAAACTCTGGGGGAACAAACCTCAGCACAAGGCTTGTGAAAGG
This sequence comes from Ammospiza nelsoni, assembly GCF_027579445.1. Taxonomy (NCBI): domain Eukaryota; kingdom Metazoa; phylum Chordata; class Aves; order Passeriformes; family Passerellidae; genus Ammospiza; species Ammospiza nelsoni. Next base: position 14,893,739 of record NC_080635.1, read on the forward strand.
CCATGGCCTGATTAGTTCCTTGGCTAATGGTAATACATGGCAATAGGGCAGGACCTAGTGCAGAAGACTGCACTGTAAAGAGTGCTTTTCAAAGTAATTAGCTGTAAAATGAGGAAAAGCAATGTTCATCCCAAATTAATGGTGCTATAGAACCAACCACATTTATTTTTAAGAGACCATTAGAGAGCTTTGGTGGTGTTTCAGCAGCCATGTAGAAAGCTGTGCTAGTGGAGTGGGAGGATTGGTCCCTAATGGATGGAAATTGTGCATGGCATGCTGGGATGCACAGTGCAGAAGGGACAAAAGGTTATTAAAAAAAAAATTCTTATCAGAAGTACTTTGACATTAGTCCTTAAGTAATTATTTTTATCCTTCAATAGGTGCATCTGCATGCTATTGTGCTAACACTGGTGCTTCTCTTATTAATTATACTCTTTTAAGCTTGCTTCACAAGAGTAATCTAGCAGCCCATACTAATTAATGCAGTTCAAATCAAACATAGTAAAAATAAAACAGCTCAGCTGAAAAAGAAAGAAAAGGAGAGGGGAAGACAAAACTCAACACTTAGGCAGTTTGATGCCAAAACAAACATGCAAGGCTGTGCCATGTGGGGTACATACAGAAAAGGTACCTTGTACATTTCAGGCATTTCACAGTTATTGAGTTTATGAAATGTAGTGGTACCTTTCTACTAAGAAATCCTGTTACCTGCTTTCCCACCCTTCACCAAAAAATTGTTAATCATTGGTTTTGCTGTTGGCTTCAGTGGTCCGAATTATAGTTAAGTGCATTTGCAGTTCTTTGCAACAGCAGATTCTAACCCCAAGACTTCTATAGCTTTTTGTCATTGAACAGTAAGTTTGGTGGAGAAATATGTCCTGGGTAATGTTATCAGCTTCTGCTCAAAGGTTTACAAAACAAGAGTTCACAGGAGACTGATACCTTTCATGTCCTTCTTTTACAAGTGATGTTTGGAGAGTTCTGTAATCAAAATATTGTGCCAAACACTTCCTAGAATGGTCAGGCCAACACACAGAAGACCTTGAATCTTGCACAACTGCCTTTCAGTCAGTAAAATTTGTAGGGTATGAGGTGCTGATCAGATGTCAGTCGTTTCCAGTATGCAGAATGTTTTTATTACATTATTTAATAGATGAGGATATGGCAAAGTTTGATTCCAGTATTTATCTTTATTTTTTTTTTAATTGGTTGTTTCAGTGGGAAAATGGAATGTACCAAAATCATTGCTTCCATCTCATAGGAAAAGCAGGCTTGGTTTTGAATTAAAAGTGTTTTATAATTTGGATCCCATTTTAATTGTTTAGTGTGCAGGGCAGAGGTGAATCTCTTTTTCTGAGCCACAAACTTTGAAATCAATCTTCCTTGCTTCTTTGCTAAGTTTCACTTGTAAATAATAAAATAAATTTACTACTATGAATTGCCTTTCTTCAGGAATAGTTTTTTTGTGAACCACACAATAACAAGTAAATACCAAATACAGGTTTATGGTAAGTTTTTAAAAATGCTGTCTTCTGGATCCAAGCTGGATCCTTCAACCCCTGCCACTGGATCCATGCTCGTCCCAGTGGCAGTCCCTGATGTCCCAGTGCTGATGGCTTCCTTTGGCTCCCCCTGCCAGGGAAGTGCCCAGCACCCCCAAGGCAATGGTGGCAGGCTCCAGAACAGTGTTAAACTCTGCTGCTGAAAGGTCAGTGGTGTTGAATTGATGGATTGATGCAGTTACTTAGTGGGGAAATGTACTGTCCAGCTAAAACCCAGTTCTCTTCCCCTGCTCCAAATCCATTCTCTTAAGGTAAGCAGTGTGTTATTCCTGCTTTAGGCACACTGGCATTGCTGAATAAGTGACTGACTGAAAGCTGCTGGATTTAAAGAAATGAGAAATGTCATTTGTGCAGCACAGGAAATTATTATTATTTTTTATTGCTGACCATTAGCACTTGTTCAGTTTGCAGCATTGTGATTGTGGATTTTGTATTTGGAATGATATCCAAGTTCAATAAGTAAACTCATAAAGGATACTAAAACTGGTCTCCAGACTAATTCTTCAGAGGTGATTTTGTTTGCTTTGGTTATTGACTAATGAGCAGCTGAGGTTTGTGATGTTAAAGGAAGGGAGATGTCTGAAGTAGGAAATATTGCCTAATGCTTTCAATTAGCAATGTGCATTATGTGATATCGGCCATTTCCTAGCACTGAGATATCATTAATAACCTTGAACGCAAAATTGCTGATTAAAATATGAGCTGGCTTTTTCTTCTAGAAGTATATTGCCATAGGAGAGCTAGGAACAGATTGTGGGAGGAAAGGTTGCTCTTGGTTTTGTTAGTCAAACAGTTCTATGAATTGAAGATATTTTAGATTTGTTGGATTTGTGACTTCCTTGAAGAAAATCCCTTAGAAGAACTGCAGTGCTTTTTGTTAGGTTTCATGTGGTGTACAGAGAGGGGACACTCATCCTTTGGGGTATTTTCTTCCCTTTTCATCCTGTTCCATTTTCCTAAATTTTCTGTCTCCTTATTGTGGTGACCTTCCTTGGGTTTTTTGTTGGTTTGGTTTTGGTTTGGTTTGTTTGTTTGTTGGTTTGTTGTTGTTGTTTTGGTTTTTTGGGTAAAGTGCCTCTGGATGTGAATTTCTCTCATACTTGAAGCTGAAGGAGCAAATTGTGCTCAGTACTTAACAAAATAAATATATAGGTGAGAGAAGTGAGGGGAGCAAATGCTGCTCCTGCTTGTCCATCAGCATGGCTTGGTCCTCTCAGCCTGAATTAAAACTTTAATTGGCTTTTTCATGTTAGTGCATTTCTGTATGTTCCTGGCAGAGGGAGTTCCTCAGGACTGGGAAATGTTGCTGGTGTGGGTTTGGATTGCTTTGCTTAGGGGTGTGTTGTTTTTCCCTGGTGCCACAAATACAGTTCCCATCAAATGGTGCTGCTCTAAGCCAAAGATGAGAACCCACCACCAAGTGAGCACAAAGAGCTTTGAAGTCCAACAGACTGAGTGAATTTACACTTTAAAATACAGATTATTTCACTTTCAATTAAAAAAAAAAAAAAAACAAAACCAAACCAAACAAATCTTGTGTCCTCATTTCCTTTGCAGGATCTGCCTGTAGCTCAGTTTTTTGGGAGAGCTTTAGTTCTGGTGGGGTTTAAGTGTGAATCATGGGTGAGGTATTGCTTTTATTGTAACATGCAGAAATGATCAACAGCTCAATGGAAAAGTATGTATGAAAGGAAATATGGCCAGCACTTCAGTGCCTAAAATGATTATTAAACCAGTTGGGGTTTCATTTGAAAAGTTTGTTATTAAGTAGGTAGTGTGCCTGTGATGAAACAGCAGTGGGAACACTGCCTTTACTCAGAATATTTGTGTGGGGGATTTTGGGTGCATTTTTAATAATGATTTGAATGTATTGTGCTTTGACTTTTTCTTGGCTACACCCATTTTCCCCCACTCTGATTTGTTTTGCTGTTGGCTTTAGAAATGCAAGGATTCTTACACTGGTGTCTCAAAAATCTGTGTAACAATTTTTTTCCAGGCAGAGTTGCACATGCAGGTTTAGTATTTTTAAGTGGAGATGTGGACTCCATTGAAAATCCTTTGTGGGTGGATTTACAGCTGGGCTTCATGATGGAATTCAGGTCATCAGCCAGAAAACAAAGCTGGAATGGTGTCAGGAGTCTGCACAAGAGGGTTGCAGGTCTGGAAGTGGGACCAGAAGTGTGGTCATCATACAATGGGACTTAAGTGTATCATGGGGGGAGGATGGGAAGTCTGGAAGTTAAGTCAGTGTCAAAAATCACTCAGACACAACTGTAAAACCAATAAGGCAGATATAATAAGGGTAAACTGTTAACCAGTAAATAACTCCTAGGAAATTTGAAGAGAAAGTAATTTGTATTGGAAGGGTTGTTTATTGAGGTTTCCATCTATATTCATTGCAAATACCAAATAAACAATTGTTTGGGAAACCACACTGATTTTCAGTATGTTTGTCCTTTGGAGTATAAGTTGAGGAAGTGCTGATTTACCTGTCATTGTCCAAGGAGATTTTGAGGAGTAATACAGGACTTGATTCTCTTGCTCTTTGTGTTACTGAAGTAGAAAAATAATCCTTTGTGTAACAAAAAGTGAAATTACCTGCTTTCTTTGCAACTTAGATGTAACTTTTCAATATATCTGCATAGAAATTAAAGCTGGAATTTGCATTAATGTTTATTCTGGGTACTGGAATGTTTCCAAGGTGTCTGTGAGTCTGGATCCTGTTCTCTGCCCCATGGAAGAGTTTCTGCTCACATGTGCTGCTGGCTCTGGGGAAACATCCACAGGCAAGGAGAGCAGGAGGATAATGATGACATTACTGGGTGGACTGGAGGACAGCCTGTCTCTATAAATACACATTATTTTTCCTGTTAAATGGCTGGTGCTGAGAGTGGGTTTTAGATGAGCTATTTTTAAGAGAGCATGTTATCCACTAAGGATGTCATTACCTGTTGCAAGAGTTTTAATATAAACTGTTTACATATTGATCTTCTTGTATATTAAGCTGTTTTTTCCTTATCTTCAACAGGCAGCCAGATAAACTAGTGGTGGTTTGGACAAGAAGAAGCAGAAGAAAATCCTCTAAGGTTGGTTGATTCCTTACTAAGTCCCAACTTGAGTGACAAACAGGGTCAGTGGTTTGAGGGACTGTTTTTCTGAAAGTGAGGAGCAGCCAAATAAATAAATGAGAAGTATTTTAGTTGTTGACTTTTCTTTTTAATTCAGTTTATCCATAAAGTTCAGAGTAAACTGCTGTTGATGTCAGTGCTAATTTATGGGAACTCTTAACTCTGATTTCAGCTTTGGTTATTTGTTTAGCAGAATTATATCACTGTCAGTTCAATTCAGTTATTAATTGCTACACCTAATTAGAAAGGAGAATTGGTTTCTCTACTAGAAGTGTATTAAAAAAAAGCCCCAACTAATTAAAAAAAAAGTAATAAAGAATCTGCCATCCCTGCAATAGGCAGATAAAGCCTGGATAAGAGGCTATTTCACAACCTGAAATGCTATAAATAAAAAAGAATAAAAGCAGGGTCTTTCAGTCCAGCAGAGTGTCTCTGAAGTGAATATTTACATCTTCTACAAACACTGTGGGCAAACCTGTAAATTTGTGTTTCATGACTAATAACTTGGTAGCCTGAGGAATGGGAAGCTCTGAGTGAAGTCTCTCCAGTCTCTGGACACTGATCAAGTTTGTCTTTCATGGGGACAGGGGTGCATGCTGTTTTCCTCCCTTCCCTTTAGCATCTCCTGTTCTCTTTGAGATGACTTGGGCTTACTTGCTCATTCCCTCATTGCCTTTCCCCATGCTGTGGCCTCTTAGCCTGGTTGGATTTATGGCAAATGATCTTGTCAGAGAGGAAAGTTTGGAAGTTGTAATAATTCTTTGGCACTTCAGTTTAAAAAATGATGGTATAAGCTTGTTTTTCTTTTTTTGTGTGTATTTGTGTAACACAATATGATGTTTTAAAGAACTCTGTAATAGTGGAGAGAGGGCATTCGTGATAGAGAAGATATCTTGAAATAATTGTGTTGAAGAGCTTAAATATTTAGAAAATGTGATACATGGTTTTCTACTCTACTCAGGAGAGGCTTTGGGTTTATTTTTTACTGGTACTCCTCTTTTTCTAACCCCTTTTTCTGATTGTCATGCATATTTGTTGTATTTTGTCTTTTAACTTGAGGTATAAGCTATTCTAGGCTGTTTTAGATAAAGACTGGTTCCTGACTGCACAACTAAATGTTGTGCATCCAATATTCTGCTTCAGGTTATGAAAACCCAAAGGTGTCACCTGATGAGTAAACAAGGGTGTGAGCTCAGTCTGGTACCTGTTCCTGTTCCATAGTCCTCAGCAAAGCCAGCCAGACTATTCCTGTTTCCTGAAACATCAACTAACCCAAGTTCCTTTGAGTTTATAGCACAGTGTGTATCTAGGCAGTAAGTGCTGGTGCCACTAACTGATGTCTGATGTGGCTCACCCTATGACAACTTCTCTGTATTAATTTCATTTAGTTTCTGTTGCACAGAGAGATAAAAGTTATATCAAATGCTTGCACAAGCTTTGTAACCCTGAAAAGATTGGTGAAAAACAAGGTATTTGTCATAAATGACTGCTTTGTTGGGGTTCAGAATACGTTCAGAAGGAGAAACTGTAACAGAAGTCCAGCATGGCTTTGTGAGCTGATGGGTTTCTGCCTGTCATTTTATAGGATCCAAATGACAGCATTTCCCTGAGGCAACAGGATTTTCTGGCATTAGCTCAGCTTTTTGGGCTTGAAGGTTTTTTTCAGCTGGGCCATGAAGTTCCATGATATGTCCTCATTTTTGGTCACCAGGCAGAAGAAGCAACTCTTGGATAAACTGGCAGATTTAAACCTGAGACTCAGAAAAGTTTGGCTGACTAAATCATGTTTAGTAAGATCCCACAGAGGTGCTTTGGAAGAGGCTGAGTGGCCCTGAAACGTGGGCAGAGCATAGAGTTAATTTTAAAGCTTTGGTAGATGATGTGACTTGAGCTGTTTGGGTCAAAAACTGTAGATCAATAAATGTTCTTGATCTCTTAGTCATCCTGCCAGCAAAATACTTTATTCAACATACTTGTTTCATCTAATTGCTTTACTGGAAGCAAGTCAAATGAATATTTCCTCTTATTTTATTTTTGGTGGACACTGGGTTCAATGAGTACAAAGCATTAATAATTGTCTGGTTTTCAGCTTCTTGAGAGGGAGGAAGGGAGGGACGAGGTTTTACCTTACTGTAAAGACGTTGTGAAGAGTTTTTTGGAGGTTATGTTTTTTGAACTTTTCAGATTATTAATGAGGCATATCACCAGCAGACAGTTCACAAGCTCACAAACATGGCCCTTTGGATGCTCTCCAGTAGCTCTGTGTCTCTTTTGTACTGGGAAAGTACAAGAGTTGTATTAAGCAAAAATGTCGTGCAACTGGAAGATGGAGCTCTGGATGAGCACTGGGATGCCTGCTCTAACTGATAACAATTTTAAAATGCCATTGAGCTGAAAGCTGAGTTCTTGATGTCCTTTGAAGCCCTTGTTTTTGTGGGTTTCCATGATTTTCATATGCTTCCTGCCCCACATGCTCTTTTTCCAAATAAGCTACAGTGGTTCCTTTATTAAAAGAAATAATAAGAGGCATTATGTGCAGGAGTCTGATTATTTTTCTTCTTACTGTGGGAAACACAGAATAGGAGTTGTAGATATGTTGAATTACAGTAAGTTTCAAAGTGTTGCAAATGAAAAACAAACACTCATTTTGAAAGAGCATATAAATAGCAGTCTGAGGGGTGGATGGATACAAGACCATAAATACATCCAGCAGTTACTGACCTTAATGCAGATTTAAGTTACTTACAGTTCTATTTTGGGCCCTGCTCTCCATGGGCAAGTGTAATTTCAATATATTTCATGAGATGTGTCAGGACAAGGTGGCTCTGTGTGGTTGGGCATCTCTACTGTGTGTGCCAGGAGTTTACATAAAATGGTGATTTGCAGTTTTGCTGTGCTTGGCAGAATTGCTGTGCAGTCCTAGAACCGAAATGAACTTTCAGCTTGAGAAGGGTGGGAGTCACCTGTCTGCAGGTGCAAATGCTGTCTGTTTGCAAAACCAGGTGCACTCTTCAAGCTTTATTTAGATGCTGTTCAGCATCCATGGTTTACAGACAGTGCAGCTTGTAGCCATGGACAGGTTTAACTCTTCTTCAGTACCCTGGCACACTGGAAAGTTGCCTGCCCAGGTTTCAGGCCCTGGGCTTTTGGATTTCTCTCAGTCTTTTTTTTTTTTTTTTTTCTTTGGTGGTGGTAGAATGTCTTTGTTGTAGAGTAGAGCAAGGGAAAAACGTGTTGAAAATACAATTACCTTCATTTCACTGAGGTGCTCTCAAATTTCCAGGCTTTGAAGTAAGAAATTTCAATGTGAAAACAGATGTTGCTGTGATGTCAAGGAGGTACTTTCTGCTATTCCTGTGAACGTGCAGGGGCTTATGGTTGAATTATACACCTCTGAAGAATCAAATTTGCACTTGCTTCTGAGAGCCTTACAGAATTATTCTTCAAAGATTCTTTCTGTATCAAAGCTGAAAGAAGGGGCCTTGCCTGTGATTTCAGCACTTCTGTTGCAGGTTTATCAAAAACTGTTTAAGCACAAAGGAGAAGGAACAATGCTGAGAAAAGGGAAAGAACTTGGGCAGTGAGAAGTAAGAGCCAAGAGAAGCAAAGGGACAGGGAGAAAAAGGAATCTCTTGTACTCAGCAGCAGCCTGGCCAGCATTTTTCCAAGGCTCTTCCATCAATAGAGCAGCAGCTGGGTCACCTGTTTTGCTGGTTTTGGCAATCTGTTGCCTTTTCTGGCTACTTTATTGCCCAGTGCCAGCCCTGCCTGTCCCTGCTGGGCTGCAGTTCCAAAGGCATGTTGTGCCCCTGACATGCTGATGACTGTCTGGGACCAGCACAGTTCAATAATGCCATTCCTGGAGCTTCTCAGTTTTTTAGTAAAGTTACTTACAAGATCATGCTGTAGTTGTAATCCCTGACTGTAAACTGGAGGTCATTAATACTCTTTTTTTTTTTTTTTTTTCTGGGAGTCCACAAAGTTGACTTGTGGTGACATTCTGAGGTGCAGTGATGGTTGTTTCAGAAAAATAACGCTGTGTTCAGGCTTTTTTTTATTTGTCTGGGCTTTGATTTTTTATTTGGTTGGTTTTTTTTTTTTTTTTCTAATAAGAAACCCTATAGATGATGTGAGAAACTGATTGAAGAGACAGGGAAGAGGCTCTTTATCTGAGCATCATCTACTGTGGATGGTGAATAAAGCAAGATCTGGTGAACCAAATAGCATGATTCATGTATTTAATACATGATGTATTCATCATGTATGTCATGAATGTGTGTGTTTGAAATCAAGCTTGAAGAGGTAGCCCAGTCCTAGAGAAGCTGTGGTGGAGATGAGTTTTTGCTGGTTCCCCAAGCTCAGCAGTGTTTCTGTAGCTTTACACATGTGCACAGCTGTAACCCGTGTGCCTGCTGGTGAATTGAGACATTCATGGGGAGACCTGTGGGGATCCCCTGCTTTCCTTGTCTGCTCTAAGGGGGCACTGACAGCAGTGTGTTGATCAAAGGCTGCCTGCAGTTTCCAGGGCTTTGAACTTCCTTCTTTGGCACGTGCTGGGTTTTTTGGACGGCATCCCAAGGCATGAGTGTGACTGGAGCGTTGTTCTGGTGCCCAGCCTTTTTTAACTGGTGGGCCAAGCACAGGGATTTCAAGATGATCATGGGGGGGATGCAAGCTGTAGTCTGGAGTATGGCCTTTAATTTGTCTCCCTTTGTGACACTGAGTTACAGAAGGACAAGAAGAAGCCATTCACAAGCTGCTGGTTTCCTCTGGTGTGAGGGAACTGGCAGCTTTTCCCAGTCCATTCTTTTTCCAGTAGGTCCATTAACAGCCATATACAGCTCTGGCTGTCTTGGATGGTGAATGACTTTGGTGGGATGCATCACATGGAGCAAATCCTTGGTGTTCCAATGTTCCAAAGCCACACTCCTGGCATGGAGGCACCAGATGAAGGATCTGGCTGCTTAATGTCAGCTCTTCCTCTTGAGTTCTTTTTTTTTTTTTTTTTCCTTTTCTGTCTAAGTGTTCTGCCTGGATAACACTGAAGAAGAGGGATTATCCTTACAAGCTGAGCTGCCCTAAGCACTACTGGAGCCAGTTGAGCTCCTGCTTGCTTCTTGTGCCCTGAACAGCCTGTCACACCGACAAGTAGCAGAGCTGGCCTGGTCACAGGCAGCTGGCAAAAAATTTAGAAGGAAAAGAAAATCAGCAGTTTGCTGGCTCACAATAAAGCCCCTCTTATGGCTGCAGGTGAGGAATAATCGTGGGTCTGTTTCAGATCAGTTTTGCTTTTAAAACCCAGTATTGACAGCTTGGCAATAAGAACATATTTTTTATTCATAAATATAAACTGTTCCATAATTTACAGCAGACTTAAAATATTATGGTCAGCTCTAGCATCTTACAGAAAAGTAACATGAAATTATCCTGCACAACAGGATGAGGCAAGGTGGAAGTGAAGAAAGCAGAAAAGAGATGAAGCATCTGAAAGGGCAGGTTCCTGAAATAATGTAGTGTCAAGTCTGTCATTCCAGTTCAAGCACAACAAAACAGCAGTGACGTTCACATCACAGGTGGTGGATTGCAAAGCTGGCTGCCTGGATTGGAACAGGATTGGAACTGCTGTTTTAAAGAGAAAAATGGATAGCCTGAAGTGCCCATGCAAGTTTTGTAGGTTCATCTCCACTGCCTTTCTTTAAGAGATTTCCTCCTCTCCCAGTCATCAGTTTTGTGCCAGAGCAATGCTGTAGGTTGGACAATGTCATTCACAGCCCTACTCTATTTATAGGAGATTTCAGCAGCCCATCCTGTAGCTCCTGTTTCCAGATTTAAAAGAGCTTTCATGCTATGTTGTTTTCTCTCATGTTCCACTTGCAGAAAAAAGAAAGAGTTGCCTTTTACATTGAAATGCAGCAAAGCACTCCTGCTTCTCTTTCCAGACCATGGCTCCCATCCCTCAGGTCTGGAGACAAGTCAGGCCAGGGCAGGGCTGTGGGTGAGGCACCTGCTGCTGGAAGTCACTTCTGCTTAGCTGCCCTTGCCTTGACTTCCAGGACAATGGGAGATGGCTGGTGAAGACCAGTAGCAAATGAGGAAGAAGTGGGTCTAAAGGCACAAACACCCAGTGGAAAATGGAGTTAAGGAGGGGATTAGGGTGGAAATGTATTGTGCAGCTGCAGCATCTCCTTGGCTGAGCCCTGACAGCGAGTCCTTGTCACCTGCAGCAGTGGCCTGATCCAGCTCCAAGTAAAGACTTATAATTTGGGAGTTGAAAAGGTTTTTGATAGAGGCCAGATGTACCTTGAAGAAACTGCAGCATAGAGGTACCTGGCATGAAAAATGTTGCATTAGAATAACACTCTGCATCTTAATTTTAAATTACTGTCATTTGCCAGTCCTCTGTGTTTCTCTGGATTTGCTTTTCCTTTTCCATTTCTCCTTCCCAACAACCCAGACAGTTCTTTTGATGTTATCTTTTACTGTCATGCTGTTTATGTGATACAGTGTTTATTTTTCAAAGCCAGAGGAGGACTTGATAACATTCATGATCACAGAGCAGCTTTGCTTTAAAAGCTCATTAGTTAGAACTTGTCTCCTGGTTGTTGCTTTCAGTGACAGAAAAACATCTATATCCCCGTGTGTTTATTGTGTGTCACTGACTTTCCTGGTGGGAGGAAATGCTGATTAAGGGCTTGAAGTGGTGACTGCACCAGTGAATGCTCATTTTCTAGGCTTTTTTAATAGATGGAACAAGTGATCCTCAGCTGAGCAGGCTGGCAGTGCCTGGACCTTGGACAGCAAAAGTTTGACATGATTTTCAGTATTGGCCAAACCCAGCAGGAAAGCACAGGTTTCAGACACACCATGAGCTCCAATTATTTTTGTGCAAAGTGGTACCTGGAAAGAGGATGGAGTGCCCCTATGGAGGAGAGGTTATTGATTTTACAAGGTGCTCCCAGGGGACATGGCAGATGAGCTTGTGCCTGGCTCTGGATCACTGCCTTGTGTCTCCTGAGGATCTCTGTGGGCAAGCTGGGAGTGATGCAGGGGACTGTGGGTTCTGTGGGACAGAACACAAGCTGCAGCTCCAGTGCCTGTGCTAGTAATGGCATCTGCTGTGCTGTTTTGCTGCTCACAAAATACCTTTTGCTTGTAAAATATATCTTTTGTTTGTGTTATTTGTTGTTGTTTGCTCTGTTATTCAGAAAATGCATCCAGGCCCTCTTTAGAATGAGGAGATTAGACTGAAATTTGTGGAGTAAAACCAGTAGAAATTGGCTTCTTTCAAGTTGCTCTTATTTTAAAATTCCCTTTTTTTAGAAGCTCCAAGTTGCTGCTCTGCAAACACAAAGCACAGACACTCACTGAAAAATCTGATCTAATTAGGCATCTTTGGGAGCTGGGGTTTCAGGCAGAACATCAAAGAGAAAAATATTTGTGATAAAACCAAAAGAGAACTGGCAACATTTGGCACTCCCTACTACAGTGGCAGAGAGCTGCTGCCCCTAGGGGGATGGGACTGCTTCTCCAGCTTTGTCTTTCCCACTTTGGTACAGCAAAGTCATCCTTACAGTTACCCAGGTTACCTTAAGGCCCCAGAAAACCTGAGTCACAGGCCCTGCTAACCTTATTGAAGCAAAAATGTGTTCTAATAGACAGTCTGAATCTGAAGTTCTGAGTGTTGGAAGAAGTATGAAATTGCAATGAGTGATGCTCTAGAATTTAAAAAAAAGAGAAAAATAGCCAAGTTAATTGGCTTCAGGTAACAGTAAATAGATTGTACAGTCTTTCCTGATAAAACTTCCAGATGTTTCTAATAATACCCTGGTTCTGTAGCTGTCAATTCTGCAGCAGCATCCTTCCCTCATTTGTCTTACAGCATCACAAAGTAGATTAGGTTGAGCTTGGAAAAAGGCACACTTATTCCAAACCAGAGCAGGAATGCTCACACACGGTGTTTTCTGGGACTAGCTGTTGAAATGTAAATACAGGCCATGCACTAATCCAAACTGATGCTCAAAGGTAGGCAGGTTCTCAGTCTATTTAACTGTTGGGTTTTTTGTTATGTTTTCTAGATGTTGGTACTCCACATTGTTAATTCTTAAAAATTTAAATGTTTTAGTAGCATTAAAAATCATTGTTTTCCCTTTCCTCAAGTACAATGTCTTGTTCCATTTATGTATAAATGTGATTAGACCTGCACTGTGTGTTGTACCCAAAATAAAGCTCAGCTTGCTACAGAAGTTCTGACCCTACAGCCTTAATTTTTGCAAGGCTCTGAGTGTCCTGACCTATGCTATGTAATAAAAAAGCTGAATTTAGGAACTTGTGAGGAACAGCTTTAGTTCAATGGAAAAGACTGCTGGTGGTCTGAGTTTCCTTACTGTCATTCTTAATTGTGTCCTTTGAAGTGTTCAGCAGAGCCGTGGGTTTAGGGATGTGCCTTTTTGGAGTCAGTGATATGTTACTTTTACCTGCAAGCCCTGGGTCCTGTGGGAGTCAAGTCAGCACTTTTCTAATGGGTATTTTTCTTCCTTTAGGCACACAGCTGGCAGCCTGGAATCAAGAACCCATATCGTGGGTTGGTGGTGTGGCCTGTACCTGAAAATGTTGAAATTACTGTGACTCTCTTCAAGGTATGTTTTCTTTAAAGCATAATCTTTATATTTCCTAAACAACACATGCAAAATTCTGCCTGGAAATGCCAGATTATAGTCACAAGGTCTAATCTCGCTGGTTTTATGTCATTAACTGCCCAGCCTTATGTCCTCAGTTCAGATCTGGGTGAGAGGGATGGTCTGTTCCCTGCCAAAGCTGACTTCTGTAGTTCAGTTAACACACAGAAATACCCACTGAGCTGATTATGGTGAGCCATTGGCACAGAGTCCAGCACATGTGTAACTGTGCACGTAGTACATGTGCAAGGACCTGGCATGGCTTACAGCCTGGTAGCTTTCCTTTCAATACTGGAAGGGAGAAGTTGCCATAACACAGTCATTTCTAGACTTCCTTGTTCAGTTTCAGGTTTTCAGTGCATGCTATTGCTGCAGCATAATCCAGCTCCTCGCTTCCCATTATTTAGAATGCTACACAAACACCACAGCACTGATGTGATTGCAGCTATAGGAGTGGATGTGCAGTATTTGAGTAGTACAGAGAATTATAAGATTGTACAGGGAAATTTTTTATTTTTTGAATTGCATTTGTTCTACTAAAAAAAAACTTATTTGTGTGTCTGTGAAGTAGGAGGAGGAAGTGATAGTTATGCTAGAGCTTATTTCCCAAATATCATTGGGCAAGACCCTTTCTGCATAAACAATGCAGCTTTGCATGTGTGACAGTGTAGGAGGCTGAAGATTTCTGGGATTTTCATTCCAAAGTTCTTCCTCGTTCTTTACTCTGGTGCCTTCATCTCCATTCTGGCTGTTCTTATTTCTGACTGCTCCCTTTGCAGCCTAGGATAACAGTAACATACTTCTTTCTAATTAGTAATATTTGTATTTCTTTGTCTTGGGGACTTTCCTGAGCTTGGAGTTGGCTTCTGATTAGCCTTAGAATGGGAATTTATTACTTCGTTCATTAAACCTAAAAAAAGAGAGTTGTCTTCCCCCCAGCCTTTTAAAAAAATTCCTGCCTTTGGGATTACTCATGAGCACAAACTTCTCAGTTTGGCAGTGATCATAAACTATCATAAACTTGTTTCTTTTCTTAGCAAACATGTAGTCTTCAACTGAGATTTAAAAGTTCACTACCAAAAATTGTTTGCTTCAAGGACCTCTACTTGGACTAAGGAACTTGTCAGCATTATGTGGCAATGCCACATGTCTGTACAATCTGAACGTGGTTATGCAGCACTGTAAATGTTGCTTGATATTTTCAACATTTAAAGTGAAGCAGAAATGTACAGAAATCTTGATTGTGATTATGATGTTATATGAAGGATGAGAAATAAAGTTTCTCTTTGGTGCAGCTATGTGATACTGTGGCTTTAGAGTGAAAGTGTCTTTCAGCCTTCTTTTGCCATCCCATCTTTTTGCTTACATTTGTACTGCTTCAGGATTCTGTTATGTAGAACAGCACAGCAGCCTTGTTAGTTGTGTAAGTGAGACTGAAGGTAGGATTATCTAGTGAGGGATGGAAGTGCCTCTGGAGCCAGTGTCAGGTATTACAAAAGCTTAATTTTACCCAGCACTAATTCTGCAGGCAGATCTGTTCACTGGTCTTCTTTCTCCCCCCAAAAATGAGCCTACCTGTCACAAGAATTGGTCTGGGAGGAGAGGTAGGAGTGTGACTAACCCCAGGAGTTGTGCCTTCTGTAAGTAGTACCCACTGGTCTCTGGGGAAATGAGCACTGGATTTATAATCAAAATATTGAGAACCATCACAATGTGAGGCAGCTCTTACTGTAAAATCTGCTCTAATTGATCCTCCAGCTCTTCTAACAGGAGTGCCTGTGAGTGGCCAAACACCCTTTGTTCTCTGTGAGGGAATGCAGGTGGGGCACAGAGCAGCTTGTTGAGCGAGCTGTGTGATGCCCAGGAGTGCTGTAGCTGTGTGAGAGCAGCAGCCTGCCTGAGCCAGCTCTCAGGGGCAGGGAACTGCAGGCAGAAGATGGTGTTGGCCCAGTTCAGGCTGTGCCCTGATGGCTTTGTTGGCTCTGTGGTGCTTCAGCTGCAGCACAGGACTTGTCCCAGCACCCACAGAGCTGGCATTTCTGTAGCTGGTAGGTTCTGGGCAGAGGCAGTCAAAAGAAGTGGCTGTTTGTCCCACAGCTGCTGCATTGTCTGGGCAGCACTGGAGCAGTGGGAAGGGAAGTATGTGGTGGCACTCTGCAGCCTGCCAGCTGACTTGGGAACAGGGTTCTTGTATTGTTCCTTCCTCTAGAAGAAAGGGGACAAAAAGACTGAAAACAGTACAGCTCAGAGAAAGAGGCTGCTCATCTTGCAGTTCTGTAAAAATCCTTTTTGGAGCCAATTCCCTGCAAAGGAGGGTGATTGCTGAAGGTTTGGCACTTTGCAGTGCCCGCACTCAGCCTGGCTGTGTTTAACAAACAGGAGCTGCTCGCTTTCACCACCCCGAGAAGCTCAGGGAGCTGCTGCCTCCGTGTCCACCCTGGCAGAGCCCAGAGCTGGGAGCTGGCTCTCCCACAGAGCTGTGCAGCAATCACAGATAACAAATGAGTGCAGTGGTGCTGCTGGGAATGGAAGGAGTGGGCTCCAGACAGACAGCTATGTGTTGTGGGAAATGATTCACACAGTAGTGGCAGCGCATTCGTAAGTGGCTGTTGAAATGTGTTGCTGGTAGGATTAGGAGATAAGTCAATGTTTCAAGTGCTGATGAGAATGTTAAGAGTCTTCTCTCCAGTAGTCAGTGTGGACACTTGAAAGCTGGCTAAGCAAAGTCCCTGTGATCAGTCAACAGATGAGATATTCTGCATTATCTGCATAGCCCTCCTTTGGGTGTTACCTTGCTTACAACAGCATATTTGTAATTCTTGCACAAGCAAAGTACTGAAGAGATTACAGCCTTCCTTTTGATGACTTCAATTTCAAGTAAATGTAAGCTTTTTTGTTTGTTTGTTTCAATTAATTCTGGGCTGCTGGTAAAATTTCATAATGCCCTGGAGTCATGTGTGGAAAAGCATCATATGGATATATTGATTCAGCTTCCCTTGATTAGCTGCAGCTCCTGCCCATCCAGCCACTGAAGTGCTAGTTACATAAAAAGTTCCATCTGTTCTGAAAGTTTAACTTCTTCCTTTGCTGAGCTCCACACTGATGTTTAGTTATGCCTTGGGTTTTTTTCAACCAAACTGGGGAGAAAGAAACATCATGAAACAATAAGCCTATTGTGCATTTAAAATCCATAATTTGTAGTGCTTTCATGGAAAGATTCACAAATGCCAGAAAAGCCAGAGCTGAATTCCCACTTTTTTTTTGTTTTGTTACCATGGTTGTGCTCCAGAAGTTAATTTTTTGGTCCCAGCATTAGCAAAGTTTAGCTGCCATATATGAAAACTTGTATAATTTTCTGTAAGTTTATATACAAACACAAATCTTTATCAGCTGAGAGAGATTTTAAACCAGAAATTTTCACTGCCAGGCAAGCGCAATGCTTTTAGTAAAGCTAAATGAACATCAGTTGTACTATGAGGATTTAAATTGCAACATCATTATTTTCTAGCTTAAAAGCAAAGTGACTTCCTGTTCAAAAATATTTGTTCTTCAGGAGTAAGCATGGACTTTGCTTCACTGGATTACACAAAACACTTGTTTTGTCAGCAGTGTACATGGTTTATCACACCAATGTACCATTTCAACCGCAGGGACCATTACCAACTCTTAATTGCAAGGTTTGAAAAAGACATTTTTAAAGGCATAGCTTTCTAAGCACACAAAAAATAATTATAAGTAAAATAAGAATGAAATAGATGATCAAGGCATGCTTGTGTAGTTGAAAGTATTCCTGTTCCCACATATTACTCAGAAAAAATCCCTATAATTCTTCTTGAAAGCCCAAGTCAGTCATGCTTTGATTTTATAGAATAATATCTGGCCATGCTGTAGCAGGATCACTGCATGAAAGCCAATGTGCTATCTCAGAGGAGGAAAAAAAAGAACTCAAATCAGACCAAAACCTCTTCATAAGGCCATTTCTCTTAAGTCAAGACCAAGTTCAGGTTCAGAGCATACTTATTTCAGTTCAGAGCAGGGGCTTGAGCAGACACTATGGAGAATACTCCATAGGAGTGGAAACCAGTTCCATAGGCAAGGTGTTGTGTGTCAGATATAAAAATCATAAGTTTGGGGAAGTAAGCACATTTGCACATCAAAAAATTAAATGGTTAAAAACTTAAAGGATTAGTGGAAGACTAATTTTTAAAAAATATTAAAAAAAAAAAAGAAAAGACATTTGGTGCTTGTTGCGTTTCTAGCCCAGAGGCTTTACTGGAAGGTGTGGTGATGCACAGGGAGGTTTTTGCCAGTCTCCCCAGAGCTCCCTGCTTTCTGGCAGCTCCAATTAAAGCTGATCACAGTTGTATGTGATTTCCTAGACTAATCAGACCTCTGTAATCGGCATTGAAAGCAACAAGAATTGGGTCAAATTTTGAGTCTTGTGCAGTTTCAAGCAGGCAAGTACAAAAGCTGAAGACAGATGCTGGAGAAGCCAGAGCATCTGCTGCAGGTCACTGGTGAAGGGAGATCACACACCCTGTCAGTGTTTGATGTGATTCACTGTGACAGTCCTTAAGCAGTTATTCCCCAAGAAGAAAGACTGAAGATTAGGGCTGGTATGAAGTGATCTAATTGAAAGACAAGCTTCAAAAACCAAGAGTGCTTAGGGAGGAGGCATGGGGAAGGAAGGGAGGAAGGGACTAACAGGCTGAACATCTTCCCTACCCACTCTGGCTGCTGATTAGGAAATGCAGCAGTCCCCTGATATGTCCTTTGTTCCTATTACAAGAAATACAAAAGTAAATCTGAATATAACTTGAATTATTGGAGAAGGTTTACCTTCAGTCATCTGAAACAACCTTGTAAACTCTGCAGAAAGGATCTTGTCCTTGGCAAGAATGGGTTTATGATGGACTGATCAACGCAGAACAGAAAAATGTGTCTGACATATCCTTTGCTCTTCCTAAGCCCAGAAAAGTTGGCTTTTTGGGTAGTTGACATGTGGCTGGGCAGAATGGTGTCACAGAAAGAAGCTAAGGGGTGGGATTGCAAAGAAAAGCTGATGTTCTGTCTCTTGCACAGTTCCCTACTATTTTCTTCTTACCTGAGTATTACTTTTGGCACACTAAGGTCATCTTATGAGACAAAAAAGAGAGGAAAGAAGGGTAGAGGAAAAAGACTCTAAAACTTAGTTAAAGATGCTGAAAAGGAACATCAAACTGAGACAACTGTCTTGGTACTAAAAATGATGATTGTTTTTTAACATAGTAAAATGAGGAGGAACAACAAGCTGTTCAATCCATTTGCCCTAATACTTACAGTTCTGAGTTAATGGTGAGACCATAGTGAATGTTGGATGGAGTGTAGTTCTGCATCTATGGTACACTGGTGAAAACATGCATTATCAAAAAAACAAAAATCCCTTGCCAACTCCCCTCATGTTACAGTCAGATGTGAGGCAATTTGTTCCTTGATCTTTTTGGGTAATTTTCGTTATCATTTGCTTTTAGGAAATGGGAATGAGGTCTGCTTATAACTTTTGACTTTAGGTATTCCCTACTTGGATCTGCTTGCAGGTGAGGTGAAGTTTTGCGTGCCCTTTTACCAGAGAGTGTTTTCATACAGAATTAGAGCATTCCAAAGGCTGCTATAACCATTACTCCCAGAGTTATTCTTCTTTGGAGTAGCATTTTTTTCCTAAAATATAGTTACCAATGCTATAGTCCTCAAATAACAGTTTGCTAGGTACATCACATGAGTTTTATGTGGGGAATGAATGGAGAATATAGATTAGCCAGTGAGGGAAATATTTGGTGTTGTGGGGTTTTTTTTAACTGGTATTTACTGTCTTCAAATCCAAAATCAGGTGAAAGATTAGCCAGATTTATAAAAACAACACCTGTTATGGAGACTACATGAGGAAATGTTAGCCCCAAATGTAACATGTTGTTTACAATAGAAACTGTGTTATAACTATAATCATACAAGAAACTGTGTTATAACGATAATCATACAAGTATCTGTTTACATGACCACTTAATAAAGTTGTAAGTTAATTAGAAACAACTCTCTGTGCTGCTCCTTGGGTTTCTGATAAAAGCATTTTAGTGGAAGAGTGAAGCCACTTATGTGTCTGTTGAAAGGAAATGCTGAGGCTTATGTATTAAATAATTATTCAGGGTTTTCTCTTTCTGAAGACATTTTAAAAGTGACAAAAAATTTGGCTTTAAAAAAAATCTGGATTCGCCTTTAAATCTGAAATATCCTACACATATGCAAAGTGTTCATATATCAGCATATTTCATACTCTCTGAACATTTGGTAGGGCTCTTCATTAGAGAAGTCCTTGAAGCTTTTAAGGGCTGTTTTGGGGCAATACACTGCATTTATCTTCTGAAGTGTTCACAACTTGCTTTCAAGTGTATGCTAAAATGTTGAACATGAAGGAGTCTTTGCATTACACAGTGTTATTTTGCTCTGTCAGATGATCAGAAATACTCAGCAGAGCACCTGGTTCTGTAGCCCTCAGAGGTGTGAGTTTTATTGCCACTGACAGAGAGCTTGGTTTGGCTTTATAGATGATTGCCTTGCAGAAACAAAGCAAGGAATGTTTTGTTTGTTACATGGGATAAAATATTGGACCCTGACTTTGGAAGCAGTTTTAGGTCAGCCTGCAAGGTTGTCCTAATAGCTTTTGGGAGAGGTAGGGGAAAAAATTGAGCAGGATAAAATATTTAAGAGTTGAGTCACTTATTATGGAGTAGCTTATTAAAACATAAAGTGGTTAATGATCCCATTAAATCTCATTATGTAATTTCATGCTGTATCAAAGGAAGCAATTAAACAGAAAGGTAATTGCCCCAGGTTAACTCTTAAAAATTTTAAGTATTTAATAGTTGGATTACAGAAAGTTAGTTACATCTGTAGAATTTATATAGTATACACCAAACCCACAGGTATTGTGCTTTATTTACATAGTGCAGAATTCCACAAACCTGATTAATGTGATGGAGATATAATTACATAATCTGACATTTACAAGACATTAATTGGAACATGGAGATAGCTCAGTATAATTTTGTATGCATCTACTTGCCCTTCTGTCCTTATGGTTACTGGTACAGCATGTTTTGACACTCATGTGCAGTATTTAAATTAGTCTATTTTTTAAAAAACCTCTTAAAAGATTTACTCATGTATAAAAATGAACCATCAGTTTTGACATAAGTTTTTAGCAACATCTTATATTCTTTCACTGATAGTGTTTTACAGGGGGGCTGTGTGGGAAACTCACTTGGCTGGGTTTTGGAGGAAGGATGCACAGGAGGAGATGGGTAATATCCTCCTAGTGGTGTTATTGTAGTTCATCCAAAGAGGAGGTTTAGTTAGGAGCACCCTTCCCGAGTTTTTGTGTCCTGGAAAAATTAAAATAAAAACCAAACAACAACTTTTCTCTGGTTGTTGGTGCTATAAGCTTGTTACTTAGAAAATATTTTGTGTATTCAAAGAGAACTAGTTAAAAAGTGGTACAGTACCTTTGTCTACTGTCTGACTTCAAAACAAAACTGAAGTGAAACAAGGATTAAAGCAAAGACTAAGGTAAGGTGAGTCAAGAAGATTAAATGTGAGGCTTGTAGCATTCTGGAAAAAAAAAAAGGAGGATGGTACTAATGGATATAAAGTGGGAGCAAAGTATCTTGATGCATTTTGTTAATTTACAGCAGCAAGATGGAATTGTCAGGCTTGCTGTAGTGTCAGGAGCAGTTGCCAAATAGTAGCAAGAAAACTGAGATGCTGAAGGGTCTCATATATGGTGTTGGGAAATGCTGATGATAAGGAAGTGACATTTATCTCCAAACAGAGTGCAAACATCAGGGACAGAGGAGTAATTGAGTGTTTTCCTGTAACTAGAAATAATAGGATAGGATTGAGATATAGCAAAAGCAGGTTTCATATAAAAGGAAAGACTCAAGACACATTCTCTTAGTGTGAGAATCTATTTTGCAAGAGTAGAAGTCTTGCTGCCGTTGTTCAGAACTTGGACTGGATGATTAATTATAAAAAAAAAAATTTTGTTTAAAGTGGGATCCTTGATAGAGGCTTGAGAGGAATGACTTACTGCCTTCTCCAATGTTATTTTACTTTCAGACAACAACAATGCAGACCACTCCAGCAGACTGAAAGCTCATTAAATTAAAAAAAAAAAAAAGCGCCAAATATATGAACTTCATTGTTATTTTTCTTCCTGTTGGTGAAAATGTTTTCTGATCCTCACATGTGATACCATAGAAATGTTGTGAACTCAGGATAAGTATTTAAGAAATCTGCAGTGGAAGGAGGTGCTGTGCTGAAGCTGTGACTTTGGATCTCTGCTTGTGCCCACAGAGTCTGGGCCTGGGGAGGGTGGGGTGAGCATCTTCTCACTCCTGGTGGAAGCAAGTGGCTCCCTCCACTGTTGTCTGCAAGATTTGGATTTGTTTTGTTTATTTGGGAGGTGGAACTTGAGAATTAAAGAGAGATTTATCTTTTTTTTTTTTTTTTTCTGCTGGATGAAAGGAAACAGAATTACAGGCTTCATCAGCATCAACCTCAAGTTTGTATTTTTAGGAGTCTCTATTAAATCCTCACTGGCAGTTTTACCCCAACTTGTTCATCATATAATGGACATCCCATAAAGCCTCCATCCTAGCTAAATATTTCTCTCTGGCATCTTCTGTGGGTAAAAATAAATCAGAGTATATGAAAATCATGGCTGTTTTGCAATCTCTTGCATCCTGGATTATTTTTAGACTCAAATTCTCTGGTTTGTTTTTCTAGGATCCCCACGCTGAAGAGTTTGAAGACAAGGAATGGATGTTTGTCATAGAGAACGTAAGCTGGAATGTTGTTTTCATTTTTTTATACATGTAAGATGTAATAATTTAAAAAGATTGTAAGGTGTCCAGATGCTGAAAAAGTCTTGAATAAAATTTGAGCAGCTGAACCACCATAAATCCTAGCTCTGTAGTAATGAAGGCTTATTAAAATACCTGTTGTACAATAAATACCTATGTTACAATTAAAATGAGGGGAGGGGAGTGCTATACTACACTGCTCAAACTCCTTCCCTGTAAGCCTCAGTCTGCCTTGCATTACTGTGCTGTGAGCAATGGAGTGAACAAGTTGGAGCTGGGTCATGACTCACTGTTTTATGGGCTGTGACACATTATTTGTGTCTGAGCAGGGCAGTGAACGAGTCAGAGCTGGGTTATGGCATCTCTGTGTCCCAAAGGGCAGCACACCCTTCTGGGCCTGAGTGCCACTCTCTGGGGGAGAGCAGAGCTTCGCTGCTTGCCTTGGATGGATGAGGAATTTGGGCAGGATGGGGAGGTGGGACCAGCAGTGAGGAGTGTCATGAGCTGCTCCCTGGGATCCCTCTGCATGTCCTGTGCACCAGGAACACCCAAAAGCTGCTCCTGTGGGTCTCCAGCTCCTCCAAAGCAGGAGCTCCCAGAACTTCTCCAAGAGAGCTGAGTTCCTGAGGGCTGCACAAACAACAGGCTTTGCCAAAGTGCCCTGCTGGACACTGCACAGAGCAAGGGCTGCATGAAGTACTTTTTTCCTTTCCCTTCTCTGTTCCGGGCAGCAGCTTCCGCTCCGGGGCTGCCTGGCTGAAAAAGGGGAAGCTGCTGTACCCAGGGTTTCCTTGAAAAGAAACTTTGTCTTCAAATAAGTTTTAAAGGATTGTGGTATCAAGACAGTGTTTATTGCTCATTAATACAGTTTCATTAAGGACTGTTTCTCAGTAACATAATTTTAATGCTGTTTTTAAACAAAAAAGAAATTGCTTTTCTACCAAGTAGTACCACAGAGCACTGAAGTGTGGGGAAGCAATGGATTTTGCATGATATCTTTTTTTACCTAAAAATGCTTCTTTTTCTTGTCAATATTGGAAAGTGATTTGAATATCTAAAGCTAAGGTTTATTCCTATCACCAGTAGCTGAACATTTTAAATGGCTGAAAGCAAAATGCTTTATTTATACTTTTGTTTTAAATGTCAAGTTTCTATTTTCACCTATGACACTGGTTAACACAAAACATAGTTTAGTTACTGTTTCCTGGAGTTTCCTTTTCTTTCTCAAGTAGTTTATTTTAATCAGGGAAGTCTCCATCCAGTTGTCACCATACAAGTAGCTGTGGATAAAACAATGTCAGTATATTTCTCAGCCAGCCCCTCTGGGTATAGCTGGATTTCCTGTGACTTGCTGATGATTTTTTTCCCAGGATTTTATATGGGACATGTAGACTGAGCTTGTGTCCTGCTTTTTTACATGTCAGCGTATTCCACATAGAGGGGGCAGCAGACCATCTGCTCCCTGCTGCTCTTGCTCTCTGCCTCTCACCTTTGCTGAGCTGTGCAGGGCAATCTTCTGTTATGTGGGAACTTCTTCACAACCTCAGTTGTGCTGTTAGTTCATCTCACAAGAACTGCCAAATAGTGACATAGGTAGATGTTTATTCTTTGATTGGAGGATACAGAAGTAGTATCCTCAGAATTATATATTAATAGTTTTACCACAAAAATTACTGAGAGCTAAAGAAACTATAAAACTGGCTGCTTGCAATCCACCTCGTATTCCTTTTTTTTTTTTTTTTTTTTTTCTCCTCAGTGGAAGAGATGGAGAAACTCTTTTTCCCAGGGTAACAGCTCCACTTAGTGGTGGATGAAAATATGTTCATCGGTTCGAGCAAGTCACAGGTGTTCCAATGGCTGGCTGACATTGCAGAGCATGGAACGCCTGCCTGTTAAAAACAGGGGAGCCAGGGAGGCACGAGGTTGTTCTCCTCACACCTTAAATTACAGGCATTTACCCTCTTTGGGCCTAAAGTGTATTTTGCCTGGGTCTACAACAATATATTTGTCATTAACCTGGCAAGACCAGGTCACCTGGGAAGCATGAGGACACTCAGAGTCCTTTGGGACCTTTTCTGTCTTGTCCAGGGACGTTTTCTGTCCTGATAGGCTGCAGGGCTTCCCCTCCTCTTTGGTCAGCAACACTCAGAACACAAAATACTGAAGTCTGAAGAGCTTAGGGATGTGCTTTAATTGTGAAGCTATGTGAATTCTGCTAGAAGTTTTGTTTCTTTTTTGAATTAGTATTATAAGTCAGTCTCCAAAATAATTTTGTTATGTTTCTGTATGGCTGAGCAAAGACCAGGTAGAAGAGATATACAGCTGCAGTTTGATGCCTTTGCAGGCAGATGCTACCAAATTCCAAACAAGTTTATTCTGCACTTTCAGAGGGATTTTTAAATAGTGATGAGGTGATTTGTGCAAGAAAGCCATGCTGTAAATGAAAAGGAAACAAGATACTTGATTTTGGTGGTTATTTTCTTGTTGGGGATATATGTATATTACTTCATGATCCATTACCTTGACTATTGTAGATTTTTTTTCTAGCAGTATTTCTATTGCCCTAGTCACTCTCTATTTGTATTCTAGTAGGTGAACTTTGTCATTTACTGTGTGTATAATCCATAAATAGTTTGATTGTAGAGCAGTTTCTTACCATTTAAATCTTGGTATTCATTTTCCATCAGCCTTTTCTATGTCTTTATCTCCTTCACAGCTGTGTTCTGTGTATATTTACTGATAACTTTCTTGTCTCTAATTTAATCTCTCTTTAACCACAATCTGTGTAATTGATTATCTGCTTTTATGTCATGAGGCAGTTATTGGAATTCTTTTGGTGTTTTTTACGTTCTACTGAATAATAACATTGAGTGTTCAGGTTGGCTGTTGCAAGTAGGAGAGCAGGAAATTCATAACTGAGAATAAGACTTGCTCGTGTGTAGAGTGGCAGTAGGCTTTCAAAATCCCACAGACTGGTGTTAGTGTATTTGCCTATTCCATTTAATGAACAAGGATGAGTTGCCTTCTATTTTATAAACCCCTTTCTCTAGTAAGTGACTTTTCTCTTTCATTGCTTCTGTGGGTAACTTGAATACATGCTATTTCCACACTTGGTTCCTGCTGTTTCTACACTTGGTTCCTGCTGTTTCCACACTTGGTTCCTTGCACTGTCTGAGCTCATCGAGTGTCCCTCAGAGGTGCCAGGAGGGAGGGCAGTTTTGAAACAAAGACTGCACCTCTGAGAAGAGTTCAGCTGACCTGAAGTTTTGGGCTGGGTTTCCTGGTCACTGCAGATTGCTTAGCTAATGGAATGAGAAAGGGATAGGAGAGAAGAGAGGAGGTTTAAGTTGGTCCAAAGATCTGGGAGTTTTCACTCCCAGACAAGAACTTGGTCTCAAATAGAAGTATCTGAAGCAATGGAAAAAATGTCATATTGCTTCCTAGCACGCTCAAAGCATGGAAAAGTACATAAAAGCACCCACTGAAGACAAACCATGATGTTTTCTTGTTTGCTGGCAGTTTTGTAGACAGTTACTTCCTACATTCTTAATGAAGCCTAAAGTCATGGAATGTTTTCCAACTTGAAATTGCACAGACAAGTTTCCCAGCTTTTTGTCAGAAATATTTTTGAGCCCATGTGTGTGTGTGTCTAGCACAGTAATATATTCCAAAGTTCATAGTAGGCTTCTCTGTCTTCCCACCTGTGCTTATGTTTCACTGTTGTCCATAGGTCATTCCTGGGGCTCAGGGCTATGGTGACCAAGCCCTTTCCAGTAGGAAATTCCACTGACAGTAATTGCTGTTGTTCCTGACACAAACTGTAGCCCTCTTTTTATGTGGCAGGCTTATTAAAACTTGGTCTTTGCTAATTCCAGACCTACTGACTTGGCAGATGAATGGAGAAACATGCTCCACCTGTTGTTGAAGCTTTGCTTGTACATTCCTGTGAGTTGGAGCTGGAGGCAGCCTCACCTGTCTTGTACTGTTGCCTCAAGGCAGCATAATTCCAGACCAACACTTGCCTAAGCAGTTTAAAAAAAATAATTTAAGGTGGGCTCTCTGCAGCACTGCCAGTCAGCCTCTTCCAATGCTCCATTGTCCTTGTGGGGAATCATTCTGGCCCAGATCTTTGTTGATACACTTTAGGCTGCTCTTGGTTGTCTTAGGATTTACAGCTCTGGAGAGCAGTCTGCTCTCTGTGGCTGGAGGCTCCCTCCTTCTGCCTCTGACTAATCGACCCCAATAATGTGACAGTGTTTACATGTGGGATTTCACTTCCCGTGATTGCATTAGCAGGTCATTAGCATTCTCATTCCACAGATTCGTTTATGTGAGTGCTCAGTGTCCTGCTCTGCTCCTGCTGCCCATGGCTTTCAGGAACTAACTGTGCCCAGCTCTGCTTGCACTGTCACCTGCCTGGGGAAGCATTCCAGGCAGAATTTCCAGGCTGTTCTTACACTGAGATCTAGGAAGCTGGACTGAGTTCTGCATCTGTCCTTTTTAGAGAGTCTTTGAAAAAGCTTTGATGCTTTTTTAGACACTGTTTTCTAATGATGCCTTTTTGAATAGACCCACTGAAACTTCTGGAATGAGAGAAAAAAGGAGTCTAGAGTTTGCTGTTCATGCTGGCCTTCAGGGAAGAGTTACAAAGACTAATGAGTTTAAGCTGGAAAAATGAGATCTGACTTTTCCTTCTATCTGTCGCTCCTGTGTAGCTTCAGGAACCCCAGCCTAGAAAGAGTTCTGAATTGGGTTCCACTCAAATATCAGCAAAGCCTCAAAATAAAAGAAACAGTAGAAAACATTACAGAACAATTGACATAATCAGCTTCATTTTATTGGTACATGTGTGTTCTTTTATAGTTGACTTCCCCCAGTCCACCCTTCCCCTGGTGCCTCTGAAATTCTGGATCATGGTTGCTCATGATGATTTCTCATTTTGAATGCCCTTATCACTCACAGGTTTGGGGAGATTATTTCTCTCTCTTGAAATGCCTGGCATGACACCACTAATAAAGGTGACAAATAAGGTGAAAGTAATGGAAAAGAGAAGGTAGGTGGTGGGACATAGAAATGAATTTCTTTCTAGTCTTAAAGGACATCAATTTTAAATGTGATAGACTAAAATGAGGTATTAGCAAAAAGTTAAGTTTTCATCAGGTACAGCTCTGAATGTGTTGTTTTCCCAATGAATCTTTTAGAGAAAAAACTCATTTGAATAGGAGTAATTAGCCCAGAATTTTGGTAAAAGCATACTTTTTTACTGGGTGTTTGAATATCTTTTACTACAGGACTGCTGCAACACTAACTCTGCAAGGGCAGGTTTTGCCCTACATCGAATGAGAGCCCAAGTCTGACCTTCCCACCTGGGTCTGAAAATAGATGTTGGGGAGCAAATGCCAGCAAGGCATAGGGAATTGAAATTCTGAGTCCTGCTGATGCCATTTGCTGGAGGAACCTGGGGGAAAGGACTGACTTAGGAACAGGGTGAATTCCTTACTTGCTGATCAGTTGCTATATCAGAATTTATTACAAAATCATGGGTATCTCTTCTAGTGCATCTTTGTACCATGTGAGAGCTTTAGTTTAAATTGGCTATTTCCTTTATTTAAGAAACAGTAGTTAAAGCATCTCTATGCATTCATTTTGCATTTTTTGCTTGAAGTAATTTTTTGCTTAAAATAATAATTGATTGGGTTAGCTTTTTTTTCTGAATTAAATGTCTGCATTTAATATATTTAGAATAGCTTATAGTTCAGACATGCTTTCCTGGTCCTTTAATTCCCCTGTCATATTCTGCTGTGTGTGATTATGTGAACTGTGACTAGCTGCCTGTGTAAATTAGGCTGAGTATTCTGGTTTAGATATAGCTAGGAATTAAATGCTGCTTTGTCAGCTGTCTCGCTCTTGTTCTGCTTTAAATGTAATAGAGATTCAGAAAACCTCTTTTACTTTTAGTTTTTGCTTACATTAAATATTTAGCACTTTGTTCTAGTTGAGAAATCTCCGAGATTAGGCCTTTGGAGCAAAACTTGCAGAAATTGTTGTCTTGATTGGCTGCTCTGGTTGTAAAGGAACCAGGGCAGGAAATCTTTCTTGGAGGCCTGATCCTGTGCTTTTCCAGTAATATATTGCTGTTCCTTCTGTGCTCCATGATGGCCTTTCTGGGCACTTTTAACCACAAGGGAAATACAGTCAGGGGCAGGGCCCTGACTCAGGAAAGGAGCAGGAGAGAGGCTTCTGCGCAGAGTGGATCACTGTGCCTTGGGGTATGTGAGAGTGGGTGACTCCCCTGTGTGTCCACACTGACCCTACAGGAGTCCCTTGCTTAAACAATCTCCTTGGGTTTGGCATCTTCTCTGAAGAGTACAGAAGATAGTGGAAGTGGATTGCACTTGCTTGAGTTCTGCTGGAGAAATTCTACACCAAATGCTGCAGGACAAGTAAACTACCACTTGTATTTAGGGCAAGTGTGAAACACTGTGGGTGTTTTCCCCTCTACATGGCCCAGCACAAAGGGGAGGCACCAGCAGCCCTGGTTTCAGGCAGGCATTGTGAGGGCAAGAGCTCCATAAACTTTCCTGAACAGCACAGTTAATTAATTGATATTTTGACCTGCAGCCCCTCCTGTATCCCCAGACAAAGCCTGTTAGTGTCCTGTTAGGATGCACAACTTACTGTCTGCAATGTCATTTTCCTTCTGACCAAAACAAGACTGTGCCCAGATCACCTGGAAGTAGGGCCACTGTGAATCCTTTCTGTCGTTAATACATAATAACCTATTAAAGCAGACCTGAGAGATGACAAAAATCTTATTTAAATAAGAATTTTAGAGAAACTGCTAAAATAACTCCTAATATCTAATTAACTTCTTACACTTCTAATAGTTTTTTTTATCCTGAATAAGTGTGAAGTGTGAGTCCATCAATGTCTTCTCTACTGTGTTTTTTCAAAAATAGTGATGAAAATTTTCTTTTGGTATTCAATCTTCTTCTCCTAAATGAAATGCAGTGCCCAAACTGTGCTTTAAATAGTGCTGTTTCTGATGCTGTGTAAATAGCTGCACTAAGGCATCTGTATCAAATATAATTTGGCAGATGCTATGGCAATTTTGAAAACTATATTACAGCATTTTGGCTTAACATTTCCTGGTGAAGGAGGTATCTCATTTTCTGGTATTTATGCTACAGTTACATGGGAGGGTCTTGCAAGTGGCAGCTGGGAAGAGGAGGATCCTGGGCTCTGGGCAGAGCATCCCGGGTGTGAGGGTCTGGCTTTGTGTCTCACAAAGTGTGATACACGAACATACACAGCAACATTTAATTTATACAGTTATTATTGATTCACAGCAGTAAAGTACAACTGTTTTCTAAATTGCTTAGGACCATTTTGTTTGGGTTTTTGAGGGGAGGCTATTTCCTGCTGGAGGAATCTGTCTCCTATAGCCAAGTTGTACAAGGCAGCTGATTGGAGTTGCTATCAGTGGTGTCCCTTGCCAGCTGGAGGGGGGAAGCTGATAAACAAGGCAGACAGCTTTGGAAACAAACCCCTAATATGACATTAGGCATGTTTAAAAGCAGCAGTGTGTTTTAGCCACTCTTGGCACATGTTTATTCATAGGAAATCAGCAGTAAAATGCACTGGCCAGCCCGTGTGAGAGCCGGAGTCTGCATGAGGTCGTTTCTCTTTCAGACATCAAATACACAAAAGTGTCTTGGTGATTGTTTTACAGTGGGGTTCTAATCATACTCCAGGCATAAGCTGAGCCAAGCAACTTGCCTTTTAATAGAAAAGTGTTTGCTTTTAAGCTTGTTCAGCTTGCCACATTTTTTCTGGTTTTCCGTGTCTGAGTGTGTTTTTACATCTCCATACAGTCATGGCTGTGTGTTTGCTCTTGATGCGGTTCAGAATATCATTATGTAAAATACCACTGTCTGGGGCAGCATTATGATGGATAAATTTCATTTTTGACCTGGCAGCTGTATGGTGTTAAAACAGCAGCGTGTGCTGCTGCCATGTAGTACAAAATATTCAGTATGGAAAATGGAAAAAATGGCAGTGCATTTAATGAAAAATGTTTTTGACATAAGTCACCTTCAAAGGCAGATAATCTGGGAGTCAAATTGAATATTTTGGTTGATTTGAGATAATACCTTGCAATTGCCTGTGCTCAAGGTATGGAAATATGTGTCAAAAAAAAGAATTAAAATATCCATTATTGTGTAAAATGTAGCTCTGCATTAAGTAACTGGATAGGATTGTACATGCAAGCAGTTGTAATTTAACTGAGGGCATATTATTTAAAAATAGTGGCCAGCAGCAGAACTATAGCCAGCTGACAGGAAAATAAGAGTTCTGGCTTCCTGAAAACCCTTGTTATTAGGAAAACCATCTGGCAGTGTAATAGCTCTGAGTGTTATTTCTTTCAGCCTCTTATCTTTGGTTGTTAGCTGTCTTAATAGAGTTTAATATAATAGAAATTAATTGACCTCTGTAACTTAATTGATGCCATTTCATTCATTTCCCTCCCAGCATATTCTTCATTCTGAATTGATACTACGCAATCACATTGTGTTTTTCCTGTGAAGATTCTCCTTTCTTAGTGTTTTGCATTATCAACATCTGATAATTGATGAGCCCTAATGTCTTCTTGAATCTTGCCAGACAGAAGAAACAAACCTTTTCTAGTTTAGCTTAAGTATGGTGGCAACCTGAGTCTTGGCTGCAAAGATTGCCTGAATAAAATGGTAGTGAATAAGTTGCTGTAAAGGGCATTTTGTAACTTATCAGTGTTTTCTCTGTTTCCACATACTAGCATAAATATAAGAGTAAACTGAATTTTTGCTAAATGTATGACTCATAGAGAGTTGCATCCTGAACTCAAAAGTTGCTGTTCTGAGCACGGTGGACTGTATGTCCTGGGTCTGGCCAGGACAAGGTTAATTTTTGCCATCTGGGAGGGGAACAGAGGAGGGTGATTTTCCCCAGCTTCTCACTCCTTTTCCTCCTTCCGGCCTCTTATAACAGCTTTTCAGAATCTTGTATTTCCCTTGGATGCTAAGGAAAGCATTTTCTTGTTGCTGTGTCTGCTGTGCCTTCTCAGTGCAGTACACACCCGCTTAGTCAGGACAGAGATTTCTGGGAAGTCACTCAAAGGTCTGCCCCAAGGATGGACTGTCATGAGTGCCATGGAATGTGGGAGAAAACGGGCCAGTATTTGGGGAAATTCTCTGCTCCAGTGGTTTGGAGGTTCACCCCTGAACAGCAATGGAACCCTGGTAACATGACAGAGTATTTGCAAGGAGAATGCTGTGGCAATTCCAGAGAGGAGCAACTTACTGCAGTGTTCTGGGTCCTGGCTGCTCTTCACCAGACACAGTTCAAGACTGGACAGCACCCTCAGGAGGAGGAGGAGGAAGTCAGACCTACAGGCACCATGGCCACTCAAACTGAGCTGAACCAGAGGGATAGCCTGTAGCAGTTGGTCCTGTACAGGAGAAATCCAAGACCAAATCAGTTTGCATAGTGAGGGATGAAGAGGAAGCAGGGCCCTCACAACAGGAGGAAGAGGCAGGGCCAGAGATAATCACCTGATCCATATTCCAGACAGAGCTGTGAGATGAAGATTTCAGCCGCCAGACTGGGGAGCCCCTGGTGACCTGGCTGCTCCAATGCTGGGGTATCATGGCCCATGCTATGGACGCCAAGCACCTGGGATCCCTGGAACGTGGGCATTGCCAAGGGGATTGGGAAGAGGACAGAAACTCTGAGTCTCTGGATGCCACTCCTACCAAGTGCGCAGCAAAGGTCACCCAAGGATGATCCAGTGGTGTGCTCAGGCAGGTGGAATGCCACGGAGGAGGGTACCTGGTACCTGAGACAGCTGTGCTGGAGGTAATCTGTAAGGGATTACAGGAGTCCCCTGTAGATCCATATGAGGTCCAGGGAGCACAATCCTCATGGTGGAAATTTGTATAGAGCGTGCCATTGTTGTGTTCCAGCTCACTGGCATTGATGTCAATGAAAGGAGAACAAGCAGTGCTTCAGGTGACTGCCTGACTCCAGCAGTATGGAAACCTTTTCTCTGCCTCCCTAACATCTTGGGTCTCAGCTGTGGAAAGACAGTCCAGGACTGTGGACAGACTGGAAAGACTTGAGGAAGTTGGAGAGGAAATGTCCCGTGTCCCACCAGTGCAGACCAGAGTCTCTGCTACTGGGAGCAAGCACGCCCTGCTTGAGAGAGGGGGTTCACACCACGAGGTACCCTGGGGTTTTACCTGCATGACCAGGTGGAGGACAGGAGGAAGTGGGACGGAAAACCCACCTCTGCCCTGGCAGCACGGGAATGTGAGTTGAGAGGAGGAATGAGCACCACAGGAAATTCTTTGAGGGTAAATGCAGCTCCAGTTTCCAGTGGGCAAGTCCTCAGACAGGAGGGGGCAGGGAGTGAGTGCAGCATGATTTGGAGAGTCTCAGTGGGAACACTGAATCAGGCACAGCCACTCCTTAACGCAGCACTACACTTCAGCAATGATATAGATACAGATATAGATAGAGAAAGCATGATGCATGTATAGGCTGGACATGGTACAGTTGTGTGTTACATTGCACTGTTAAATAGCAGTATTTCTGCTTCTGGAGGGTTTTCTGTTGACTAGAACTGAGATCAAACCAACCTGCCCTCCCTGGCAGTGTGATAGAATGGCAGACTGAGCAGGATGGATGGCAGGTTTTCCAAGTTTGTTTTAACACCATGTGCAGCACAGCCTGAGATAGCAAACAGCTGTGTCTGACTATGAGGACTTCATCTGCTAAAAATAAATAGACTTACTAGTTTCCAGAGATTTTCTTTAAGGACTCAGTTTTTATAATATAGTTTTAATGATTTCTACTGTAAGAGTATTCTGCTCAGCAAGGGATAAGATTAAAGAAACTCTTAAAGCTTTCCTCCCTAAAGCAAAACAACTCCATGAAACAGTCTCAAGAAGGCAGAGCACAAAATTCAAAGAACACATACAATATTTACCAAACCAGAAGTGATGCTGAAAATGAGGTGAAGAACTGTGTCCTATTTTTATCTGTAAAGTAGATCCCTGAAATGAAAATTAGTTATATTTACTTTTTTTTCTCTTGTTGAAGAGTGAGAAGTTATTTGAAATGTGAGATTTGGTAGTGCTTTCTACTTCCAAGTGCTAAATAAATTCTGAAAACAATACAAAAATAACATAGAAAAACATCAGAAACTGAGAAGTCCAAGATGCAAAACATGGCTAATGACAATGGCAAGGGGAGACCAAGGGAGGCTGGATGGTCAGGCACTGTGGGCAGCAGGGAGAACATGGCTCTTCAGCTTTTTACACTTTTGAGCCAAGCCCTTTCAGAAATGAAGAGAATTGTGTCTGTCTTCATCAATTACATTCAAATAATATTTTCTTGATATTTTCATTGCAATTGCAAGATGGAAGGTGTTATTTTACATGACAGCTGAATTGCTAGAAGTCATGCTGTGGACAGACATGATCTGGGAAGACACATCTGGGTAATCTTTAGTTTCATCCCTACCATGCAAAACCTTTCTGTCCCATGGTGCGTGCAAAGCTTTTTCTCTATAGTAGCAAAATTGCCACAATTTTTAGAAAGACACCACTCTTCTTCATTGGGGAAAAAAAAAATCTGTCTTGTTGCACTGAAAAGTGAGAAGAAGGAAGTTGAGGGAGGTAATTCTGCCCCTCTTCTCAGTTCTGGGGAGGCCTCATCTGGAGTGCTGTGTCCACTTTTGGGCCCCTCTGTACAAGAGAGTCCTGGAGTGAATCCACAGGAGGGCTCTGGAGATGTTGTGGAGACTGGAACACCTCAGTTATGAGGGAGGCTGAGGGAGCTGAGCCTCTTTAGGGTTGAAGAAGTCTGTGAGGGGGTCTTATCAACAAATATCAGTATTTGGAGGATGGAGCCAGGCTCCTCCTGGTGGTGTCAAGCAATAGGATGAAAGGCAACAAGCAGAAACTGAACAAAGGAAGGCCTACCTGAACATGAAGAGGAAAAACTTTACTGTGATGGTGACTAAGTGCTAGAAAGGTTGCCCAGAGAGGTGCTGGGGTCTCCCTCACTGGAGATGGACATCCATCTGGACAATGTCCTAAGTAACATGCTCTGAGAGGACCCTGCTTGAACAGGGGATTGGACTAGATGGTCCCAACTATGGTCCTTCCCCACCTTACCCATTTGGTGAATCTGTGATTCTTTGAAAGTGAGTTTTACTTTGCTTGTGGTTGGTTGTTTTTCTACCGGCAGGCAAAGATGAGTTTGAGTAGCAGGCTGTGGTTTAGAGCTGATGGTATGTGGCAATTCAGCAGCTGTATGGAAAGGCCAGTTGTGTGGGTGGGATGGAATGCTTGTGCTGAAGAATGATCTATCAGGGCATGGTTGCTTCAAACTGCTGAGTAATGCTGAAGATATTCATCACTATCACTGCAACAAAGAGCTCTCACATCGTCTTCAAGTTCAGGATGAGTAGGGATTAACAATCTCTAATGCAGTTTGATTTGAAACTGGGTATGGTGGCACAAGAAACTGTGTTTATTCCCCCCATCTTGTGTGAAACCTCCACTCTGGGACACCTTCTTGTCCCACTGCTAGCTGGGAAGCTTTTGACTGGTTATTGAGGCTGGTCTCCACTGGTGCACAGTGATGAGCGATGTGATGGCAGAAATTCTGAAGCCTGCTGATCCAGACTGGTGAGAAACAGGAACATTTTCTGCATGGTGGTGCCAGCTATTAGGCTGGACCTTAGAATTTGAAAGGAAGGAAGTGAAATGGTGTGGGACCACTATCTCTTAGCATCTGGATTTGCCCCAAAGCTTTAAGTCAGGGCAGAGTTTAATGCTCCCTGCACAGTGTGTCCTGGTGAAAGCCATGCAGAGCACTAACTTTGCATAGTGCTGGCAGTGTGCTGCAGCCACTTGATGGCAGCCTTTGATTTGGTACATGCCTCATTAGCCGGAGCACAGTGCAGTGTGGCTGGAGTATTTGTAATGGAATAACACGTAAGAACTAAAGACTGCAAGGTATCTGGTTAATGTAGAGATGAAATGAATGAAACAGCAAGGCTAAGCTTTCCTGACCCTTCATGAGAGAATAGATGAAAAAAGGAAGAATGAGGTATTGTGCCGAAGGGAGATGATGAAATTCAAGATCCACACACATAATCTCTGGTTCAGCCTCTGAAATGTTAATCCCTGGCTAGAATTATTTGAGCTGTAGATTGCAATTTATCATCAAAATGGCACTGTGTCAAACAATACTTCTTGTATGTGTGATGTTTAGAACTATCCAATTTTAATGTAAAATGGTTCACAGAGCACTGTCTAACATTTAAGTAGCAACTCGTTAAGCTCAGGATATTTTTGCTTATTTATGTAGACTTGTGGTAATCATGTAGATTTCTCTTCCATAGATCACTCTTCAGGTCTTTTAGCCATGGAGTATGTTTGAGGGAGTGACCTGTTTTGATCAAAGCAGTGACAGGTGATGGGACTACTTGAAAGTAATTCTCACACAGAGTGTCCAGGATAGTTTTTTTTTTTGAGGTGCTCAGTTAATTTTTACAATGAAGAAATCTGCCAAAAATTTGTTGATAGCTTAGGAATCCCCAAGATTTAGGAATAATGTTTTGCTGAGTTGTGCAAACAATTATTTTGAGGTTACTAAAAGTATTTTCTCATTATGTTTTACAAGCTAGAATGCCCTTCAGGATTTTTGTTACTTGCTTTTAAAGTATGCCAGTAGAGGGAGTAGAAAAAATATCCTTACCATCCAGTAAGGATAAAATATTTAGCACTAAAATTCAGCCCTTGCTCCTGTAGAAATCTTAGTTTTCATACTGTAGTCTGTTACTGAAAATAAAAGAAGATATGCACAGTTCAGATAGTTTCTGAAATGTGAGGCCATGTGAAAGAGTGTAATTATTAGACAAGAATGATAAAATCCAAATGCATATTTAGAAATATACATTGCAGTAGCATTTTTTTTCCCCTAAAGCTTACAGCTTGTTGGAAAAATGACAAAGTGATTTTATTGTTACACCAGACCCCAACATGTTTTAGTGCATGCTAATTAATTAATTTATCTTTATTTATTTTGTAAAGAGGCCTCTATATAAATGTGCAGTTGAATCGTGTGAGGCTTCTGCAAGCAGCTTAAAACTGGGGAGGAGCTGTTCTTTGTCTCACTTTTTTTTGCTAGGAAAAGGTGAGAGACTGAATGAGGAGAAGGGAGGAAGTGGCATGTGAATCATGCCAGCCTGGCAAATTTGTAATTCCTCTGTGGAAGTTGCTTCAGAAAGTGCGGAGATTTGAAGCGGAAACTATTTGGGATCTTCATGTGTTTAAAAAGTCTGTTTCTCTGTGGTGGTAATTAAAATCTCCTCTAAAAAGATGCCAGAATCAACAAGAGATTTTCCAAGTCTTTGGTGTGTTTGGTTAGCAGGTATATGCCTGGCGCTCGGGGATGCAGGCCTGACTGAGCAGTTGTGATGGCTGTGAACTGAACTATGAAGGAGACATTTGTCTTGGAGTGGGACCTTTTGTGTTAATCCTTCCAACCTTTATAGCCAGGCATTTCAGGGTGATATTTAGTCAACGAATAACTTGTATTGTGCACTTGTGATCCCTCTCCATCAGAAATGGATGACTGTGTAGAATAACTATCAGGCTTAGATAAGAATTATTATTTTATTTTTTATTTTTCCTGCACTGTGGCCATTTTTCCTCAGAGGCTGGTGCTTTAGTAGCACATATTGTTTCTAGATTGGGATTTATAAATTAAGATTTACTCAGGAGATGAACGTCATTACGTTGACTGTATCTGTTTATTTGTGCATGCAGTTGTTTTCTGTACACCTAAGATAAACATGTTATCAGAGTATTTCTGAGCACAGATATTCATGTCTTAAAATTACACATACCAGTGAAGCTTCACTGCTGTCTGCACAGCTCAGACACAGTAGGCACAGAGTATATAAACACAGTCACTGGTTTTGCTGCTTTAGAAAAGGTATTTTTCTCCTCTGGCTGCCTTTTGCATGTCTCTGTGGTGTGAGCTGCTACATAAGATTGCTGGTTTTGGTTTTTGCTGCTACATCAGCCTTGGTATTTTAGCTGTTCGGGCTTGTGCTCTGCCTTGCTGAGGTTGTGCCTCCGTGTGAGTTCTGTGAGTTACAAGGAGAACAGTCATGCTTTCAGAAATGGGCACGGAACAACATTACACAAAGGTGTATTTTGTGCTGCAGCATCTATTTTTATAGAAGGTTAAAGTTTTTGCAACTTAAAACCAGTCATCCCTTAGTTGAGTTTTTTGTTTTGGGGTTCTTTGGGTTAAAAATATGTTCAAAGCTTTACATCTTTACTAGAATCAAGAAAGCTGTGCTTCATTATTTCACACGACTGTAAAAGATAAGACTGGTAAATGGGATAATTCACATTTGGTTTGACAGTGGCCTTTAAACCAGGTATTCTGACCCCTAAATTACTTATGAATTTGAGGATCAGATTTGATTAGTTCAGTAGCACTGAGCTATTTAAATGTTTCAACTTCCATTACATGCAAGATGCCTCGTTAAAATTCTTGTGTCCCGTTTTGCAGCATGGTGCTAATTAAATGTAAAATCTGTCTTTAAACCAGAAATTGTGCAGAAGCAAGTCACAACAAATCTTGGTGGTGTTTTGTGTTCTGGCTGGAAATGGTATGAAGAACAGCTTTTAGATTTTTCCAGGATGTGTACCTGGATCTCACTGTCAGGTTTAGAAACTATTTTCTTCTAAGTAAAGATTTCAAGTCGTTGTACATAAAAGGAACAAAAGAGTTTTTAAACTTCTTGTCTCCAAATTTTTTTCCAAGTAATTCTTCTGTATTTTAGAGCTGCAGATATCAGGAAAGAAAATAAATCCACATTTATGTACAGTGCCTGTGGATTTTTTTACTGAAGCAAAGCTAATGGCTGTCAAAAAAACTTCTTTCGGAGCTTGCTGTGATGTCTGGCTTCTGTATCTCTTTAAAAGGAGTGTACTAAAAATAAATAGTGGCAATCAGTCCCTGTTGTGATTTTAACTCAAAGTTTATCTATCGAGGAACCCCAAATTTAGGTGCCTGAGCAAATTTTGACAGGAGAGCATCAAACTTGAACAGATTTTTGCTGTACATGTTGTGAGCTTCTGCGTTCCTGAGCTAATTGGATGTAAAGTGTCACGTAGAATTGTAGTATCTGTTGGTGAACCTGGGCAGACAATAATAATTACTAGGTTGAAGCTTGTTTTCTGTTGAAGCCCAACAGTATACCCTAGTTTTTGTTTAGGATAGGTCTGGTTTAATGCTAGTTTACAATTATTACTCACGGGGCATTATCATTTCAGATCTGTGCATCTACTTTTAAGGTACGCCAATTGCTGTAATTAATTAAAGTGCTGCAGATGCTGCTGGTTAAGCCAATTTAAAGAACAGAGCGTGAATTTCC
This sequence comes from Ammospiza nelsoni, assembly GCF_027579445.1. Classification (NCBI taxonomy): domain Eukaryota; kingdom Metazoa; phylum Chordata; class Aves; order Passeriformes; family Passerellidae; genus Ammospiza; species Ammospiza nelsoni. Next base: position 14,932,505 of record NC_080635.1, read on the forward strand.
AGTTATGTGAGCTAGATAATGATAATGCCTTAACGTGGCAGTCGCTCCTGTGAGCCAATTACTGCTCAGATAGCTGGAGCAGGGCTGTGGTTCACTCTCTGCCTCCGTCCATTCCAAGAAGACACGTCTCCTTTTTTATGCCTTTTGCTGCTGAGTAATCTCAGTTTTCCTCCCTGGTTGTGGGGTGGTCCGACTGACAGCTTTTACTCTTAATAAGCTTAGAGGTAATAATCCCAGTCCTGTAGGTCACATGTACAATATGCCTTTTAGTTTCATTTTTTCCTGCTCTCGTTTTGCCAAAACATCAGGCTCTCTGTAATATTATACGAGTGCTGTTGCTGACTACCTGGGACTGAAGCACTACTTTCTGATAATTGATTAATGCATGTGTCTCCTAAATGCTTCTACATAACAGTAATCATGAGATCAAATCTGCTTATGTTTGTTGGATTTTTTTAGTTTTGTTTTTTAAATTTGCTTTTAATTGAGGAATATTTTAAAATATGGATGTGTCAAATATTAATTAGCGCTGAGATTTTTAAAAAATCCATAAGTTATGTTAACTTCACAGACAAGAAGTAGAGAAGAAAATACTTCCATTTGAGATATTCTGTTTTTATTAATTTATTCTTGTGTTTGTTTTAGATGGCAACATGGTATATTAATAAACAAGCCATCAGGAACATCTTTGCCTTTTGTATACATGTGAATTTATTTTGAGGGGAGCTTTAGAATGGTTGACAGTGCTTGTGCCTGTAGCACTCCAGGAATGTTTATGGGGTAGCTGGAATGTGGAGAATAATCCTTTTAAAAGAATGTGTAAAAACTAATTATTTGAAACTGATATTTACTTTGTAGCACTTAGTTTTATGAGTTATAAATTGTGCAAGTCTAATAATGCTAATAAATTTAGATAGTTTCGAAGAGAGAGAAGTGATGTAACACGTGACATACCTGCCGTTTCACTTGCCAATTCCCAGTTTAAAGTTTCAGGCTTAGACTGGGGAGAACCTGTGCCATGGAACATTTCTGCATTTCCAGGGCAGCTCTGACTTGTGCCAGGTGGTTTGAGCATTGCTGCTGTGGCAATGCCCTCGGGAGTGGCAGCCCCTCGGCACCAGAGGGGCTGAGCCTGGAGGAAATGAGTGCACCCGAGTTCATATGCAAAGCGGGGAGAGAGTGCAATTTTCCCAGAATCGAAGCAGAGAGAACAGGTTTTCATCCTGGATGTGTAAAAGTGAAGCCTTAAAGGTCTGGGAGGCCTCAGGGAGCCTGGGGTAGATGCATGGAGAATGGGTCCTGGAGAGAAACAGGGGAACATTGTTTTGTAGTGGTTGAAGCTTGGGCCCAGACAGAGGAGGAGGAGGAAATTGGCTGCGAAGGAGAGTCCATAATTTCTGTGAGGGAGTGGAAGAGAACAGAGTGCACTACTTAGATGTCTCTGGCCTCATTCCAGAGAATGGAAATAAAGACAAGAAAGTGCATGTGAGCATTTATTGCTTTGTCCTTTTGTGTGTTCTTATGTGACCTGAAGCAAAGGAAAAAAAAAAGTTTTTGGAGCTCCTTAAAGAAAAAAAAATAAAATCTTTGTCTCAGTTCAACCATCCTCTGCCTGCAAGGACAGGGAGCTGAGTTCACACAGGCTGGAACAGGAAGAGTAAATCTCCACACAGTACTGCATAAAAATGTAACCCCATGTGATGGCTGAAGCATTCTCAGTATGCTGCTGTCAAAACAGGTGGTTTCTTGCTCAGTCCTCCCTGCTCCTCACTTTGTGGACAGCAGCCCCTCTGTGTGCCCAAGCTGGTGCTTCCCTGGCCTTTGGAGAGCTCAGTCTGACCCAGCTGAAACATTGTGGTTTTTTTGTTTTTTTTTTCTGGGTGAGTTTTCTGCTGGTTTAGTGAAAGGAACTGGGCCATGAAAGAAGAGCCAGTAAAGTGCCATGGTGGGTGCAAGGCAGGAGCCTGTGGCTGGAAAAGTGGGATTGGGTTTTGCTTTGGAGGCAGGCACTGTCTGCAGGCAGAGGTTGTTCCACTGTGCCTCTGCTCTGGGTGAGGCCCATGAGGAGGGATGGGTGTTCTGGGGCCCCTCATGCTCCTCGTGCCCTGCAGGAGCTCCCACCCTGTGCTGCAGCGTGGCTGCTCCCCGTGGGCCTGGCTGCCTTCGCTGGCCTGTTCTTGTCCTCTACCTGCACCATACAGGGCTGGAGGGACCTCACTCCAGATGGGTTATTGGGCTCTTCCAATACCTGCCAGCTAGCAGGCTCCTCCAATAGCAGCTAGCTCTTCAACAGCACCTAGCAAGCATCTCCCTTCATGGGGAGCAGAGACCTTTTGCTCAGAGACCTTGCATAACTTGCTTTGGCCAAGTTTCCATCTGTTCTCTCCTGCTATCCAGTGCTGTGATATTTCAGGGGCATCCTCAGAAATCACCTTCTTCCATGTGGAGCCCTAGCTGTCCTTCCTAAGCCCAACTTGTGTCAAGATTCCCTTGCTTTGGCTCTTTCTAGCCTCTTGCTGTGGTAGGACTGTCTCTCCTTGGCAGTGAAATTGCAAACTCTAAGTTCATGCTTTCATTTTGGTGATGTGTAAGAAAGATACTGAACAGACTTATTTTTGTGGCACAGGAACATTAGCAAAGGTTTTATAAGACCATCAATTGTTGTTGAAAGTTTAGAAAAGAATGAATGTGTGACCAGAGTAAGAGCTGCCCTTACTCTGTATAGTTTTACTAAAAAGAAATCCCCTCTTGCAAAAGTATCACAAGGCTCTGCCTGTGTGCGTGTTTCTGTGGGTTTGTGTTTGCTCTCACGTGCTGTAAACCCCAAGATGGAATCCCCTGGTTTATAAGGGCTAATAATTTGTTCCCAAATTTAACAAGGTGCTTAATCACATGGCTTTCTTCAACTTGATTTAATTACAAGTAGGTTGTGTACTGAGAGTCAGGCTTGCACTTAAATACCTTGCTTAAGCAAGGTGCATCCTTTTGGTGTAGCTCTGTCACTGTGTTTAATGGACGTGGGGAATTTATGGGCCTTACTGAGGAGCATTTGTGCACATGCCATCCTGTGATAGCTGGGGTCAGTGCAGCAGATCAGGGCTAAGTTCTCAGTTATGACTGGCTGTAAGTTTCCATAAGACTTCTCCAATACCTCTTTATTTTTGTTGAATTTTTGAAATAATAAAAGACAAATTCTATAATTATGATTTGTTGCCCGTCCTTAGTTTTGCAGTCTTTTTTTAAAAAAGGTTTCACAATGCAAGTTATGTTTAAAGAAATCAAATTGTGGGGCAGAACTTGAAAATTCCTTTTTATTATATCCAATTTGAAATAACTATTGTTTTTTGTTAAGACTGCACCAGATTGCTTTGGGACACAAAGCTCTCACTGCCCAGTACTTGCTGAGAAGGAAAAAAAAAAGCGGTGGCTGTATCAAGTTTTTTGCAATTAAAAATCTGGAAAAACTTGTTTAAGAAACTATTAGCCCAAGAACATGCATCTTTTGTCTGTATAATATGCAGCTCTGAATACAACTCTTTTTATCAAGAGTGCAGTGTTTCATATTTAATCAACATAAAATTGAGTGCTTCCCTCACATGAATGTAACACAGATCAAGTCTCAGCCAAAGCAAATAAAAGAATGAATGCTTTGTTAATCATCCATAACTAATTTGTGCATACACAGAAAAAATGAAATCTGTTTTTGACAAGACCTTTTTCATAGGAACAGCAAGGGAGAATTGAACATGTAATGTGCATTAGTAATAGAGAATAGCAATGGGAAGATCTGAGATGTTTGCCTCAGACGACTTCAATTTCTAGATAGTAACAGTATTTAACAGAAACCTAAGGTAAGAGAAGGGTGGGTTTTAAGTTGTTTGCCAAAATGTAATAAGACAAACCTGTGCTGAAGCAGACATAGATGGATTCTTGTGTGCCTTGCCATATATTCATAAGTATTGCAGGGAACTGCCACATATCTCTGTGACAAACTCAGCTAATAGATAATACACAGTGAAGAAAATGTTAAATGCATTGCTTCTTTGCACAGGCAGTATGATTGTGTTGCTCTACTGACAGTGTGGTTATGGTTGATGGGGCAGCTTCATTACAAGCCCCTGTTTTCAGGCTATTGCAGCTTTAACAAAAAAAAAAATCACCCATTGGACTGAAATTTTCTATGCTTGTCAGCCTTGAGGTGAATTTTACTTTAAGTACAAAGTTAGAAGAAATCCATTTAGCTATTTCCCCGATTGAAACAAATTCGGAGGGAGGGAGGGTGGGATAGGCTTTCAAAAGCTTGAGGTTTATGTTTATTGCTGAGGTGCATTTTGGAATGCTTTATGTTTATCCTTGCTGTTAAAATGTATACTGTGCTGTTTATAAACACAGACATAAAGAAATAAATAAGTGCACCTGCACCCCACACCATTCCCACTGCTGTGTGTGCACAGGGTGTGACAGCTGAGGTGTCTGACATGTGTGAGCATGCCCCCATTCCAGCTTCACACAGATGTGAATTTTCAGCTGCCTCCCTTTTGCCCTGGTTGTATTCCCACCCTTTGCTCCTTGCTTCTCCCTGCTGACATCAGGCTCAGCCCCCCCATCAGCAGGATGATGCTGCTGAGATCCTCAGAGCCTGAATTTTTTCTCCTTCCTGAACTCTGCAGATCCTGCTGTGCTCAGGAACCATCCCCTGCCAGCCACGCTGCTCTGACATAACAGCTGGGAGGAGACTTGCAGACTGATCTCTATCACTGAGGTTTCCCCCCTCATAGTGATTATTTGGATAATAGAAATAAAGTGGCACGAGACAATAGTAATAAAGAATAGTAATAAGGTTTAAGTATAAAGAATAGTAGTAAAGGGCCAGAGAACTGTCTGTTGGGATGGAGACCCTTCCTTGAAAAGCCAACTCTTCCAGAGTGGATGTTGTGATGAGAATCACAGCCATGGAGCTGAGGGCAGTGGTGGCCCTGCAGTGTGTCCTCTTGTTGGCGGTGGGAGATACAGGGAGAGGGAAGAGCAACAGCAGGTCCAGTAATTTCTCTGTATTTTGAGGCATTTCTCCATCTGAGTTGTGTCCTGTTGTTGTTATGTATTCTGGTGATTTTGGCACATGCTGCAAAGCTGTGATCAAGATGCGAGAGAATAAAAAGAGCACAGTCATGAATTTAATAATGGAGATACAGTCATGCTGCAGTAATATTGCTGACATGTTCACTTTGAAGAACATTGTGCTGTCTTTTATGAAGTAGTCTTTTAGTCTAACTTTGAGAAATTCCCAAAGTGATCAGTCATTTGACCTGGAGTCTCTGGTTCTGCCCAGAGGAATGTTCATGGTGTGAGCATCACTGCTCAGCACACAGCCATCAGGCACTGCAGACCATTCAGCTGTTTGCTCTGGGTTTTTGCAGTTAAGGTTCAATTTTCAGTACAGAAAAAATATAAAGTAAGAGTCAATAATATTGACACTCTTGCAGGCTTTTCTCTGTTGTGAGCCTTGCAAACTTTGTCATTTAACATTGTGCATTTCCTCTATGGAAGTTATCCTCAGATGATAACAACTGGTTGATGACACACTGGTATTTTGAAAATCCCATTTTAACAGGTTATATCTGTGCTAAATAATTAAGTCTTTCTCTGGAAAGATGAATGAAAGTATGTAAGCTTGTTGGAGCAGTTAATCTTTTCACTTTGTTTCTTCTTCAAGGAGTTTTACCTCAAACTTGCTTCGTTGTTGGAGATTATAAAGGAGCTGAATAATATGCTTATGTTTGCAAGTTTGTTTAAATAATCAAGAGTTAATTCTGGGGCCTGTATCACATATGCCTTCCTGCATGGTATTTGTTCCTCAGGACAAGGTTTATAGATAGGCATGGCCTGAGGTGCAGAAACTGTTCTTAATATTATATTGAATTCACATTAAATATTCACTCCTGAGCTTGAGGTATTATTTTAAACACACCTTTTTAACATTCAGGATTCTGGGTATTTGTCTTGAAGCGACACCAAGACAGAGTAAGGGAATTTAGAGACTGGAATGGAAAGAGAAAACAAGCTGAACTAACAATAAATCAGTAAGTAGTTTACCCTTAAAAAAAAAAGTCAACTATTTTTCCTTAAAGACTGACTCTCTTGGGGGGATGCTAGCTGGACATCTCTCTTTTGTAGCTGTTTGAAGGTGTAGTAGCACCATTCATGGGAGACCTCTGCACACAGCAGAGGAGTGCATCATGATGATAGAGGTTTCCTATCAGGCAAAGTAGAACTGAAGTACCAGGCATTGGTAGGTGAGCTTAAATGTAAATTTTGTACCAGGTATTGCCTATTATTTAAAATAAAACTAGAGAATAACCTGTGAGTCTCTTTAGTTGATACATGAAAAAATGTAGTTACGAGCTGCTAAGCAGTAAATAAAGTCATGGTTATGAAGTCAGCTACCCTGTCCTCCCCCTGGAGAGAGGAGGTCACACAAAATAAGTGTGTTTCTTACTCCAATTTTTGCTAAAAGTTTAGGAGCTAAGTTCATCACCCGCTGTTTCTCCTTCTCTAACATTAGATAAATTATCTGTATTTCTACTTTGTGTTGAAGCTAACTGTACAGAAATACTACAGACTTATACAGCAGACTCTTCAAAAGCAGGGAGGAACATGAGCCCAGCCTAGGGGGACGCTGCCTGCAAGCACCTCAGCTGAAGCAGAGCATGGGAGCTGCTCCTGGAGACAGGGGGCACAGTGAGAGGGATGCAGCTGCACACAGCTCCCAGGAAATGAAGGACTGCTGTGTTTTGCTGAGCTGCCAGCCCAGTATGCTGTGCTTTTCTAACAGCCTCACCTGCCACATGGCAGCAGCAGCTCAGGCCCAGACTTCCTTAAATCTGCTCCTTTGAGAGGAAAGGTTGGAGGATTTAAACAGCCAATTGATGATGTTTCTCTGCCAGCTTCAGCTGAACTTCCACAAGCTTGTGGCCCACATCCATGGCAAAGTAAAAATGTACAGGAGTTTACAGTAGGAGTTACTTTTATAGCTTTTGTTATATAAAAATTATTTCATCTTGATGGCTTTTGCTTGCTAATGATTACTATGTAGTAGCTCCCACAGGCTTGCACACAGCTGTACCCTGTGCCTTAGCAGACCTGGGGGAGATGGTCACATCCCTGGCTGCTGTAGCATCTGGGGAAGGGAAAGGAACAGACAGTCCCTGATGTGGAGTGATCCCAACAGCAGAGAGTGAGTGGCTGTGAAAGGGAAGCAGAACCATTGGGGCATTAGTGAGCTCAGCATGTTGGGATCTAGACTTTGCAGGAAAGGATGTCCTTTTACTGCTGCTAAGGGAAACAGGATAGTCACATATTCCAGGGCTCTTGAGTGGTGCAGCACAAGCTGTAGCTCTGCGAACACAAGCAAAAATTCATGTACTTTGCAAAGATACAGTAATTTCTTCAAGTGCGAGGACATTCTGAGTTTAACTGGTCAAAGGCATCTAAGAGTAAATTGAAACCTGTCACTATAGAGGAGAAGAAACTTGCACAGCATCTCTAGAGGAAGTGATCTGAAAGAGCAAAAAAGCTACAAATACTAGAGTGAATATTTCTCAAATCAGTTATCAATCTCCTATATACTTCTGAGGGAGAGTTCAGGAGTTGTTTCTGCATTACCAAAACAGTCCAGGGGATAAAGCAATTGAAGATGTTATAAATGGATACATAAAGCAGTTATCCACATCCTATGCAAGGTTCATTATTTCAGGGTTCTGTTACTTACTAAAATTACCCAGCTTACCTGTAATTTTTTCTCTGTTGTCCTTTGTAAGCAGCAAGCCCACTTTAGAAGGGGATACCTGTCTCATACAGATGACCTATTAATAAATTGCTCAACTAAAATTTTAATAATGCACATACTTTGCCATCTGTCTAGTAGTTGTCTAAGAAGCTTAATGGTATTTTTTGATAGAAAACCAGGAACTCTGAATTTTCTTGGTGTTGTTCTGAATAGTTGTGGATGAATTAACTCAGTTTATTAGGTATAATTTCTTTTTCTAAACTTTGTGTCTGATGTTAATCATTGGAGATTTCCAGAGTCTGTGAATGCAGAGGATTAGCTTGGGAAGATGAAAAGTTTGTTGTTACCTCAGCAGGTCAGTTGAGCACAGGTAAGATTTTAGTCAGAAAGAACCTTTCACTACATACCCCAGTCTCTCAGGGTGCCACTGAAATCTCATGGGGCTGTAAGAAGAGAGAAGCTGAAGTAGCATATAGTGTTTTCTCTTTCATTACTGAAATTACTGTCTCTGCTTGTGCTACATGAGAAACAGTGTGTTTGCTTCCAATATAATGATTCATCAATGTGGATGTGCTGTTAAAACCAACATGTTGGTGTTTTTTGAAGGAGCCTTCAAGCTTAAACCTAAGATATGACCAGTATGATAAACAGTCTGGTACAAGGACTTTGGTTCTGCAAGGACAAAGGTCACTTTGTGAGGATAACAAATATATAATTATGTCATTAAGGGTAGCTGTTTCAATGTTTAAAAATGTTTTATTTCATTCCAAGCCCTCATGTCTAGGGCTCCAACGTTTCTGGCATGTGCAGAATTTTTTAAACATTAAATTCTCAATTCAGATGCACCATAATTCTTAGTAATGTTCTGGATACCTTCAACCATTATTTGCTTTTAAACAAGTTTTCAGCAGAGATCGTGCTGCCTTCATTCGGTCCTCCAAATCTCCCATCCGCCTGTCTAAATTATTTTAACTGACATAGTTTCTAATTTACTCTCTCCAGTTGAGAGAGCTCCCTGTAGCTTGTCTATTTTAGCATTTAATTGCTGTATACTCTCCCAAATTAAATTCTGTAGTGATCCATTTTGCTCTGCTGGTGAAGCAGTGATCTTTCCATCTGCGCAAGATGGTGCGTGCGGCTGCGGCGCAGGGCTGCCATCCTCGCCAGGAGAGGGAGAACTTCCAGCTCCTCTCTGCTGCTGCCTGGGGGCTGCAGGGCCAGGGGGCTGCAGGGGCCAGCTTTCCTCCACAACAGTCTCCATTTAGTTCTGAGGCCAAAGGAGAGGGAAACCCATTGTTTCTCTCAGGGAGTTTTTAGAACCGGACAAATCGCTTTGTCAATTATTTACTGCCAAAGTTTGCTCCTCCTTAAAATCTGCATGTCTTTGTGGGCTTTTTGGCATTTGCTTTTGTAAAAGATGAAAAGGCAAAAATATTATGTTGTATGCTTTCCTTGTTTGTGAGAAAGATGATAATTATTGTTCCTTTTGACAAAATAATACCCAGTAAGGCAACTTGTCTTCCCTAGCTGGGTCTTTTTTGGATAATGTTTGTACATTGATTACTAATTACTTAATATATTTCTATTAAGGAGGGACCGTTTACTATCTAAATAATGAAGAACTTCAGTAGTTTTTGTTCTGATTTCTGCTGAATGGAAATGTTTTCCTGTTATTTCTCAATATGTGTGTGTGTGGAAGGGAGGGCACTGGAACCTCAGGGGTTACAGACAGCACAGCAGGGTCACAGCTCTGTGTAGGCAAGCTGAGTTCAGGTGTGCAGAGGTAAAACACATCCTGCTGATTTCTCTGGGGGGACTCTTTCCCCAGCCCAAATAACACAGAGGAATATACCCCATTAACAAAACCCAGCCAGTGTTTTGGTTCTGTGTAACTCTAGAAGCTTGGAGGCAGTTTAACAGAAAATACAAAGATGTTTCTTACTTATTTGCACCTCTTATATTAACCTTGAAGAAGACTTGCCAGTCACTTGGTAAGTACAGCATACAAGGTCATTAAAAATACATTTTTAAGGAAAGAAGACTGCATGAAATTCACATTACAGCATTATTTGTCTCCTATAAATTAAGAATCTGAGTTCAGACCTTTTGTGTGAAGGTGTTAATCTTTGGCTCGCTTCTTTTGGAACAGAGTTGGGCACTGTTTAATAGTGTGACATGTCTGTCATCTGTGGTCATCATCTTCCCAGTAAAAATGAGCTGTTTGTTCTACAGCTGTGGTCCAGGCTCTCTGCACTTAGTTCCTTAGAGTATTTTAGTCCTGCTTGCTGTGAAAGGATCTCTTTAGTAGGGAATGGTGGGGATGATTTCTAGACAAGGCTGGTGGTACATAGCACTGCTCCACACTGGTCTTGTTGCAGAAGGAGATCAGGCTGTGGGAATCCTTTATGCCAGGCAGATATTTATAGAAGGGTGGCACTTCCTGTCTAGTAAGTTTTGGGATGCCTGACACTGCTCAGAGTCAGGAATGTTGTGGCAGGAATAATGCATGGTTGCATTACTGGAAAGGAATTTGTGTGATAAATGGGTCTGGCCCTGTATCTGTGTCAGTAAATGCAGCTTCATTGGCTTCATTTAGGCTGACTGCAGTTTGGCCAGTGTTATTTTCCCCTTCTCTAGCCCCAAACTTTGTTATGTGATGGTCATTTGAAGATCTGTGGAAGTAGCTTAAAATGCTGGGGAGGGATAGTGCTGGGGACTGCTCCTTGAAGAACCATGCAGAGGTTTTTGAAACCCTGTTTGCTGTGTCTGTGTGTGCTGCTGGTCCCCAGGCTTTGGCAGAGCCAAGTGCAAGGTGAGATTTCACCTGAGCCTGGCCCTGCACTCACAGCTTGTGATTCCTGTGGCTTCAGATTGTCTGGAATTTGTCTTTCTGATGGCACCACTGAATTGCACTTCTGTTGATATCTGAGGTGATGTTTTTCAAGTCTGTGCAAACACAAACAGCATGCCTAGAAATTGGGAACTGCCTGAGTTCATTATTACTAATATTCCTTTGTTCAAAAAGGAATGCAACTTTTATTGATCTATTGAGTATTGCTTGTTCTGCATATTTCTTTGTCTGAAATCAGAAATCAAAGTACTTCAGGGTATTGGGAAGTCTTTCTGTTTTCTATATTAATTTTCATTTTGCTAACTTTGAGTGCATCTTCTTCTTCCAGATTTTTAATAACTTGCTTAATTTTTCCTAAACTACCAGGATGCAGGAGTATCAACCACTATGCCCAGTGGGCATAGTGCAGAGACAGCCATGTGCTTCATCCTGCTGCCTTGCCAGCTGGAAACAGCTGATACAGCTTGATGCACTGCCCAGATAGGGTTATTTCACCCCAAAAATGGTGTATTTTTGAGGCATTTTGAGGACTGTGGGCAATAGGAGGAGGAGACTGTCAAGGGAAGTGAAGCTGCTTGTGAGAGAAAAGTGTAGAATACAAAAGCAGAAATTCCCCAACACTGGAGAGAAAGATGGAGAAGTATTGCTGTGTGTTTATGTGCAGATTTTACTCTTCTTAAGTGAACTAAAATCATCACTCTGGCAAACCATGTACTTCTAAAATAACATACAGATTTCTCAGAGCCTTTAGTTGACCCAACACAGCCATTATTCTGTTATGCAAGAAGATAGGCCTGCTGTAGTTTCTGCTAACAAACTAAATAGTTATATTTCAAATAATTAAAATAATTTATTAATGATTTCTAGGACAATCACACATTTTATTTTTTTTCCAGTGAGCTGTTTCACTTGCTGGAACCATACAGTAACAAACATGAAACAACAAAAAATAGTTGTTAGCCAATGCTCCATGCATTCTCCTATGAGTCCAGCAGTGCCCATTCTCGGTCTCAGTAGCATGTTTGAGCTGGAAGATAGCATAGAGGTATTTTTATTTTACTGGCATTGTATGTTATCTTCTGTCTTTCTGTGACATTCAGATATCATGGCTGATTTTATTTGCATAATGCATTGCTCTTCTTAAGAGTAAAGGGTTTCAAAATTGCGGTTTTCTTGCAGAATGCACTCCATCTTCACTGTTAAGTGTTGTATTTTCTCACTTCTCTTTATTATTGCACTGAATTGTTTCTCTCTTGTGACTTCAAAATTGACTTTTCATGCCACCCTTTCACAAAACAGGATGTTGCAACCCTGGCAGTCACATGGATGTAAAACACCTGAAGGCATAACAGAGCCTTACACAGTTTAAACTTTGATTATATAGGCAAAAGCAGGAAAGTTGAGCAATTAAAACATTTGCACTGGGATTCCTGCTTGACTTTCCACATGCTCATATGAGACACAAGTAAACACCAGATCAGACTTCGACCTTTAAATGGATATTATTTATTCAGTGTCCTACCAAAGTGGGCTTCTCTTTGGAATAACTCATTCAAGCCTACTGCTCAGCTGTTTCTGTCCACTCTGCTTGCAGGTTTGCTGTCTACTCCATTCTTGCATTATTTGATCCCTGCTAGTTTAAGAATTGTTTATCCTTCTGCAAGAAAATGTCTCAGTTTCTCAGGTCACTCAAATTCTACTACAGCAATCATGTAGATTTTTAGGAAGAAAATGCTACAGTCTTTTCAAGAAGTGATTATTAGCATGCTCTAACATTTAAAGACAATTTTTTAGAAGCTGGTTGTGTGTCAGAGTAGAAAACACAATCCATTGTGAGTCAGTCATGGACCTAAGCAGTTTGAGAATATTCTTTTAACATACAAAACAATTTTCCCCATCTACTTACGTAGCTAAAACCATGTAAGTCTAAACCTGTAAAGCTCAAAAGGAGAAAACATTGCAAAACTTCCAACAGACTTCACTTTCTGGAAGAGTAGGAGGATATACTTAAACTTGCATATGAAGCAAAATAAGACTTGAAATATCAGGCACAGTCTATTTTATTTGGGTTTGGGGATGTTTGTGCATGATAATATTACAGATTTGGACTTCTTTAAGCATTTGGAACTTGGAAAGTCAACTTCTGTCTTTGGCCCACAAAAATGTGAAATTAATTAATTTCTTAGGGAGACTGAACTCGATTGCCAAGAGCATCTTGTTCTTCACAGCACATCAGGATATGTAGTGATAGGAAAATCTTCCTGCTCATGGCTGGCTTCTTCCCTTTGTCCTGACACCCTGCTGCCTGCATTCTTGTCTCCCTTTTCCTCTACATCAGCTAACACCAGAAGATTCCATTAGGAATTGCTGATGATCATCTTCTCTGGGAGAACTTGGCTTCTTCCTTATTCATGTTTCTTATTCACTCTCCAATCCAGATAATCTGAAGGTGCAAATGACAAGATGATCATTTGTACAATGAGTAGATACTAAGTGAAAATGTAATTTTGCATAATTTCAAAATTCTTCTGCCTTGCTATCTGTGTCTGGCTTTTGCATGCTTGCAAGTTCAGTGCTGTGTGATTTCTCTTCACTTTAGAACCACCACTGAATTGGAGATGGGGTTGACTTATCTTGTTTGCTTTGACTTTTTAGAAAAATCACTTTGATAAAGACAACATGCACCTGACTTAGCAGATAAGATGGTGTGTTTGTAACAAGAGAAAGTAGCTCTGCCCCCAGGTAGCCCTGTTTTTTGGAGTCACTGAAGCATATTGGTGTTCCCTAAGAGACTTAGTGGGAGATCTCTGTGTTGTTCTCATGGCATTGGCTGCATCCAACGAGTGAGCAAGCACTGAGAAGGCATTTGTAGCTACACAAGGAAATAAATCCAGATCTTTGTTGGATTTGGGATATTCACAGCTGCTGAAAAGCAATTTTTGTGTCAGACTGAGAAGAGCATGTCAGAATACAGGCATGGTGTGGCTGATGAATGATTCATCTGTGAGGCTTCCAGCAAGCACCCACATTCATGATTTGCTCTGAGATCTTGCTAAGATCAACATCTTGCTGTCAACATCAACTATTCAAAATCTTGCAAGATGAGTTGTCTAAGATCCTGTTGGGTGTAGATGCCTGAACAGGCACTGCAGTAAACCTTGCATTCTGTATAACGAGTTGTAATGTTAGTTATTCTAAAGGCATGATACAATAACAGATTATTGCTGTTCATATCTGTGTAATAATGGAAACTCCCTGATTGTACTTTCCATTTTACACATTGTCAGAACCTTGGACCTTAATCTTGGTCTTTGATTGACAACTGCAGCCAGGGAAGGAGCACTCGTATTGTTTGTGAGAGTCGCATCTGTTCAACTTAATTCAGCTGAGAGTATTTGCATATTCTTAAGTATTTCTTCTGAGAGGGCCTAAATCCTTCTCAAGTGTTTGATGCATTTTTGAAATTCATTCATAAGGTATCTACATGCACTAATAGTTCTGTATAATATTGCTGTGCATAATCTGTCAGATAAGGCTAGTTTTTTAAACAAGGTATTCTTTGGGGATGACATATTACATTCTGACTTATTCTACTGGGCAGAAATGTCAAGTACTTTGAAAAAGGATGCTTGAATGTTTTGATTGAATTAGTGTTCTTTATTCAACACAAATTGTCAACTGCAGTAAAATGTCCTATTGTGAGAACATTTTTCAAAAGAATTAATAGCAGGGCTTTTTTATTTTATTTTTTGTTACTAGGGCTTTTTTGCATATAATCATTCCTTTCCTGACGATGCTGATACTAGATAAAACAAGAGAGTAGATTCTTAGATGTATTTTCGATTAATTTATCTGGATTGTTAAGCCATGAGCAACATTTTTATGCTGAAATACACCTTCCACTTTTCAAATAAAAATTTGGCTTTTATCTATTTTGCTCTTTATTTTTTTATTGAAAAATTTTTATCAATATTTTTGGAAGTATTGTCAATTTTAGTTTCAGGAACCTTTTGCTCTTGGTAGTGCATGTACACCACTAATGAGAAGAACCGCTGCTCTGAAAAATATTCAGGTATTCTGTTTGAGCATGGAACACAAACTAGCTGACCTCAAACCACATGCAAAGAAATACATGCATGGTCCAAACCTATGTCTTCCATAGGCTGGAAGTTCCACTCCAGAACCAGCCATGTTTGGACAGAGCATGTCCAATTTGCTGTGAAAGGAAACGAGAATATATTCCCAGCAGTTTAACTGGATGGGGGCTGTGGATCTGGTTCAAGCTCAAGCCATTAAAGACACCCTAGGTCTTGTAATGGAGCACCACTAATCACAGTGGACAGCCTTTTTTTTTTTTCAATTGCACTAAGAAAGTGTTCAAAGCTCCACCACCATTAGTGACTGACGTAGTTTAAGAAATTATTTTCTGTCACTTGGCAGGGCCATAGTGATTTTTTTGGAAAAAAAAAAAAAAAACCACCAAAAGCCAAAACCAAACCACACAACCCAAGTAACCCCCACAGATTTAATAAGTGCATTTTTTTGTTTTGTGCACATGCATGTTTTAGTGTAACAGCACCTTTCACATTAGCTTTGTTTTTCTTTTGCTTTCAGGAATCTCCTTCTGGACGTAGAAAAGCGCTTGCCACCAGCAGCATCAACATGAAGCAATATGCCAGCCCTATGCCTACACAGACAGATGTCAGGTTAAAATTCAAGCCTTTGTCTAAGAAAGTGGTAGCTGCCACACTACAATTCTCCTTATCTTGTATTTTCCTGAGGGAAGGAAAAGCCACGTAAGTTGTTTGTTTGTTGGGGTTTTTTTAAACCAGATAGCCTGCTTTGTGTTGCTTTTCAAAGAATCCTTTGGATAAAGAGCTCTTTCTGTATAGAATGGTGGAATTTGAGAGCATCCTTCAGCATACCTATCATTCCCGCCATACTTGGTTTCTTAACTGAGTAAAAGTTGTTTCTTACTCTGATTTCAGCCTTGTGTTCTTCAGAGGCAGATGGCTTGTACTCTACTCTTACAGACATTTTAAGTAACAGCAGCTTAAAAGTATCTACAGGTCTGAAATTAGTGGGAGTGTGTGTTTATGTTCATGTGTGTCCTCATCCAACAATACTCTTGGCAGATTTCAAGGGAACCCACTGATATTTCACAAATGCAATAAGAACAAAGCCAGCTGGAAGGTGAGGGAGGGTGGAGTTAGAGTTAAGATTTTGGGTTGAGCACAAGAGCATCCTGTGGGAAGAGTTCTCTTGGGTGCTGATTACCTCTCCCTTGACTCACTCACTTGGTTCTAGATTATCAGAAAGCAGGTAACTCCGACGAAGGGGAGGAAATGATGCATCTGACTTCATGGATATTAGAAAGTTAGTTAATTACATTACTGTACCATATCATTCTATACTATATTACATCTAAACTAAATTTGCACAAGCACTTAACTGTATAGAATTTTGTGACTGTTAGCTGACAGTCCCAACACACACACATGGATTTAATTGGTTAATGAATCAAAACACTCGCACTAGAATTCAATTATTAATTTTCTTCAGGTAAACAATTTTCTACAATGCATTTTACTTGTTCTAAAACACAGGAGCAGTAAATGTGATAAGAACTGTTTTTTCTTTCTCTGAGGTTCAGAGAATGTGAATCCCAGAAATATCTTTGGGAAGTTGAGCCTTGCTTTTCTCTGTGAAAAGAAATGTGGCCAGACTAGATTGTAAGTTATTGACAGGGCTTTCGTAGCACCCTGAACAAGGCATCTGAAAAAAGCTGTTCTTTGTGAAAGCATTGGTTTCCAGTATGTGTAAATAGACACTGCCTTTTTTTTTTTAATCTTGTTAATGTTTTCAGATATTTAGAGAAGGGATTTTAATCCTGTAACAGCATCAGGAGTTATGAATGAATGTAGGCATTGCACACAGCATGTGGGCAGTAGGTCTGGCCAAGCATTTTCACTTTTACCAAAGCAGACCAGGCAACAAGCATTTGCCAGCCTTTTTAGGCTGGTTTAAAATTTTAGGAAGCAGTTGTTAAATTAACTCTTGATGCAAAGAGTATTTTTTTACCCTTTACAATTTTGTTAATTAAAAATTTTCCCTTCAGAAATTGATATATATTTATGAGTTGTATTAATTTTGTTTTTTCACCATATTCAAGATCAGATCTGATATCATAGACCTCCCTGAAGAAAGCATCAAAATGTTTAAAGACTTTTTAAGAATGCAGTAATATCAAATGTGGTATTAACAATCTGCATTTTAATGCCTGGTGTCATGTTTGTTATTTAGGGATGAAGACATGCAAAGCCTGGCTAGTTTGATGAGTATGAAACAAGCTGATATTGGTAACCTAGATGATTTTGAGGAAGACAATGAAGAAGATGAAGAAAACAGAGTGAATCAAGAGGAAAAGGCTGCAAAAATTACAGGTTGGTTTTGCCACAGGCATTGTAAAATATAGTTTCCTTTGCTTATTGTCCCTTTTTTTTAATCCTTATGCTATATTTTTATTTCACTTTAAAAAAAATCCTAATAACCAAAACAATATTTAGGATAGCTTGGTTGAAGAAGAACCCATCCATAACTCAATGAAATTTATTACTTGTGAATCCAAGAGCCTTGATTTGTGTGTGTGTGTCCTGTTTTGGGGAGAGAGTGCACTAAGTAGGTAACATTTTAGGGAGGCAAAGAACCAGCATGAAGCAGAGGAGCAGAAAAAGCTGAGGGAGAGGGTCAGTGAGCGAGAAGACAGGAGGAGAGGCTCAAGTGAAATAATGAAGGCACTTTATGAGAATAACTGCGAAATGAGTTGTGCCATGGACAAGTGCTGAGGTTCTGCTCAATGACATGGCAATTCCAGGCTGCATATTGCTGCCTTTTGGGTGGGGGGTGTCTCATGGAAAAGAAACTGGGAGGCTGTTAAAGGACTTTAATGAATTTGATAGTGAAGTTGTTTGAAGTGAGATAGTGTAACCACATTTGAATTGCTGATGAAAATGCTTAGTGTGTTCAGGATAGCTGAACTAATCGAGGCAAGTCAGATCAGGATGAGATGATGTTAAATTGTTGGTAGAGATCAGTGTGTAGTATTGCTCCAGATGGGTTCTGTAGGAACTCTTTGTGTAATGAATCAGGAAAAGAAAATTAACTTCTGGTGCCAGACTTCATAACTTCCAATGCTCTTTCAAAATGTCTGAAATAAAGGGAACCTTCTCCAAAGTGAGGGAAGAGCATCTCGAGTGGAGAAGTGAATTGTCAAATCTGTTCTTGAAAATTCAGAGGAACATTGGTTCAGTGTTATGAAACATTACTTTCATCACTTCTTTTTGAGCTTTCGTTGCAATCAAAAGGTTCAGCCTGAAGCATTTATTACTTAGTTACATTTACTGTTGTGAAAGGATGCAAATATGTTTTCTGTATGCTTTACATATTCAATTAAACATTTTTTACCCTGGCCAAATCTCTAGTTATGCTGTATGTGTCTGGCACAGAGCATATTGGAAAGTGTGAAGTGAGATATCTGAGAAACCAGGATAATGTATTCTTGGTCTGGGAGCAGAGATATACCAGTCTGGTCACACTGAAATCATTCTGCAGGGTTTACTTCTTTCCCAGTGTAACCAGAATAAATCAGATCACAACATAAGCCAAAACCTGACGTGTCCACCAGGCCATTGGATAATCACAGAGAAGGCCAAACTAAGGAGGGGTAATGTTCAGTCTATAGAAACTGCTGTGCACAAGGGTTTTATTAGGATCTGCCTGGGTACGGCACTGAGGGCTACAGAAAACCCAGATGCAGAAGGGCAGCAGGTGAAAAGCATCTGATCTTGCTTCTCAACACTTGATTTTGCAGCTCTCAACAAGGCTGCAAATGATTCCTAAACAAGCAAAAGTTTGATCTAGGTTAGACTAGGCTGTCTACTATCCTTTGGGTATGGAGTGAACATCTTTGGAGATAGATGGCAAGGCTGATGTGCAACACAAGCTATTTTAGAGTCATTTCAGCTTTTCCATCTGCTATTGCAAAGGCCAAAATTATCTGTTCAAAACTAACAATACCTCCATGAAAGGCAGAAGCAATAAATACTTCTGGAATATACAATTTCTGTGCCTTTCTCAGCCTGCTCTGATACTACTTTCTAACCATACAAGATGGGAGTGTTGGATTGGTTTTTTTGTAAATGAATCATGACATGAGGAAGGTCAGCCTTGGAATTTTTCTTCTTATGTTGGTTACAACAGCTGAGTTGCTTTACAAGCCTGGCCAGCTTTTCCCACCTTTGAGAAGGAGAGGGATGGTGAAGGGGAATGAGTGCATGCAATTTCCCAAGCAAATGGGAGAACATAAAACATAGGGCACTAAGTAAACATTAATAAAGAAGATGTAAAGTATCTATTTCAACATGTGTTCAAGATTGATTTCATTGGCAATTGCAGTGACTCCTGCAATAAATATAATGAATGGGGAAAGGTAGAAGAGCTGAGGAAGCAAGGGAGAAAGACATAGGAATCATTGTAGAAGAGCAGGGGAAAATTTAGAAAGAAGGAAATGTAACAAAACTGATGTAGCAAAGAATTCTTTCAAAAGCTGTGTTCACAAAATACCATAAAGTTAATTGAGGATGTTACATAACCCTTTTGAAAGCTTGCTGCTACCAACATTTTCTCCTCTTGTGCTGTGCTGGGTGTTGGCAGCTGAGGAGCTGGAATGCCTCACTGACTCAGAGTGCCCCGTGGCAAATCCCTCACCTCAGTGTGCCTGTTTTCCCAGCTGTAAAATGGGGATACTGCCTCTAACACCTCCTGGAAATGATGGGAGCAGCACACAGTTAATGTTTGTAATTGGCCTTGCAATGAGTAGCAAGGAGGGAAGGATTGTTCTCCTACTTTGGACTCTGGGTTTTCTCCCTGCTGACTTGATGTCTGAAACATTATTATTCCCAAGAGGTGCTGCAAGTCTTTTATCAGACACTGCTCCTTTTTGCAGTGTACAACAATTTTTATTGGTTTTTGTTTGTGGGGGTTCTTTTTTGTTGTGCCAAAGTTGCAGTTTCATAGATGAACATATATCCACTGCTGGGAGAGCAAGGGAGATCTGCTGTGTGGGGCTCTAGATGGTGCAGGTGAGTTAGGAAATGCTGCTTCTCTTCCTTGATGGGTTGCCTAACTTGGAGTAGGTATCTGTGCCTCTGTTTCTTCAGCTATGAAGTAGGTGATGCAATACTGACTGACCTCAAAAGCAGTGGAATTTGGGGTGGTCAGCATGGAACTGCTGCCATACAACTGACCAGACTGAAAGACGTTTTCCATTTCAAGCACTGCTTTCACTTGGAGAAATCTCACTCCACTTCCTTCCCAGTCTTTCTTGTTGAAATTTTTCATGTGTAAAAGCCATATCTCCCCCAACTGTTCTGTGTGAAGTTGAAAATTGTTTGTTGCCATGAATTAAATTTAAAATATTTAGTTTCTACACTGTCAATATACATGGATTTAAACCTCCCTGAATTATCCTGTCCTTAGTCTTCAGTGGAACACAAGACATCTCATACTTGGAGAAAATGTGCCTCATAACTCACAAACAGGGTAGTAATACATGTGCTTCTCTTAATGTTTTAATTCCTACTTGGAACCTCCTGCTGGGGTTAATAGCTGCCTTCTGCTCCATGTGCCCAGGAGTACAGTGTCTGTCTTGGGGCACCACATGGAGTCAGGAACGTGCCCATGTGCTACCTATTGCAGGAGCCTGAATCCCAGCACGTTTCAAGAGCAAGCTTCTGGGTAACAATATGCATGACCCTTTTTTTGCAATTTGTAAAACCATACCTCTCCTGGCAACTTCTGGTACATTTACTCTTTTTCTTTGTCAGGATCACCAAGCTGCTTGGAAAAACAAAAAAGCAAAAGAAAAAAAAAAAAAAAAACAACAACAAAAAAAAAAAAAAAAAAAAGAAAAAATAAAAAAGAAAGAGAGAATAATGAAAAAAAACCCAGAAACCAAACCAGTGATTTATGTGACATGCTTGTAGAACAAGCTAATGTGTGTTTGTAGATAATGAGATTTATAAAAGATAATATAGGATATAAATCTCCAACCTACCATTTCCATACTCCAAAATATGACATAAACCATTTAATATTGTAATGAGAAACATTGTAGTGCGTATGGGTGTTTAGGTTGGCAGATAAGACCAGGTGATTCAGACCACATCAAAGAACTCCCTCTTTTTAAAGCTCTGAACTTAATTTGTTATTTTCTGACAATAAAAACTGAATTATAATTGTTTTGGGTTTTTTTTTCCACATGCTGACATAATGGATTGTAAATCATGTCAGCATCTGAGCCTGGTTTTAACTACTAATTCGTTAGTACTGCTGTTTTATGAGGTCAGCTCTGTTTTATTTGAGTACAGGAAGGTATGTTCCATTGTCTATCTTGAGTCCTAAGAATTCCCAGAAGATAGTATTATATTATGTAGATTTCTCAGATGTATGTATGGTTTTATACTGAGAAAGCGAAGTTTTGGGACAGTTTTGGTGTTATTTTTTAGGATATTAGTCTTGTCTGTTGGAGCTAAAAATAAGGAAGTGAGGATGATTAAGTTAACTCCATGTAGACAGATATACATGTAAAACCATCTAAGCAGATTTATGCTTTAAGGTCAAGATCAGGAGGGAGATACATTACAGAGGAATCCTGCTTGGGGTTTGTCACTGTCAGCATTTAGGATGCCCAATAGATATTGGCAGAGTAGGTGATTTTCCTTGGTAATTTGCAGATTGGCATGTCTTTGCAAAGCAGTTTAAATTTGCCAAAGAAGTTTTTATCCATGTGACAGAAGTGTTACCAGGTTCTGGTCTGCTTTGGGCTTCAGTTTCTTTGTGCTGTCTGTAAAGGCATGAAGTCAGGAGGGGTGTCAGTGTGTCAGCTATGAAAAAGCATGAAAAAGCCCCCCTGACTAGGAAGTTCTGGGCATCCATAAGCACCAACATGAGTTGGGACAGTCTGAATACTACTCAATTTTTGCCTCAGTTTGATATCTTGCCCCCTAAAACTAGTTCATTGAATAAAGACAAATTTTCCTTTCCCAAACAAAAGCCAGATGAGAAAAAGTCAAGTTCAAAACAGCAGTAAATGAAAAGTGTTATTGAGAGGTATCTTCTTGTGTACCCAAGAAATTAAAGTTTAAAGGAAATAAAAGAATGACTGGCATGAAGCTTTAACTTAGCTGGTGATACCAGAAGGCATAATCCATTTATTTCATGGGGAAAGGACAGGAGATGAAAAAGGCTGTCAGTGGGGCAGTGGTATTCAACAAGCAGGATCATCTCTCCTGCACAGGTTTCTCTTGCCTGTTAGTCATGTGGAAGGTTGAGGAAGGCTGTCCCCTCTCCACAGAAACCAACGCTCAGGCCTCTCAGAGATGCCCCAGGCTCAATCCCCATTACTGCAGAAGCTCCATTTGTCAGATGCTGTGGATGGGACTGCGCTAGGGGGGAGCAGAGAGGAATTTTCCCCCTTGGGCTAGAAGCCACTCAGTTGTTTTTTGTTTCTTTCCTTCCAGAATTAAGGGGTCATCCCCATCTTGACTAAAATTAAACATTTAACACATTTTAAAATTACTAGTTCATGGCAATTTAGAGCTCTCCAGTATGGATAGAAGGTGAAATAGGATTCTAACAAACAGCAAGATGTTACTTACATAGCATGACAATGAAAATTCAGGTGATACATATGTTCAGTTTGCATTCTCCTGCCACAATACTGATCATGTATTTTAGAACTATTTAGGTAAATTCATCTTGTCATAGATCAGAAATGTAATGGTGACTAATTGCAAATGTTAAATAACCAGAGTGTGTATATAAACAAAAAAAGATTAAAATGCATATTGTATGGGTTAGTTTGCTGTAACCTTAAGGGTTTGGGAGGTTTGGGGCTGATTTGTGTTGATCGACAAGGTTTGCATAATCAGATTTTCTTCATGAGCAGAAAAAAATCTTTAAATTATATCAAGTACACCTATCTAAATTTTCAACTGATTGTGCATAATACTCATCCTCATAAAACTAACTATTGTTGCTGACACCATAACCTGGCTAGGTTGACACCATAACCTGGCTAGGTTTTGTTTATGTCGTGTTAACTGGGTTTCATGTTAAATTATCCTTGAAGCACCTACACAGGTACTTTGCTGTTGTTATATAATTGTAAGGACTCGTTCTAAATATATTCTTTTACCCTCTCTCCCTTGCTCTCTGTCTTTCTGGTAACAGTCTTCGTTCCACTTCTGTTTCATTAAATGCCCTTGCCTTACGTTTGTCTTGACTGGCTTCTATTTACAGAAATTGTAAACCAGTTGAATGCTCTGAGCAGCTTAGATGAAGATCAAGATGACTGCATAAAGCGAGCAAATATGCCTTCAGCTAAATCAGCCAGTTCCTCTGAAGGTCTATGAGCTTTCATCCTTTCTTTCTGTTTCTGATTGTATTTACTGTGACCCATTACCTTTTGACTCCTGCCTGTATTCAGCTGTCAGTTTTATCTCTGTGCTTCCACCCAGCATGACTCTCAGTAATTTGTAGTGCATCCAACAGGTAACAACATGATAGAGAAAGAGCCTGTCTCCGCTACAGCTCCGTTGTCATCTGATAATGAACAAGAAAGAAAAAAAATTACAAAAAAAAAAAGAAAGAGGAACCACCAGACCCTAAGCTTAAAACAGTAGTTGTATAATCAGTAATACTTGACCTTTCTAAAGTGACAAAATGTCCTCTCTCTGCTTTTATGTGCACGTTACATCCAAAAATTAAAATTTCCTGCCGATAGTTAGTGTGTATGTGAACAATCAAAATCACTGTATTTAGCTCGTTAGATGTTCCACAACATTTATTTAACGAAGGAAAGAGAAGGCTTTTTTAGAAGTCATTTCTGTTACATAATGTTCTGATCAGCAAATAGAAGTTTCATTCATTTCACTTTTTTTTTTCCCTTTGTTGATGTACTTACTGGACTGTGTTAACTTAGTTGTGCAGTTCGTGCCATACCCTGGTGCCGTGTTTCGAGGGACTGTTGACACGGAGCTTTTTGAGCTCCAGATATGTTGGATGAACAGTTTGTATCTATTTTAAAACAATATTCCAATTTGTTCGTAGAGCTTATCAATAAGCTTAATTTTCTGGATGAAGGGGAGCAAGACCCGGCCAACTCCAGCACGAACCCTTTTGGAGATCCTGACACAGCAGAATTAAATCCCTTTGGAGACCCTGATGTAGAAGGTAATTAACTTGTTTTACATAATTCATTGCTACTTTCAAATGCTTGGTGAAATGTGATTTTTATTTCTGTAGGGCGATAAATGAAAAATTTTAATTGATTAAATACAATTATTTAATATAGCACTGAGGTAGCAATAGCAATGATCCAGTTGCTGCTAGAAAATTGTTTTATTCTTGGAGTCACATCCTTTGTATTGAGGCACATTCATATTTGTCACTGGGGGCTAGCAGCTGAAGCAGAGACTTTTAGACCTCTCAGATGTGTTACTAGTACTCACCTTATGTGGTATGAATGAGCAACACATTCTGTCAGACAGCCCTGCTCCACGTGGGTGATGGTTTATATCATAATTTCCTTCACTGCAATCTTCACTGCATCTCAGCTATTCTTGGTTAGCACTAATCTTCATTATTACAATTTAATTTTCTCTCTTTTATTCTTCCTTTTTTTTTTTTTTTGCTTTTATAGCTTCCTCAGTTAAGCCTTCTGGCACTGTGCCTTGCACCACATGCTAGGTGTTAATCCCCTTGCCAGACTGACATGCCCATTCTTGTTCCATTTGGGTGAGATGTACAACCCCTGTAAATTTTTAATCTGATAAGATTTCGGCCATAAGGACAGAAGGGAGCACCAGGACAGCAAACATCTCTTCTGTCCTCAACTCCATGCCCAGATATGCAGGCTTCCATCTGCTGGGTGTATCACTTCTAGCTCAAAAGGCCAATTCATAGTTGATTCCCAAGTTTGAAGCTGTACTCAGCCTTTCCTCTTCAAAGCTCCAAGACTTCTCTTCCTACAGAAAATACCAAGTCACTCTGTAATGGCAATGGAGAAGAACCACACTGAGCAGGAGCAGCCCAGGGTGCAGCTGGGGGATTTCTAAGGTCAGGTCAAAGAGAATGGATTTCCAAGCTGCAGTTTCCCCTGTGGTCACTCACTTTCTTTGGACAAGCTGAATGTTTACTCACAGCAGTTTTTCTGCCTTCAGAGTCCGCAGGGAATGGTGTGGGTGGAGATCAAGTCCTGTCACTTTGGCTGTGGTGTGACTCACCGCTTGTATTTCTGAAACAGGGACGTTGCACTATTTTCTGTATTTGGCAACTGAAGCCATAAAGCCACTATCCTGGGCACCTTCTCCTTCCTATAAAGTTGTCAGGTTTTTCTAGAGCTGCAGAAGTGAGTTATTTCAGCTTTGTAGATGCCAATATATATGGATTAAGTTCTGGTGTCTTAATCTTTGGCTTTATTTCCTGTCTGTTCCTTGACAGTGATCCCTTAGGATCATGGAAGGAAGCAGAGTAAGTGGGAATGTAAACTTCTCTGGTAGTCCATAAATAAATTGCTCTAAGAGCCATGGTCTATATTCCTTTCCTCCTTCTCTGCTTTAGAAAGAAGAGCTCCCTTCTCCATGGAGAAAGCTGTACAAGTCCTATCCTACCTAAACTGCTTTTTCCAAACCCAACTTTCCTTTCCAGAGAGAACTCACTCTGGAAGAAAGCAGTGGGTGTTCTGGCCCCAAAATACAGTGACTTTCTCTCATCTTGGGGACAGAGAGAAACAGCTGGTGGTGTTTCTTAGTACTGGTGTAGCTCGATAACTCGTGGCAAGCTCACTGTGAGCAGCCTGCATCCAAGACATCAACTTGCTTATGTTCTTAAAACACTCTCAGCCTATCAGGGGCATGGTTTTTTTCAGTTGATTGTGGTTCTTTTGGTGACGTCTGCCTCCACAGTCATCTTCAGTCAGAGGTGTGGACACTTTTCCATATCTCTGGGTCTGTTCTGTGTGCTTAGGACAGTCTCTGTGATCACTTTTGTGTCCCATCTCCAGCTGTGGGCAGCAATGCTGAGTTGTTGGGTGTGTGAATACCAAGTGTTACTCCCACACACAGTCACTGTCATGCAGCAGTCAACATACCATAACAGGACAGTGTTTGGGATAAACAGGGTGTCACTAGATTCTTCCTACTATGTCATAAGGTGTTTTTTATTTGGGAGGAGTGGATCTTCTGTAAGGTTCATGTGACAGTGTCTTCCTGGAGCACTAAACCAGGTGGAAAGATCTGGAAGATCAGCTGAAAGAGTGATTCCCAGGCTATCAGACAAAGAGTTAGACATCTGGTGTGGCATTTTTAAAGCTTTAATGTTACGATGATTGGCTTCTGAGGGATTGTTCTTTTTACCTCAGACACCTCTGAGAATCACTGGTTCTTCCACTGTCTTGTCCCTATAATGGGAACTGGTTGTGTTCCCATTACCTTGCTTGGCCTTCTTGACATGTGCCTTTCCTCCAGTCCTCTTCCTCCACAGAAAGTTGAGGGGGAGAAAAAATGGTGCTGAGACGAATTAGAGAAGATGGTTTTGGTCTCCAGCAACAGCAGAATCTGCTGTGTATTTTTATGGCTAATTGGATCAGTGTCTCTACATGGGGAGCATCTAGACATTACCATTTTGGGGAGATTTCCCTTTGTTTTGAAATGCATTTTAAGGCTACGCAATATTGTAGCTGTTCATATCCTTTTGCCCAGCTACTGAAGGCTGCCCTGTTTGTGTCCCATTATTCACTCATGATTCTTCTATTCTGAGACTTCAGTGGAACTTTTAATACTGCCATCTACTTCTAGGAAGCTCTTTGAAACTGTGCCTGCTTGTTTGCTTTTGCATCCTGAAGTGAATGTAACCTTTTTGGTGGCCACCCCAGAAGCTCGAGAGAATGACAGAGGTTCAGGACTTTAAGGCAGGCTTTCTCCTACAGGCTTAAAGAGTCACATTACCTGTTTCACTTGTCTTGTGATCTGCTTAAATCAAGAGATTAACTTTTTATGTGTGCAGGGATGAAGTATTTTTCTGTTCCCTTACATGTTAGTCTCTTTATCTTTTTATCTGGACAAGGCATAATCTGGAACTTAGACTTTGCGAAAGTTCCGATTCTTCTCTAGAATTTGTTACTTAATTTCCCCAAGACGTGCAGAGCAGCCAGCTGGAGCCTCCTTTCTGAGTACTTTGCCATCAGATGTGAGGAGGCATGATTTGCTATTTGGCAGGGATATTCCAAGGATATTCCTATCAAGCCTGTAACGTGTGTGCTCAGAGTTACCCAGAGTATGAATATGTATGTGTTGACAGTCACTCATAGAGAAAGGAGGATTACTTGCCAGTAGATACCTGTTTCCTAGACAGATATTTCTTGTGCCTGTTCACAAACCAGCTACTTTCCCTCTATCTTCTTAATCCCATAATCACTTAACCCTGGGAATGTGGGGTGGAGAGAAACTAAAGGCGTGAGTGCACGCTGTAGGTGTGGTGCATGGCAGAGGGTCATCAGCAAGCTGGCTCTGGATGCTGCTGGGATTTAAAAAGTCCTCAGTGTCAGTGATTTTACACATACAGCAGAGTGAATGTGCATATCAACAAGTCACCTCAAAAAAATCTTCAGATGTGTTTCTTGGTTGACATGTCAAATTGAGGCTTATTCCCTCTGTGTCTCCTAAGTCAGCTAGACATTAGAAATCTGGGAAAATCAAAAATTATCTTTTTGAACACTATATCTCTACAGCTTTATACTAGATTACTCTTGCATGATCATATGAGGACAGCCTTTTGGATTTTTAGTCACAGTGCAACAGAATTATAAAATCAGTTAATTTCTGTGCAAAATACATACTTGGGGAAGTCAACATGTACAACAAATGAAAGTAGAAAACCACAACATTCTTTCATCACTCCAGATTTTTTTTTTTAATTTGGTAGGGAATACAAAATTTTAAGTTGTGCATGACCTATACAACACACATGAAACGTGAGGGTAACTCTCTGCTGGTACCCCCTGTCATTTAGACCACCATTTACTTCAGCAGTGTATTTCATCACCTTGTGCATGGACTTCTGAGCTCCCTGCAGCATGTTTTACTCTGAAAATGAACAGTGTTACAATGCAGCAGCAAACCCCAAATCATTCCAGGGTACTCCTACATGCAGAGCAGCACAGGAACCAATTGAGAGGAAAATGGTGCCTCTGTCCCTTCTATTTCTTCAGGAAAAGCAGTGTGTTGTGAGTGTATGAATAAAAGGATCAGCAAGTCACCAGTGGTGAATGGGGATGCCAGTCTACTCTTTCTAGAAGCACTGGGCAGTTGCAGCTTTGCTTGGTGCTGTTTGTTGGGTGCTCCCATCCCCTGGTGCCCGTGTGCCTGCAGCCCATGGCGTAACCCAGCACCTTTCACATGTGGCTGCTGCTTTCATCCTCTGCCAAGGGGAAAGTGCTACGTGCCATGTTTTGGTGGAGGTTTTGTTTGGTTTTAAGGGATGTGTCACAATGTGTTTGTGTTACAAAAGGCAAGTGGGTTGAAGGGCAGGGTGATTTCTGGAGATGCTCTGGCTGATTGTGCAGATAGGTAGTGCCAGAGTGATTATTATCACAAACAGTCTTTCTCAGTGGAGTCAGGGCAAGTAATGTTTCCAGAATCTGGCACAAGAGCAGCTGGTGCTTCTGCTGGAGTAATACTTCTACCTGTCTTGTTGTCACTCCTACCCCTGTGGCTTTATTACTTAATCATGCAAAATTATTTTGTGTTTGACCCTTAATGTGCCAAACTGCAAGCATCTTTTACTTTTTTTTTTAATTTATATCAATGTAGAGACTGGAGTCCTTGTGGAGCTGTGGTGAATGATGTGGGGAAAGCAAGGGAATCTGTGCTGCCTTCTGAATGTAAAAGCAGCTTCAAGAGGGAAATAGACCCCTTCTAAGCTGTTGTATCTTTAGTCTGCCAAAGTGCACTTCTCACCATCATTAGCTCTTTGAGAAACTGAGTCTGTTACAGAAAAGTGACAGGTGACAGTGGGTGTGACTTTAAGAGCAGTGCTGTTGAGTCATCATCACAACAACTTATTTTGTTCCTGAGAAGCTTGTGATGACCAACATTTGATACAAAAGTGTTCTAAAGCATTTCAGAGACCTCATGGGAGAGAACCTGATTGGGTTCAGATGGGGACCTTTGTGGGAACCCTCTGTCCCTACATTGAAGGAAGCAGAAGGGGGAGGAAAATGGAATCCTGAATGGCAAGAGTAGAGAGAATGAGTAGCCAAGTTAAGTGGGTTTTAGCTGAGCCTCTACAAAATTCTGCCTCTAAAAGTGTCATGAGAATGATATTTTTAGAAGCTTTTAAAATTTCAGCATGTGTGTAGGATTTTGTGAAATATTTTAGTTAACAACAAGCCAGAGGTGTCTGAGCACTTATATGTAACACTGTGTGTGTAAGGCCAAACATGTAGTTCCTGTTGAGCCTATGAAAAAGAGAAAGAATTTTGTCATAGTTAGGGTTACAGCACTTGATCCAGTGTTGAAATAGAAAGAATTGCAAAAACCATTTGCATTGCCCCTTATAATGTATCAGATTTAAACAAGCATTTAACTCATTGTTTCCAGGAGACACTTAAAAGCAAATTAAAAATAAAAGATTACAACATAATTTTAAGAGATTGTTTCCCTGAATGTTTTTAACTTCATGATGTATTACTGACTTTCCTTCTTGTGTGTTATGAGAAGGTTTCCCTCAGATATGATAATGTGTATTTATCAACAGATTCATGTGCAGGTGCAATGATCCATCATATGGAGTTGCAGAAGCAGCTATTTGTGGTTGTCCACTCTCTTGATAAAATATTCTAATATTTGAGCAAGGTTTAAAATTGTAAAAAGTTTGGTTAAAGCTTTGTCAATAAGCCACACTATTTGAACAAGGTATTAGTCCTTTCTTTCTGCATTTCATTAGTTATTTTTGCTTTGTGTATGGAACTGTCTTCTGAGGACACATCTCCAGAGCACTTCTGCTTGCTCTAGTTCATCAAATCACCAAATTTGTGGGTAATATTTGAGTAGTATTCTGACTACCATGAGCTTCAAGGCATGGTGTGTGCAGTATATACAGTGAGGGTGGGATTTGACTCCCCTGACTTTAAAAACAGTTTGGACGTGTAAGCTTTGAGTGTCAAGGAGTCAGCTCAGCTGCAAACACCCACACTGAGGACATCTCAGGGCAAGCAGAGTGAAGCTTTTGCTGGCCTTGGCCGCCTGCACTGGAGACTAGAATGACCTATGTCTATATGGAACCACTTTTCTAGTTTAGCTTAAAATAAATGAACAGATACATTTTAGATATTGGGCTCTGCTCTATTTCATCTATAGTACTCTGAGGGATTCTTGCTTGATTTGATCATATTTGTGCATTTAAGAATTTCTGCCTTGAATGCTTTCTTTTCCCTTTTCAGTTAAGCTATAGACCTTCAATGTTATTTCACTATGGCTTTCTCTGAAACAGCTTTCTTCAAAGGATGTGGGCTTATGATCACATCACCCATAACCTAGGGTTAACACACATACTGCTGAGCAGTAACTGCACTTTCTCCCAGCATAAGTTCCCAATAGTTTATCCCTTCTCTTAAGGGATAAGCATTTACTCTGTTGTAGGAGTGAACACGTGCACTGCAGCTGACATACTGCAAGCACACACCCTGACTTTTTCCTGCAGTTGTTTGTCTGTATGGCCATGTTCCAGCTTGGGTCTCCTCCACAGGCTGCAGGTGGATCTCTGTAGAGCTGAGAAGAGCTAAAGCCTTTCCTGCTCTGAGCCTTTGCTCTGATCCAGTGACTAGTCCAGTGCACAGAGAGGTGAAGTCAGGGATCATATTCCTATCCAGCTAGGAATGGCTCTGGTTCACACTGTAAGTTAGAGCTGGTCACACTGCATGGGGTAGGGCTTTCCATCACCTTGGGCTGTGCTAATGGCTGGGTTCAGGGTGAGCTGGATGTTTGCTAGCAGGGTAGGAACTCTCACATTTTCTAGCAATTTGCCAGGATTAGCAGCTTTGGTACCTCATCCATCCAAGCTCACCTAAGCACAGTGCTTCCCTTTGTTCATTGTGTGACTAGAGAGTTCATCTTCCCAAGTATTTCTTCAGTGAAAAATCCACTTAGAAGTCCATCTTTTTATTTTTTAGACTCTTGTCACAAATAACTTTTAGAGTTGCTCTGTTAACCTTAGAAGTATGTTTAGTCCAGTTTTGTAACCATATCTCTGAAAAGCACACACTTGTTGTTAAGAATAACATGGATATGGTTATTGAAAGTTAGGTTTTAATGATGCTGCATTGAAGTTCCTATTTGTGTGGATTTTGAAAGTATATCACATCTGGTATTGAACAGAGCTGCTGATTATTTGATGCTGCAAGAACAGTAAAATTAACATTACCTGTTTGTCTTTGTTACAAATGTTGTATTGCTGTATGGGAATTGGCATTATTCAGTATGCAGAAGCCATTCAGTGTAGAATAACAGACACTGCAGAAAGGACATTACACAGAGAACAGCATGCAGCTCCAGCTTGTACAACTTTTTGTTGTACAATCCAAATAAAAGATGAGTGATTTGATTATCTGTCTCTTTAGGGTTAATTTAAATCAGTTTTTACAGTGAGATTATGTATTGTTAACAGAGGCACATGTGTTTTGGTATGTAATTACTGGTCATACTTAATAGCTGATTTTTAGTTCAGTAATTTTAAGAAATTAAAAGGCCACCTACTTACTATCACCATTTTAAAATCCAGTATTATTATAAAATGCAGAATGTCTTTTGTATTTATTCAAAACTCAAATAAATAATTAGGAACATTTTGTTAGGACACAAATTGGCAAATAGTTTGTGAAAATGTTTTTATATCTGTTGTGATGCCATTTATATGACAAATAACTGATGTTGCAGGAGCTGTAGTAAGTGAGAAAATGAAGCCTATTCAATCAATATAGTCTAAATTAAAAGACCTTTTGAAAGACCTATTTTGGAATAAACAAGCATGAAAATTCACCTTAGGCTATAACTTCATGTATTGAGAGTTAAGAAGCAGACCTTTTCATATGCCTTTAAAATATAAAGATCTGATTAAATGGTTTCAATTTTTTAATTTGTTAAATCTGTTTAATTTTCTTTTTGTTGTTGTTATTTGGTAGAACTCCACCCTGAAAGAGCTTCATCTTCAAAGCCAGATGAAAGTTTCTATGGTGACAGTTACAATCCCTTCAAGGATGAAGATGCCCCAGAGTACTTAAACCCATTTGATGAGCCAGATCACCCACCTGAAGCACCTGGAATTGTAAGAGATTCTCCTCCACAACCTGCAAAAAGGAAAAACATCAGGCCAGTGGATATGAGCAAATACCTCTATGCAGATACCTCTAAAGCTGAGGAGGAAGAGCTGGATGAGTAAGTATGATTCTCCATCTTTCAGCAGCTTTGCAGGCATTAGTAGTGGGATCCCTGGCTTAATCTTGAGGTGTATTGGGTTGGACCATGGTGATCCTTAATCACCTCCTTAGGACAGACTCATCCTTGGGCAGCTCAGCAGCAGGAAATACCATACCCCCAGGTCATGCTATTCATTTGAACATGATCAGTGAGGAACTTTCCTTTGCCTTATTGATAGCAAACAACTTGATAGGGAGCAAGTCTGGGACCTTTCTGACACTTCGTGCCCTGACAATTGCAAATGAATCAGAAATCAAAGGAGCAAGACCTTGGGCCTTCTTCTCCTTTTTGCCATTATTTTTACTACAAAAAAAATAATAATTTTTGCCAATGATAACAGGGAGTTTGTTTTATCTTGATGCAGTATGTAAAAAGGAAGAGGATTTTGCATAGTGCCCAGTACATTTTTGAGATTCTCGTAAACTGAATATATATGGGAACAGTAACACCATATGCACTTACTTAGGTTGTTTCTTTCAGCATGACCTCACATAAAACTTTTATAAACTCACACTGACTGCCTTGTATTACAGTATAGAAACTATCAGGAAGAGAGAACTTTTTGCAATTCCATGGGAGGTTGGAAGGTGCATCCTTAATCCTTGTTTGTGGTCATTAGTCACCAACCACACCACTCATGAGACAGTTTATGGTGATTACATCTGAGCAATTTTACAGACAACAATTCTAATTAACATTTAATTTTGCATTATTTAATGAGATTTATCATGGCATGACATTTACATTGCTTCAGTATTAACAGAGATACGGTATCAGCATCATCCTGTTTCTCTGTAGATAGCTGTGGTCTAGGAAATGGAAGGATTCCCAGGCACTCTAATAGAAACATATGAAGGGCCATGCAGTTTTTTTTTTTCCTTTTAAAGCTCTGTAGCCATGGATTTAATGTTGATGTTTGGTCTGTGAAAAATAAAAGAAAAAAAAGAAATAAAGGGTGTTGGGAATGATGCCTCTGCCAGCTCCATTTGTCAGGACAGTGCCTGAACAAACACCTGTGTCTTCAGAGCACAGAGTGATCACACTGACAACCACACCAGGCATTTCTGGTCATTCCCTGGTCACCACAATCTGTAGGGAATAAAAATGTGTGCATTTTACACCCACCAAGGTACAGGTGTAGAGGACAGCAAAGATTGGAAGGAGCAGAAAGAGAAAAAGCCACATGGATGAGCAAGTAAAGAATTTTCTGTTTTCTGTTTCTACTTCCATTTCCACCCTAAGCACATCTATGCCAAAGGGGCTTGTGGCAGGATTGTAACCCTTCCTTTTGCTGTGTACTGGACTTTAGCCCTTGGTTAACAACAGCCTCCTTCTTGTTTTAATTCCATTTGCTTCATTGTTTTTTTCCCCAAAGATAAAGATAAATCCATAGGTGGATTCTACTTGAACATAAAGCTGGTCTGTATTTTCGTGATAAAGCAGTGTCCCATGGGAAGATGGAAGGATAAAGAGTCAGTAAACACTTTAAAATCAACTTTTTACATCTTTTATGAAAGTTTTTTATGTCCTGACCCCCAAGGTAGTCTTCCTCCCCATATTTTCCTCTGAAGTTACAGGAGTAATACATCATACAAAAAGACCTGGGGATCATTTGTTGAGTGCATTGGGTAGAGGTGTGGCAAGGAGCACCCTTGAATCTTTATACTGAAACACTCTGGAGGAATGAGTGAATGATAAAAATCCAGTCTAGAAACACAGGACATGTAATATTAGATCACCTCTACAAACACTGTTTTGCCTCATCTCATGTCCTTAATTTTCAAATTTTTAAGTAGAAACATTTAGCCTTTTGCTAAGGCATGGTCTGGTGAGCACCAAAGGCAAAATTTTTGCAGGCAGTGCCAGTTGGTGTGGGTTTTGGGTGCCCTCAGTCATGAGGGTTTATGTCTAGGTGTGTATTGTTTTTACCTACTGTGAATACAATGGGTTTATTATCTGCATAAGTGGGTAATCTTCCAAGCCTACTGAAGTCTAGGTTTCCGTGTCAGTTTGTGGCAGAGAGTTCCACAAGAAAACAAGATCTCTAATGCAATGTGTTTCTTCTGTTGATTGTAAATAAATTCCCTTTCCAATCCCATACTGTCTCTTCTGCTGGCTTATCAAAACAGCAATTAGTAATATTGGATTTACCTGTCATAAACATTTGTTGTCTTGTCTGTCTCTAGCATGTTCACCTTTCCTTGTCACTTGTCTAAGTGCTAACTTTTTCGATCTCTCTTCATACAGAAGTCTCTTCATCTCTCTAATCATTTCCACCGCCCGTCTCTGGACCTTGTTATTTCTTCTGCTATGTGTCTATTTTAAGATGTGTTGACTTGGCCTGAGCAGTGTATTCAAGACAAAGCTGAACAACTGAGTCATATCATGAGAATAGAAAACTTTGCATGTTATTTTCAACCTCTCTCATAACATCTTGTTTTTTGAGTTTTTAAAAATTCTCTTTCATTTTCGACTACCACTGGTCAAGGGCTGTCTCCAGGTGTCCTTTTGAACCTGTAGGTGGAAGGCATGAAACGGAAGAAATGGAAGGCCCCTGATTTATTGATTATCCGGAAATACAATGTATTTTTACCCCCATGTCTTAATTATTAATTGGAGTTCCCTTAATGTACTGCTTGGCATTTTCCCCTTACCTTTTGTGTGGAGTGCAGTGATGTGTGCTGAGAGCATGGACACAGCAGTTAGCATCAGGAGCCTTGTCCCTGGCACTGTGCCCTGGCAGATCCCTAGTTCTGATTCTGGACTCGGAGCTTACACCAAGTGCCCCAAGAGCTGAACTCTGACTCCAGTTTTGTAACAGACTCTCACTGTAATCATGTAAAAGGTACTTGGCCTCAGTGCACCTCTGTGAAGGATTTACCTGGGGTGATTCGCTTCTTTGAAATGTATTTGACTAATGTTTGTGAAGAGAGCTAATGCTTCATAGCACACACAAAGCACAGTCACGAGCACAAGCATCATGAGGCATTGCATGGCACAGAGGGACTTAGGTGAGACAGTGCATTTACTGCTGCAAAACTGTGCTCTCAAAACATACTTCCTCTGGCTAAATTCTCATACCTAGCTGAAGATAAGGAACACATTTTGTTAGTTTGGACATTTCACCAATAGTGTAAAATTCTGCTTTTGTCTTTCTGAATTTTATACATTAATATCTACCTGTTAGTGAAGGATGGCACACCTAGTGAAGTTAATTATTTTAAAATAGCACAGCTCACAACTGCTTAATGTATAATGCTTTCAACCTTAGTTCTTGTGATTGGCAAAATTGCCTGACCTTTTAACCTGCCATGCTGACAGCTTTGGGTTTCCTGCTCAGTAAAATGTTTATTTTTAAATTTCTTTTCAGCTAACTGGTAAGACTGATCAAAATAATTTTTAAATTGGTCAGAATAAAACTTGCTTTCCAATATCATTTGGCTCTGTGGCTTCTTATCTCGTTAATCATTGTATGGCTTAGAATTACGCTGTGTAATTGGCAAGGCTATCGAGTTGCCATCTGTTGAAGTTGCCTGTTGCACAAGAAGCCACAAGCCACCACATTGGCAGTGAGTTTAATGACAGGTATCTTGTCAGGTCTGAATTCTTTAAATTTTGTGGAGGACAGCCTGGTGTCTCTTTGGACAAATTATTTTGTGTGAAACCATTAAATAACTTCACAGAACCAGTAAATATGGGGTTGACTTCAGAAAAAAAGTGCTTTAATATTTTCTAGCTAAGGCTCTTTTCAACCAGACTTTTCAGATGCCTAATTTCTATTAGAGCCGTGTGGAAGCTGTTGGACCAAACTCTACTATATATATCAGATCCTCATGACTTCAAACTTGATAGTTTGTTCAGGACAGAACCATTTTGGTTGGTTTTTTTCCTGTATTAACATTATTTTTCAAAAATCTTGCTCAATTTTTGTAAGGCAAATTAAGGGTAGTGCAGAGAGGAAGGTGGAAGGTAGCACATGTGTATGTCTGTTCTGTGCATGTACCTGTGTCTGTTTCTGTGACCAAAATGTGAGGGTTTAGCCTGGCTTTCAAGCAAGTTCTTCTCTAGAGGAAGAAGTCCTTTTAGCACTTCCTTCTGGTGGGTGCAGAGAGCAATTTTTCAGGATGACACCTGCAGTGCAGGCAGTTCTGGAGCTTAAAAATTCAAAAGATAGTTCTTCCAGACCTGTTTACTCTCATTGATAAGGTGTTGGGTTTTTTCTCACCCCAGATAATTTTAACACCTTACAAATACACCTTTCTAATTCTGAGGTAAATTCCTGCCAAACATGCTGTGCCTGTTGGCTGTTCCAAAGGCTGACTTGTTGAACTAAATAAAAACCTTGTGCTGTCCCATAGAATGCATTGTTCTTCAGCCTTTATCTCTTTTATCTTCATTTTCACCTCCCTTTGAACTCTCTGGTGTCTGAAGGCAGCTGAGCTGGGCTGTCAGCTAAATTAGAGCTCCTGACAGCTGGATGCATTCTCCACTCCAGCCTGAATGCCTCCTTTTCCTGCTGCCTCCCATAGAAAGCACCCTTCTGTTTCCATTAAACTTGTTCCTTTGGTTGCCTTTAGTTTTGATTGTGCTGGTGGCTTTGCACTTGATGGGCAGCAAAGTGGGAGCCCCTGGAAGTTGCCTTCAGTCAACAAATGAGTTATTTTAGTGCTAGTCTTTCTTTTTGCTTCAGGAGTTGGGTGTCTTTTTCTGTAAGGAACAGAAGCAGCAGATTGTTAGAAAGATCTGGAGATTTTGTGCCAGATTTTCACTTACATGCTTTGGTAAATGTTGCCTTTCAAAAGTAGATTTCTGTGGTGTGGGTTATTAATTGCTTGCTTTTTCCCAGTGAAAACAGGATTACTGTAAGTTGCATTAAAATAAAGTCTAAAGTTTGTCTGTTTTCAGAGACTGGAACCTGTTTTTATACTATGAGTACAAAGGAAGGAGAGAAATTTGATGTTGTGTGGAACGCAACTGGATGAATAGTTGGTTATTACTGCTGTTGTAGTTCTTAAAAATAGTGTATACTCTTAAAAATAGTGACTCTGATCCCAAAAGGAATTTGTTAATGGATCTAGCCAGGTAGACTTTTATTTAATGCATTAGTGTTTCCATCCAGAGTTGAATTCTAAGGGACTTCAAGGGACTGAGGTTATTTGTTGTGGTTGGCTACACTGCATGTAATAACTGTATGCAGATAGGTTGTGGGAATCATAGTTTGAGATATGTGATAAATATATCTTGCAGGGGAAAGAGGGACCGGAAAAGAATAAATTAATGTATCCATTTCATAACTAACTGTCCAGTTTTGGATTGCAAAATGTGAAAAGCAAATAGTATTAATAATGAAATAATTCAGTGCAAAAAAGATTCCCTTAAGTATGCTTAGCAGGATACAAAGCTGCTGTAGAAGAAGCCATTATTTGATATATTATTGATTGATTGATACTTGATGTATCAAGCTAACATAAAATTTGTCAGGATTTGGTTATGGAGGTATTTACTTAGGGTGGTACAAATGCAGAGTTGGAACACAAACACCCAAGTTAAGGATAATTCTTTGGACTGCATCTACTTGTTGGATGATGTTTACTCTGTAACATTCTCAAATAAGGTTTAGTTATAAAAACCACTTTCAAAATAGGTGATGCCTACTGGTGTCTGCAGAGAGATATGTGCAAGTCAGATGTGGTTTCTTACTCTGTTCCATTACCTAAAGTGTTTTCTTAAAATGGTGTGGCACCTGTAAGCTACAGAGTTTGAAATACACTGGAGGCTGAACGTGCACCCATGGAGGCCAAACTTTCCAAAACTGGACAGCCCAGAGTGAGGCCTCTAAAGCCCTGTGGGAGCATGGCTGTACCAGTTGCCTGATTCTTAATTGTTCTGATCAAAATGTCTTTGTCCTGTTCATTAGAGTGTTAAGCACCCAGCAGCTTCGTTCACATTTTTTGGTTTTGATCCTATCATAAAATCAGATCACTCTTTGATAAATAGTGAAGTATAATTGGAGAGTTAGCTTTATGCGGTTGATAAAACAACTGCAATTTACAGCACTCTATAAAAAATATGGAAATTGTGACTGAATAATGCCGTTTTAGCTGTTGTACCTCACTTTTCAATTGTATGAAAATGTAGTGTTTAAAAGTGTATAAAGGTAAAACATTCTTATGTGGGATAGTAAAAGCATTTTAGTCATTGACTTTCCTAAGCAGGTCTTATTTTTGGTTTTATTTCCAAGGAGATAGCAAAGAAATATGTTTCCCTTCTTTCAATTAGATCAAATCCATTTTATGAACCAAAACCAAGCCCTGCTTTAATTAAAGTTGCTCTGCAAGAACCAGAAAAGAAGATGAAAAGAAAGGCTCCTGAACCCCCAAACCTCTTGCCAAAGACAGAGATGGGCATGGGTGAGAACATGTCAGCAATTTCTGCATCAAGGGAGCTTTCTTCCTCTCCTAAGGTAAGCTTTTCATACCAAAATTTTGTCTTTGTTCATAAGAGTACCTTTCTGTGCATTGTAAACATCCTGTTTGTTTCTGCAGGCATCTTAAAGCTTTGCCAGTGCTTAATAAGGTGTTGGCTTGTCTCTGTTCACTTGGTTCATAGGGAGGGTGCAACAGTAGGAGCTGGTATTTTTTCTTTAAGGGTTTAATGACAACAGTAACAGTAACTGCAGTTTCAAAGAAAAGAGTCTTCTAGTAACCAATGTTACAGGACAGCTGGATATGCCATGGAGAAGGAAGAAAATCACGTTGAACAGTGCTTTGTCCTGATCTATCTATTCTAATGCTCCTAAGCCTTGCCCCTGTTGAAGAGTCTGTCTCCACATTTCTGTCATAAATCTGGGTTTTAAAAGCTTAGTACTGTATATTTGTATTGGGATTTATATGTGTTCAATTCCAAAGCTATGTTAAAGTAATTAAAAAAAAAAAGTCTACTCTAAATCAGATTAACTGCTTACTAGGTTTACTAGGTTTACCAACAGCTAACTAGATTAGCTGTTTAGAGTTAATTTCAGTGGAAGAGCTGTGGGTGTTTTATTACTACAAATGTATTACTACACAGCCAATTTCTGTCAGTGTGGATTTCAACTCCAGTGTTTCAGCAGTTAGCAACACTTGTGCTTTTTCTTTAAACAAAATAAACATTTAATAGTGTAAGTTAATGGACCTTTCTTAGAAATGAATGCCATACATTGTTTTAAAGGCCGGAAGATGAGGACAGAGTGGTTCCCTTCCAGTGTGTCTTGCCCAATGGATGCACATTATCATCTGGTTTGCCTTGAATCAGAGCTACTGTACTTCAGTTTCAGAATTGAGAGAAGCTACTTGTCATACCTGTCATTTCAGTGTGTAATTACTCAGCCAGATTGCTCACATGTCCTTGTCCACTCAGGCTCTGATTTGTTGTCATTTTACCACTCACTCAGCCTAAAGAGTATGAGACCAGAAATCTAATCTCTGTCTGCTCACTGCAAAACAAAACAGTGGAGTGAGACTACAAGTACACTTCACAAGTTATTATTCAAATGCAAAACCACCAGCAGGGATATATGAAATCAAAGCACAGCAGTTTTATAATGCTCTGAGATGGGATTCAGTCCTGTTAGCTGGAGTTTCTGTGTGAGTTTCTGCATGAAAAGTGACACATTATTTGATTTCTGGTGGAGTCTGACTCTTGGGTCAAAGCAAAATGGCCAAAGCAAAGCTTTCTGGTACTACCAAGGCTGTGAAGAGACATCTGTGGAGATTTTTATCAGATTGCTTGGTGGAAATTGTGTCCCCCTTGCTCATTGTTTGAGAGGTGTGTTTTTACAGATATGCATTCAAGGAAATGTGTCTCTGTGCTTCATACATGTCTTTGCTGTGCTGAAATAACATTTTACTGCTGAGTTTGGTTGTTGCAGTTTTTGTCTGCCCTAGATGAACCTTTAGAGTGTCTGAAGGGTGGAATTGATTTAGAAAAGATTCAGGCTCAAACTTGCTGAGAAGACTGTCCTGTTATGGACAGTCAGGTGGTTCCTACTTTTCTGTGTGGTGTTACTTGGTGAATATTTTGGTGCCTGCCTGCTTGCAGCCCACCTTTCTGCCCCTGACCCTGAGGCACAGCTGAGACCAGCACAGGTCCATGTGCTGAAACACTGATTTACATTAGGGCTGGGAGGGAAGGCAGAGCTCAGTGCTCACATGCTCTTTTATAGGAAAGCTTTAATTAATTTTTTTAACAGGATTTTGGAGGATAGGATACATTAAGGAAGGCTCCAAAGCAGATGTAATGTCCTGGTTCATTATATTACAGTGGAAAGTTTTGGTGAGTGGGTGTGTTAAAATATTGTACGGTCACTTGCAATGCAGAAAGCTTTCTGTGAGCATAGTCTTTTTTCTGTGCTTGAATTGTTTTGCACTCAGATCAAAAGCACTTTACTTGGAATGCTTCTTGAAATTCGGAAAAGTACTGGCGTTTAAAAGAAAAGAAACCGTTTTCACACAGAACAGTACAAAATAGTGTCCAGGTGGGACTTGGAGTGTTGGCACAAATTGACTTTCTCTATTATTGCTCAATAATAGAGAAAATATTTAGCAACTCTGGAAAAACTTCCATCCAAAAGTATAGGCACTATACAAACATGAACTTAGTACATGCCCTTATGTAAGGGAATAGTCCTATAGAGGTAAACTTAGGTAAAGGAAGTTAAATCATGTCAGTGTTTTGTCCAAGTTTGCTGTGCACAGAAAGTTTTGGGAGTTGTACCAGAGGCTAAGTGGTTTTAGCAGGTTCAGTTCCCTGTCTTGGTTGTTGTCATAGGAAGTGCCTGTGGAGCAGAAATGCTCATCTTTAAACTACACAAACACAGCATTAATATTAGAACTTCAGAGTTTAAGGGAAAATATTCCAAAAGCTCCTCTGTAAATCTTTGACAGAGTATTTGTTGCTCATTTTTCCTTCACATGCTAGTGGCATTCATCACATTGGGTGAATCCAAAAAAGCTCAAATTCTGTCATTGCCATCTACACACCAACAAGTTTATTGAGTGATGAGCAGTCAGTTACCTGTAGTAGCAAACCCTTTCCAAGCCTCTTCAGTGTCTTCCCCTTGAGCAGGTCCTTTTGATACTTGGAGATCCCCTGTCAGCTGTACTGGTGAGGAAGGATCAGTTATCTGTCTTAGATAAGACAGGGTTTAACACTCCATAAAGGTCCAGCTCTTCAGCCCACAGAATTAGCTCAGTATTTGCCATATCTGAGTTTGGAGGAAGTTTTGCTTACAAATTTTTTTATCTATTCACACTCCCTAAAGGAATATCTTAATTCTCTCCTGTATTGTGTATCTCCTCCAAATGAATCTGAGTCATGAGAGAGAGCTTACAATGCAGAGTCTGAGATCTGGAGTTACCCCACAGTTAATCATCTCAAATGACTTGAAAACGATGGTATGCTGACTCTATTTAGGTGAGTCTGACAAAGTGCAGAGCTGTAATTAAGCTCTTCAGTCATCAGACTGCTTCAGTGCTGTCAAGTCCAGCAGTGCTGAAGCCTTGTTGGGCCTGTTACTGTCATACATGTTACTGCTCTTTGCATGGTTTGGATAACCATGTTCTGCCTTTCACAGAGGTGATAGAGACTTTATATTTCCTTCATTTGTTGACTTTGTGAAAAACAAATATGGTCTCAGGCTCAAAATGTGGTATCAGACCAGTACATAGCATGCATATCAGTGCTCATCATTGTTTTATCTGATTACAAAATATACATATAAACTTCAGCAGGGTGAAATCTCAGCCAATTTCATATTTCTTCTATTTTGTGTGTGTTGAATTTATTTGAAAGAAGATCAGTCCCAGAGCTGGCACCTGTATCTTATAGTAGAGGAGCTAAAGCAATCTGTCTCTGCAAAATCAAGGATTTTATTGTCTTTGTGAGAATGAAGGGGCAGGAATGCTACTGAATTTATGTAGGGAGTAAAAAGTTATTTACTAGGGAGGAGGAAACAGGTCCTCAACCATAGCGTTATATTTAAATGTTAGAAGAAAATACTTGCACTGGATTGACATTTACTCATTGACTCATTGAAGGATAGCATATGCCCTTCACTTTCAGGAAACAATTCTGAGAGAGGCTTTTCTTGGGATTTGGTGTATTCAGTTTATTGCCAGACTTTAGCCAAAGCTCATGTTGATGCCTCATGAATCCATCAGGTTTCTGTCATTACCATTAACCTACTGAAAGTGAACAGCTATGTTGTATTTGGTGAATCCAGCTTGGTCTCACATCCTCTCTCCCATCTTCAGGGTCTGGAAGGCTGTGTTGGTTAAACACATTGCTTACAGAGTAACTGCTGCAGGCTGACAAGCTGCCAGCCTGAGATCTGGGAGCCCTCAGAGCTCCATCTCACACCTGCCTGCCCAGAGTCCCCCAGTGAATGAGACTCCTGCACTCCTGGGACTAGATCTTTCTCTGGCAATCCATGATTATATGAACAGACATAAAATTGATACCAGACCACAAGATGCTTTTTGAAGTTTACTTTGAATGGATTTTTAGTTATGCCTTGCAACTGATGAAAGTGTCTGGCACCAGGAGAGGATGATAAATCAGCTTAAGACTGTCATTATTGTATACACCATTCTTCCTTTGTCAAGATCATGGTGTTGCTGGTAGTCATGAAAACACAGGAGTTGGTTTTGGTGCTTTTAGACAAGAACTTGTGGTGGCCTTTAAGTCAGTGGAAGAGGAGAATACACATTCACATGGCAGTCCAAAGCCAATAGTAACATCTCTGTTTGTCACCATCATTGTTAAAGCTCTCTCTGTCTGTCATTTTAAAACTAAAATTAATTGTTTTGCATGCCAAGTAATAATCTGCTCTCTCATGCCAGACAAGCTAGCTGATTTAAGATCTAATGAAACATTTACAGGAAATACAGAATCATTTTCTGCATGACATGTGGTAATCCATCTCAATCCAGTATCCCTGGTAATCTGCTGTGTATCTGCAATGCTTCAGGATATTCAGGCTGTCCAGAAAGATTTCTGCCTGATAGACAGTTTGCCCTTCAAGCAGCAAAGGAGGTATAAATTACTTCCTTATGAAGGAAAAGAAATTCTCAGATACTTCTCAATGGAACAAGAAGGAGCCTGTAATTTTTTTTTTCCTTCTCATTCATTCTAAGACAGAATAAATGCTTAGAGGACAAA
This sequence comes from Ammospiza nelsoni, assembly GCF_027579445.1. NCBI lineage: Eukaryota > Metazoa > Chordata > Aves > Passeriformes > Passerellidae > Ammospiza > Ammospiza nelsoni. The sequence continues at coordinate 14,975,934 of NC_080635.1, forward strand.
ACAGGTAGGTTTAGTGGAAGAGGGGGAAGCGACAGATTCCCTCACAGCACCCAAGATATCAGAGATCCTAAAGTCTCCAGTTGCTTGTTTTCTCCACTTTTATTTACCTCAAGATTATCAATGCTATGTGACCAAACAGTAGGAAGATTTCATCCTAAAACACAGGCACAGTAATGCAGCTGAGTGGAGGAAGGACAGTAAATTCCACATGGGAGATGAAGATATCTCACTGTCTCTTGGCATCAAAAGTATCTCCAGTTGTCCATTCACATAAGACCTTCCCAGCTCTCTGGAACATCTTCTTCAATAATTTTGCTTCTTTTCAGCTTCATATTTGCTGCCAAGGAATTGTACAGCTCCTTCTCATGAGATCTTTGTCACTCCCTCTGTAGATAGATGGTTCAAGCCCAAGGAGGGCCTGGAAGGTACTGGATGGAATTGGAGGGTGTCTACTGTAATGAACTTAAGCAAAAAAAAAAAAAAAAAAAAAAAACACTCTAAGAAAATATGCCTTTACATGTAGTCCAAAGACATTTTTTCTATTAATAGGAAGAAAAACAAGCTGCACACATAATACGAACAGAGAGATAGTGAGATGATCATATGGAAGCACAGACAAGTCATCCAATTCGCTGCTTTTCAAGTGTTAAAGAGTAAAAGAGGCTCCATTTTTAATCCAATACTTAAGCAATTCCTTATTACTGTTTTCATGAGTTTTAAATGGTGTTTGTGAACTTTACTATGTTGCCCTCATATTATTTCCATGACTGGTGCCAACAGGAACCCACTGTTGGACATCAAGACTATAGAGGAAACCAAGCCTTTCCATGTTCTGTGTGTGGCTTTCTGCCCTTCTGACTGAGGTATCTTTTGCCCATGCTGTCAAAAATGTAGGTGCTTCTCTATAGTCACAGTATCTCCAAGAGAGATGCTTCCTTCAGAATTTGGGGGTTAAAACCCTCAACAATTTGCCCAAATGTTCTGCAGCAGGAGTTTTGCCCAGGGCTGGAGGCAGAGCTGAGCTGCTTCCATCTTCAGCCCCTTACTTCTCTCTCTGTCCTGGAAGCTGGAGTACCATCTGGATGGAATGGATGGATCCTCACGTGGTGGCTCTGCCACACTGGATGTTCTGCTCTGCAGGGAGCCAGTGCAGGCTGTGTGCTGAGCCAAGAGCCAGCAGAAGGCACTGCTTTCTGTGGCTATTGAGTGCTGTCCAGGAGCAGGGAATGGGATCCTCCCCTCTGTCATGAATTCCTTATGTATGGTGCTAAGCTGATCTCTTGAACCAGAATTTGGACTGTGGTGGTTTGTTTGTTGTTGGTTGTTTTTTTTTTCCTCAAGTTCACAGCTGCATCCAACCCGGATAAATTACCAGAGCTGTTGGCCTGACTGTAGTGCCATGCAGCTGACAGGGTGCTCTTTTGTGTCACATGAACTATCCTAAAACAAACATCTCTCTGTAAGATCAGGTCTTAGGTGACTCTCACTGAGGACTCAAAAGCATTAGCTTACAGTAATCTGGAGGTGGATTTCTTGTGGACCTCTGATTTTATTCAAATATATATATATATATATATATATATATATATATATATATATATATATATATATATATATATATATATATATATATATACACTATTACACAAAGGGTATTAAAAAAATGTATTTGTAACCATAATCTTTCAACACTTGATTTGGCAACTTTAAGTGCTGCTACTTATGTGTTTCACTGCTTCTTCTTTTGGTCCTTATTAGAAGTGGGGATGCAGAAAGCAGGTCTCCAGAGCTGTCCTGGAAAATATTTTTTATTGCAAATTAATATAAATAATATCCAGGTTGATAAATGCTTGACTGCTTCTGTCATTTTCAAAATTACTCTTTAAGGTATTTGTGCATTGTTGGTGCAATGTAGCTCCTACTGAAATGGATGGAAACTTTGTCAGTGCCTGCAGCAGTTCTGGGTTGCACCAGTTACCACTTCTGCAAAATGTCTGTGCAAGTAAGGTTTGGTAACTGCACTAGCATTGTGACATTCCAGGCCTCACTTTTCATATTTTAAATTTAAACTCACATTTACAAATTATACATCTCAGATTTGTTGTCATAAAACACTACTTCAGTAGTTGTGGAAAATGTGCATTGAGATTTCTGGAGCGCTGCAGTTCCTAAATATCAGCACTTCCATGGCAGTGTTTGGTTTCCCTCCCAGAGGACAAGGGAATTAGGCCCAGCCACTGGCTGGACAGCCAGAGCAGTCCTGGCCTGCCCAACCAGCTAAATGATAGCTCTGGTGAGATCTAGGCCAGCTTCTGAGAGATGTCTTCGGAAAATCCTTATCTCCAGTGAGGGCCTTTTATTTTATTCTATTTCCTGTGAGTTGTTTGCCTTCACTTCTCTGTCAGAAGGGAGCTGTGGGGAGGCAGGCAGGTGGCACAAGGCCATGGGCCCCTGATGTAGGTGCTGGAGGAGCACCTTCCTCTGTTCTGTCACCTGCAGGGCTTTGATTCTCATGCTGGGCTTCACAGACCCATGTTTAGGTCAAGCTTTGCTCTTTAAAAGGTAGAAAAAAGAAGGAACACTTCTTCTCTCCTAAGACCTTTTTCAACCATCATCATAACAAAAATCCTCAAAATCTTTGCAACAAAAAACTGAAAAAAGTCTGTCCTTTTTCTGTACAGTTTTGATACCTTATTATCAGGTTCCTTAACAAGAGCCACACAAGCAGAGTACAGGACAGCTTTTCAAATAAAAACTTAGTTCTTTCCAATGTTCCCTTGCACCTAACAAGGAGCTCAATGCAGTTTGTAGAAGCTGACATTGTAGAATTTGCCTTTTAGCTGTTACCCCGAGCTGGGGCTGGTTTAGATAAAGTCCTGGGTGCTCTCTCCACCATCCATGGCCCATCCATGGCCCCTGGTGCAGCACTCAGTGAAAGGAACACATTAACAATGTGCCTGGTTCTCAGCTTGCCTGAGGGATGGGTTTGGTTCATCGTGGTTGGCAAGCACCTCAAATTGGAAATTAGTGTGCATGAATAAATATTCCTTTGCTTCTGTCATGATGAGTTATGGACATATTACAAAAATAATTATCTTCCCTTCATAAATCAGTCTGATAGTTAACTTTGGTTTGCTTGCTAATTCACTGTTCCTGCTAAATGTTCTTTGGTTTGGGTCAGATACTTAAGCCTAGGAATAAATCACAGCTCTAAGCCGAAATGCTTTTTGTTGCTGGGAAAGAAAAGTAAGTCTAAAACCAAAATAGATGGCATTTGTAAGCAAATCAGCAGTGCAGTGATGGCCCTAAAATGAGGTGTTTGTATTAGCTGTTCTACCCTGCTTTGTAGGAGTATTTTTAGATAGAATTTTGCCTAATTTATTTAAAATTGTAATCACCATTAGTTTTAGGTGGGCAGGTTAGTGAAACAGATTTGTGAAGCTAGATGTATTCAGAGGTAAAATCCAGGAGATAAAGGGAATCCACTGGTGCCAGAAGCCTTAGGGCATGTGAAACGCTCAGATATTCTATGTGTATGTTGAACTCATACCTACCAGCAAATGCAAGTGAAGCACAAACCTTTTTAAAAGGAGAGCAAATCAAGCCAGTTAGAAGGAAAATGTTGTATTCCTGAGTTGCAAGGAGAAATATGTTGCCAATTCATAGTGCAACAGAGCTCTGGTGACAAGGGGCTGCATAATAAAGCGAGTCCTTGTGCGATAGTGCCGGCACACTAGCTGCATGTTCTACAGGAGCATTTTTTAGCCATGTTCAACAGTGTGCCTGCTATCACTCCTCCATTTGTTGAATTCAGGATGACCTTTGCATGAATAAAGTCAAATAGGATTAAGGCAGGAATTTTCAACAATGGGAAAGAGCAACAGATGTAGCCGACTTTGAACGTGGGAGGATTGTTGATGCACGGTTGCCTAAAGGGAGTGTCTGTGGTGACAAAAAAAGGGGCAGAAAAAACCCAACAATTTCCTAAAATATTAACTGCATAAAAGAAAAGAAAATAAATAGAAAACAATCCAAAGGAACTGAGTGATTCTGGTTTTTATTGGCATCAAGCTGAAGGCAGGGTTTTTTGATTCACTGCCTCCTTTTAAATCTATTTCTCTCTATTCTTTCAGCAGCAGAACTCTGTTCTCTGCAACTGTCACTATATGAGCTGTCTGAGGGGTTTGTTGCATGTACCATATTTTTAGATTCACATTTTTTTCAGAGTTCTTTTAAGGAAAACAAAAATTGTGTATACAGGAAAAATAAGATGTTGTTTTGCTGGAGAATGAGCCATTTGAATACAAAATCCAGATCCTGCTAATATTTTATGTTTTGATTTGTCCTGTGCAGAAGCATATAGATGGATCTCAAGTGAATATAGTGCAGGCACTCTGTACAGAGACTGTTAATAAAGGGGAAAAAAAGGTTAAAAATATGTTTAAAGCAAGAACCCTTTCTGATACAACTTAAGTAATTTTATGTGTAATTAGATATACCAAATTTATTTTTATCTCAATAAAAAGAGGGCATGCAAATGTATTTTACTTAGTGCCATTATTGACAAGAGCTGTTTTGCAGTTTAGCAGATAATTGTGTTAACTCCTGAATGATACTTCATAGTTTGTAGTAATGAGTAAGGCACAGAATTTAGATACCATTAATATGTCTAATTCAGACAAATCACTTTGAAAGGCAGTGTAGGAATAGCTTTTAAAGTGTGAATGAAATCATGTGCTCTGGCTCAATGAAAGGGATTTAAACGAGCTAGCTAGAAACTAAAGCCATTAAGGAAATCACCTTGTAAATGTTAAAAAAAATATTGGTGAGCTTAATATATTAGCTCAACCTGAATATTTAAAAGCTTGATTAAACACTCACTGATTAAATGCTTACACCACTTTAAAGAGAGCTACGGTGTTGAGAGGGCAGTCTCTCACAAGGGAAAAATCATTTGGATTCAGAGGATGTAGCATGGTGAAACATCTTCTAATACATCTTATCCTGCCTCTCCCCATACTCCTTTAGAGCAGAGCTTGCTGGGGTGAGCTGTGGGTTCCCACTCACAGCTGCTGTGCTACAGGATACTCAGTAGTTGTAATGTCTACCATCCCCAAAATAAGGAGTATTTCAACAGACACAAACAAACAAGCAAACAACCACCCCCTCCCCCCAAACACAAATAAAATCAAAACAGAATAATTACCCCAACCCTGCCCCCCCACCCACCCCCCACTGTTACCTGGGATGGAATATCTTGAAGAACACAGCTCTCCAGTTATTGCAAGCTTCATTACTGATTTTTTTTACCTTGGTTGTAAAGGTAAAATTAAACATCCTTGTGATGTTTAATTTTGAGACTAGGAGCAACTTCATATGCATGCCTGGCATCTTTAGCACCAAGAGCACATCACTGTTGCTGGCATGGCATGGATTAAAGCCCACTATGGCCGTAGAAAATCACTTTTATTTCCCTGTGGGCTCAGTGTGGGGACCAGCATTAAGCTCACAGATGTGTACACAAGTGCTCAAATTGTGCCTGCACAACTGGGGGAGAGGCTGTCACAGGCATGCAGCAGAACCAGAGAAATACATTGTGGAAGAACTTCTGACTGAATGTCTGATGCTATTACATGCCTGAATTTTTGTAAGCATTCTTGAGACTTCATGCAGAGTCCACTGAAGGCAGGGAGAATCTGAGGTCCTTTAGTTGCCCCTCAGTTGTGTTCCAGAGCAGTGAAATCTTTGCACCCAACATTCCCTGAATGGGAACTGGGCAGGTTAGAGTTGTTTAACTCCTTTTGTTGTCTTTTGTGTGTTGGAAAGGTGAGCCACAAGGAAGAGTACAGTCTCCTTGTCTTTGGTAGAGCAGCTAAAATCTTCATTCTCCCTCACTTCATCAACACCTTGGGACAAGGAACTGTAATCTTAACACCTTGCAGGGGTCATATTTCTTGTCTTGCTTCAATTCAAATACATCCTTAGAATCTCACTCAGCTAAACAACCTTTAAATTATCCTAAAATGTTATACCACCATAAATAATTATAAATAAAAGGAGTGTTCTATTTTTGTATTCTTTCGTTTTTTTTTTTTCCAATTATCTGCCTTGTGTTTCATGCTTCTGGAACATAATGAAAGTAATTTTTACTAAAAAAACACATGGTCAGAATGCGTTTCTGTTACTTCAAGTAAGCTTGGGGTGTTTTTTATATATTGAGAGAGTGTATTTTTTTTTCTGTATGTGTATATAAATACATACAAAGGTATATATGTCATATGTATACCTTTATAACATTATATGAATATGGTATACATATATACCTTTATATATAACAAATATATGTTTATTATCTACATTCAGCCTTTCTAGAAAGTGAATTCATACACCAATTAGATACAGATGGCTTAACAGATCATCATTCAAGTGTTTTACTCTAGATCTGCTTCCTAACTCAACCATATTCCATAACACCAGGAGCTCTTTTCTTACCATGGCCAAAGTGCTCTTAGGAACTCTGTGAAAAGCTTTGTTTTTACCACTGTAAAGCAATGCTGCAGAATTGATGCTTTTCTGAAGTGCTCTCCTGCCCCTCTGTGCTATTGGTAAGTCATCTATCATGGTTGTCATTGGCAGCAGTGACTCAGTAACATAATGGGATTCAGTCTTTTACTGGGACATGGGTGTGTAGATCAGAACCCAATCAATAGGCTTACATGTAGAAAATTATGGCAAACCAAATATTGTTGCAATGCTCAGTGTGGTTATAACTGTAACCACAACTTTTTCACTCTACCTAAAATGCTAATGGAATATTACCACTTGGATTTAAAAAAGGAAAAAAAAAAGACTAAGAAGAGAAATTGCTTTTGAGGGGTTTTCAAGGAAGGAGTTTTCTCTGCAAAAGCATTTAGCTATTTTTACATTTCTTTATAGCAACAAGATTAGACTTTTATTAAAAAGATGTTTGGGGTTTTGCCTGCTAGAATTAGGTTTCCTTTTTGGACAGTATCCTTTCTTGTGTTTACATACTTACCATTGTTTTCAAATGTAGGACCAGAATGTGGCATAGGTGTGAGTAATTGGAAATAGTAGAAGATAATTCCAGTGAGAACCTCCACATTTTTGAAATGTTCTTCCATTTCTGGTCTCCTTGGATACATAAGTGCTTGATTTAAACTCACAACCTGTCTTTTTTTGCAAACATTTAAAGAATCATAGAACCCATACAACACATGGGACATTACAGGGTTTGCTTGAGAGCACTTTCTTCTCTTTTGGAAAAGTGTTTCCTTACTTTTTTGGAGGAAGCCAGTACTGTGACTAGTCCCCAGACAAATGAAATGTATTGCTCTGGATTTTGGGTCTTGCACGGGTTTCTGTGTTTTGGGTTTTTTTGAGCACAGATGAAGTGTAATTGGTCCTTTGTCACCTCAGTGTCACTTTCTCTGACAGTTGCTCTGCCAGCATTTCATGGCCAGTACAGAAGAAGAAGAATAAAGGAAGCAAGATCATGCAGTGGGCCTGTCTTCTGACCAGATTTTAGCAATTTCACGTCCTTTAACTCCTTAACATTGTTCTTGCTTCTGTCCCTGCATGACTAATGGACTTTGTGTGGATCCTCAAACAGGTGATCTGAATGACACTGGAAAATACATATCTGCTTGGAACTATTTGAGAAATAGAGTCACATTAAAAAGAAAAAAAAGTTTAAAATGGGTTATTTTTATATTTATTGAGCAAAAAAGAGAGTAAGAGAGATCAAATCCTAATGTAGTCTCATTTTTTTTGTCCTTCTCATCTTAAAGGATTCTTCTTAAAAACTGGTGATGAGTATGGCTGTGAATTGTAGGTTTAGATTCCATAAGAATTGGCCTCTTTTTGTAGTCAAGTTAGTTACAAATATGTTTCTTCTGTCTGACTTAGGACATAGAATACCTCTGTAGTGTTCCATAACGTAGGGACAGAGATAGCATTCCTTAGTCTGCTTGGAGCTTCTTGGTTTGACTTCTGCTCTGAAGAATCTTCTGAACAGCCAGGCTCTACCAGCTGCAGAAGAGACTTTGGGAGACCAGTGAGACCCACCTTGCCTACCTCAACTCCTCTTTTGAGAGTCCAGAGCCCTCCCCTTCCTGCTTCCTCCCACCCACTCCCAGACTTGCAGAAGGGATTGTTAAGTACCAGCACCCAACACTGCCAAGGTTGTATGAACAGGAGAAAATAAAAATCGTTGCTAAATGACTTTTTAGTATTTACATGTGGTAAAGAAAAAAACTTCTGTGAATGTGACTCGTTGAGAAGCTAAACTGTGACTAAAGCAGTGTGCACACTATATATTTATCAACTTGTCATTCTCCCACTAGAGCTTCAGCACTTGTGTGTGAGTGCTCTGTAAGTTTTATTGTAACTGTAGGAAAAACTGCTCTTTGAGCTCCCCTCCTGTACAGCTTTAAAGGTAAGGTAGGTGTTAATCAAATGATGTTGCTGTGCTTTGTTCCCAGTCATGTCTTGGCTGATGCTTCTGCTGCTGAGTGTTGCCTAGGAGTGTGAAAAGCTTGTGTTTTTAAGATGATGGATCCTGCACCTTTGAATAATTTTTAGCAGTTCATGTAGCTTGGAACTAATGCTCAGTATTGGAACAAACTTTGTAGATGCCACTGGAAGCTTATTTAGAGCAGTTGACTAATTTACCAAAGTTTGGAAATTGCAACTGGTTTGCTGTGTTACCAGAGCTTTCCCTTTACATTAACTTTCTCTTCCCTTTATTCTCCCCATTTCAAAGACTGTCATAATCATTTAATCGCTCGTTATGCAATTAGATATGTTGCTACACATTTATTAGCAAACTTACTGTCAGACTAGTAGTAATGCTGTAATTTACACTTCCCAAAGCATGGAAATTCCTGTGTAGGAATGAAGGCTCCCTTCTTTTCCCTCCTCCACCTATCCCGAGGTGCTTGTGCAGTGAAAAGCATTGCAGGAGACTTGAGATGTGTGAGTGATAAGTGCTCTGCATGTTGTAACAGCTGGACATGATCAGACATGTTAAAGATGATGTATGAGGCTCGTGTGAGTTTTGTGCATTTGTGCTGGCTGAAGATTTATTTATCCTGTGTAGTTCCTTTGGGCTTCTCTGATAAGTCTCATCTCATCCCCCCGTGCAAGAGAGAGCAGTTGATACCTTCCCCCAGTGCTCCTTCTAGTAACTGACTGAAAGACTGAAGTCTTGTGGTGCAGCCCCTCTGTCCAGGTGTTCCCTAGTTCTGCCTGCAGATGAGTGTTTGGAATCACAAGCTGCTCACAACCAGCACATTAATCATCGCATCATCTGGGGACCAATAGAGAACCTGGCAGCAATGCTTAGTTTTCTTTAACACACCATGTAAATGAAGTCCAAAAGGCACTTGAAATGTAACACTTTCTTCCATTTGTGGAAGCTCAAAGGCGTAACTCCTCTTGAGGATTTTAATCCAGTGGACATTAATGTATTGGGGATCCAGTGATGTCATCCGCCTGTCACTGGGAGTTAATGACAGTTAATGCATGGATTAATGATTGGAACAGTGTTGAAAGACCAGGGAGTCATGAATCCATATCTCTGATACTGCCTTAGAAGTACAGACTCCAATCAGAAATGCCTGTGGAGTTGTCTGTTCAGGAAAACCCATCAGGCCATTATCTGGGTCCTATGCTCATGAGTATTGTGCACAGTACAGTTGTAATAGTGCATGCTAACATCCCTGTCTGGTTCTTCACATACCCTGTTGTGGCAGTACTCTTCTTTTCTCTCTCAGCTTGGAATACTCCATGTACGTATGAGCTGCAAAATTTGTCCCTCAAAGTTGAAATCAGCGTTTTGTCTCAAATCTTTTAATATTATGATATTTGCCATGTAACCTTTTGCTCAAAGTGTAAATTTTTTTATTTAAATCACAAAATATTTTTTGTTTAGGGAATTTAAACCAAGGAAAAAGAAAAAGCTGCTGAACAAATTCTGTAGTTCCAAATATCAAGCTAATTTTTAAAATGTTAACATAAGTACTTTATCGAATTAATGAAAAAAGCTGTCTCTGTGGACAATGTACTAATACTTAATTCAAAATGTTATGGAGTAGATCCTAGAGATCATTTAGGAGTGCTACATGTGTTTTAAAAAATGAAACCCAGAAGATCTGACTGCTGTGCATTTGCTGTAACACCCCTGGAACGTGGCTAACGCCCAATTACTGCATGCTTAGACTTGGATGGGAATTACAATTGAGCTGTAAAATATTTTGACAGTTTCCAACTGTTGTGTGGTTATTAGCCAGGCATCATAAGAGAATGAAATTCAGTGATTTGATTAGGTTTGTGTCATGATCTGCTTAAACAAGGACTTTCAACATAAACATGTAGTGTAAAGTGTTAATCAGAGGCAGTATTTAATTATTACCAGCTTTTCTCGAGTTCTGCAGGAGAGAATTCCTCTCTCCCAAAGATTTTGATTTCTTAAATGCGACTTGCCATACCTTTATGCTTCAGCTTTTCATTTACAAGCTTTTACTTGTTGAGTGCTCAAAGCATAACCACACCAAATTTAATTTGTCGCATGAAAATTATGTGTGTATTTTTCAAGAGGATAGATTTGACAGTGTTGAAGCTAGAAAAGCTTGTGTTAATTACATATTATAAAACAAAAAGGATATTTTCATTTAACATGTATTTCTCCTTTTAGCTGAACAAGTCCTAGCAATTAGCAAATTTGAATAATGTAGGCGTTCCTGGAAAAATATATGTTAAGCCAAGTGGCACTTGAATTGCTGTTACTTTTACATGTATTTTTATTTTGAAATTAAACTAATAAAGCAAAAATATTCAAACTGCATGCAAATTAAGCTCCAGATTGTGCTAGTCTTGTTATGTTCATTAGCCATTGAATTCTTGAGTAGTGGCTGTTATTCCATGGGGACTATTCACAGAATAAGGTACTATTCAGAGAGGTAAAGATAACAATCTGCCTTCACACTGCTTAAATAGTGCTCATTCTGTTGGGCAACTAAAGCAAGAATATTCAAGCCTGTCATTCCTTAATTTTTCACTTGCTTTATTTAGTAATGCTTTTTTGTTTTCTGTGTTGCTTATGAGTGGTGCTTGAGAGTGAAGCATTCTGTTTCTGGTAGAGAAGGCATTTTCAAGTGTTGTCATCCTGTTTTTTCTTTAAAAACCCCTCTAAGGTAATCTTTGTCTCTCAGTTCAGTCTGTGACATCTCTGCTGTGGCTGAGAGCTGGTTTGGTTACCAGTGTTGCTTGCTGTTGCTGTTTGCCTGAATACCTCATTTCACCCGGCTGTAATTGGTGGAGTTTTTCTGACTGTTGTCCTGGGTTTGACCTGAACTCTCACCTTGCAGATGACAAAACCTTTGTAATGGTATCCTGGATTTCAAAGTGGCTTTGTGACTGAGGAAATGTGCTGTCTGGGAGAGAGCCTTCCTCTCTGGCAGTCCTCACAAGGAGCAGTTGGAGTGGTGGGCTTGCAGTCAGTAGCCAGTCTCCTAAACATCTGAGACAGCTGTAAACTGTTCAGCTGTAGAGTTTTTCATTTGGAGAGTTGTTAGTGGTTATTGAACTAACTTTCTGTGTATTCAGATAGCTGTGTGCTGGGAAAAAACCCAAAATACGCTGTGCTTTGCAAGATCTGATTAACATTGGGGAATTGGTGCATGAGTTGCTTATGAAAAAATAATATCAGAACCTCCACACAAAGATTAATTTTTAAAATGGGAAATGGGTTTTTTTGGTGGGTGGTTGAACTGAGAGTCCAGTGTGAAGTGTTGCTTGGTGAGTATTAGGGGTTTTCCAGCTTCTTTCCCGTGCAGCCAGAGCATGGAAGGAAGCTCTGCCAGGCTCCTGCTCCCTGCTGGCAGCAGCCCATGTGAGCTGTAGGCTCTGGAGGTAAGAGACACACATAATGTTGGTCTGAAGCACATCTGAAAGATCACTTGGGCTTTCTACTTGCACAAATGCTAAGTTCTCCTTTACAAAATGAACGATTTCTGCAGCCTGTTGTTAAACAGTAATGAAGCATCCATGGCCTTCCCAGGCAGTCTTGAGTGCTTAATTTTCATTATACTGCATTATAGATAGCTCCTCCTGATGTCTGACCTCCAGCAACTAAAGCTTGTAACTTTCTTTTGGCAAACACTGGTCTGGGATGTGAAAGGGTTTGCTTTCTTCTTTGAAATTTTACATGCTTGATGATTTACCATGTTACTTTCCTCTATCGCTTGTTCATACCATAAATGTGCTTCAGCTCTCTTAATGCTTTCCCCCTCCCCCTCTGCAATTTTCTTTGGGCTCATCTTCCTTACACTCTGCATCAGGGAAAACTGAATGTAAAATTTTTGATGTGGTTTTGTTGATGCTAAGTGGAGTGAGAGAGGCAGTCTTGATCTTGCAAGCTTTATTCCTGTCTGTACATCTCAGTACAATGTTTGTCTTTTTCACAACAACCTGATGTTGTTGACTTTATGTTCGGCTTGAATAGACTGTTTTCCCTATATCCTTTTGTGAAGAGCTGTTACCTAACCAGTTCTTCCTTATCCTGCATTTATGTAAATGATTACTCCTTCCTATGTTTCACTTGCAGCTATTGAATTTCATACTGCTTTTTGCAGATCTTTACTCCTTTTTATGTGATTGGCATTCTTGTGCATTCGATGTTCATCCCAGCTTCTTATCCAGTGCATTGTTCACCTTTCTAATTCAGACTTGCAGTGAACCAAGAAATACTCTTGCAGAACCCCTTTCAATGCATATTTACAAGAATCACCTAAAACTAGTCTTGGGTGTAGTTTTCCTGCCTGTTTTGCACCTATATGAGTCTCATTAAGGCTCTGTTTTCCATGCTTCCTTATGAGAGCATCTTGAAAGACAATTAAAAGAGCTCAGCTACTTCTGTAATCTGTTATATGATGCTTCTCTACTCCCTGCTTCCCTCTTGCAGAAGGAACTTGGAGTGCTAGTCTTGATTTGTTGATGACAAATTAATTTGTTACTAGTCTTCTTTTAACTTTCATATGCTAAGAAGGCCCTTAATTATTTGTTCCACCTCCCTTTCATTTGCTTGTCTGCATTCTTGCTATTTGTCCTTTTTCTTATGCTTTTAAAGGCTAGAAGGAAATGTAGTCTTTTCCTACACTTCTAATATTCTCCCCTATGTTCAAGTCTCCAAACTGACTATTCCTTTTGGTTGTTGTTTCATATTGGCTCTTCCAGGACCTTAGGATTACATTAAATGTGTTCAGCTAATCTGAAAGCTTCTGATTTATCTAAGCTGTTTCCACGTGGGGCTGAAATCTGACCTTTCTGTGTCTGTATGAGTAATGCAAGTCTTCAACTTCCATCTGATTTGTACAATAAGGACAGATGTAGAAAAAAAGTACTGAGCATTTCAGATGTGTCCCCATCATCCATGGACAGCTTCTCCTTACCACTGAGGAGGGAAGCAATACTTCTGTTAATTTCCTTCTCATGATTGTTTACATAGAGTCAGCTGTCAATGCAGTAGTTTATCAAGGCAAAAACTTGTTTCCATTAAATTCTCACTTATCTCTTGCTGTCCTCAGCTTTAAGAATATCCATCTTTATGCCTGGTGCCAGCTCATGGGTACCAGCAGCTCACAGGTACCAGCAGCTCACGCAGGATTGTAAAATATACTTATTTTATTTCCAGTGTCAGCCAAGTGGAGTACTATGGCCTTCAGGGGTACTGTGACATCAGTACCAGGCTTAAAAATACTGAGTGCTCTAAGCACACCCAAACAGAGATTGTTTTGCTTTGTTGCTGCAATACCTGCACAAATCTGTCATGTGTGTTGTGTTCTCAAGTATTTCAAACAAAGATTTCTCATAGGTAAAGGCTAATGCTTCCATAAATCTGGCTATGGTTGGGCATTAATATAAATGATGCTGTATATTTACAAAATAGGTAACTATAAAGTTTTGAGCGATGTCACCTTTAATGAGCCAACATCAGAAGGTTGCCTGAAAAACCCATGTCTGTTGAAATGTTCAGAAGAGTGGGATAATGACTTGTGTTTATTTAATGGCTCTGTCAAAAGAAATTCCTGCAAAAGCAACAAGAGTTCACTGTTTTTAGGAAGAATTGGCAGTGACTCTCGTTTTTAGTTTGCCTTGTGCTTTCTTTTAGAAGAGATTCTTGTGACCTTTTCTGACAAGCTCTAACACTTCCATTGTTTGCTGCAGGCCTTTGAAATGTGGCAGAGATAGCCTTGGGCCCAGGGAGGTGCGTTTTGCTAGTTCAGTTCACATTTAACAAAGTTAAAAGCTTTGAAAATTGCCATTCCTCATCTGTGGTTTAAGTTGCTTAATTCTGGCAACCTGCCCAAAACCCTGAACGTTCCCATCGTGGCAGAGAGCCAGGGATTGTGAACCAGCAGCATCCTGGTAGCTCATCTGGGCTTCCAGCACAGATTACATGAGAGCAGAGCGTTCAGCCCACATGCCACCGGGACAACTGGAGGAAGGAAGGTGGACACAAGGAAACTGCCTGTCTTCTGAGAGCAGAAAAATGAGGCCCCATCCCTGCATGTCATCTGTTCATACTGTTACATTATAAATACGTGTAATCATCAGAGACCGAGCTCCGTGTTGGCTTCTGCTTAATGGTATGAGTTCCATAGCTTTTCTTGAGATTTTTAATTGAAAACACGGCGCTCAAGACAAAGATTATGCGACCTCAGGGAAGAGAAGCTAGGTGAGCCTCGGCCAATCCCTTTTTAATAGTTCAGTCTGAGAAGGAGATCACTGTAACTTTTTTCCTGGCTGTACTGACCATCAGGTGAAATTACTTCCGCATAAGTAACCAATTCATTATGTTGTCTGAGATTTGTTTCCCTTTTACCAGTTCATTAACATAATCTTCTCCTTGCAATTAGCTAATAAATTTAGGGCTTCTCAGCTTGGTGAGGTAGCTGCCCACACTCCTGTGCAGTCCTGTTCTTCTCTGCTAAGAACATCCACGGGGGAGGTTGTCATCTGGAAATAAATCGTCTGCCTCGCTCTTAATTGATTGCCATGAGCAGACAGCCTTGTGTCCTGTTGCGCAAACGAGGCAATTGTCCAGCAGTTGATGTGTTGTGAATTTTGGTTCTGAAGGTTTAGAGTTTAGTTCTGAATTCTTGGCTTCTTTCATCCTTTTAATCCCTGACAATGAAAACCAAACCAAAACCCTAAAAGACTCGGCTAAGAAAATGTTACTTCATTACTAGACAAAGTAAAAAGCAAAAGGAGGCTACCAGATAATTACAAAAGTTACAAAATTAAGTACTTAGCAGTATCCTTTGTTACTGCAGTCTCTCCCATCTTTGTGCACTGGATGCCTGTAGGTTATATACATGTGCACATTTCAATTTTATGATGGCATACTGTAATTTTCTACGAGACCACTTCCTTGGTGCTCAGAGTAAAAGTAACCACAGGCAGCCATCTGCAGGCTTGCTTTCATTTCTTTGTCCAGGTATGGTTTTGAAAAGCTCTTTCCAGACTCTTGGCCATCAAAATATATACCAGGCAACTGAAAACGCTTTTGCATTAAATAATCAGACCTATTTGACCAACTCCTAACTTGAGGTGTGTCCCAAGGATTTCACCTTCCACATTCAAATATGAGAGCATCATGTCAGCTCAGGCAGATGTTTAAGTATTGGGTTATGATTGAACATGGGCTGGTTTGGTTGTGCCAAAATTAAACCTGTAAAATGATAAGCAATTTAAAGCTTATGCCTAAGGCTTTTGAGATAAAAGTTTGTATTTTATTGCATATCCACATTAGCTGTAGGCACAATCAGAAGAGTGAGGAAGGCGAAGTTTTAAGATGTCTGCTGCTGCTGAAACCTGGAGGTTACCTAAATGCTCATTATTAATCATATATAGGAAATAAATTCGGTGTAACTTGTGTCCAGCAGCTGGGTTTTCATATCTCGTTCATTTTTAGGGACAGTAGGAACCAGAGACATTTTGCACCATGCAAATAAGGAGCACAAAGTTAAAGAATGTTCTCCTAAACAGATCAATTTCTTTATCAGAGTAACAGAATAGCAGAACTAACATTTCTTTCAAGGAAATGTGTATTTTCTAATACATGCATGATCTTCCCTTATTAGAAGCAAAGAGCAATGCTACTTGTATTTTGATGTGTCACTAAATTGTAATCTTATGGTGACCTGCTATGTAAAAAATACCTAACTACCCTAAGTAAAGAACATCTCAGCACAACTGGGTCATGAGGATGTTTTCTCCATTTTTGGAATAAAACAGAAAGCTGTTCCATTCTATCTTTGTAGACTCTTTCCATATTGTATTTGAAATTCCTGGTACCACTTCTTGACTTACGCCCAGACTGTTCCACAGCCCAGAATAAACAAAACTGAATGCATGTTGGACACATACAGACCTTGTCAAAGGCATAAATTCTATTAAATGAGCCATATTCAAATTCTAATACTCCCAGGCTAATGGGACATTCCTATGGGTGAAGTCCTGTGTTGTTTAAAAAACAAAATTTTAGAATATCATTTTGAGGGTATAAAGTTACCTGTTTGACTGAAATGTATTTGGTGTCTTGATTCTATTGCACCTTTATACAGCTTTTCAGACTGTTCAGTTCGGCTGAGTTTCCTGGACTTCTACATCCAGCCACATGCTGCACATTTTCACTCACCTACTTGTGCCTTACTTTCATTTACCTTACCTTGCATTTTAATGGTTGCGCAATTTTCTGTGAGCCCAGACAGCGTCGTGGTTTTGATAGGGGTACGGGAAAATCCCTTTTATTTTGCTCAGTCAAATAAGTTAGAGGCCAGTGTCTGTACTTGCCTCTTGAGGGAAAAAAACTTGCTTGTTCATTGTTTGTAGGTCTTCCCTATTCTGACTTTCAGCCCTATCTCAATCTGAGAGAGCTCAATCTGAGCTTCCTCTGCTGCAGTTAATTACCAGTCCTGGGTGGTTGTCTCAGCTCCTTTCCTCTTCTAGGAGTTGTGTTCAATCATTAATATAAAACCCAAACCATGTAAGTGTTCCACCTAGATTACAAATTTTTTTTTTTTCTCTTACTCTTCTCAGCATCTTTCTCTTCTGGGCTTCAGCACTCCTGCTTTCTTTAAACACCTCTACCCCCATGCAACCTGTCTACAAGCCTTTGAGGTCCTCAATCTGAGCCCCTACAGTCTTCATCCTGGCTGTGTCACCATCCCATAGCCCCATGTTCTCATCACAGTTCCAGTCTTGATTTTCTTCTCCTGAGTGTTGGGCTGTGTCAGAGATGCAGCTCAACCCTTGCTGTGTGAGCCATCACTGTGTCTGGTGCTGGGTTCCTCAGAGCAGCAAAAACAGCTATTTGAATATTTTTAAATGTGGGTATGCAGCCTAATACTTGAAGCTGTTGTCCTCTTGTTAACATAATGGTCTGATGGGATAATCTCCCAAGAGAAAAAATGCATACACTATAAAACATATCAGCTGAGCTTCCAGAATGTGTAAAAAGAAGAATAGAGACTTCAGTGCCTTTGTTGAGTGTGAACCGAAGATATCCCGAAGCCAATGCTGACTCCAGCTGCTAAATCCATCCTCATGATGCTGTGTTTAGATCTGAGCCACCCTGTGAGGGACGAGCTCTGGAACCTCCACGCTCGCCGTGCGCTGCTCCATGGCTGGACAGAAGCCAGTTGTGTTGGATTCCATGACCTGTTGATCAGTGAGCAGCTCTGGCAATCTGCTGTGGATATCTTGGCCTTTCTAGTGGCATTTCCAGCCGAGTTCGCAGGGACTTCGGCTTTTGAGCTCAGAAAGGCAAGTTGTGACTGCTGTGTCGTTTGGAAGAATTGTGTAGTCAGTGCTGAAAAGAATGATGTAAGAAAAAGGTTATTAAATTTTCATTTAATCTGATTAGTTACTACCAATCATGTAGAGCAAGAAATAGGCACTTGGTAGTAATTGTGTTTGCACCGAGGCAGTAATTAATATGTCCAACATACAAATATTGAAAGAAAATGTTTTGCGTAATGATTTTTCACACACACATGAAAAAGAAACTAAAACTAACATTTGTAAACTCCTCTGAAGGCCTGTCAAGTGCTCACACAGTTTTGCCTTTACTTCTGTATTTCCATTGTGTCTGGAGTTGAATGCTTTTATCATAGATTAAATAACGAAAGCTTTGACGCAGGTGGTGATTAGGAGCATAACATTGTCATGGTATTAACTTCACCTTTATCAAAAAACATGGACTAATAAGTGTGGAAAGAAAATCTTATACAATTTCTGCTTTATCAGGTAAGAGAAGAGAAGATTGTACGTGTTATGCACGTTATGCGTGTCCTAAATCTTCTGTATTCTGGAAAAAGTGCTTTTAGAAAATCTAACATAAGGGGAAAGAAAAACACAGAAAAAAGCTCCAGATTTTCAAGGATTCTGCAGTCTATCTTTTTAAGCATTGATAATTTTAGAATACATTTTTAAATGAAGTATGAAATTCTGCCTAATTTATTGGTTTACTACTTTTGTATTTCCTTCTGTAAAATCTGGTTTTAAATTCAGTTACATCTACAGTTTGTTAGATAAGTAAAGTAATTTAAGTGGCAATATTGCCTAAGGCAATTTCAGTGTTAACAAGAAAGTGTTTAGGTGGTGACTGGAAAATTTACCATTTTTGTTGAGAGTTTCAGCAACAAGTATTAAGCTTTTATAATTAACATTTAATAGATCTGGTAAGTAGTGCTCTATGATTTGAAGAAGTAGCTTTTTGCATTAATAATTTGTTAAAATATCACTTTTCCACTATTTGATAATGTTGTTGTAGTATTTTTCTCTCATTGAATACATCTCTGAGTAGTGCTATTTCCATGTCTATAACTTATAATAGCAAATATATTTTAAGTAATGTAGCACCTTAAATTTGAGGTCAATGATTAGTTACTAGATTTTGCTTCAAGTTGTAAAGAAAACAAGAGAAAAGCACCATCTTAATTACTTCACTGAATCTGGAGTAACAGCTCCTATGCAATATTTGTTTCTCTGATTAAAATCTTGTGCGTGGTAAAGTTTATAATTTATTGCTGCTTTTCCTTCCCTATTTTGTATATCCCTGTTAAAGCTGTTAATTCAGTGTATTTGGAGATATTTGTCTCATTGTTAATGGATTTGTTCATGCTGATTTGAATTGTTGACAGGATTACAAAACCTAAGCACTTTCTAACAAGTTATTTTGTACATATGATGTGGAGTTTAAAAAAAATAATCTCAGCAAGGTATACCTTTTGCACTTTGCAAATGAGTTAGCAGTGCTTCTGTCTGGTGAGGACGTAGTGTGTTTATGCAACAACTTTTTAGGGCTGATTTGACAGTAAATGAAAAATTACTTCCCCAGCTCTGCACTTTTTTTTTTTCCCCAGAAGCAGTGAAAACAAATGAGTTGATAGCAGCTAATTGCTGAGCACTGACAGGCTTCAGTCAAGGGGGGGCATCGTTGGTCTTTCACAAATAGACAATAACAAGTAAATCCGTTTGACCATAAAGTGGCTGTGATACAGTAAATTACTTGCTCTTAATTTGTCTTAATTTGGGAACTCTCTAGCTCTAAAGTGCATCAAGAGCTTGTTTGTTTTGTATATATGCTTTAAATGATATTACATTGAAAGAATAGGGGATCTCAGTTCTTTCACTGTAATTCAAACATCAGTCACATTCTGCCTGTTTGATTAGATCTAAAAAGTCTTTAAAGTGACAGTATTTTTCTAGGGAAGTGTGTATGTCTTGGAAACAGCTGCTGCAATCAGAATGCTGAATTTGAGGAGCAGCGGATAGTCTGACAAATGCCAAATGCCTGAAGTGTTCTATTTTATTCCTTGGTTTATGCCCACAAAAATATTACTAAAAGAGTCAAAATAACTTTTTTTGGAAATGGTCATTATTAGCTAATGATGATCTAATGGTTGTTAGCTAATGACACTTGTTAGAAACCACCTTCTGATAAGAGTTTTCATCTGAAATTCCTTTTCCACATAGAAAAGCTGAAGCCTGGAAGAGGCAGCTCTTCGGGTTCAGTTGGAAGTGGCTGTTCAGAAACACGGTGCCATAATTACCTTTATGCAATTGCACAGAAGGAGCACCGAAACTCTCCTATACCAGGAGGAATTCATCAATCCTGTGTCATGACTTTGATTGTGAAAGGGCTCATGGGGATGCTTTTCCATGGCTGCATCTTGGGAAGTGTTTTCAAGGCTGTGTGTCACGGGCTGTGCAGGGCTGTGCCGTGTTTCAGCACGGGTGTTTCCACTGGTACAATTCTTGGCCTCTTCCCCTGTGTAGATCTGGAATCCTGTATATCTGCATCCTTGGGAGACAAGTGCCTAGGGCAACAACTGTAGATAATAACTCGCGATTTGTGTCTTTTGCAAGTTACAGTCATTGTAAACTGACAGCTGTGAAGGACCTAAACTCACATCAAAGGATACAGATCATCTAGTTAGGTCAATTAATGTTAATTCTCATCTTCCATTAAATTCTTTTATCTTCTCTCTCTTTTTTTTCTTTCTTTTTTTTTTTCTCTGTTTTTTTTTTTTTTTCCAGCCAAGCCCAATACCAAGTCCTGTTTTGGGGAGAAAGCCAAATGCCAGTCAGTCATTGCTCGTGTGGTGCAAAGAAGTTACAAAAAACTATAGGGGAGTGAAAATCACCAATTTCACCACGTCGTGGAGAAACGGTTTATCCTTTTGTGCAATATTACATCACTTTAGACCAGACCTAATGTAAGTTGTATACTCTTTGCCGGCATAAGCTAACTCTCATAGAAATACTGAACAATTTTTTAACTTGAAAATCAAATACCAGTGTGTTTTAGGTGCTGAACTGTTTTCACCCTTTGCTTTCAAGCAGGGAACCATCCTTTCTAAGAAACCAGATTTATGAATGCTCAAACTTTGTGACCTCTTTGCTCTCCCTTGTTGCATAAACAATTATTTCTCCCCTCTCTGTGATTTGTTTTTCTTCTTCTTAATCTTATACAAAGAACTGACTTCAAGATGATTATGAGAATTGCGCCAGTGTTGAAATGAGATGAGAGGAATAAGCTCTTTGTATGCTGACAAGGACGGATTACCTCCTGGTAAATTTGGTTGTCAAGGCTGGCCTCTAGTCCCTGCCTTAACTTCTTTTTTAGATGGAGAGCTTCAGGCAATGAAACATGTAATCGGTGCTTATTTATTTATTTATTTATTCCTTTAATTTTCCACACTATTAGTTTTGTTGATTGAATTGCTGTGAAATTGCTAGTTACTGTATGATATTATTGTATGTCAAATTTTTAGATTTAGTTTGTTTTAAAACTGCTGCTTTTATCAAATACTGTATATACCCACTGTGCCATTTTCCCCCTCAGTGACTACAAGTCCCTGAATCCTCAAGACATTAAAGAGAACAACAAAAAGGTAAGAACTGCCAGGCAAAAAAACAAAACCCAAAAACAAAACCATAGCCTCAATTTTGACTTCACTGCAGGTTTTTATTAATTTTGGGAAAGTGTGGTTGTTTTGTAAGGTCATAACTGTGGCTCACAGAAGGTGTTCGGCCTCCTGCAGTTCAGATCGGATGTGTTATTGACTCGAGTTTGTCATGGCTTTAACATTCACAACAAGTGCAGGGCTGGCATTACAGTTTCATATTTGTATGGCCTACATTAAGTGTGAGAGCAGAGGAGGGGCCTGGCCAGCCTTCTGTGAGCACTGCTCTGGTTTTTCCAATCAGCCACGTAATTAAAAGAATGAAAAATGTAACTGCTCTTGGACTGTGGCACACAAGGCTTCTCTTGCTGTTGCTTTAACAAGGCTCTGGGAGCTGAGCACGGTTGATGTTGTTTTGATGGTGATTGTTATATTTTTAAAGACGGAATTTTACACCTACTCTTACAGTGCATCAGCTGAATGAAGTAGTGTGCACAACATGGGAGGTTTAGGATAAAAGGTGTTGACATATTCCTTTACAAATAAATTAAATGCTAGCAAAATAGTTAATAGCCTTGTGCTGTGCAACTGTTTTAAACCAGTCTTTGTAGGTGCAAGATGTAAAAAGTTTCTCTGGAAGAAGCAGGAATTCAGTTTGGGGATCACCGGAAAACTGTTTATTTCTGCTCACTATTTTAGATATGTTACAAGCTTCAGTTGGGCCCTAGGGACATGTTTAGAAATTACAATTTTCATGTGAGTCACTGATAATAAAATTGTTCCTGAAGATCATCTGAAAATTGTTTTAAATATCTGCCTTCTTAAAGCTGTGATTTTATTTTTATACTGCTTTAAAAGGCACTAAATTTAACTGAGATGAAGGTATAAAAATATACTTTAAATAAATTACCAAGTTCAATATTATATAGCAAACATATCTACAATCTAGTATTATTTAGTTACATGGAATTTATGAAAGTGCTTTATTAAAATTCATTTTGTTTATATTTTAATGTGCCTGCACACTTATGTGTTAAACAGGGAGTTACTTGTCTTTAATTTAGTACTTAAGTATTATAAATAATGAAATGTCTCTGAGCAGCTCCTATCTAATGAGTATTTAGCTGATGATATTTTTTTTCATAATAATAGGAGGACTTAGAATGACCTAAGTGGATTATCTGTGGCATCACAGTATTCTCTGTGACCATATGTTTTTGTACTACAAGTTTTGTTGAGCGTCTGGCCTAATTAAGCTGGATTATAAAACAGAAAGAATAGATTATTAATTAAAAATGTTAGCAGTATGATCAGTCATCTTTTCTTTGTGAAACTGTGATGGCAAACAGTGAACTTTTTAGCCTGTCTCTAACAGGATATAGTTCCCAGAATTGAAGAAATAGTGATTGTTATTATTGTGCAGTTTTTTTCTTTCATCACTTTGCCAGCCTTTGCCTGACAGCTACCCTGAGTATCTCAGTTGCTTCCTGCAGATTTATTTCCTGGTCTCACACAGTTCTGCCAGATAACCCCGTGTGCCCTTGGTTGGAGTGAATGCAGCACTGCCAACAATGGCTGCCTAGAAATTCCATGCAGATATGTAACACATTTGACAATGATTCCTCCTAACCAATTAAAATAACATCTTTGGATGAATAGGATGATTTTCTTTGTCTGAAGCAGATCTTTTTCTTTTTTTCCAATGTTTTTCTGCCTCTCCCTCTCTCCAAAAGGAAAACCATAGATTAAAGGTTAACCCATAAGAGTATATATCTTAGAAGTGCATGACCTTGTTTGTATTTTAATTTTTAAAAAAGGAGGAAATCTTAAGATTTCTTAACGACTGTTCCAGAGCAAATATTGTGTATAATTAGGGATGGAAATGTACTCTTAAAAAAGGCATGTCATCAGAGGTTCTTTATAATACACACCAGCCACTTGCCAGTTGGATGCTGCCACTGATGCTGAATAAAAAAGGGTATTTACCTGTGACATCTGATCTTGGCCAATATGTCAGTGTGTTACAGAGTTGGGAAATGATTGGAATAGTGCCTGTGGTGCTTGTGCTGATGGATCCCAATTGATGTCTGTCAATCAGCTTGTCAGTAAATTAAAAAAAAAGAAAAAGACTTCACTGGGAGATAGATAAATAGGCTTAGTCTCCTGAATATACATATATTTAAAAAATCCCAAACAACTACTACATTGGCATCAGTCTGAATTGGAAGGTATTTTTGGTGCACATTGGAAATTCAAATTTCTATCAGGAACAAAAGAGAAACCAGGATTATCATTGAGAAAATTACAAACATTACAGGGATACTTTCCCAGCTGGTCTAAAGAGTTGTGCTTCTGCTTAAATCTCAGATATAGCTAACTATCCGTATTACCTTCGTAGTAGTGTTAAACAGTTAATTTGATATAATATGTCCATTTGGTTATTATTAAATAACAATTAAATCTAAATTAAGGGAAAATTTATTAAAATTACAGCATACTGGCACTATAGTTCCTTGTCAACATTAGAAGTATTTTTTCTCACTCATAACATGTACTGCACTTTAAAAATATAAGCTACTAAACAAGACTTGGGCTAGATCTTTGACAAGATGAAGGAATGAGAAGTAGAAGGGCAAAACAGCATGGTGCTGATAGTGAATTTCTGGTTTTAGTCATTGCTTAGAGAAGCTTGGTTCGTTTATCATGTGGTGATATCTTTTGGATGTTCAATTGGCACTTCTTATTTTTATGATGCTCCCCGGTTCTTGGCCATTTCTAACAAATTCCTCAATACATTTGAACTTGAGTGATCATCTTAATAAAATATCCTATTTTTAAAAGGAATTCTTTTCAATTACACATTTAAATAGAAGAATTCAGATTTACAGGGGTAGTATTGAGTCAAAATAGAAAATAATCCTTACCTTGAAACTGGAGTTAGTATTTTTATAATAGGTGTTCATGCTTACCTCTACAATTTGATTCCACAAAGTCATAAGAACAGATCTAATTGCATGTGTAGGAGATGCTTGTTGGCATCAGTAGGATATTGTAGAAGCAGAGTTAAACATGCAGAGTAGTAAATATTTGCAAAAATTGGGACTGAGTTATGCCTGTGTTTGACAAAAATAATTTGACTTGGAAAATTTTCTCTGTTAATATTATGTTACAAACGAATTAGAAATATGATGAATTTATAAATATGCTGGAATATCAGGAAACTCCCAGCTTTTCTAGTAGTGAAGAACAACCCATCACATAGTGCTATATGGACACATCCAGAACACACAATTGCTATTTCTAGAGCTACTGTCTGTAGAGCACTGGCATGCCAATCTACATATCTATCTTCTCTTTGAAAGGAGAAAAGCAAAAATGTGGATGAGAATGAGAGGGAATGGGGAATAGGTGTCAGGCATCAGGAGGAAATAACTGTGTTTAATCCCAGGCATCACCAGAAGAACTGAGCAGCCAACAAAAAGTGATTGCAGCTGTACTGAGAATATCCATCATTCCAAATTCAGTCCTGCTGTAGTGTTACTTCTAAGCAAGTACCTTTCCTGAGATCTGAAACACTGTCCTCACCTTAATTTTATAGACCCTGGGAGATACTCATAGAATTTAGTTTTATTAGCATATAAAGAATAAGAAATTGAGAGTATAAAAGGAGTTTAGGTCAAGTCATGTCTATGGGCTTTGGCTGCCCTGGCTGCTGTGCCTGTCCTTAAGTCCTATCATTCTTCATATGGTGACTCCCACTACCTGCAGTGTGAGGTAACAAGTTATTTATGCCACTGAATCAGCACTGACCCACTTAGCAAACAGCACTTCCTGGCATTACCTTTAGTCCACAGAAGCACGGGTGGCTCGCTGTGTGTCCGTGCCCAGCCTGTTTCTGCTGTGGTATGAGCATCCATCATTGCTGCGTCTGCCATGCCTTAGGCTGCCACCCAGATCCCTGCATTGCTGCTCTCTCTGCCCCTCATGGCTATTCAGTCCCACCCATCTTGTCTCCCTCTCCTCCGTAGTCAGCTTGATCCTGCTCCTCCAGCTCTGTTTCCCAGGATGCTGCTTTGGTCCAGGTTGCTGCCATTCCCTCCCACCTATTATTTTGCTGCTGTTCTGCTCCATCTGGAGTTTTGTACCAGCAAATACATCAGTCATGTTTGCCACTGCTGCTCCTGTATCTAAGCACACTTCTGTATTTATAAATGCCATAACAGTCTCTCATCATAATAAACCTTCCCAAGAAATACTACACCAAATACCAGCAATGATTTTAGGCCAAATCATTTTGCATGGGGAGAACCCCAGAAGAGCTTAATAATGAATTATTCAGACCATTTCTGTGTCTAGATAAACTCTGTGAACCATTTATTATAATTATATAAAAAGTACTTCACCTAAAGTGCTTTGGAAAGTTGTACCTGAGCATGAGAGGAGGCATGCAAAATTTCGGGAAGGTAAATTCCAGCTTTTGGAAGCGAAGTTTGTAAAGCAGCTGAAATGAAAACTATTGGACCACTGAGTAGGGAATGACATTGCAAGGAGGAGGAGAGAGCCTCTTTTTCTCAGAGCAAACAAAACATCTGGGTCTGCCAGGAGCAGGCCAGCCCAGCCCCACATTCTGTCTCACTGTTGAATTCTTAGTAATATAAAAACCAAGAGGATTAAAAAAAAAAACCCATAATTGTTTTATTTTTTCTCTATTCTTTTTAAACTAAAGAAATTAAGGAAAAAATGTAAAGTTCAGGAGTTGAAGCCAGTGATGTGTGTTACTGTTTCCTTGTGAAAGGACAGTTTTCTCATCCATGTCTTAAATTTAGCATCTGCTTTTGTTCAAAATAGTGTAGGATCCACTGTGAACATTGTAAGGCCCTTCAGGAGACACTGAAAAGGAGCTGCAGGATTCCTGGGGGAGGAGAAGCCCACATGCTTTAACTGAGTGCATCTACGCTAACAGGAGGCCTTTTAAAGACTTCCTTGAAACACAATATTGTCTTCCAAGGTTAATCCAGGATAGTAATAATTAATTGTAAATTGAGAAACGGCTTTAATTCTTCAAAACTAGAAAAACCTGATGCACCAAGCCCACTCACTTAAAGGGCCAGCAGTAAAAGAAGACAATGTGGCCTCACAAAGTGGGAGGCTTGCAACTGTTCAGCTTTTAGAAAGTAAAGCGAAATGGGAATGATTTTCACTCTCTCTTTCTTATAAATTTAGCATCAACAAATGTTTTTAAAATGCATTTGCTTGATGGATTAATGTGATTTATGTCTAGTGTAAGGTAATCTCTGGTGGTGTTCCTTTTGACTATCTGGACATAGTTTTTCATCAGCAGGAATCTCTGCAATTACATGACCAATAGAAGGCAGAAGGTTGATCATCAATGATAAAGCTCAAGATGGATTAGTGTCATGTTTCTTATATCTTTGTTCCTTATCTTAAAAAGCCATCCTGAGTTCCTTTTTTTTTCTGGTCCAACTCTTAGACTTTTTTTGTTTGCTTGTTTCCTGCTACTTGAGTGAGAACCATTTAAGATATTGGTAGAGTTTCCTAGTGCAAAAAGAAGGGCTTTCAAGCTGCAGTTTCATGAAGAGCTGTTTACTCATAGAAGTCTCACAATTTTGAGTAAGAAAAGATTTTAGTATAGTATGGCATTGAAGTATGTTAAAAATATTTTTTAAAAGGCTATTTAATTGTTTTTGCTGGTTACATTCTCTCAGTCTGCTTTGCTATGAAGATGTCCTGGAACATGTGTAGAAGACATCAGGACAAATCAATGAACTGGGTGTTGGATGGTGCACCAAAAAGTAGTAATGACTATAAAGAAGCCAAAAGAATAATAAGTAACGGAGTCAGAGCCATGTTCTCCCTGTAATATTAGATGTGTTTTAGGTTTGCTTATTTTGACTGAAATTTCCACTTGCATTTTTGAGATGTTATGATGGGTAAGAAACTGCCACACTGTGATCTTTATTTTGTCTGTCTTCAAAGGCCTACGACGGGTTTGCCAGCTTGGGAATATCGCGACTGCTGGAGCCTTCGGACATGGTTTTGTTGGCCATCCCTGACAAACTGACTGTTATGACCTATCTCTATCAGATAAGGGCACATTTCTGTGGCCAGGAGCTGAACGTGGTTCAGATAGAGGAGAACAGCAGCAAGAGCACATACAAAGTGGGCAACTACGAGACGGACACCAACAGTTCTGTGGACCAGGAGAAGTTCTACGCGGAGCTGAGCGACCTGAAGCGCGAGCCCGAGCTGCAGCCCCCGGACAGCGCTTTGGCCGACTTCGCCTCGCAGGACGACTCCGTGTTCATCAACGACAGCGGCGTCGGCGAATCCGAGAGCGAGCATCAGACTCCCGATGACCACTTGAGCCCAAGCACAGCTTCCCCTTCTTCACGCAGGACTCGAAGTGACACGGATCCGCAGAAATCCCAGCAGAGCTCCGGGAGGACTTCCGCGTCTGAAGAAATCGGGAAGTGTAGCAGTACAGATGCAACACAAGTGCCGCCTGTGTTGGGAAGGAAGAAATTGCTGATAACTGACACTTTAGACTTGAGTGACTTAGCACATGTCAGTGATCAAAAGGAGGATATGTCTCCCACAGTTGCTTGTGAAGATAACAACAAGAAGAGACACCAGAGCTTAGACAGTACCCCTGGTTTCTCGGAGCAAGAAAAGCTGGGATGTATAGGATCCACAGAGAGCACAAGAGCAGATCCCAGTTCACCTGTCACAAAACCAAGTTTATCTCCTACTTCTAAGCCAGGATACTCCTATAATATGGATACAGATCTTGCAAAGAAACCACATGCTTCTCCGAGGCAAACAGAATCTGATTCTGACAGTGATGCCAGAGCAGCTTTAAATCATGCAGATCAAACTGCAAAAACAGCCCAGGTAAGACATTTGTGTCTGTGAATTAGGATGGAGGTGCTGTTCAAGTTCTTTCACTGTGTTAGTAATTTACACCAAGTCTTCAGCATAAATGATGAGGTGAGCAATGTATTTTTATTTTTGGGCAATTAATATTTTGCCTGACAAGTAGGTGGTGCTGAAAAACAATCATTACACAAAAAATTTACAGAAATTGTCCCACTGTTGATCTTTCCAATCTCTCTCCAATTAAAGAAATTTGTGTTCTCAACTATCTCAAAGATGGCTCCAAAGCTTTTGTCACTGTCTGTTGCAACTCATTTCCTCTGAGTGTTGCATACTGAAGCAAAGACTGGAAATAGATATCAATTCATTAGGAAATAAAAAGCTTTGAATACCTTAAAATTTACTAAAGGTAATTCAGAATCTTGTCTGGGAAACCACAGAGTCTCATGAACATAGCCAGTATGGTGAGGTAGAAACTCCAGACTGCTAAATTATGCTGCTTTCCATTGAGTGGCCTAAGGCATGTTACTTCACCACAATATAATTTTCCTTTCTATAAAGATAACAGTGTTTGCCCACCTACTTTGCAGATTTATTGTGAGTATGGAAGTTGAATATTATATATATGCTGAGTATTATCAATAAATCAAATAATCATAAAAATATGTAAAACATGTTAACACCTCCACTTACAAAAATGCCAAAACAAGCTTATAATTTTATCCTTGTGAAGAATTTTCTCGAGTTTGGGCTTTGTGCCATTAGCTCTGCTAAGGAAAGAATATATCCAATCTTCTGATAGTATGAATTGCTTCAAATATTTTTATGGGACTTTTTTTCTGAGTAAGCACCGTAAAGATGATTTTATTGCAAGAGAAGTAGTCTATAGATGAGTGATAATGGCCGAATATAGGTTCCAAAGTCAACTAATTTCTTTCCTTTAATCAATGAAGTCTTGTGAGGTTTCTAATCATCATCATCATCATCATCATCATCATCATCATCATCATCATCATCATCATCTTCTTTGTGTACTGGGTGAAAAAGGAACAGCTTGGCCCATACAGAATAAAAGAGCAGGAGGAGGCAGGATTTGTTCTCTATGAAGATTTTCATGGACAAAGGTGTCACAGGCCAAGAAAAAGCAGGAGTTGGCTTTAAAGGCAGTTCTTTGTTGTTAATTATTGGTACATTTGCATATGGCAATAAAATTTCAGATGTGAGGCTCCTTCTGAACCTACACTCAGTTGTTGCTTAGAGTCAACCACCTCCATTTCCACGTGGTTGCTGCAGGAGCACAGCAGGCAGCACCTGTCCCAGCCCTGGCCCATGGAAAGGCCTGGAGATGCATTTGCCCACTCTTGATAGTTGACCTTGACTAAGAAACCAGCCCTTGGGAGTGTGTCTGCCTGGGAGCTGCTCATGTTCTTGTGTTGCCTGTGCAGAACCCCCTTTTGATATTTCTGCTCTTAAAGTAGTCTTTTGTAAGAAAAAGGGACTTGTGCATATTCATGAATTCAGTAGAAGCAGATATTTTTGGAGGGTTTTTTGCCTTGTACCCAGCTTCTTTGTGTTCAATTTAAGTTATAAGTGAGTGGTACCCATATAAGTAGCCAACAAAGCATTTTTGTTGTAGCCATATTTGCATACATATTAAAGTAAATAAGTAGACCCAACACGTTTGACATGGCTTCTGTGAAGCCATTTGGGTTTTTTCCACAGTTGCAGTTTAAAGGCATTAAATGGTGATAGAAATTAAGTTTTAAGGGGAAGGAAGAGAACTCGAATTTACATTTTAAAGGACTACAACTTTTTTTTTTTTTTACATTTTGATCATCATTTCTATAAATGCTCTGTCACTTCATGAAGACATAATTCATGTGTCTCCTGACCTGTATTGTATAGGAAGGCCGCTGGCTATTAACTACTGTATAAACCTTCAGTGCCCTGAGGCTGCCTTGCTGTTAATTATATTTCTTTATTTTTAAGCAACGTATGTTGTCAAGACAGGAAGAACTTAAAGAACGAGCGAGAGTTCTGCTTGAGCAAGCAAGAAGAGATGCAGCATTAAAGGCAGGGAATAAACAACTAAGCAGTACCCTCATCCCAGCCCGCAATAAGCAGCTGAACGATGTAAGAAACATTGGCCACTCTTGCAGTTTGCAGAGTTAAAATGCATTGTGTGTGCTGTTGTGGGGGGAGGCATGTCCTTGCAGAACATTTCTTCTCTACGTTTGGTGTGTCGTGTGTCCTTCATTCACTTCTAAAACCTGTTTCTCCTGATGTTATGGCCAACAGAAAGGTGCCTCCCACTTCCTTGGAAGCAGAAGTCTGGGAGCATCTTCTTTGATTGGCACTGCAGTTTCTGGTGGGATGAAACTCAAACATCACTTGTTAAGTGATAGTGAAGTGATTTGTGCTATTTCTGATTGCTTCTCTTTCAGTAAATGTAAATCATTTCCTTGAGCCTCTGATGTGAGCTCCTAACTGCTTTAGAAGTGTTGTTGCAGTGAATGGAGCTGCTTGTGTCAGTCTTGTAAAAGAGTTGATGAAACAATTCCTTTTATCACCAAAGTTGATTATTCTGGTGAAGGGGGAAAGTCGAGCTGGGGAATGAGCTCCAGTGTTGAAGCAGCTGTGGTTGCATCTCCAGTGGCTTCCGTGGTGACCTGGAGGATCCCTACTCTCTGGAGTATGAAAGCTAATTAATTTTTATGCAAACCTTTGCAATGCAGGTTTTGTGATTCTAAATATTGCACATTAGAGACTGTACTGGCAACTGAGAGAGTAAATATAATGAAAAATAATGATACAGAGAAAGGCTGGAATCTTTACAGATTCCCACCTTTCAGAGCCAAGTCCTGGGGGGCAGATTCTCCTCTTTACAGGAATGGGATCATACAATCAAAAAATGAAAGTAGTGATTTAACACATTTCATTTTATTTTCTTAGCTCTCTTGGATCCTTGCTGGTTTTTCTTTTTGTAGAAATTCCTCTCCATAGACTAATACTTCATTTTACTTTGAAATATATTAATGTACACAGACAAGTCTTATTTGTATACTTATTTAATGATATATAAGATAATTTTTCTTATTCTTTTTTTTAAAGTTTTTCCCAGATATGTATATTTTAGTATAAATTTCACTTTGGATTTTTTTTTAATTATCTTTTCATAAAGAAATTGGTATTAGAGGAGAGTTACTATAGGCAACTACACAGGCAGAAACAACTGTAATTAAAGTTGCCTAATGTTTTTTATTACAAGCTTCTATTTTCAAAGGTTTTACAGCTTTGCTAGTATTTCATTGTTTGAGCTGAAATCTTCTCTGTCAGCTCTTCTGCCTCAGGGTAATATTTTTAATTTTTTTTTTTTACGTCAAAAAACATGATCACATCTTTCTCTGTATTAGGTTTGACAAAGCATCGTTTTATTCATATTAAAAATAGGTAAAATTTGAAAATATGGTTAGATTCCCTTGAAAAATCCGTTCAAAACAGTCAAAGTTGTGTTAATACTGCAGTCTTGTCAGGGAGCCTTGAAGTTCAGAAAAGTTCCTAAGTGTCAGTAAAAATTGTCTGCATGGACACTGCCCAGCAAGAGCATCTCTTACCATTGCTCTCCTAAGGAGCGAGGCCCCTTCTGGTGCAGGTCATAGTATTGGGAAGCAGAATTTCCTCTTTTAGCCTCAAACTCCTGCTAGTGAAATCCAAACAGGAGTGAAAGGAGCTGCCCCAGTGGCATACAGAGAAGAGGTGCCATGGGTAGGTGGTAATGTGAAGTTACACAATAAAGAAGTTGGTGTCCAGGCCATGAAAACCAGCTGGAGGGTAGGAGATGGTGATGTGTTTTCAGGGTGAGAGTTAGGACTGCCAGATTACCCACAGGACCTTATTTCTAATTAATTCAAAAATTAATTAGAAGCCTGCAGGAAAAGGAAGGGCAGTCTTTTAGGGCAGCTTGGCAGAGGTAAAGTTTCTTGCTGCCTCTGTCAGAAGCTGAAGGAGAACTGTCTTGGAACAAATGGTCCTGGCCCATGTGAAATCTGGGCACTTTGTAGTGGGCACTCTTAACTTGAGTTGTTTTCACATAAGAATGGCAAAAGCTCCTCATCTCTGAAGTGTTTGTGGAGATGTGATTTGGAGACTCTTACAGTTGGTATATAATAATATACATTATATAAAGCTGTGTATAACGTGTATGTATATGTTATATACATATCCCTACATGTGCATATTCCTGAAGGAGAATGCATGTGTGCATCAACATATATAGGTGTAAGATAAAACACATTGATTCCTGTTTTCCTTTAACATACTTGATATTAGTAGAGATGAGGCATTTTCATTTGATGTAGTTCTGCCAGTTTTCTACAGGTCATTTGATTGTTAGCATATAGCACAGACTTATTTCTATTCATGGCTTTTTGGTCATTAAGGTTAATAATAAGAACTTTGACTCAAAGCAGTGTTATATGTCAGTGTGCAGTAATGTGTTGTAGTGTGTTATCCAAATGAAAGTTGTGATAATGAGAATCAGCATTTAGTAGTGAAAATTGGACGAGGCTCATTTTCAGGATGGATTGAGATTCAAAAGAAAATGGTTTGAAACAGGAAGATCTAATTTTAAATAAGAAAACTTTGAAGAGATAGTTCAGGGGCAATACTTTTAAAAGTAACTCTTGAAGTTTGCAATTGCACCTTTTTTGATACCTTCTCAGAAAGAGCTTTAAGCACCCTAGTCTTTCAGACCATGCTGTCAGTCACCCCAGCTCAGAGAAGCCTGTGGAGTCCTTAGTGACTTTATAGAAGTCTCATCTCCTGGGCCTTGCTGTTAGCACTTTCCATGTGTCCTGTGAGAACCAGGGGTTTCTGCTTTCCCAGTGACCAGGTGAGAGCAGCGCTCAGTGCGTGGGCTTGGACAATGAGCATGGGCAGTAGCACTGCTCAGGGTGAGCATCAGGAAGGAAATTTCCTACATACAGGTTTATTTGGTGTGTGCCCACCTGATTTGCTCGGTAAAAGTCAATTTTGAAAAAAACAGTGTTCCTGTTTCTCCTCTAAGCGCAGAGTACAGCCTCATTTCTCCCATTTCTTCCCTCCTTGCAGCACAGTAGAAATTTTTTCAGTGTTGTGTTTGCTTATTTGGTGCTTCTCAGAAGCCTTCAATCTCAAGCTGTATGCATGCCAGACAGCATGTGGAGGTATGTGTGCAGGTATTTGAAGTTTTAAGAGAAGACTGCATTGATCAGAACCTCCTTGAAATCATGCTCATGGTTTGGGAGGATCATAGCTGTGTTATTAAAATTGATGCAGCCCTTTGGAGACTGGAAGAATTAGCTTAAGAGCTCTGTGAAGAGAGTTACTGATCCCCCCGTGGATCCCTTTCTCTATGGTAGATTTATAAACAGCTCAGCCTTTCTGCTTGCTTTCTTGATGTATGTGTGCATGTGGTGACTCTTTTACGAGATGCTTCTGTCATTTGCAATCTGATATAGCAGCTGTAATCACTTAGCTTTTAACCAGGAGAGCCTTTTTATTAGCTTACTCATTTTTATTTAACTTGCCTTTTCTCATGGTGAATATCACAGGGCTGGAAGGGACATATCTGCTCCCTCCAGATGCTGTAAAATATCAACGTGCAGTGATGGTTGTTAGCAGCGGCAGCTGGGCTGGAATGTGATGTTGGAAAGGTGAGGAGACTGGAGCTGGGCTATGAGACCTATCCAGCAAAGTGACAGGCTAGAGGGGACCACACTGAGTGGGAAATATTCAGAAGTCATGGCCCTAAAAGGCCTTTCCAGGAGGGGAATCCTCATCTGTAGAACATGGGATGGAATCTCTAATTCTTGAATCTCAGCATAACTTTGCTGTCAGCAAATATCTGTAAAGGCTGTTGGCAAAATCTTATTTTCTTTTAGTGACTGGGCCACATAAAGAATGGAAATTTACTGCAGCTGTCATTTACTCTCCAAACTCAAATGGCTATGGTTATGGAGTCAGCATGATTACAGAGAATGGAATTAGGAGTTAAGAAATGCACAGGCAACTTTAATTAACCTCCTTTGTGTATATGCATTATGATGTAGTCTTTAATTATGTGATCACATATTATTTTCCCCAAAGCAATTGTGTCTCATTTTCCTCAGAGGATAGAGGTGATGTAGAAGGCTGTTTGTCCAGTGGACCTCTGTGCTTTTGATTGCAGAAATTGAAAGGTGTACAACAAACAAAGCAGAGACTGTGAGGAGTGAAAAGATGAGGTCATGTTTAAGGTGCTTGAAAACATTAAATGTACTTCTGCCTTTACCTGAGTTCCTGGTCAGTGCCACTACGTCTTTTCAGCCAAATGTCCTCCAGGTGGTCACTATTTTTTGTGTCCTTCCTTTCTTGATCACTTTGAGGCAAAAGTTTGATTTGCAAATATATTGAGCATCCAGGTCTGTCAGGGAAATCAATTGGAGCTGTGCTTGAGACATATAAATGGCTATAAAGCTTAGTATACTGAAAAAAATCCAACTAATAGGCTTCCCAGAGCAAGCACCCAGTGATAGATCCTTTTAGCTGGATCTCTCCCTCTCAGTTCTCATCAGAAGAGCAAGGTAATAACTCTTCCACGGCTTGTTGTGGGAAGGGAATGTGATTAATGCTCTTGAGGCTCTTAAATACCATAGATGTGGGCACTGTAGAAAGAAGTCAAGAAATTAAGAATTCTGTCTTCAGAGCAAGATGTGAATATTGTGGTGTAAAGAATAATCCTACGTGTTGATGGGCATGCATATTGAACAGTGAAAATAAACCAAAGTATTGGGTAGAACACCACTGGGTAGAGCTTAGGGCTGGGCTGAAGACCAGGAGATAATGAAAGTAAAAGGTGCTGCCACAGTTAGGCTCTGTTTTAGAGGATATAGAGCAGGATGAAAATTAAGATTATGCCCACTAGCTGTATTTCTGGCATCTCCTAAATCCTGTGTCAAATTCTTTTAATTTGTTTTTGTAAGGCAGACAGCTGTAGCAGGGAATGCCGTATCTAATGGAATTCATGAAAAGTGCTCATCTGGGAAAGGATGTGTTTTTCTCCCTACCAGGGGCTACAGATAGTTTCTAAAGTTACTTGGCTTTTGCATGAGCTAAGGATTCCTCCTTGGTGAATTTAGGTGCAGGACTGGGCCACCCATATATGGATTTGGCAGAAAATTTTGCATATTTAGGATCTGGCAGAGATTGGTGGATGCAGGAGTTCAATAGTATGATACTTGGAGGGAATCACTCTGTCTTCTGCCTTTTGTGAAATAGGAAAATAGTAATTCTTTCTTCAGAGCAGCATTCAAGTCACTAAAAATTGTGAGTGACTCCATTTGAACAATAAGACTTTAAAACCAGAATAATACAAACTGACTTGGGGGAGTTTGGAGAATAATCCTGAGGCTGCTGCTGTGCTTAATTGCAACTGTTGCTACCCTGCTTTCTGTACAGAGAAAGATTTGGGTTTAATTATCTCTGGTACCATTATTTTATATTTATTCAAGCTGAATGACAGCAGTAGCTGCCTCAATGTGTATATATTGAAAAAAAAGAAAAAGCAGTGGCAATGATGTTCAACTCTTTTAGTAGATTTTGCAGATACAGAGTACCTCACTGAAAAGCTGTCTCCTCCAAACACACGAGCACTGTGTGCAGAGGGCAGAGGAATGGGCTCTGCCATGAGATTTTTTCTCCTTGCTCAGAATACTGCTTTTTATTACTCCCTTGCTCAAAGGACTTGTTGCAGCTGTATCTAATTCATTTTTAATAAGCTCTTTCTACTTCAGGTGTCAATCTGTTGTGCCCATTACTTTTCATTTTCATAAATATTTGAGTGCAAAATGATAACTTTTTTTTTTTTTGCATGCACCAGACTAGTGGAAATGGAAGTTCTTTTTAGAA
This sequence comes from Ammospiza nelsoni, assembly GCF_027579445.1. Taxonomy (NCBI): domain Eukaryota; kingdom Metazoa; phylum Chordata; class Aves; order Passeriformes; family Passerellidae; genus Ammospiza; species Ammospiza nelsoni. The sequence continues at coordinate 15,012,248 of NC_080635.1, forward strand.
AGGCTTCAGAAAGTGGCAGAATCTGAAAGGATATGAGTATTTATGATCTTTAATTTTGGCTGCATACATTTGCACAGATACTGGATATGCTGACTGCAATAAAATAAAAACAAAGAAATATTTTAAATCCTAAAAAAAAAAAAAGCTTTAATAAATGATCCCTTTTATTGATCATGTCCAGCAATAATTTGCTGCCTCTCTGAACTAATAAGCTCCAAACTGTCCAGACTTACCTCCAATAAGTAAACTGGAGCCAACATGAACAGAAGTGATATAAAAAGCAAATTCAGAGAAGGCAGCAAAAATATAATATTTTATTTTGATTGAAAGATACCTTAAACTCAAGGTAGCAATGAGAGTGTTCTTTCCTCCAATTATATTTTCAGGTTCTTGAAAATGAGTACAAAATAGCTTTATTTAGTATTTTTTCTGTGTCAAACCAGAATCCCTACTTCTGTTGCATTAGGAAAGGTATCCAGTTCACTGCTGGATTTTTTATAGTCTCCTCAGTTGGAAAATAAATGTCTGTGGTTGAGGTGGTCGTGTTAATTCATTTAAGCACTCTCAAATTATTATTATCTTGTTTTTCTTTAAAAAAATAAAAAAGATTAAGACCTGATCTTTATTAATTAAACATCTAGCATGAATTTATTGAGGTGTAGGACTTTGCAGGTGGCAACCTTCGTCTTTTAATATTAATTGGAAAATATTGATTGAAAAAAGACTAGTCTGTCATGCTGATAATTGCACCAGATTTAGATATGATCGCTAGATCTTCCCAAGATTACAAAGAAGGAGTTACCATTTAATTGGTAAAAAGATTGAACATTATTTTGGTAATCCCTGAGCTTTGGTAACTTATTCCCTGTTGTTCATTTATGTGTCTTGTCTGTATGCCACTAAAAAGTGGTTAAATATGGTGTAAGCTGATAAGACTATGCTGTGGAGTATTTACATTTAATGAGCATTCTAAATTTTATAGTTGTTTTAACAATATACTTTTCTTTAACTGCAGAAAGGACCCACTGACTGAACGCTTCAAACCCCCAACTGATCTGATATTTACTTCTTTATAGTGACACACTAAGGTTGAGGTAGTCTGATCTCAATTCCTTGACAGCAAGAGCAGGCAACTTATTTTATTTAATGTTCCTCAATGCCTGAAAAAAAAAAAATCAGTAACTTTCCAAAGAGGTTCTACATCTTTTGACTTCATATTTGGTCTGTTTAAGCATTTTCTTAGTATGAAGTTGTGATATTTCACTGTACAAAAATATTGCTGTAGACAAGTCCCTGACATAGCTGGGAAAATAAATCAATTAGTGCAAGTAAAGTAATTTTTAAGAAGAATTAGTATGTACTGTCAGTTTTATAGCAGGAAGGATTTTCTGAATAAAGCATAACCTTTGATAATGCATGACAAATGTTAGCAGTTTCAGTTTTAGATACAAATACTTGAATTTCTCAGCTGATTTTTATTGTTGTTATCTCTATAATATGTATCTATTTACACCAGTTAAGGATCTGGCCTAAATATATAAATTTATTTATTCTGTGGCTGTAAATTCAAGGTGCTGCACAGTCTGCAGCCGTACCATTAACTTGCACACTGACAGAAAATAGGCTGGCAGTTTATTAATGGAATTTTAAGATCATCCGAACAAAATTAGTTCCAAAATTTCAGTGTCTTCTATCCATTTTTAAATATTAGGGGGAAAAAAAAAAAAGAAGTGTCTGTTTCAGAGCTATCCCTTTGTGTGCAGAGTGAGACCCGGGTTTCTCAGCCCCTGGAATGCTCTTTTTCTATCGCTGCTAATAGCTGTGGATGTTTTCCGTGTGGATGTTCAGTACACGCTGTTGTGAATCCCAGGATGATATCGCCATTACTTAGAGCTGTATTTTGCATTGCCTATTCTGTGATTGCTCAGCATGCACAAGGGTAGAGTTAAAATCTTTATTCATTTCATTTAAAAATGTTTCTTTTGTTCTCCTTATCGTGTTCTGGCTTTCCCAAGGATATATGCCTTGAACGAAAAGTCACATGTGCATTACTAATTGTGTGCCATTGTATTTACAGTTCCTAGTGGTGGCACTGTGAAGCTACTAATTCTTTTGCTTCACTTGATGTAAAATAATCTGAGTGTCTTTGATAGCAGTGAAACAGTATTAATTGTTTTGTACATTTCTTGGTCACTCTTCTTAGGTGGTCTTCATAATCTATTAGAACTTTCAGCCAGATTTTTGTAATGTCATGCCTCCAGCAGTGATTAAATTGGTAATTAATGAACAGTCCTTGGCAACATAAACCACATCCCGTTAATTTTCCCTTTTGAGTTTTTCGAAGTTGTCGTCTCTGTCAGAAAGCATTGCGCCACCTTGCTACGGCCCCTTGGCATGGAACCACAGCGACGGGATTTTTGCAGCCATTAGTAGATCAGAGCAGTAATTTCACAGTATTTTGGTCAGGGTAATTATAGTACCAAGTACCGAGTAGAGTTGGGAATTCACACAAGAAGTCCAGAAATACCAGGTGAGCTTCCTTGTGTTCACTGGGACGTTATGATTAGTTTAATTGGGCTTTGTTTGATTTCAGCCGCGGAGACTCTTTGTGCCACGGCACTGCAGCCACTTTCCACTTTAGTGTTTCTGACCTGCATTGACAGGAACTGGTGCAAAAATGAACTCTTTGAAGTGGGACTCTTTGGAGAGGGCAACTAAAAAAGGGGCAGAGTGATGTGTAAGTAGTGTACTGTAGCAAAGCGCGACACCGGCCCAAACACCCTGCGTTTTGCGGGTGATGCGATTCAAATCCTTTCATATTTTCATCCGGAACAGATAATATTTCTGCTACATTTGTGCAAATCTCGAATAAATTACTGCGTTTAAAAACACAATCTGTTTTTAATCGCTGGCTTTTACATAGCACCTGCTGTTCTACCTTCCTTTGAAGATACAGTTGTTTCTCTCACCAGAAATTCTGTGAATCGTCTGTTTAGTCCTGCAAACAAATCTGGGCGAATGCATTAATGAGACTGCAGCTGCACTTAGCAGTTCACATGTCACAAAATAGTAGGTAAAGGCATTCATACTTGAGTGACTGACTATAGGTGTAGTGGCCTTCAGCAGTACATTGTGCACATTAAACTTTAAATAGTCACTTGCCTGTTGGCTTCTGAATGAAAGGACTGTCACTGGTCACTTCTCCTAAAGCCTTAATGAAACCAAATAGTTTGCTACGAGTTTGGGCCTAACCATTGGGGTGTTTCATGCAGTCTTGTCAGTTGATGTTCATGAATTGACTTGAACGAAGATCAAAGTGTTTCTCAAAATGGAGAAGCGGGGAGAGAGACAGCTCCTTCAATTGCACCACAAGAGCTAATCAAGCCATCAGTTCTTTATGCACTCTGCGTGCCTTTAGAATTTAATACCCAATGGTTTGTCAGGACAAATTGAAATTCGGGGGTTGGCGGGGAGCAGGGGGGAGGTGGAGAGTGTCCCTCCTCAGCCTGCTGAAAATAAAATAAGCGCTTCACTCTTCTGGAGGATCGTTTTGATAAATTTTATCATTTAATGTAAAACTGCAATGTTGATTAGATGTTTGGGGTGGAGAAAAGAAGTTACGGTGAAGGATTCAATGGGCATTATGCACCTTAGCGCTGAGTAAAGATTCAGGTTCAAAGTGAAAGAGAAACTAAACTGGGGGTGATTTTTTTTGTTTCTTTGATTGCTAATGAACTTTTTTTTTTGCCTAGACATTTTAAATTGGATTCAGAAGATAGATTTTTGAGTGTCAGTTAAAACAAAGTCATGTGAAAATGCCTCTCTCTCTCCCTCCCTCCCCTTCTCTCTTTTTAATTGATATGATTTAGGCAGAGGAAAATGGTAAGGGGGATTTTTCTATTGCAGAAGCAATTTTTAAGGGATTTAGTCTTATTTAGCCTGAAGGTCTTCACACTAATGAGAGCACTTAAGTTACGTCCAGGCGTTGATTAGACAGCTCATCTATCAACTGGAGCATGAGAATTTGTATTTTAGGTACCTTTTATACATTATAATTTTTTTTTATTACTTTAGACTTTATTTTCCACAAATCTTTAATTACCTTCTTTCATATCCAAGGTGTCTGTAACTCAGCTGACAGAGTACAAATGCGAGCACGGAAATACTCTGCGTTTGATGTTGAGTGCATTTCGATACATTTCGATAATACCGAAATTTCGACAATATCGGAACTTCATCTGTAGAAATTGGCGTACTGGATGCAAATTGCTACCAAGATACATTCCTTAAACTGCCACAAGCTCCCTCAAAGTCTAATGCATTTATTCAGGAAACACAGAATTGTATATGTATATTTAAATGCCCAGCTACTCCCCCCACCCCTAAATTGTGAATGCTCTCTCTACCTGTAGTTTTTTCGCTATGTTTAAAACACAATAGCATCTTAATTATTTTCTGAACCATTCTGAAAAGTACAGCTTTTGTAACTTTTTGACATTTCAGGTTTAAAAAAAATTAAAACGTTGCCACCAGCTTGCACTATGAGCAGCCTGTAATAACAGTTAAAAACGCTTTCTGAACTATTTGACAAGATTTCTTAGTGCTGAGGCCATATGCTGTAGCCTTTAAGCTATTTCTTCCTATCAGTTTCATTATCACCTGCCTCTGAGTCTCCAATATCATCAGTAAGCACATGCAGAATCATAATTATGCCATGTACAAGTTCTTTGATAACATGTACAGTTTTCTTCTTAATTCTTTATCAAATGCATTGATCGTGGCATGTGTGCATTGATCCAGGTCCACCATCTGGCTGTGTGTGATAAGCACAGTGGCATCTTTGCATTTCCACTGTCATTCATTGCGCTACAATTTGGCTGCAGGGGAGTAGTGGCTGGGATTAGCCCTGTTCTGCTACTTACTTGCATTTTAAGTTGACACCTCTACAGCGGCTCAGACCACATTACAAACTGAAACACATACGCACGACTTAGTGATGTGACACTCCTCAATAAGCTTACTCCACTAGCTACTCAACAATCTGTAATTGGATTTGTAGGAATAACAGCAAAAGATTTCCTAAGAATTGCTGGGGACAGAAGGTGAAGTTTTCTCATTATTGGCAAAAGGCTAGGTATAGATCTTAGACGATTGGTATTTTCCATTAAAAAAACCTGCCAGCAGTTTGCAGGACTTTTTCAAAAAAAAAAACCCAAAAAAAAAAAAAAAAACCTAGCAAAATAGGGTCCAGGGAGGTGTGGGGTTTGCACTTGTTCTTTTCATTCTCATCACATAGAAGCAGACAGGGATCTTGTTACCCTCCCCCAAAAATTGAGAGAAGGCGGGGAGGAAAACCAACTTTGGGAGGCCCCCTGCAGCCCGCTGGCTTTGTTCGGCTGGGAGTGACCCAGGAGCATTCCTCAGGAGGGCACGTCCCCTCCCTTGGCGCGGGGCTGCCCGCCCCAGGAGGAAGCTTCCCAGGATGGCAGTCTGAGTGATGCTGCTCTCCAGCTTACGCATCCCATACACTTGCCAAAAGTCTTTGTTTCATAACACCACTTTTTTTTTTTTTTTTTTTTTTTTTTTTTAATTATTAAGTCAGGTTTACACAAGAGAAAATCCCTTAAGTGGAGCTCGACGAATGTTGACTCTTACAATGAGTAAGCAGCTTTCTTAACTTTTGTCTGTAACTCAGCTCTGGAAGGGCACAGAAAACACCATCTAGCCTGTTCATCTCGGATTCTGCCCTGTCTGGATGGTGACACTATTTTAGGATGTTTCTGAGCCGGCATGCTTGGGCCCCTGTTTGTGAGTCATGCCAATAGCACCGACAGTCACAATGACAGGCAGAACGAGCTCACGGATCCCAGCACCTTAGGTGATTGTTGACCTTAATTATACTTCCTGGATGGGGGAGAGCACAAACTTGCCTAAGCAGGGAAAATTCCAGAGAAGACGTTAGTGGAGGCCTTTGTCTCTGCTTTTGGTTTAGGTCAGCTTTCTCGGGGGTGTTTCCTGGTGTTCCCCTTGCACCAGCGTAAGCGAGCGAGGACAGAAGGAAAACACAACGTGATTTTGGAATTGGGTATCTCAGCCTGTCCCTGAAACTTGCAGTAGAGCCGAGTGCAGTGTGAAACAGACGAGATCACCTCAGTCACAGAGATGTGCAGCTCCGAAATGGTTAAATGGGTTAAATCTTATTTATCTGAATAGAACTTGGGGGCTGTTTAGCAGAATGCTCCAGCACAAATACCTGTGGTTCACTTTGACGTTACAATTTTTTTGTTGGTTTCTTTACTTATAAATACTTGAACTGTTAGACCTTTTACTTTTTTCTCTGAGAAAGATGTATTTGTACCAGATTAGAAAAGCTAAACTGTTTCTTTACATTGAATAATCAGCCTGTCATGACAAATCTATCTACTTCTGCATGAGTAGGTGCCAGTTTGACTAGCTTCTTTTAGGCTCACACTGAGTTTTAAGCTGGATCCGTGTGCATGACTGGCAGTGCATTTGTTGGACCAGATCTAAGGAGCCAGAGAGCGTTCAGCTCCTTTTTGCCTACAAAAGAGCAGCCAGACAACCAGCAAGAGGCCTTGGATGTAGCACAAGGTGATACTTACTTAGTCAGCCATTCTTTTTTTTCAAATATTTTTTTTCCATTCAGTAAACTAAGAGTTTTTCAGTTTCACAATGACACAAGGAATTAAATTATCAGTGGATTGTTTTTCTACAGCCACTATTCTTCACAGAGAAATACTGTACCAACTGAATTGTATGTTTTCCAGAACAACATAAAATTATTTTTAAAATTAAAAAATAAAAATAGAATAAATTGTTGGCTATTTCTTTAAAAATGCCTCCTTGGTTTAAGGAGATGTTTTCCATTTTACAGCCACACCATCCCATTTTATTGTGAATTTTTGGAGCTTTTTTCTTAAGGGAGACAGCTTTGTTAAGATATTGTTTGTGATATTTCCAGTTTTGACTTTGAGCTACTTCTGTGTTCATTCTGTCTCATCAGTGTATCGGTGCCATAGCTCCTAAGCCAATAGCTACTTAAGCAGTTTGATACTTTTCATGATGTGCATTCATGAAAAAATATTTTCAAGTTACATGGAGTTTATGAATAATGAGGTAGCTGATGTAGAGACCAGGCAGAAGGCAGAAAATACCCAAGATGTTTATGTCTGGTTTTGCTTACCACCTCCTACAATCAGAACAGCCACAGAAATCCAAAGCCACTTTTGTTTATGCCGAATGTTCCTTGCTTAGCAATCCATATTTTGCTCACTACCTGTATATTTTCAGCTGTTCTGAAACAGTGGTAGAGACCAAACATAAATGTGATCCCTAGGGTGATCAAAGATTTAATCTGACCAGATGGGACAAACTTGAGAAAGATTTTGACTTTCCACTCTGTTTTGCAACAAGAAAGGCTGATTTTTTTTTCTCCCATCCTTTCTTTGTTAGCAAAGGCAGAGATCAGGCCATCCCCAGAGGAATGAGCAGGTGTGGCCATTTACAAGCATGTCTGGTTATATTATAAACCAACATAAGAAAAGTTTGAAATGGTTTGAAAAGATCTGCTAAACAGTTTTAATGTTTCATCCCAAATCCTATTTACTCAAACAAGAGCCGATCAAGGTCATAGTATAACCCAGCCTGCTCAAACCTTTAAAGCTCATGTAATTTTATTTTTTTTTTTTATTTTTTTTTTTTTTATTCTTTCTCTTCTTCTAACTGAATAGGTACATTTTGGTAATCCTGAATAGGTACATTTTGGTAATCCTTGCCTCTGGACAAGCACAGAAGTCTTTTTCTTTCTGAATGGCTAATAACAGAGCCGTTCTTCCTGTCTGATGATGAAAGAGGTGGCAGTCAAGTTCTTTCTCTTAGATGTACTGTGCACTCACGGCTGACCACGAACCATTTTGAAACCTACAGCTTCAGGAATTGCTCCCTCTCATACAACTCTGGTTTGATTTTTTTTGCTGTGGATTACAAGCAATTTACTACATTTTTTTAATTTTACTTTTGTCCCCCAGTCTATGGACACAGTAAAGAATTTACTTTTTAAATGTCAAATAAATGCAGTTCACCAGACTGTATTTTTTTTTATAGTGAGAGGTTGATACATTATCAGAATACTGGTGTAAAGTCAGTTTGCATCGTCCCAAAATTCTACCAAAGGAGGACTGAAAATCCCTAGTAAAGGTTTTGTGGATTTTTTTCTTTTTACTGTGAGAAGATTGCAAAATTTTTAGTCATTTAAGGAGATGGTTTTTAAGGGAGTGTTTGGGGGTTTTTTGCCCTGAAAGACTCCACCACTCTCAATATTTTCCTGAGTTGGGCAGCCCTCAGCTGGCTGGGTAATGATCTCGGAAACTGCCCTGCCAGTGTTTCACATTCGAATTCACCTTCCCAAATCCACGGCGTAATTTTTGGCCAAAGTAATGTCAGTCACTGCCGTCTGCGGCGAGTACAAACAGGACCCCCTAATGGCAGCCATTTTTATTTGTTTCTTAAGATCCAAAGGCTGCTGAAAGAACAATTGGATAAAGTTGAGGATTGGAGAAGCTTGATTTTCTTGTTCCAGTGAAATGAAACTCCCGTCCTTTTTTTTCTTCCCCTTTCCCTTAAAAGCCAGAGTCAGCTAGGGGGTTGTAGCTGTGTCAAAGCCGTTGGGATGCCACTGCTGATCACTTTAATTACTAGGACTAAGGAGGATAAAATTAAAAGTAGCACCATTGAAGCAGTGGAAGAAAGCTTGCCGAGATGTCAGTGAACTGTGAAATATAAAAATTGCATACCAATACATTTTTATAGGAGGGAAACAAGGAATTACATTACTTATTCTTGAAGAGTTTGTCCTTAAATAGTGAAGTTTTCCTCACTGTGCATCTGCATGGCAGATCTTTAAACCATTACAAAATAGTTGGGGGGAAATAACAAAGAAAACTGTAATGTCTCTGGCATGTCAGAGGGTGGAAGATTTTACTGAGTTTTCTTTTCAATTGTACAGGGAAAAATAAGTCACTGTATGTGTGTTTGCTTGGTCCTTTCTTGGTGCAGTGCTTCTTTTCATATCTCCTGGGTTGTTTTTTTAAATATTTTTGTTTGTGCCTCTGTACCTCTCTCAAGTCCTTTTCTTTTCAAATTCTAGCTTGATACGCTTTTTAACTATTTTTCTGTACCTCAAAACTTACTCTCTCTACTTTTTCTGCTCTCAGTTTCATTGCCCCTTCTTACCAGTGTTTCTTCTGCCAAGCTCAGTAACAGAGGGTTCAAATACCGGAATTGAATTTAAGCAAGAGCTAGGCTGGTTTTTCCCTTATCCACTGGTGATGATTGGCTTAATCAGCACAAACACAAGCCACCATAATCTGTGTTTGCTTGGAGATCCCCGGGATGTTAATGACTATGCTAATAATTCAGGATGCAAGTTCTCTTTCAGGAGGAGGGGAGGAAAGAAGGAGAAATCAGCCAGCTCAGTTTAGGGCATTTTTGTCACAAACACGTAACTGGCCCTATTTTAAATTACATGTGCTGAAGTAGATTAAATTGTTTAAACGTTAAACCATGTGGGAATCTTCGTTTTGTACATTCATTCTTAGAAGTCACTTAAGTTCCTATATCCAAGGAATTAGAAATATTAGAGATTTGAGCAGTTTTATTTCAAGTAAAATTCAATGTAAGTAATGTTACCAAATACTGTGGGTCGAAATAAAACTGTTTGCTGTGTCAGTTGGCTGGCTAGAAATTAAATTAAATTGATCTATTATAGTGCATGGGGGCAGGGGGGAAGCTTTCCAGTTGTCTTTCTAATGTGTACTTTACCAAATAAATTTTTGATAGAACTGTTGCTCTGTGCCTTCTGGGAAGTTAAAGGGTGAGAAAGCAAACAAAGCCCATGTGCCGTCCCGCTGCCTCGCAGGGCCCAGGCAGAATTGTCTTTCCAGGGGAGGACATTAGGAGAAAAGTAAATCAAGGCAATCTGATAGGGAATCGGGACTCTGTCACTCAGAGGCGAGATATTGTGCTGTGTCCATATACTTTGTTTACTGTAGGGTTTTATGAGTTGTAACCTGCCCATGCAAGCTGTTAATGAGGCTAAATCTTTCTGCTGGAGGATTGAATTACAGCACACCTCTGGGCTAATGGTTATAAACAGAAAGTCCCATTAGGGCTGCATTCTGATTCAGTCATTTGCATTTTTTCTATTGTGCCGAGAACAATGCTGAGTAAATAGCTACAAACAAACAATTTACATGGAAATGGATAAAATGTACCTAATTAGTATTTTGCACTTGTTTTATTAATGATTGCTTAAACTAAATAGCACTTAGCAACAGCTCTCACCAGCCTCTGCAGGTGTGGGATGCTCAAGTTTCTGGGTTGGTGGGAAGGTTGCCAGAATGGCTCTCCAAAATTAGGCAGTTTGTTATATTCCACTTAGTTCAGGTCAACAGCCTGTACCTGGGATTTATCCAGGTCATTATGTCAATAATACGTAAACTTTTTGGCAGGTTAGATTTAAACCAAGCACTGACTTCTTTGCACTTTTTGAGCATTTCTGATATTGAGGGGAAGAACAGTCCTAACTTAGCAAAAATCCCATGCTTATGATGAAAACTGAAATAGTTTCTCTTATGGAGATAGTGAGTCTTATAGATATGTTTAAACAGATCTTTTTCTGAAATTTTTTATCATGGTTGGTTAGTCTTTTACAAAATTTCATGCTGCAGAACTTTGCTTATTTATGTAACTGAAATATTATCATGATTCTAATTTATGAGCTTTAGTGAGACAGCACTATCTGGCATGGTTCCAGTATGATTCCTTTAATTATTGACCAAAGCCTCACTAGTAGGATGTTTTAAAGGGATGCAAAGTCTTTTCTGCTGAGTGCATCTATTGTTTTTGCAGTCATTTTCATTCGGTTTTTTTGGGTTTTTAAAAGAAAAATATCCATTGAAGTCAAAGAACATGCCTCAGATTTGATGCCACTTTATACTTTGAAGTCAACTAGGTGCTTGGAGGAAGCAAGAGCAGTATCTGGCTTCTCAGTTCAGTTCTGTGACAGAATACTACTCAAATGAGTAATTCAATTTAGCAAAACCATTTTATAACCACAGTAAATCTTTGCTCAAATCACTCATTGGGAGTGATTACTTTGAGACTGAAATGTCTGCAAATTTTCATCAAGGTGTTTTTATAGAACATAATTTATAAGTGCTTTACATTGCAAATCATCACGTTTCTAATGCAGTAATAATTTGGGGAATGCTTAAAAAAAATAATCTGACGCATGGATGTCTTTAAAAATTGTGGTGTGACACCCAACTGATATCGAGCGTCCTATTTATAATGTGGGCCAAGCACCATGCTGTAAACCAGTTCCTATCATGATGATCAGATTGAGAATGAAATTGCATTTCTGTCAATTACTGAGTTGGCAACTGTTCAATATATCTTAGCAGCAAGATGAAGAGCGGCGTCGGCAGCTGAGAGAGAGAGCTCGTCAGCTAATAGCAGAAGCTCGATCTGGAGTGAAGATGTCAGAACTTCCCAGCTACACTGAAATGGCTGCAGAAAAGTTGAAAGAAAGGTCAAAGGCATCTGGAGGTGAGCTGAGGAACCTTGTATCTTATTCCTGTGGTAACCTAGAAACCAGAGACCTTTTTGGGTGTCACTTTTATACGCACTTCAAAACGTTGTTGTTCATCAGGTGAATGTCTCAAAAGACCTGGCTGTAGATGTGTTTCCTAAATCCACGTTGTGCTACCTAATTTCCAACAGTTAAAAGAAGAGCATACATGTGATTGAAAGAAAAATATGTTGTGTGAACGAGTAGCTCATGTTGGCCCATTATATACAGATTTCTTGTTACTGACAGTTTCTTAAAATTTCGTGGTTCTTGGTTTTCTTCAATATAGATTTTTATATAGGAACATGGACATAATTTTGGGGAAAAACAGCATTTGAAATACTTAAGAAATGTTGTTTTGTATTAAATGTGTTCAAAGGAAGAGAATTTTAAAGGTGGTCTGTGAGAGGTAGGGGCAACAACCTTTTGACTTTAAATGGCAGTCTTTTGACAGACCACTTGCTTTTACAGGTTTTGAGTTGTAATATTGCTATAATGTTATTAAGCTGACTTTGAAATACCATTAAAATTCATGTACCTGCCATTGCTATGAGCTGGAGTAATGTAGTGTCACTCAAACTCAAATGGTGCTGAGCACACGTTTCAGTACAGGCTTCTTGCTCTTTTAATGTCTTCTACATATTCTAAGGGAAATAGTGTTTCTCAAACTAACTCATAATCATAAGCCAAAGTGTAAGGAAAATCCAGCTTGATACTGACAGTGCATGTAGATTCAACAAAAATATTTATTTCTTCTCTACTACATGTATTTTGTATGCCTCAATATTTAAATACAGTCTTACTGCAGCCTAAGCCCTACACTTCTCTTCCATTTAACACCAAAGAGGAAGCAGTGAGTTTTGCATCTCCCTTTGAATCTGGTCTTCAGCTTTGCTCTTTTTGCCCAGTAAACCAAGCTTGCCAACATAACTCTCTTTTGTGGCAAGTAGAGAAATTATATCCTTTATGGCAGTAAGACAGGCTGAGCCAAATGACACAGGACTTGGGTATTACCTAGGCCAGGGTGTTTCTCATCCCTCTTCACAGTTCATGATTCCCCATCCTACATTATTTCCTTCTCCCTGTGTCATCATGCCTGTGCATAGCTGTTCCCGCCATACCTTCTCTCAAAGTAAGGTCTTTGTCTGGTTCCATCCTGGCTGCTCAGCTGCATAACAGTGACCCTGTTTTGTTGCAGTGACTCAGTTATAGAGTTGCTAAATATCCCAGTGTGCTGCTTTCTGGGATGTGGTCATCCTCTTAATATTTTCCTCTGTGTTTTACCATTTCTCTTCCTGCCCTTCATGCAGTTTGTAAGCAGTCAGAGAGGTAGCTGTGCATATATATTGAAAGAAAACTGTATTTGTAGGGGGAGATTGCATGTGCACCCAGAGAGTTTAGTGTTACTAAAAGAGCAGACAATATCAGCATTGATGACAACTCATTTATAAAGCAAACACTGCTCTACCTATTGGGTTTTATCCAGCTTTCTACTTTTGCATTGGTTTATACTTCCTACTTGGATTTTTTTCATTCATGCAATAGTTTGGCCAATCTTTTTGAACTTTTCTTGGACCTAAAGTTTTATTCCCTGTCTTGTTTTATCCCTCTTTGCTCTTTTCATGTCAGTGTGCATTTTATACAGTTTCTTCTGCTTCCTCCTTCTCAAAGAGTTTTCCTTATGGCACATCTTCCACATAATTCTACCCTACCACTGGTATTTTCAGGTGCTACACCAAATCTCCCCTAAAGAAATTAATTTTTCTAAAATGCAGTAGTTCTGTGAAATGGCACCAACACTTTACAGAACAAATGAATTGGAATTACTTCTGGGTTTAGTCCTTTTGGGCTTTCAATTTCCACCAAAAATTAGGATTTAATAGACAGTCACCTTATTACTACTGGACTTTGAATGTTTCCCCTAACTGCATTCACATTTTTTATTGTGTTAGAGTCCTGTATTCCCTACACAATACCCAAGACAAGCTTATTATCTTGTGTTTTCTGAGCTCTCTTGTCCATTATACATCATTAATCTCTTCTTCTGCATTGATTGCAATTACTTTTTGATTTACAAAAAGGAAATGTACCAAATAATTTTACTCTCAATTCAATTATTTCAGAAAAAAGTGACATTTCAGCTCTGGGATTCTGGAGTCTTTAAAGACTAACTTCTTCCTTACAACTGTAGGTAAAAGCGTGATGTCTTCCATTGTTTCTATGTGCTCATTAAGAATTTCACGCTTTGGCACTGGTGCAATATTCTTTGTTAAAAGGCTTTATTTAACCAAGGTCTGAGAAACTCAAATGACTATGGCAAGTTGAAACTTTCCTGGATAAGCAGTATCCCTAGCTATGAAATCCAGTCTTTTTCATAGGTTATTTGGCATGTGAGACAGAAAATACTTCTTGCTGCCAACTGCCAGAGGGTTTGGGATGGCAGCTTCAAATTTATTAGATGTCCTATTAGCTTCGGGCTGATAAGCGGATGCCTTGAGATGGATCCAGGGACGGTATCGAGATAGAGATCCAAATATCCCCCCTTTTCCTAGCAGCCCTGGGACAACAGAATTGACATATTATCTAGGAATTGTCCCTGAGCAGTGGAACGCCCGTCTGCTCTTCTGGGATTTGGTGGTGTGTTTTCTTTACTCTCTGGCACATCTCCATCCTTTATTTGAGCTGGCGTCGGTGTGAGGAAGTGGCTCGGACCTGGGGGTGGTGAGGACAGGGCATGTTCAAGATCTCACTTCTGAGGCAGTGATCTTCAGGGAGTGTATGTGGTGGCACAGCCTTACTCATCATGCTTAGTCTTCAGCTCATGCAACGAGTGTTAGGTCCTTAATATTTTTAGCAGGCAGTGTTTCTATGTGTCAACAGTTACTGCTGTATTTTCTTGTCCTGACATCAGATTTCTTGTACACAGAACCAGTATTTCAACTCTGCATTTCTTCCATTCCCTGCCTTTATTACTGTGCACAGGCTCCTGCCACATCCTGTAGCCTTAAAGAGAACTCTGTACCTGGAAGTAAATAAACTAAATATCTCAACATCCACAAGCCTGAGGGATTTCCCACAGACAATGCTGAAGGCTGGAGATACCTTCCCTGAAGAGCAAGTGCTGTTTGTGTAGTTTCTCCCAGTAATGTGATCCAGCCCCCATTAATGCTTTTGCTTCACTATGAAAATTACTCATTTTTCATTTAATCTAGAAATTGGTGCAGTCAGCTGCAAATCCTTCACGTGTGGACAAGCTTAAACCAAGCCAAGAGAATATCAGTTTAACCAAAAATTAGGCCTGACCCTACTCTGCGTAGTAAGACATAAGATCTATAAAATGTCTCTGGGTCCCTTTCCACCAATTGTCTGGCATTTCCACATGGTTCCAAAAGATACTTATTTCCCTCCTCCAGTCCAGACTGCAATCCATGCTGTGCAGGAGATGGTCAGTGCTTTTAAGTTGTTGACTCAGTCCTTTATCTTTTATTTTGTTCATTCCTTCATGACATAGTAAAGCTGTACTCTTTTTCTGGGATTCAAATTTACATACTTTCCAGGGAAACAGTACTTCAGTCCTTCAGTCGTTTTCTAAATATCTGCCCTGGTTCTAGACCAAGTGCTTTAAGTTTTTCACACTAGCAATTTGTTCTTTTCATCAAAGATATCTGTTATCTCTTCGTCATGTTGTTCCTTTTATCATGTATAATTGCAAAATCTTGTTGTAACATGCTGCCTAAACACATTTCCCTTTTAATACACTGGAAGAACATTGAACTGGAAAAAAACCCTAGAGTAATTTAAATCAAGGAATCTAGATTTTTAAAGATACTTGAAAAATTCTGAAATTACTTCAAATTACTGCTCTTAATTGATTTTTTTAAAAAATAAAGTGTAAATGTCCTGATAATCATATTCAGTCAAAGTCTGCCAACTTTAAATTAAATACTAGGTCAGGTCATTATCTGATACCAGAAACTGGTGTCTTCCACATTGCCATCTCTTTTGTTTCCTAAAATGGTGGTGTCAAAGGCAGTGCCTCTGATCTCATCTTGCTATATTAAATTAAAGAAAATCAAATAATCTAATATAAGCATTCCCTTAGTATGCAGGAGTCTTAAACCCTGTCATCTTGTTTAGATTGTTTTGACACATCTGGCATGCGATGGGATGACTGGTAGCTGTGAGCTGACCTTGTGAGCTGACTCCTTTGGGTGATTCCAAAAGTCATTGCCTGCTTCTAGGCCCCAGGTGGATTTGGTTTCCCATGAGAGTCTCTTTTTCTTCCCTTCTGCCTCTTCCACAGTAGCCCAGTCATGCTTTCACTGTGCCCCTCTGAACTCCAGGATGTGTCTGAGAGTACCTTGGCCTGAGTGCCACTGAATTTCTCCAACACCATCATGAAGGATTGATAGTGGTGTGCAAAGTCCAGCTCCTCATCAGAAACAGTAGAGCAGCTTTGAAGGAAATTCAAAACCATCAAAATTACTGCTGTTGTCGCTTTACCATTCTCTGTTTTCTCTTCAGTTTGCTTTTTATCCCTTTACTTTTTGTCCTTTTTTCCACTTCATGAAGATCATGCTGTGCTATTCTACTTTGTTCACTTATCTCTGCCCTTCCTGAAACAGCAGGAGTCCAGATCCCAGGATCACCTGTGTGAGCTTAAGTGGAAACAGAGGGGGTGTCTCAGAGAGTTGGGAGTGTTTCTGCCCACCCCCTTCCACACCTGAAGCACAATCTGTCAGGTCACAGGTCTGGTCACAGATCTTGGCTTGGCTGCAAGGAGATGTTCTTCTCCATCACTCTGGCTCAATCTGGGGCAGCTTGGAAGAAAGCTGAGTCTTCTAGAACCCAGGGAGAACACATGGAGGGGAGCCCAGGGAAGTCATGGTGCTCAGCTGAAGCACAGGGGTCCTGCTTCACAGACTGCTGCTCCCTCACTCGCACAACCGATGATGGATAAGTGGGACACTGGAGTGGGAACCTCTTTGCTCCTGTCTGTGGCAGCAAGAGCCTTGCCCTATATCAGCAGAGGTCTGTGAAAGGTGTTGATTAGTTACAGGGCAATTGAGGGAGCAGCTGGTTAGAAAAAAGTAGTAGATGTAAAAAAATCAACAGGCTCCTAAAATGGGAATTATAGGTGCTGTAGAGATAAAGGGATAAAGATGCAGTTGTATGACCTTCAGTGTGGGCCTAAAGTGCAAGCTTGAGGGCTGGGAATGAGGTTGAGTGTGTTTCCAAGCCATGAGTGATCAGCACCAATCCTGGTCCAAACCTCTGGGATTCAGAATTATGGCATCATGGTACTATATTTAGGATCCTGTTTGTTTGTATGATGCTTGAATATACCCATGTCCTGTGTTTATAATTTGTAATTTTTTTGTCCTGTCTTAGATATTTTAAAGCTCCTTTAGTTACTGTTTTGTTTCTTCAGTTGTACTTTAGCCTCCTTCTTTTGATCATTTTTACACACATGCATGTACATAAGAAAAAAATGTTAGTGGAAGTCTGAACAAGTGTAGATACCATTTGATATGAGATCTAAAAGTGAGTAAATATAATGTATCTACTTACTTTGAAAGTACTAATCTAGCTTTTATGGACTTGAATTTCATTATATATTTGTATTGAAAATGTGAGTCAGGATTTTTTCTGGGATCTGCTTCACAATTCAGAACTTGCTATTTGATCTTCTTCAGGTTACTTACTCTTTCTGTGCCATAATTTACCTACATCATCATCATAACTGTAATTATAATAATCACCTACTTCATAAAACATTATGGGGCTCATTTATGAGTTATATTCATAAGCTGCTCTGAGAAACTTGGTAGAAAGATTCCATAAAAATATAAGTACAATTATTATTTTATTTAAAATGTGTGTAGCTTACAAACAATGCTGATGAAAAGTAGTGCAGTAAAGCACTTTTAACTTATTCATCAATGACTTGGATGAAGGGGCAGATGCCTGCTCAGCAAGTTGGCTGGTGCCAGGAAGCTGGGAGCAGGGGCTGATACCCCAGAGGGCTCTGAGCCCTTCAGAGGGTCCTGGGCAGCCTGGAGAGATGGGCAGGGAAGAACCTCCTGGAACTGAACAGGGCAAGGGCAGGGTCCTGCAGCTGGGCAGGAACAGCCCCAGGCACCAGCACAGGCTGGGGTGCCCTGCTGGGCAGCAGCTCTGCACAGAGGGACCTGGGGGTGCTGCTGGACAAGGAGCTGTCCATGGGCCAGCCCTGCCCTGGGGACAAGAGGCCAAGGGGACCCTGGGCTGCACCAGGAGCTGCAGTGCCAGCAGGGCAGGGAGGTGATCCTGCCCCTCTGCTCAGCCCTGGGGAGGCCAGTCTGGAGTGCTGGCTCCAGTTCTGGCATCCTCAGGACAAGAGAGACCTGGAGCTCCTGGAGAGGGTCCAGCAGAGGGGACAGAGATGGGGAAGGGACTGGAGCCCCTCAGCTCTGAGGAGAGGCTGGGGGAGCTGGGCCTGCTCAGCTGGAGAGGAGACACTGAGAGGAACCTCATCCATGTCTGCCAGTGCCTGCAGGGAGGGGCCAGAGCATGGACCAGCTCTGTCCAGAGGCACTGGGACAATGGAGCAGTGGGACAATGGGGCTCAGGAAGTTCCACCTGAACATGAGGAAGAGCTTCCCTGTGCAGTGCCCGAGCACTGGCACAGATTGCCCAGAGGCTGTGGAGTCTCCCTCGCTGGGGATAGCCAAGAACCACCTGGACACCATCCTGTGCCCTGTGCTCTGGGATGGCCCTGCTGGAGCAGGGAGGTTGGAGCAGATGACCCACGGTGGTCCCTGCCAGCCTGGCCCATCCTGGGGTTTTGGGAAAGCAGCAATTCATGAATGTGCTCTCACTGCACCTGACATAGTTGCTTACTGAACATGATGTTCCAGGTTCCAGCATTCCTCCTAGTGCAGAAGGAAACTTTAAAACCTAGGCAAGATACAGTGATCACTGTTCTGGGATGTACAAGGTGAGGAGTAGCCAGTCTCACCAAGCTGGGAACTCAGTACCTGGAGCCTTTCTGAGGAGACAGGAGCTCGAGGTCCTTCTGCTGCCCAGACCCATCTGAACCTGCCACATGGCAGCTTTGGCACCCATTCTGGAGTATGGAGAACTGGGAGCCTGGGGGAAACCATTTTTACTCAAGTTACCCAGAGGTTCAGCACAGGGAACAGCCACTGCTGAGGCCAGGCTCTGCCTTTATTGGAGCAGGAGTTTCCAGCAGAGACCCCCATATGTTTAATGAATTGCCTCAGTTTAAAGGTACATCTAGAAGTGGACTGACTGGAGTCTCCTTCCAGACTTATTTAATTATTTGCATTTTAATCATAACTCAGCTTGTTCCCTAAAGCATTCATTTTTTTTGAGTGATGTGTTGCATGTACATATGGAAATACTAACCTTAATGCTGTGTTCCTACAGATGAGGATGAGGATGATGATAATATTGAGATAGATACTAATGAGGAGGCTCCTGAATGCTCTGTTACTGGAGGTGGAGATGAACTTACTAACCTAGAAAATGACCTTGATTCAACGGGTAATTTAAATAATGGCTATTTTGTGTATTTTGCATGACTAACACTCCATCATCATATAAATACTGATGTGCTGCTTGTCTCTCTGTCAGCTTTATTCCCATGTGCCTTTTCAGGTCTCTTAAATCCTAATGTTTAATATCCTGCATTCATGTTTAGTTGAAGTTTAAAATCAACGAAATCATTATTTCCAACAATGTCAGATTTAAATGTCTCTGGCTCTTTTGATGGGAAAGGGGCCCTAGGCCACATTGGTAAGGCAGAGCCACCTGAAAGCACCCTGCCTGGGCTATGCCACATGGGCAGAGGGATGAGCAAGTGTGTGGGTGACTACAGCTGCCACTCTGCACTGCCATCCTGGCCCATCTGCTCAGGGAAGAGGAGAAAATTTGTCTTTCTGTGTTCATATAGACTTGGTGTCTCTCTGGTGCCTTCCAAGGACCAGTTCTTGTGTTTACTCCTTGTTGCCCCAGTGTGGGGCATGGAGGTATAAATATGAGGAGAAGCAGTCCTGTTTACTTAAGAGTGTTTAAATAACATGAAGTCACAGGAGTGTTATTCCTCCCTTTCAAAAAAAAAGCCCAGCTGGAATTTAGGTGTTAAATGTGATGCTGAATACGTTGGAATCCTGCAGTTAGCTCAGGCCTGGAGTAACTTGGCCAGCACAGGACTGTGTCTTGAAACAGGCAGAACAAGAGAGAATATCTTCAGCATCCTCTGGCTTGATTCTGCCCGTGCCAGCTAGACCTAAATGTGTAGTCCATAATATGTTAAATAAGAACCTTATGTAGTGTTTTTTCTTTATAAATTAGACCAACAGTGGTGTGTATATAGCACTTTGTAGTCTTGATAGCATGCAAAGGATTTGAGTAATGTCCTTTATTTTTTTCTGTTGGAGTATTTCCGGACACATAAGAAAATATATTTACTGTTTCCAGCATTTGAATTTAGCTTACTTAAATCAGAATCCTGTCAAATAATTTTCCAATAAAAACTGGCTAATTTTAGAAGGAAGAGAAGCTGAATAAGTGAATATTCCTGTCCCATTGCCCAGTGACTTACCAACATTTATTTCTGTGGGCCTTTTTTTCTGAGAGGTACCTTTTCAGGTATACAAACCCACTGCCCAGTTCTCCATGTCCACCATGGGGAGACATCCTGGAAAAGACCTGGGACATGATTTTGCAGTTCAGTCTGCACAGTAGTCAGGGGTACAGACAACTAAGAGAGAAGATGTGCAGTAATACAGAAAGCAGTCTAGTGTTGTGGTAGAAATTACACTACATGAATTTTGGTTTAAATCTGCCAGTCATACCAAGTGTAGGCTGAATCTCCTGGGAACACCTAAAAGTACAACTGTTAAGTGACATCTTAGATTTGGGATCATTTTGGCCATCTTAATTAGTCCCATGCTGAATCTTAGCCCCTCTTATCTCTCTCAAGAAGAGGAAACTTGTTTTTACTCCTTGGTTTTAAGTACGGCTTCTGTCTATATTTGTCAATGTTTCTACGTGTTGTGAACCTCTTATATCATGGTTATTACACGATGTTTATGTATAAACCCACAAGAACGTGCATGTACTTACATGTGAGCCTCAGTTAAGGACACCCTGACTGGGTGTGCCAGAGGAAAGGGAAACTATCCTTTTTCATAATCCAGCCCAGCCCATTGCTGCTGGAGACAGGCACCATTTGACTGCCCACATGCCAAAAGTGTTTTGGCTAATATGCATTGGAGTGCCCCAAACCTTGGAAGGAGCTGTGTGGCTAAACAGTCATGACTCCACTTTCCACACCAGCTAGAAGTCACCACCCTGCAGTGAAAAACTCAGGTTGTGCTTGTGGGAAAACACAGAACTGCTCTTTCCTCTGCCTGTGAGCCAAGGCCCAGGTGTAAGTGCATCCCATGTGCAGGTGATGCTCTGCTGGCTCCAGTGCAGGGGTGATTCCTCCCGTGGGGCTGCATGTAGAGGGTGTGTCTGGAGGCTTCTGTGCCAGTGTTCCTCTGCTTCCCTGGCCAGGGGCAGCTCCACAGTCTGTGCTGCAGCTTGCTGTTAGTGCCTTCCTCCTCCTTACGTGTGTGTGTAGGTAACTCCATGTGTAGGTGTGTTACAAATTCACATAGCCAACATTGACATACAGAATGAGTATCAGTGGGAGGTAAAGTTCTCAACTGCTATTTATTTGGGCTCTGATCCAAGTTGCTAAAATTGATTAAAAAATTTGAGGGCTTCAGCAGACTTTGAGTCTGTCCCTTTGATGCAGTTCTGAAGCATTTTATGACTCCTAGTTTCAACATATTCTATGAATCATAGTAAATTATTACCAGAAAGTAGTCTTTTTTGATACTGAAATTTTATGAGAAGCTGTGCCGAGAAGGATGAACTAGTAGTTAATAAACTTGAGGGGTTATCAGTATGTAAATTATATGATAAATTTTCATATTTAAATAAATGGCTTTTTAAGCATGTTTTTACACCAAAGTATAGGTATGTACCCATTGGGAGTAACTTTAAGCATTATCTACTTTCTGTGTTTTTCATCTGCTGTCTGCAAGCATGTTTACTTGTTCAGCTAAGTGTCATGTATGTTTCCCAAGAAAAAAATCTATGTATGTTACACAATCCTGCACCAATCCCAATCACAAAAACAATTCCTTCTATTTTTTTTAAGTTCAAAATGATAGCAAAGTGAATTAAATCTACCTTTTAAATTGCTACATTGTTGTAGCGAGTCTGCATTGAAATGCATCTCACTCTGTTGTATGTGGTATTTGCATATTTAGCAGAACAAAACAGTAAGTTGGTGGATTTGAAGCTGAAGAAGCTCCTAGAAGCTCAGCCACAGGTGGCAAATTCACTCTCCAGTGCTGCTCAGAAAACTGTAACAGATAGCTCAGAGCAAGACATTAAGGTAAGTTTTGCTTAATGCTTTTGTTTTGGTACCTGTGTGTTATGATCGAGGGTTTGTATTTTCTGAGGAGGAAAATAATTTCTTACCAAATCTTTCAGAGTCAGAAACACAGAAAATCTTCATGACAGTGCAGTTAGGTATGCAATGCACTGGGTTTTTTCCTGTTGATTGATCAACACATTTTCTTTTTTTTATTTTTTTCCTTAATCTTGATACTTGTCATTGGCAGAACACTAACAACTATAAGCTCTCTCAATTCTGCTGCTCAGGTTGTTACTGATATCAGAAATGCAGCACGGGCTCCATCCTGCTGCTGGTGCAATCAGCAGCTGGGCTACCTGACCTGAATGGGAGTGGGGTTGGACTCTCAGAGATTTGCTTCCCTCCCAGTCCTGGTCCTCTGTTTTTCCTACATTAAAATTAGGCTGTGGTACACTTTAAAGGCTTACATACTTTGGTGCTCGATGAGTGCTTCTGAGAAAAACAGACACGAGTATGTGGTGTATATGGGCACTTTGCCTGTTCTTAATGTTCACCACTTCAGCATAAAGTGCCCACCAATCAATTTTCCATTTCATTTTCTTAATTAGACCCCTTTTGTTCTCGCTATTCTATTTTTTAAAAATAGTCCCTGTATGTCATTAATATCCCTATGGCTCTGGGGCACTTCCAGTTGGGTATAACTTTTCACCCACCTGCAGTCTGTGGGGAGAGCACTGCTGACTGAAAGGATTTCCTTCCCCAGATACAGAGATGCTTTGAAGTCCCAAAACAATGACTTTCATTGCTTTTCCCTTACACTGTCGGTTCCTATAAATTGGTGATGAAAGTGTGTGGCAGCAGCAGAGGACTTTCGGTCTCTATCTTTGAACAAAAAGAAGCCTGGATCAAGTCTGATTTTTGCGTTCAATTTAGCTTTCTGCAGTGGATTTAATGCAAAATGAAGCTGGCCCAAGAATAATACAATGGATTGAAAAGGCTAACTGAATTAGTGGGCTTAGAGGAATACATTTGTAAAGTGGCAGAAGTCCCCAGTCATAAAAAGGTTTCTTAAAATGGGATTTACTAGCTAATCACACTGATATTTTAGCATGTTGCCAGGCCTAAAAAATTAGCCATGTTTGTTTATTTTGGTAAAGACTCTAGTTTAGGCTGTAAGGTGGTTATTATACTAATAACAAGAAGCCACCTTTTATTTAATCAAAACCTTACAACCACCTGACTAGTGCAGCTGAAAAGTCATCCAGAGGTATAAGCATTACTTGTTTAAACCTTAATTCTGTGAAATGACACACAGGCTGCCTCTTAGGGTAATTTGGTATCATCTAACCTGACAAAAAATTGTATTTCTCTACAAAAAGCATTTGTGAAGCTGTTGATTTTTTTTAAGGTTCTCCCACAAAAAGGTGCAACTTAACAGTTTATCTCTGCGTGCGTCTTTTCTGAGGAAGAGTTGAAAGGCGGCGTTATAAGGAATATATGGTGTCCATCTGTTCTCATGGAGCTCTTGGCATTGAGGTGGATTTGTTTTTTAATAAAATGCAGTTTACAGGTTTCTAAATGAGGCATTCTGTGTTTGTGGAAAAGGATAAACTGTTACCTTCCCTTGGGGATTGTGTATCCCCGGCCTCCTTGAGGCGAGAGAATAGGCCGTTGGAGAACTCCCTCATTACCAATTGTCTCAATGCAGAGGAAGGGCAAAGTCTTGGTAGCTTTTGATAACCAGTTTCAGCATTCAGCAGGCTTAGCTATTAGTCATGCATCTTAGCCTTTCCCTATTTACTTTCAAAACACTTAATAAAAATAATAAAAGATTAGGTATAAAATGAAATATTTGTTTGGTACACAGCACCTCGGTATCTGCAGCTTCCACACACCACAGTGGTTCAGTCTTCTGGGATATTTTGTGTTGATAGAATCATTTGAATTTGTTACCAGTATTAACATAGGAAGCCCTGGAAAAGATAATTGTAGTTTCCTTAGCTGTAAAGGGCTTACTTACAAATCTGGCTTTGGAAAGTTATAGCTGATGAAATGCAGTTCAGTGGGGTAGCATTATAATCCTACCTTTTAGACTTCATCCAGCATTAGTGGTTTATCTCAATGGGCATAAAATTAGAAACTAGTTCTTCTTGTCATACAAGTCTATGGGACTACAGAAAACAACAGATTTCTGTACCAGGCAGGGAGAGAGGCTGAAGGCAACACGCTTTAAAATGATACAGATCGTGTTCAGGGGCAGAGACGCTGCGACTTGGCAGCAGCACACGCAGAGCTGGCACAGCAAAGGTGCAAAGGAGCGAGTTTTTGTTTAAAATGGGCATCGCTGGCAAATGCTGGTCACAATGAAGAGGTCTGCTTGGTAAAGAAGTAGAGTTCTGCAGGAGGGTGCCCACAGAGCAGAAAGCCAGTTGTTGCCACCACATATTGAAAAAAAAAAAAAAAAAAAAGGAAAAGTTAATCGCTCTTCTACTTTTTTTCCCTGCGTCTGAGACTTCCATCCAATGTAAACCACGGCCCGAGTTGTGAAATCCACTTTGTAAAATCTGTGTCCTGTCCCCTCACAAAAACGTACCTTTCAAATTAATGTCTTTCCGCTTGTAAACAAAAGAAACTGTTGTGTGTCTGGTTTTTTCCCAGCAGAATGGAACAGAGGAACATCGTGCTGAGCGCTCACAAAAAGCAGCAGAACGGTTTAGAAATCCCGTTGTGTTCAGCAAGGACTCGACCGTCAGGAAAACTCAGCTCCAGTCTTTCAGTCAATACGTGGAGAGCAGACCAGGTAGGAGAAAATATAAAACCTGTTTTCCCATCTTATGATTTAATAATATTTAACAATAAATATATGAAAACCCGATAATGTAAGTCCACATTTCAATACATAAATATCAAGCTTTATAATAATTTTACATGTCTTTTCCCTTTTTTCAAGAGATGAAAAGGCAGAGATCAATACAGGAAGATACAAAGAGAGGAAATGAGGAGAAGGCTGCGATAGCTGAGACTCAGAGGAAGCCATCAGAAGATGAAGTGCTTAATGTATATTAATTTTTTGTCTGGTTTCATGATTGCTGATAATTCCAAACTGTATGTGGAAATAGTGCCTTTATTTGTTAAAATGAGATGTTAGGGTTTTTTAGATGTCAATCTCCAGTGCATTCAAAGCAGAGTGAGAGGGGTGCACTGTTGAATTAGTCTGCAGTGTGGTGATAATTGTCAGATAAAAAAAATGAATTTTTCAGAGTTCCACAGCCCCAGCTTCCTTGAGACATTTCCATCAGGGCACTTCCCATAAAGAGATTCCAGTATTGATCTACCGGGAGGATTTTAATTATTACAATAGCAGATACCGCAGAGCTGCAGTTAGAGGGAAGAGTCACATGAGACCTGCTAGAATTTCTCAGCCAACCCATTTTGTTGGCTTGGGTTAATGGGTGTTCAACCTTTCCATTATCCAGATCAGCCGTGAATTACTAGCTGAATGATGTTTGCATTAATATAATATATATGGTAATTTCTTCACTTAATTAACGGGGAGGTTCAGCTCAGTAGGGGTATGGGCTGATCATGTGTAAAATTGATTTGTGAGGGAAATATTTGATAGACCGCAGGGAGAAAGCTGGTTTTGATGGACAGCTGCGGGACAGAAGCAGGAAGAACCAAGTTTTAACCTGAATTTTTTTTGTCTGAAAGCGCAACACAGCCTTTGAGGGTGGTTGTTTGTTGGTCTCCACAGTTTATCTGAACACATTTGTCATTTTTGCTGAGGCAATCTGGAGCTGAGTAGCAATTTTGTACTGCTGTCATATCTACACCAAAACATCGAACTTTTTATGAGCCGGAGTTATTTTTAGCCCAGTAGTACTTTTGCAGAGCTGAAAAGGTCTGGCACAGTGAGTTCACATTATATATGCAGATGATACACATGAACTCTTGGGATATTACAGCCTGACACAGCATTTCTTTTCATCTTCTAATAGCAATTGTTAACAATTATACATGCTGACATTAGGGAAGTTTTCATACTATTTTCAATTAATTATAGTTGATGAAAGGCAATATATTGCACATCACTTCAACTCCCCAGAATGAATTTTTTTTCTTTCTTCAGGGTCTGCTCTCAGGGAGTTTTGGTTTTGTTGTTGCTGTTTTTCTGGCTATACAACAGGTAGAAAAAGGTTTTCCATTAGAGATGCTACTGTTGGCTATTGTGTAGGAAGAGAGGGACCAGATTAATGTCCTTAAATTTGGATATTCCAAATTTCAAAGTTCTGTGCTCGTTGCTGGTCCTGGGAGCTCATCCATGCTGTTAACTTTCACTTTGAACATGTCTTTATTTGAAATAATATGCTGATGTGTTTATTATGCCTGCTGCCTGAATATGAAGCTGAATTGATTATTTCAGACACATTTACAGAAAAACAACTGAAAGCATTCAGTGAAAGTATCTGAGACCCTTATGCAGCAACAAGTTAGCCTCTAGTAGGGAAATAAATCTCAAAATGGAAAAAGCCTGTATATTTTTCTGTTCACAAAGGACAATGATTTTTGTTTCTTCCTTTATAGGATGTAGATGAAACATGAAATAATTTTGTCAGGTTTTTTTTTACCTATTTAAAACAGTCACCCAGGCTCTGGGTCAGGTGTAGGAGGAAAAAAGTTCATGGAAGGTTACTTGGAAAGAGTAACATGTTTTTCTTAACTTATGCAAAAATATGCTTCAGGAATTACATTTCAGCATTGTGTACAGCCACAACACTATGTGAAAGCTGTTGAGCCACATGAGAATAACTTGAAGGTACTGAATGCCTTTGCTTGGACTCCTATGAGACAAGCAAATGGCTTTGGAAATGCTTGGAGATCCGTGTGGTCGTGTGCAGGGCAGTGCTGAGGAGTTACAGGGTACAAGAGGCAGACTTGGCTTGTTAGAGTGTTCCCACAGCTTTCTTGGTAAGGTTCAGTAGGGTTTATCAGCATGGCATCCCTGGGCTGCCTCCTGGCCAGGTGTGATTCGTACTGAGGCAGGACAGCTCTGTTGGTCCCTGTGCACCTGAGTGCCTGCCCAGGGCCTTGTCACCTCTTTCCAGGATAAGAGTTGGAGTTAATTAGTGATGTTTTACAGATCACCCTGTGGGCAGGCCAGTTCCTTCAGTCAGGGAAACCCAGAGGGGCAGGATGGCCCAGGCTGGGGGCCCTCAGTGCTACAGTTGGCTCAGAGGAGCTAAACAAGCCAGGGATCTTGTTCGGGGTTTGGTTTTTATCTTAAAAGTCCACTTTTTAATTGTCATTGGACACTCTTGTGCTAGTTTTTCTGGCCCTGAAAGTTAATGTTTTAAAACTGAATCAGACCTGAATGGAGTAGAAATGGCACATTAAATAGTGCTTTATTTGTATTACCTTTCTTTTCATGGCACTTTGTGACAGCAGCTTTTATGCACTTAGAAAGAAATTAAAGGAATTTCAAACTAACTGCCAGCTGGTAAAAAACTGCAAAATCAAATGTTCCCTAAGGAAAAAAACCAGGGTATTTTAATAAATAAGGACATTTGGCAAAATTGTAAAGTTTATGAAATGTGTTAGCTTTTTGGTAGTGAGCATGATATTTGGTTGTTTAGGTAAGTGCCTTACTAAGTGTTTGTGGAAAGGAAAAATGCAACTTACAAGTGATGTTTTTTCTTCTTGTTTGTTCTCTTTAACAGAAAGGGTTCAAAGACACCAGTCAGTATGTTGTAGGAGAATTGGCAGCACTAGAGAATGAGCAAAAGCAAATTGACACCCGTGCCGCGCTGGTGGAGAAGCGCCTTCGCTATCTCATGGACACAGGTACGGTGCCCAATTACACTGTAAACAGTTTTGGCAAATTGAGCGTTCACAAACTCTTATAGAGTTTTGGAAGTGTGAATCTTTGAAGCCTGAATGTTCAGCAAAACTGCCTTGAAAATAAAAAGGCTGCGATTTGCAGCCACCTCTCTGGGCCCTGGTGATAAGAGTGCCTTCATGGGAAGTGATAACTTGCCCTGATACCGTGTGAGCCAGCACTATTGAACAGTGTGCTCATCCATGCAGAGTTGGAATACACATCTGTGCCTCATTGATATGCCACTGCTTAAAAAAAAAAAGAAAAAAAAAAGAAAAAAAGTAAGATCTTCACTGTTCTACTGATTCAGTGGGAAAAAAAAATTTGGCCAGCTAAAGCCATGTACTGCATGAAACAGCACAGTACATGGAGGAAGGCTCCATTGACTAGATCACTGAAATTTAAGAATACTATCTGGTTACTGATGCTCCATAATTATTTTATTTGTTTATTTTCAGGAGAATAGGTTTTAAAAGTCGGTAATACTTGGTGTTGTAGGTGCCATTGAAAGGATTAAAATATATGGGCAATTTTTTGTTAAAAGCATAATGGTTGTGACTTCAACGATGAACTTTAGATGGGTATTAAGCACTGGTGGTCATCAGAGATGGAGAGGTTAAACCATATCAATTGGAAACAAAAGATGCTTTGGTGTTTCAAAAATAAATAGTGTTGTAGATCCAAAAAATGTTCTTCCTGTCCAGGGGAAAAAAAGTTAGTTGGTCCAGATTACTTTGTGGGTAAATTGTCTTTGTGAGTTATATGGGTATTTGATGTCATAAGCTTGAAGCCTGTCTTTAACTGAAATAATAGGTTTTAAAGTAAATTTGAATCCAGTGTTGCATTTTGTAAAACAGATGAATTGACTTCAGTTAAAGTTCAATACTTTGAAATGAGCCTGCCACTTGTTTCCAAATATTAGGGTGGTTTTTTCAACATACTTACTTTCTCATGTGCTGAAGTTTTTTGATATTTTTAAACTAATTTTACGAAAACGTGTAAATCAGAAACTATTTCCATGCTGAGTGGATGCTTGTTTAGTAGGACTTTTACCTATTACAGTCTTTTGAAGCACTTTTTCAAATGCGTTGCATCTTGATCTTTAGTTATTTAGCTAGAAAAAATGTGTGCGTATTGTCCTGCACTTTCTTGTGTACTTTTTTGTATTTCTGAAATGTATGTTCTGCATGAAAGAGCCAGTACAATATTTTGCAAGTCTTATATGTACTGCCTGTAGATACTGCCTGTAGATACATATGGAGTCATCAGCATAGCACTTGGATTTTAAAAACTCTAATAAGCATGTTATTTTTTTATTTATGTCATTTCATCCATTTAAAAAGAGATTTCTTACTGATTTTAATTTCTTGTATTTTGAAGTATGACAGAAGTTGCTTTATTCTTCCTATCAGATCTATGGTGAGGTTAGTTTTTTTATAAGTGTCCTGCATAAAATAGGAGTCCAGCCCACAGCTGGAGAGTAAGAGTGTAGTTTAGAGGTTTGTAACTAGAATACTGATAATATCCATCACTTCTTGGACTGGGGAGAAGGGGATAAGTGGTGCAGCCATAATAAAATATTTACTTTTACTTTTAACATTTTCTGAACACTCAGGATTTAATTTAAAGCAATTGATTTGACAAGTCAATTATAAGCATCCTATTTATGTTCTCAGCTAAAAAAATGTAATTTAGGAGAAAATACATGAAAACTGGAGTTTTTAACCTATAGTTAACTTTATAGCCTTGAAAGCAGGGATTCTCAAACTTCTCTCACTGTGGTTCCCATCTTACCAGAGAGCCTTCAGAGGATCTGCTGTATCCCATCTCATTAGTGGCTCTCTTTGTCAGGATGGCACTTGGTTGTCTTCCATACCTCTCAATGGGAAGCAATTCCTCAAGCAGACAAATCAGGAGCTCGTGCCCAAGTCTTCATCCCAGCTTCTTCTGTTGGAGTCTGGGCATCTTCACCTCAGTGTCTGACTGAGGGAGGGACTTGGAAACAAAAATGATGAGTCAACACCATATGACCTGCCTGCCTGCACGGGCCACCAAATGGTCTGTAAAGCCAAGTCTGAAGGAAGAAAGTAACCACAGCACAGGAGCTAGAAAAGCCAGGAAGGGCTGTTGATGATGATCTCGAGGTTTTGCAAATACTCCCTTAGGTGTTAGTACACACCAGTAAGATAAGAAATATGAAATGTTGATAGCTCTCAGAGTTGTTCTGAAAAGTCTTTTGATGTTTGGGTTTTCTGAAAATGCAGGCTTTAGGAACAAAGAAGACACTTGGGCATGTGTAGCAAAAAGATCCTGAAAACTCAACATGAAGGACAAGAACCACAAATGAATTGATTTAATAATTAACACTCTTTTAAAATCACATCTCTGTCTTAATTTTGTAGTGCTTGGGTTGTAATACTGGAAAACCTCAGGCAAGTAAAGGTCTCTGCTGACCTTATTTCTCAGCAGTTGAAGCAGGGTACCATGTTTGTACATTTGTGTCAGGAAGGGCTTACACTAAATGATCCTGTAAACTGTTTGCAGGGCCATAGTCCCCATCAGTGTGGGAGAACATTTGGTACTGCGATTTTCAGCGTTGTTTCTATGTATGCCAAGACCATGCAAGATAAATTTAACAGCTGAGAGACTGCCATCATGACTCGGTCATTTGCCCTGAAATTAAATTCAAGAAGGTAGAGCATGGTCTGCTCAACCCTGTTGTGTCTGCTGGGGACTGGACCATCTTTTCCTTCTTCACTGTGCTTGGCCTAGTTCTTTAGTAAGACTTACTAGGAAAAAAGCACTGTCACTTGCTTCTCATCCTTCTCCAGCACTGAACTGGGGGTGTTTTGTCCAGTGGGGAGACTCTTTGCCACCCGGCAGCTCTTCATCCTTAGGAGTTCAAGAGTCCTTTTTGTTGCTTAGCCAGGAGAGATTTTTTCAGGCAGCAGCTTGAACATTATTCTGTATCATTCATTTCACAGAAAACAATTATTGTATCCTCTTCCTGTCAAAACATTTGTTTTACTGTTCCACCTGTCGTGATGGGAATTTCCTTACTATGGCCTAGTGATAAAACCAGAAAGGTATAGTGACTAACCCTTGGACACTGCAGGATTTGATAAATGTGGAAGTCCTATGGTTTCACCAAAAGAGAAGCAATTGTAAGTATAAATAATATATGTTCTTGGTTAGATCCCAGCTCATGGCATTGTTTGACTTTGTTAGATATTTCACATTTTAGAGAAAGTTTCTAGCACTTAGGATTGCAAATAAAAGGTTGAAAATGCCACCCTGGCTTTGATAGGGACACAGTGACTGTGAGTAGCTGGGAGAAGTTACTGGGAACCTGGAGGTTCTGGCATGAACAAGGAGAGAGGAGTCCTTGACACAACTGCTCTCCAGTCCATTTCCTAGGATGCAGCCTGGGTTGCAGAGTATCCATTCCACCTCTGCCTTTGGAGCTGCTGCCCTCCATAAGGGAAGGGCATCTAATGGAAGTGGGGCTGTAGGAAGACAGCCCAGGTCCTTGTCTGCATATGGATTGCCATTTTCCTGCTCTGCTAGGGAGCTTTTTTGGCTGGGGAAGACAAGTTTCTGGCCCTTGGCCAGAAGGGAGCTGATACTTTCAAAGTTCGTCAGCTAGGCACAGAGTTTGGAACTGGCTGAAGCTTTGCATTTCCAGTGCCAGCTGCTCATGATTTGACTAGAAACACTTTCCTAAGATGTGTGAAAAAATAAAAGTTATTAAAATTCTTGGGTTGCTGATTTCCATTTGAATCTGAGTAGTCACACTTCTATTAATATGCAGTAATTTATGTCAGTGGTGGCATAACCTCAGTCCTCAGTCTTTGCACTTATAATGAAAATGTAACCTCACCTTGTTCAGCGCAGTGTGGTTGCTGCTCCATTGCAAAGCTGTGAGGGGAATCAGTGCTTCAGTGCCCTGAGCTCCCTGGAATAACTTCATGGCACCGTTGCTGTTGCTGTCAGGTTGTAGGTAAGAGTTTATCTGAAGAATTTTGCAACATCCGCCCTATGAAGGACAACATCACAAAAAACTTGCTGGGTGCAAGTCTTTAGAGAGAAGGCAGCCCAGATATCCAAGGAAGAGGAATGAGTTGAATGATTGAGTATAAATATCATGATCTAATATCATTGATTTTTCTTCTTCCTCTGTTATAATGGCTTGAAACTAAATGATGACAGAGGTAGGATTATCTTGCTTTCCTTGGGATTGTATTTACCCATGTTGTGCCTTACCTGCTATGGGTAAAATAGTTTTGTCTCTGCTTCTGGCAGTGTCTTCCTCCACTGCAAATTCTTCCATCATTGCATTTTAAGGTGTTCATTATCTTGGTATCCAAATGCCAATTAAAATGCAGAATTATCACATAGCACAGTTAAAATAAAAGTCAAAGCATCCTGGTTTACAAATCTCTAATCTGAAATTTATCTCTTTTTCAGTCACTGTTTCTTCACTAATTGCATAAACAAGTATTTGAAAAAAATTTTAGCTATCAGATATTTTGTTATCTGGCCACAGGGTATGAAGTGTTTTTAATTGTTTTTCTGATTAACTTCAGGCTCCCAAATTCAAGTAGAAGCATATTTGTGTTTTCAATGTGAGATCCCGTACTTTACTAATGGATGAGAATGTTTGTGGTACTGTACAAGGATTAATGAAATTTTAAAAAAACCCTCTGCTGCTGCTGATTGACCACTGATGGTAAATGTAATTGAATTAGCAGTGCACTAAAATAAATGTAGACAAAATAAATATAGACAAGAAAATCTGGTGAAAGCTTCTGTAATGTTTTAGATTAATAGGCATACGGAATTCTTCACATTTTTTATTACGTTGTCCCTAGATGAATTCAAAGTAATTGGGGTGGTTAATTTTATTTACACAGAGCCGTTCACAGCGCATTAAATAATAGAGATAATTGAACAAGAATTGTCAAGTGTGTACTGATATCAGACATATTACAGAAGGGAATGTGCATAAAACTTCATTTCTATGCAGCCATTGTTTATGGTAATTAAGTACACAGATTTATCCCTTGGTTGCCTTCCAAGCTTATGGCAACTGCTATTGTT